>NC_081529.1:8022495-8649370 GCF_030273125.1 Centropristis striata | reverse complement strand
AAAATGTCTTATTGAATGTTAATGATTTTTTTTTAGAAAGAAAGCCTGTTTTTTTGCTATCCAAAATTAGCATCCCAAATAATATCTGGGATCTATACATTTGCTAGAGTAATTGGTAATATAGCATTTGCTATCCTAACAGTAATGGTAACCTATATGACATTTTCCAGCTCCATCCACTTTTGTTAAAAAAAAAATGATGGTGATGGCCATAATGCCGAACTTGGGACTTCAAAACCATAGTCCACAGACTGGAAAAGAGTGGGGACAAGAGTTGATAGAAGAAACAGAAGACCATACATTTCCACATAGGTATTTCTGCTGATGATGGCTAACTTTGGAAAGAGCTGTTTAAACAGTATTTTTATGAATATTGTCACACATATGGAAGTTAGAGTCTTGCGTGTTAAATTCAGCTTCTCAGCCCCGTGTCCTGTGGGCTTGTGTTTGGCTTGTAAGGCTTGTGCTATACTGTCTGAGCTGTACTCTGCAGAGAGCATTTAGACAGGGAGTTTGGAGTCTCTCCCTTTTTCAAGTCCCACAAAGCACATTTTTCAAATGCTTTTGACGCAGGGGTGAAATGAGAAAAGTCTGGGAGGGAAAAAGAGGGGTATCAAGATAGAAGGAGCGATATAGAGGAAGTGTGAGAGAGAGAAGTGTAGAGGACCAGGTCCCACGTGTTTCTCATGGAGAGGTGCTGGGCTGGTGTTGTAAACATTCTTGGAATAATTAGAAGACTTTGAAATCTAATATGTCTATTCCCCTGCATTAACTGTCTGTTGGCCTGAAGATATGTGCCAGCTATATGGCAGCATAGCAGAGACAACATGTGAGTGTTGACGGTGGAAATCCACAGCTCAACTTCCCAGTCAGGAGTAAGTGAGTGGGACTGTAACATCTGGTGTGGGTGGATGGGAGACAGTTTAATGCAGTTTGAAAAGTTGAACTATTTGTAGCTTGTGCTTGCTGGAGATGAAAAGAAGAGCAATGCACAGAAGTGACAGAGAGCAAGAGGCAGTGAACAGACTGCAGACACACACATGGAGTACTACATGGAGGAGAGGGAGACATGGCAACAGTGAGACATAATCTACCTTTTGGTTCACTGAGCACAGTGGTCAAGCCAGACAATGGACCAGCAGCTTCAAATAGCAGAACACAAAATCACACTCATGTTCTCATTTACCACAATAATGAAGAGGTGCGGGGTCTATTCTCTGCTTCTGACATACTCCGTCACTATTCAGACCATTGTTCATGAGCCTGGCTAAGCAAACTTTAATCACATTCCAGTCACAAACTCATTAGCAATAATTGCTCCTAAAAAACGCAACTCTGTTGTCATCATACAGAAAAACATAGAGTCTGAATTCTATTATGTACGTATTTGCTGTTAAAATGCAAACTATCCTCATATAATAACTAGAAAGTCTGATAAACTAGAAAGTCTGATATGAATCAATTAATTTACCATCAAGACTGTGTTGATAGAGACATGTGCTTCTTTTTCTTAATAAGGCTCATTATGTTTTAATATTGTGTTATATTGCACTTGTTTTATTGTAATATTTTGACACTTGTGTTGACTTTTGGCTGCTATTTTGGCCAGGTCTATCTTGAAAAAGAGATTCTGAATCTCAATGGGACTTCCTGGTTAAATAAAGGTTAAATAAAATAAAAAAATCTCATAGGGGCTCAATTATGGCTAAAAAAATCAATATACTGATTGTTTTGGTCAGTATTAATTACCATTATTTATTGCAATTACCTCTTGAATTTGGAAACAATGATCAGCATTTACTGAAGCATTTACAGAACAAACCTCGTGAAATTTTGGGTCGGATATTTTCAAACATATTCTAGTCAGTAACTCAGCAAAAACAGAATGTTTCATGATAATAGTATTATGATGATTTTCTTTTGTTTTTATTCATTATTATTAACTGTTAGAAATTAAAATCATAATTCAATCTGAAATTTGATTAAACTTAATGACCAAGGTAACCAAAATACTCGGTTAGGTTAAGGAAAAGATTGTGATGGGAAGGGGCTTCTGTTGGCATTAATGGCATTTTTTTATTTTTTATTTTATCTATCTCTGTTACTGACATGATGGCAAAATGTATGTTCTTGTGTTTCTGTTGAAAAACAATAAAAAAAATGTGTTTAAAAAAAAGGAAAAGATTGTGGGATTGATTAAAAAATATATTTTTTATTACGTAACTAATGTTGATAAACATTTTAAGTTATGTGCTCAGACAAACAGCGGTTTCGTTGGTGACAGTCCTGTTTGTTGGAGCCTTTCATAGGTATATGTACTAACAGTGACTACGAACAGCCTGTATAATGCTACTACTTTCTGTGTTCATCTTAGTACATCACAGTCTTTGAAAATTTCCAGCCAAGGATCCAAATGAGAAATTCAGGATTCTGTCAAAAGACCAGAAGGTAATGAAATAAGTTGCCCCCTCTTCCTACATGTAAGCCAAGGCAATATTTTTCTACTGCACATTGTGTGATATTATATGAGCCAGTGAGTGAGTTAGCAGCACAAAACTGCACTGTGCAGTTTCTAAGCAGAAGGAGAATTTGTGCACATAGGTCATCAACTTTCGCTATTAAATATATGATCACCTCCTGCTGGAAGAGTTTGTGTTTTCCAAAATACAATGAAATCAGTGAAATAAAGAGAAAGTAGAGAAGGTAGCAGGACATTACTCTGGTGTTCTACTTTTTATCACGTCTGCCTGGAAACAATTTCTGTGAAACATCATGGATGATTCCCAGATCGCCTGCTGCTGTCACACCTCATCATGTCCATCCAGTCTCCATCCCTGTTACTGTCAACAAGGATTACCTGCTAAAGGTCCCATGGTAACATAATACACATTATCACTACTGCTGCTAAATGGTCAGTGAGAGATTTCACACACTGCTCTGGCTGGAGTTACTGGCTAAATATGTAAAAGAAAGCACCTGAACAATAGAGGAGGATTCCCATCTTTTTGATAATACAACTTTGCTTTTTAAAAAACAACATTTGAGCTAGTTTGGAGCAGCTTTTGCTATATCCAGTCATTTGACATGTTGTATATGAATTCAAAATTACATTTACACCCTAACCCTAACCCATATAAACTGAGCTTTAGAGTGAAAGAGCAGATGTTTTAACTGAAGGCTCTATATTGCATCCCCTTGCCTGTCACTAATCTCGCACCCCCACTTTGAACTAGAACTATGCATGCAAGACAGTGGATATCTTGAACTGCAGTCACACTATAAGTCTCACACATGCACAGTTTTGTTTATGTGAACAGAGCGTAAGTGCTGCACAACAGCACGCTTAGCAGGAGTGTAAAATTAGCTCTGTGCTGTTGGGTGTTGCCTTCAGGCCAATGAAAGGGGAGAGAAAGCAGTTGCGGGAGATATGGCAGAAAGTATTTGGCAATGTAATCGATTGCAGATGGCAAGCCGTCGGGTGGCTTGTTTGGTCCACAGTGGTTCTTTGTGATGGCTAGGCCTGCCATAATCCAACAGGACAAGGCTGTTTTCGGGTGTATGCCTGTGTGTTTATGCTGGCACCTCTAATATCACAGCGCTAAGCTCTGCAGCCCCACAGGAATCCAGACACACAAGGGGGAGCAGGGATTCGGCCACAGAGGGGAAACTGTATCAGTGTGAGACTGTGTGTCAGTGTATGACTTAGGGGTGGGCGATATGGCCCTAAAAGAATATCACGATATTGCAGGCTATTTTTGCGATAACGATATTCTTAACGATATTGGAAAATATGATTTTTTTTAGTCAGTATAAATAATTAAAAATCAAAATGTATTAACCCATTGAAGCCTGGAAAGCGGATACGTTGTTTTGTAGTATTTGTATAAGCTCTCAAATACTTTTTGAATTTCATTTCTATCTGCTACAGAGGCTGAAAAATCTATTATTTAGTAGAAGTGTTGACACTTCGGTTGAATTTCCAGAAAAACTTCAGGTTTTAGGGGCTTATTTTAAAATCGCCCAGACGTTTTACAGGCAGTTTTAGGCATCAGTGGGTTAAAAATGTAGTGTGAAGTGCAAATCTCAACAGTTGCCAAATACAAAAACATTTACTCTTGACTCTTGAGTATGAGCAATAATTAAAAAAAACATTTAGGGGTTCCGGGGGCATATTTTAATGAAATTTTGTAAAGGAGAATAAAGGTTCTTGTATGTTTTATTTAAGGCATCTTATTTTGACAGTCTTCTTGTAAATTCTGTGGTGGATTATCTTAACACACTGTGCTCTTATTTTGAAAGCTGCATGTGTTTAGCAACAGGGAGTCAGCAGCATTTTGTGATTAAAACAACTTTAACCACTACATCAAGAAGTAAGAACGTTGCCAATATCATGATATGCATTTTTTTTTAACCATGAAAAAAATATACCGATACTATTGTGAACGATACGATATGGCCCACCCCTAGTATGACTACATCTGATGGAATCAGCAAGAGAATATATATTAATAAACTAAATCTGAAAATCTGAATTTTGAGATTGGTTATGACTAATACAAGTGAAACTAGGTCACCGCAGCAGCCACAAGCAGTCAAACAACAGACTTTCGTGAATTTGTTCAATTTACAGATTAATAAATACACATATGTCATCAGTAGCTCATTAAACAGACTGATGGTGTAGATAAAACCAGTCGGTGCAACGCACAGCTGCGCAGCTAGCTGCTTTTCTCCCCGGCCGGCATGAGCTGGAAGGTTATTGGTGTCAGTGAGAGGGCAGTGACAGCATCAGTCAGGTAACCCTATCTGTCCTGCTGAGACTTCTGGTATCAACGCTATGTGTCTCTCATGACAACACTATCCAAGAATGAAGGCAATACATGACAGAGGCACTATCTTAAATCATCTCACCACAACCTCTCTCAGTTACAACTGTCTGACACCCACACAGACACACACACCTATCATTATGGGTTAGGACCTGGCGTGTTGACTATTGACTGTGTACGTGTAAACACACACAAAGGGAAATAAATTAGTGCATATACAGGTGGAGTGTGGCTTATCTGGATACTCAAAGTTTCATGTGTTAAAAGAAATACAACATTTGGTAACATTTTATAATACAGCCTGTGATTTATAGTGTAATTACCTGACACTTGTGTAAGTCCTTTTGATTAACAGTGTGATATTGTGAACCTGGTCTCACAGGAATCCGTGAAATAGCCACGGATTCGCTTAACTAAAAATCTGTGGAATAGCCACGGTATCACTCAAATTTCCGTGAAACTGACACGGATTTCGCTACAATGCAAGTTAATGACAGCCATATACCTTGGCTATTCCATGGATATTTTTTCCCATTGGTTTGTTCCAAGTCACGTGACTTTCAAGGTCCCACGGTCAGAACAAAAAACATGGCGGACAGTTCTCTCATTTTTAGTAAAAAAATCATTTTGACTTAAAAATTGATTTTGATTACATTTCTGGCGAGAAATATATGTTTTATTTTCTAAATATTCACTCAGTGAATGTACATAATCACTTTGTATGTTGGAATAGCCACGGGATATGAGTGTCATTAACTTGCATTGTAGCGAAATCCGTGTCAGTTTCACAGAAATTTGAGTGATTCCGTGGCTTTTCCACGGATTTTGAGTTAAGCAAATCTGTGGCTATTTCACGGATACCTGTGAGACCATGTTGGATATTGTAGTACAAATCAGTTCATATAACTAGGGTTATCAAAAGTATCGATACTAAAACGTTGTATCCGGATACGATACTCATTTTCAAAAGTATCGATGAAAAGTGTTATTTTCTCTCTTGAAGTCCCAGAATGAAGCGGAGAAAAGTCGAATTATCAAGCTTGCCTAATACTGTGCACAGCATACAACCTCAAAATATTGTTCTAATTGTTATTGTTTATTGTATTTATTTATTTTTTGCACTACCTCAGACCTGAAGCTTGTTATCATAGTTGCAGTTTCTTTTTGCACAACTGGTTTTTATTATAAACCCATGGTTCTGTTAATTTTTACATGTTGCATTTTTGTTGTTAATAAAATTATTTCTGTTAAATTTTGGTTTTTTTTGTTTTTATCCTTGTGGTATCAAAAATGGTATTGAGTATCAAATATTTTCCTGAGTATCGGTATTGAGTTGAAAATTTTAGTATCGTGACAACCCTACATATAACATATTTAAATGACTCTTACTATAAGTATTTTGTAACTGGGTACTTACAGAAAAGGAGAAATTATTTATACTTTAAAAGTTCTGTAAGTAAGAAACAAAGACGTGCTCTGGACTTAAAGAGCAATCATATCTATCATATTTTATAATTCTGCTCTACCTACATTTAAGTACTATTAAGAACCGAAAACTATTTTATATGTACCGATTCATACGACAGGACACCATAAGTAAACAGGACTTGCATGGTAAGTGTTGGTTGCTGTATTATAAAGCATTATTCAATAAATAAGTGATGCAAAAGAGGCAAAACATTGAAATGTAATCTTCTAAACATTCAAACATATTCTGTGATTTCAGCCAAGTCTCTGAAATCCATCACCCTGTAATATCTCAAAAATGTGTCAACTGAAGATTAACAGGCTTTAAAAAAGCCAAGATTCAGATTTCTTTCCATAAAACAGTCACATACATATGCATGACTACAGCTTTTCCTACCTAACCTGGGCAGGCCCAATCACAGGCCTGTCCAGGTTAGGTAGGAAAAGTGTCTGTGTGTACATGTGGGGAGGAACGTATGCATAAATCAGAACTGTTGTACAACCCCCCTAACAGAAAAATGATTTTATCCTGTATGAACTCTACAGCTGTCTGCTATTAAAGACACATCTGCCTGTGTATGTGTAAGACAGAGTGTGTTTGCAGAACAGTGCAAGCATGTTGTTTGAGCAGACTTCCCCATTTGTCTGAAAGTCTCTTGAACATGTAGTCAGTATCAAGGTTATAATAGTTTTGGATTTTTCATTAGTTTTAGTTTTAATTCGTTGTCAATTTTTGTTTTCAAATTCAGTTAGTTTTAATTCGTTTTTTAGAGTGAGTTTGCTAGTTTTGATTAGTTTTATTTTTAGGGAAATGCTTAGTTTTAGTTTAGTTTTGATTAGTTTTAGTTTTTTTGTAATGGGGTATTTGTTGGGTGCCAGATTAAAAAAAGCCACAATAAATGTTGCCTTTATTTCCTTTGTCTGATCCATCTCAGCCCCAATAAGTTTATTAAGTCATAAAACCAGATAGATGAAATTGATTTCATATCAACCAAAAAGTTTTACGTATGAAAAAAGTTGACAAAGACGAAAAGTAAGGACATTTTCACTATAATTTTAGTTAGTTTTAGTTAGTTTTGTAACCACAAAATATAGTTTCAGTTAATTATCGTTTTTTAAATACTCTCGTTTTTATTTTTATTTCAGTTAACAAAAATGTGTTTTCAATTCTAGTTTTCGTTATTTCGTTAGTTTTCGTTAACTATAATAACCTTGTTCAGTATACAGACCTTTTGTAGACCAGGACACACACACACACACACACACACACACACACACACACACACACACACACACACACACACACACACACACACACACACACACACACACACACACACACACACACCTCACTCCCATTGACCCCCACACCTGTCTTGTCACTCAGACCCTGGGTGTGCCCTCCACCAGCCATCACTGCCCCAACAAGAGGCCTCATTTCCCAGGGAAGAGCTCTGTAGCTCCAGCCTGCACCCACACACACACACACACACACACAGCACCCTGGTCCCAGCCCCCTTCAGCCTGCACAAAGCCCCCATTGTGAGGCACAATGCTGGCCGCCCCCTCTGCCTTTCCCCTGTACCCTCTGCTCTGTTTCCCCCATAACTCTGTCTCTTCTGCCCCCTCTTGCTTTCGCCTGACTCCCTCGTTTTCTGCTTTTCAGTCTTCCTCACCCTTCTTTATTCTTAAATCTCCACCACCAATCTGGTTGATTGTACTTGTAGGGGTCTTCCCTCTTTTATCCAAGTTTTGCCCTTTCCCCCCCACTCTCCCCTTCAATATTAAGGCCTTCAACATTCCCTCCTCTCTCCCCTCTGTTTCTCCCAGCGTGGCCCTCCCTCTTGTCTCTGTGTTCCAAGACATTTTCCACTTCTCTGACTGTTGTGTTACCTCCTATATCTCTTTCTCTGCTCTGTTGGATAAGAGACATTTCATATATAGGAGCATCTGTAGTTCATGCGAGGCAAGTCTCAATTTAGAATGTAGCTCTCTCTGCAGGGCCCATCATATTATTTAAGGATATGTTTTAACATAAACCATTAGTTGAATGTGTGTGTAGCACTATTGCCAAGTAAAATTTCCCCTTGAAGGCAATAAAGAATATCTATATCTTAGTGAAACTCTGCAGGATTGCCTATGTCCACAAGCAAAGAGAGTATTATTTTCCTAGGTGTTAAATGAAGGCCATTAAAAACAGCATAGACCAAAAAAAATATTCTTAGAATGCTGTTGAATATGGCACAGCAAGCACATACTGTACCAATATATTTACTGCACCGACAGGTCTCATTTAATAATGTCCACAACACATGGAGGACCTTGCAGGGTACTGCAGGAGTAAATGCAATTTGCACCCAATAACTTTGTCAACACAAAAAGTATAACTATATAACTGGTATGATTCGGAAATATACACTGAGCAACCAATTACAGGATAGTGTGACCTATTAAATGTGCCAGTGTGTCAAGGTGAGGCCAGCCTGCACACACTGAAGCAAATAAAACCGACTGTGGCAATGATTCCTGGTTTGGTTTGATTATAATGACATAACAACCACATACCAGCAGTAACTCACTCACTTGCTAATTTGTCAAGTATTTAAATCACACAGGAGTATACAAAAATAGGCTTGAACATAAGATTATTTCATATGAATTACTCGTTTATTGAATACAAGAAAAAAAGACCTATATCCAGATAGAAGTTTTTGGCCATATTGCCCAGCCCTAGTTTTGTTTGCAGCATGCTGCCAGCCTGGATGTCTCTTAGGCCCAATTTTCACCTCATATTTTATATGAGACAAGTATGTGTTCAAACTGTAGAGGTTGTGTCTACTGGGCTGAGATCCAATCACGATGCACCAAAGACCACCTCCAGATGTGGTCTGGCCAATCCAACTGCATTGTGAGCATTTACAGTTTGCAATAACACATGACTATCTTTATCTAGATACAGATCACATGTTGATGCCAGTTGTAAATGGGTGTCAAGCACAATTAAGCAATGCTGCAGCATGAACATGTTGCATGCTTTACACCTGAAACACACAGTAGTTAGTGCTTTGTGTGTGACCAAAAGGGTGCAAGCTGTGCATGACCCTGAACTTAAATTTTCAACCACATACCTGAAATGTAGCGCACTTAAAGTAATTTCCAACTAGCTCTGTTCCACTGTAGCATGAAGATGGGCAATGTTCATCTGTATGTGCTGCAGTGACACACAGCCAGTTAAGTAAAGTTTCACTTTAAACAGAAATCATGCTATCCACACCCTTCCATGAGAAATAAGTGGCTTTGCTTTCTCTTTATTCAGACATTTCTGAACATGTTGTGCATACAGTGCCATCTGTGTTGCTGCAAGATCTTGATCTTTGGGTGGAGTTGCAAGACTGGCACTAATCTAAAGAAATCCCACTGTAGTATGTGCTTTTCCGATCTATCTTTGCCAAGATGCAAACCAAATTATGTCAATTAAATGCTGCCTTGCCTTTTGGAAAGGTTTAGCACATGCATGCATGCATGCATAATATTTAACATATTTGATGCTTTAGTGCTCTAGTGTATGTGGTATGTGCTGAGCTATCTGTGGTATTCTCCTCAGGAAATAATGACCAGCCCTGTGGTTTCTTGAACGAGCTCAGATACAGTAACACCTGAGTGCAAGTCTGCCTAATCTGTCTTCCTGAGAAAGAGAAGCAGAAACAGGCAACTAACTCGATATGAGAGGAAAAAATTGAATGTAAACTGCTAAAGAACAAACACAAATGTACACACAGAGACACAGGGAATCTGGAAATCAGCCAGAAACCTCAGCCTTGTGGTCTGTCTAGTTAAGGGGTGAAATGAGAGAAAATGGGGACACATTTTAATGTTGTCAGTTAAACAGAGGCTTAACCATGGCAACACTGGCTGTATCCTGACATTTAGGAGTGATGAGAAGGTGGACATTCCACACACTTGTCCTTCTGTGTTTCCTGATCAAAGGAGGAGAAAGGACGAACAAAGCAAACTGAGCCACCACAAAGCTTCCAGCAGGGCTGCGGTTTGTATTTTTCATGTTAAGTGAAAGGCGACCAAAATGCCTTCAAGGATGTGGGGAATTTTCCTCTTCAGAGTCTTCCAAGCTAGAACATTCTGGTTGAAAGAAAGAAAAAGAGAAAGGCGACGACTGAGCAAACTAGTAAGTAAAGCAAAGAAAAGGGTGGAAATGAGAGAGGCCAGCTGCTCTAGTCACCGAGAGAAAAAAGAAAGCAATTATAAAACGGTAGGAGATCCTTAATAGTTAACAATAGCTATTTCTCACCCTGAACAGGATATTAGCCACGCTAAACAGACTGAAGGAGATTCAGTCTATGACACAAAAAACTTCCTCATTGCTGCCGCCTGAAATACTGTCACTCACCAAGTGACACCTCTATTTGAGCTCCCAGGGGAAGGTTATTTTGGTCGTGCACACAGATACACACAGGTATCCATGGTGACGCACCCCTGTTGGGGGGAATGGGCTTCTCGGACGGCTGTGACAACTTGACGGTGACTCAGCTTGTAGAATTTAGCACAGCGTGGTATGGAAAGCTGGGACAGTGATGACCTCATTCCACTGGCTGCTTTGCCCCGGCCCCCTTGTGTGGGACAGCAGTCCCAAAGAATGAACGCCGCTGACAGGGAAAAGAGGGTCAGGGAGAAGAATGGTGGCACAAGAGGTGTCCCATATCCAGACAAACATCTTGCAGAGTGATAATAGGATGGGAGGAGTGTGTGTGATTCCTTGTGCTTCTGAGGAAAGATATATTTACTAGGCAAGTGCAACAAATGACACGCAAACAGTAGGAAATTTATGATTCAAGAGAATATTAGTGACTTAAAACAGTTTGGGAAACAATAACTAGCTAGCTTTATCTTGACGTGAGGCACTTTAATCCACCAGATTTCTCAAATTACGATTATTAAATCTAGAAATAAGCATGCTGTACGCTTAAAATAAGAAATTAACTCTTAAAGTAAGATAAATTAAAGCTGCAAGCAGCAATGAACTGGCCCGAGCAGAGTGCACTGACAATTATTTGTTTCTTACCAAGATAAAAAAAAAACTTTAGATTTAGAAGTGTTAGATAATGTATCTTGTTTTAAGAGTTGATTTCTTATTTTAAGCATTCAACATGCTTGTTTCTAGATTTATTAATCTTAATTTAAGAAATCTTGTCAAGTGAAATTATCTGTCCATGCAGCAAGATCATTTCCCTCAGATTTAGTGTTTTTATCTTGTTTAATTCCACCAGCTGGTTTGAAAGGCATATTTTCTTTCAAAACATTGCAAGAATTACGCCATATATCATAGCCGGTAGCTGTAAAAACAGAAATTATAACTGGGTTTCAGACAGTCCTGAAATTAATCATGTGTGACGAATGCTTCCATCAGGTAAAATAAGCCATTCTAAGCTTGAAATAGTGAAATTTAATAAAAATTCCTTGATTATACATGCTTCATTTAAAATGTTGCAAAAACAAATACGTTTGCACTAACTAGATCCTGTAAAAACATTAAATTGAATGAAAAAAGAATGACTCGGTTTAGACCAAAAGTCACATGGTAAAAAAATAGCAAAAGTTTGTTTGAACTACAGGTTGTTTACACAGAGCAGAGAGGAGAGGACAAGAAAGGTTGTAAGTAAAGGTTTTTAAAATAGTTCAAAGCATGTGGAAGCCACATTTTCTTTCCAATATTAATAACACTTGTGAGCACAACAGAAATGTTGTATAAACAGATTCAATTTTTAACCATTTTTGTAACAAATTATATAAAACATTAAAGTGGCATTTTTCATTTAATGATTAATGGCAATATAACTATATTATACTGAACAAGGCCACAGTGAGTAGAATGTGCCAGGAGTAAAAATGCCCTGAAACTTCTTGGGCTTCAGTGGGTTAAGGTCCTGAACCAGACTTTGAAAATCACTATATGTCATGTGGTCCACTTTTGGCCCTGCTCCGCCCAGGGCTACAGTTAAAGTCTCAGCTGTGTCAGGACCCAGACTGCTGAGACCAGAGCCTAGAAACCAGCCTGAGGGCGTGTAATGACAGAGAGCCTCCAGCACATCAGTGAGACACACAAACCCTGAAGCTTTACAGCTGCAGCTGCGGAGGTCAACCAGACAATCAGTGACAATGTCACATCAAGGCTGAAGTATGTTGGGACAAATAAAAAATAAAACCTAGGGAAACATTGGCAAACATTCTATTTAAAGAATCAAATCCTTTAGATGTGAAACAACATTGAGGAGAAACAAAAGGGAGAAACTAATGCTGTTGTTTCACTGTTTGACAGTGATGGCACACAGCAGAGAGGCTGTCTAAACACTGATAGACTGTGATAAAGGTTCTGCTTATCACAGCGGTTCTTCTACATCAGAGATTCAAAAACAATTAGTCAGACCCAAAGTGGGCCACAGTCCTGCTTCTTGTGGGTCTTTACTTTGTAAACATGTTCAAATCCAACCAAAACGCATGAAGTCTCTTTCTGTACATCTGGGCTTTGATTTTTTTTCACTTCACACTTGGCGGGTGTATTTCTGAGAACCAAACGAAGGTCAGTGTCGAGTGCGAGCTCTTGAGATCTATGAGACACATTTATTAGTAGTGTGTGATGTACTGTGCAGTCTATTGAGAGGGGACCACTATTAAACGGTTCACAGCCGAACGGCACGCTGGGTACAGCACGCTCTCTGCAGCTTATAGTAAATCAGCTGTGAATTTTGCAACTCTAGAAATTTAAGCATGAGTAATGTAGCATTTCGATAAACACTTCTCTTCCAAAAATTGCCTGGTTCCAAATATCTAGCTGGTATAAAATGACAAGTATACTCATTTAAAGGGGGCGGCTGTGTCATGGCAGGTATAATTGCTCAGGAACCAAGACAGTACACTGCAAAAAAGGTGTGTCTAAAAACAAGATAAAAACATTAAATCTGGGGGAAATGATCTTGCTGCATAGACAGATAATTTCACTTGACAAGATTTATTAAATTAAGATTGTTACACCTAGAAATAAGCATTTTGTATGTTTATAATAAGAAATTAACTCTTAAAGTAAGATAAATTAAAGCTGCAAGCAGCGATGAACTGGCCTGAGCAGAGTGCACTGACAATTATTGTTTCTTACCAAGATAAAAAAAACCTTTAGATATAGAAGTGTTAGATAATTTATCCTTGATTTAAGAGTTAATTTCTTATTTTAAGCGTTCAACATGCTTATTTCTAGATTTAACAATCTTAATTTAAGAAATCTTGTCAAGTGAAATTATCTGTCCATGCAGCAAGATCATTTCCCTCAGATTTAGTGTTTTCATCTTGTTTTTAGACACACCCTTTTTGCAGTGTGCAGTGTTAAGTATGACGTTTTTTGGATGGCCAAGCACACAGCCTGTCTGACAGGGCACATTTAGAATGGGCATTGCACTAGTATTGATAATAGACACACAGCGAGGTGGAGACTAGCACAAGCCTCCTGAATACAAATCCATATAGTTGCACAACTCCTTTGCAATATGCTTTATTCCCCTGAAGGTTTTGGGCTATCTTACCATCATCAGGGTGGAGGATTTGACACAGGCCTATAATATGAACTGCAAACAAACTAAATTGCTGAGTATGCAACAGCTGCAGGGCATGGACCAACTCAGCAGCGTGTGTAGGACGAGGACAACTCTACATAGTGCAGCAGGTCCACTTAATGGCAAACTTAAGACTTTCAGTGATTGAACCTGCTTTCACTTTTTGTCAGTCTCACCCCTCTCTCTTTCTCTATAAATGTCACAGGGCATCAGCTCTCACAGACAAGCCTCTCACCACCCACACTATTAGGGGCTTATAGATCTCACCCTCACCACTTGCAGCACTTTACTCTTATCTGAAACGCAGAAAGAGGCTGTTGTCCATTAGGCACTATATGCTGATGATATACCGTAGAAAACGAGTATTGACCGCCAAAATGATTTATGACAAATCCCTGAATAAAGTGTTCCTTTTAGTTGAGCTGTCGAATAATTCAGAAATAACTTTTGAGATATTTCAAAAAACACAAAATGAGTATGTGCGGTTCGTAAATATTTACTTCACTATGAATTAAACTTTTGTGCTTGGAAAAAAGTTACAGTGGTTCAAAACAGAAATCAGTTCATGGTTTGGAAAAATAACAGCAGACGGAGCCAGAAACTTACATAAGTTTCGAATTCCACTTGCCAATAATATTGAAAACAAGGTTTGTATGAACAATGGAACTTAACACTTCAATCCTAAATCCTTTGCCCAGTGGTTAGAGTGCTGATGAATGGTGCTGAACAGTCACTTATTACCATCAATTACAAATTAACCACCTGTGGTACCGCTGTAAACCTGCCAGATAGATAGTCTTCTACTTGACCCCTCGGTGACAGACGACCTCTCAGACATAATCAATGATGTCACATCTTGTTTGACCTTGAGACCTTTCACACAGTTTACACACTTTCTTCACACACTAATCTCCTGGGCTATGCAGCCAAACCCCATGCTGCCTGCAAGTGAGCTAAACTCCCTGCCAACTGAGCACACTTAATAAAAAACAAGCCACCTCAATATCAAGCTAAAAGGCACTGTAGAACCTGATAATGTAATCAATTCCCGATAATGTAATAACCCCAATAATGTCATAAAAATCTGCACTTGAATCCATTGAAAATGTAATAAAACCTGATAATGTAATAAATTCCCGATAATGTAATAACCCCAATAATGTAATAAAAATCTGCACTTGAATACATTGAAAATGTAATAAAACCTGATAATGTAATAACTTCCCGATAATGTAATAAAGTGCATTTACCAATAATGTAATAAAGTATAACCCCATGCACCTTTAGATTTCAAGAAGCTGTTGAATGCATTCATGTGTCATGGATACCTCGTTTGTGAAAAACGGATGAACGGGTCAAAAGTTAATAAACGTTCAACTTTGACCTGTTGGTGGCGCTAGAGCTCTTGAGCTAGTGTTGCCTACACAGTATCACCACTTGAACCCAAGTAATGGGTGGTCTGCTGTTAAATTATTACAATATTGGGGAATTATTAAATTATCAGGACTTGTGAAATGAAGGCTAACTTGATAATGTAATAACCTCCCATTAATGTAATACTTTATTACATTATTGGTAAAAAAGTGTATTACATTATTGGGAAATGCACTTTATTACATTATCGGGAAGTTATTACATTATCAGGTTTTATTACATTGTTAATGGACTCAAGTGCAGATTTGTATTACATTATCGGGATTATTACATTATCGGGAATTTATTACATTATCAGGTTCTACAGGCACACTTTGGATTTTTTGAAGTTGGGTTATTTGAGCTACTTATCTATAGTCAGTGAATTACAGTAGATGGCAGTCTGCACGCCCCCAGTTTGGAGGTTTAGCAATATACTGCTGTGTACAGGCACAGCATCAAAACAGCTTCTAGCCACATGTAGCCACAAATCTACATCACTTTAAGTGCACACTATGTTTTGAATATTTTCGCTACCTGACCTTGCTGTCAGACAGCTCTTTTCAGTGGGGAACTGAAGCCATTATACCTTTCAATGCTTTTCTCAAAGCTACCAGACACCTTTAAGAAAATTGTCAATTTTATGTCCTAAAGTATGGGGGTTGCTTGGCTACACTGCAAAAAAGGTGTGTCTAAAAGCAAGATAAAAACACTAAATCTGAGGGAAATGATCTTGCTGCATAGACAGATAATTTCACTTGACAAGGTTTCTTAAATTAAGGTTGTTAAATCTAGAAATAAGCATATTGAACACATACAATAAGAAATTAAGACTTAAAACAAGATAAATTATCTAACATTTCTAAATCTAAAGTTTTTTTTAATCTAAATTAATTAATTTCTTATTTTAAGCATACAACATGCTTATTTTCTAGATTTCTAGATTTAATAATCTTAATTTAAGAAATCTTGTCAAGTGAAATTATCTGTCCATGCAGCAAGCTCATTTCCCTCAGATTTAGTGTTTTTATCTTGTTTTTAGATACACCTTTTTTTGCAGTGTACCAATGCCTCAATCAATTGGTACATTTTAGTTGTTTGTTGATGTGACTTTGGTGTTTTAAAGGGGTTAGTTTAGATTCACCATGGTCACACAATAACACAAACAAGTTAATCAATAGAGGCAGTAGTAGACCAGCAACTCCCATGTCCTGCAAGGTAAAGTTACTCTTCTTGTCACAAAGTCTGGTACTTTTAAAGACAACACAGATGGATATAACTGCTTCAGTTTCCCATTTTCAGTTCATGAAAATTAATTTTAATATTGTGGTCACCTAAAAATATCGTTTTCAGGGTTCAGTTGTACTAATAGACACTCTTAGTCAGCTTTTTTGGGGGGGAAGTAAATTTTATTTTAAGCCTCTTTTTTTTCGCTATCAAAACTTAGCATCCTAAATAATGTCAGTTATTGTGAGTTGCGGATGCAGCATTCTGAAACACTATAATTCACAGTGAAGAGCTTTATAGCAGGAAGATAAAAGGTCAGTTTGAAGAAGCTGTCTGTCATACCTTGAAGCATGCAGCGGTATGCTGACTCAGAGATGGCATAGATGTGTGGAGGCATCTCGTGCCTCTTCTTCCCTCTGTACATCTCAATGATGTTCTCTGAATAGATGGGCAGGTTCTTGTAGGGGTTGATAACCACGCAGAACAGGCCAGAGTATGTCTGTAATTAAACATACAAAATATACACACATGGGGAATTAATAAACAGTAAGGAACAAAGAGAGGCTGCAGCTCAACATCAGAATCAGGATATATAATCAAGGAATGAAAAAAATAATTCAAGTTTGCCTGGGGTATCTTTTTTTTAAAATCCAGCTTGAAACAGAAAAAAACTAACTCTCACTCGCCAGAATTTAAAGTGGATATGAAAAGAAAACACAAAAAAGGAGCATGCAAGTTTCTGGCTGTTTAAATCATCAAGCCTGCATTCTATCCGTGGGGTTAGACCTGTCATTACATACTTTTTAGGAGCTTACATCATCACAGTGGGCATGCAACACAGTGATAGATACAGTGCAGACTGATTGAGAGTCAGACAGACTAAATGAAACACTGAACAGACTCTTGTCTCTTGTGCAACAACAAAAGGCCCAGAGAGTCCTAATAAGAGTGTTCAAATCCAACACTGCAAAATGCGAACAAAGGGTGTATGAATATTATAACGACTCATGTTGCAGCAAACAGCTTTTGCTGCAAATGTTTAGCCTACTTTCTGACTTTTGGTGGTGCATTTGGCTGTGTAATTAGCCTGAAGATTTCTCCCCAGAGTGTGTGTGTGGTATGAACACTTCTCAGCTATGCTGTAGGCTGAATCGACCAGGCAGCAAGGCAGCCAGGAATGAGTGAGAGGCCCTGGTGGGGCAATGGCTCTGTGTCATTCTGCAGATGCTATAGGGGCTTTGCATTCCCCCTATAGACACAGAGCTGCTTACCACTAGTTTGACTTTCATCACTGCCATGATAGCCTACCCAAAGGATCATCTCGACTTACCTAACTAGCTGCCCATATACAATGCATAATTACTAAGCGTAAACCTAAACAACAGTATTAAGTATATACTGAATATTCTGAAATCTGCAAGTGAGTAAAAGAGAGTCATAACCATACTGAAGTAATGTAGAGCTGAACCATAGACTGAATTAAATACGTGGACATAGCTAATATGAAGCAAATACTTAAGCTTAACCTGCATTCTTCCCAATGGCCAGCAGGGGGCGACTACACTGGTTGCAAAAAGAAGTCCAAGTCTATGAGAAAATTAGCCTATTTCTCACTGAAGGCGTAGCAATACACATCCATGGTGCAGAACTTTGACCCTTTCCACAGAGTGTTTTCAGTTCATGAAAGTTATTTTTAATATTGTGGTCACCTAAAAAACCTTGTTCAGCGTTCAATTGTACTAATAGACACTCCAAGTCCATTTTAATTCAAGCCTCTTTTTTCGCTATCCAAATTTAGCATCCCAATTAATATCACAGTTAATGTGAATTATGGATGCAACTTGCTAACCAAGCTAGCTAGTGCTAGCGTTAGCTCATAACTTAACTCACACCTTCCCAGCTCCACCCTCTCATTCGAATATGGTCACTTCAGGCTCAAACAAAAACATTGATGGCTACGACCAAAATGCCAAACTAAAGGCTTTAAAACAATAGCACACAAACCACTGGGTGACATCACGGTGGTTGCCTCCATTTCTTTTATATAGTCAGTGGCTAAGACTGGGAGTGAGTTAGTCAGTAAGTAATAAATTAGTAATGTATGTTACGAGGCAGTCGGGTATCTCTGACTGGAGGCCAGGGGATCAGAGACAGCCGGCTACCTGCTGGCTTCAAGGTCAGGGTGACAGACATGTTTGTTTGTTCTTTCTCCTTCTGGGACCATATGTACACTCCAGTGACATTATTTTACAAACAAGACTTGAATTACAAAAATAAGAAGTACAGAAAAGGAAAATTAGTATCATGATGCGTAAAATGTTTTGTGATGAAGTTAAAATTCTTTTCAGAAGTGGTCTCTTTTTTTGACTGCCAGCATGGCGCTTGGAGATCATAAAAAGCACATGTTCTCTATAGACTGCAGTCTGTAATGAATGACTGGGCCTCTGTTTTAAAGAGCTTTACGTTTCAAGAGCTGTCTCTTCTGTTATCCTCTCCTTCTACTCCCGCTGCCAATAAATGCCATCATACCATAACACAGTACAGCCAGAAACCACAGATGTTATATTTTTAAAAACTATGTCGGATAGTGATTTTTTCATATAAAAGCCTCAAAGATTGTGACATCTGCTTGATAATTACAACTACATCCAAGGCCGAATGAGGCACCATGCCACGGGTGACTCAGCAGCCACAGATTCCCAAAGGGGACCCAGAGAGCAGACAGCATAATGTAGCCATTACATAAGACCTCAGGTAGGGACCTCAGTCAGCACTGAGCAACTGATGCTCTGTACTGCTGATACAGACAAAAAAAAGGAGGTGGGGAGGGAGAGGGAGGTAGACTGAAATAAAGAGTGCAGCAATGATCCAGCTGACAGGGCTCCCTCAGGTCCAATCCAGTGGAGAAACAGAGGTGCAACAAACAGCAAACCATGTTCTCAGCCTCCTGAATAGTGCTCTAAACCTGAGGGGAGGAGAGCTCAGAGAGAGACAGAGAGGGTCTGCTGAAATTCTAACTCTCCACTCTCCTTTTCAAGGCTGATGAAAAATTTATTTCCCCTTTATCTGGAAACTGGAGCTGCTATAAATAGGGGGTGTGTTCTGTTTGCTTTGACTCTGCGACATACAGCAGTGAGGCAGCTGGGGAGGCTGCAGAGGGATACCTAAACTGTAGGTCCAATGTAGACTGACCCAGGTAACTAAAGGGTTGAAGGGTCATTGTAATTTGCAGCATCATGTCTCAATGCAGAGCACTTGTAGTTTCCTCTGTAACAGAGTTGAAATGGTGCATCAGTGATAGATTTTATCTTTGATCTTATCTTTATGGTATTTTCATTGCTTCCAAAACTTAATCTGATTACTAAAAATAGCGACAGTAGTTGATTTTGTCTGCGGATTTTCTCATAATAGAAAACTACACTGCTGCATCTCCTCTTGGCTCTGTTTTCAGGTTCAAGAATATCTAGCCTATGAGGGGAGACTTTGGCCAATCACAGGTTATTTCAGAGAAAGGGCGTTCCTACTGGCTGTTCTACAAATGCAGACGCACAAACCCCTCATGTGGCAAAAGCCTGATTCAATTCCTGCAGAAAAAAGTTGCTATTGCAGCTATTCAAGTTCATGTTTATGCAAATCACTGTAATCTCAAAGGGCTTGACAGGCCCACAAGTTTGCAAAGAAAAAAGGACATAAATCATCAATTGCCAATTACTAGTATTCATGCAGGTTAATGTATGAAACATGTGCATATGCCTGTGTTTGTCTGGAGGGTGGGACTTAGGATAGAGAGGGGAGAGCTGCAGGATTTTCAAATTCTTACGGGTTCTTTTACATTTCCAGAAAACTGCCACAAAAAGAAACGAGTACTCGTTGCATGCTTATTGTTGCAATGCTGCTGCCTCGCCTCCAGGAACTTTTGAGAAAGAGCTTGAAGGATCAAATAATAAAAAATCTATAAAGAACATTTACTCTGATTGTTGCCAGCTAGCAGAGCATACGACAAACTCAACACCGCCTGCCAAACCGCCGTGCCTGTCCCAGTCCAGGAAAGAGAAGGTGATATTTCCACAGTGAAATCAGATCCAGGGGAGGGGATGCCGTGGCCTAGTAACAGCTGAGCAACACACAGGCAACAGCAGACACAACAGCCGACCCCATCTGCCACATCTGATCAGTCAGGCAGCATGCCTGTGTGGATAGGCCCTTCTCCACTGCAGAGGCTGGAGAGGGCACTCTGGGTGCACAGGCAGCCTCGGTGCCATTGATCTGTGTGGAAGAGAGGAGACCTTGACCGTTCCCTTGACAGTGCTTCGTTCTAGTGATTTCATAACAAAGCTTGTGAATACTTTAAACCTTTTGAAATATGATCAATACACTGAGATGTCTGGTATCAAATCACATCCACAGCAGCAGGAGACCTTCTGCTTTTCTCCCACTTTAATAAGTTGGAAATTCTTGGTCACTAAATTTTAGAGCAGGGAGGCCATTAAAGCCATTACTGCAGTTTGTTATAACACAGTATGAATCAGTGAATATTTGATTCATACTCAGTAATGAATGCTTGTGTTTGTCATCATGGATGTCAGTGATGGCAAAGGTTACATTAGGGTCCTTGTTCAGCAGAAAGAGAGGCCACATGTGGCTTTTATCCAAACATATAAAACATCTCTCTAAAGGGAAATGGTAGTGAGCATGACTGTGCATTTTTGTTTTCATTTGTTGTGCTGTGCTGTTTTACCTGTTGCCCTGCAGCAGAAGAAGCAAAAACAGTTTTTTTTTAGTTGGAAAACAGGACAGGTTTTGCACTCATTTAGCAAATGAATCACAGAAATGTTCAAAATGCCTCAAAAGTAAGGATGTAAGGAATAAGATGAGGCCAAGATGCAAAAAAAAAAAAAGAAAGACACAAAGGACCAGTGAGGCAGGGACGAGGAGAGAAGCAGAGGGAGTGTGGGAAAGGGAGCAGAGTTGGTGAAGACAGGACGGACGCTGAGCAGCAGCAGAGCTGAAGTGGGCGGCAGGAGACAGACAGACGGACGATCTTTTTGCCATGGAAGAATGCTGAGGCTTTCTGACAGCTGAGGCTTATCTAACGACACAAAGGCCCGCTTGTAGCCCCGTTACAGTGGCGTAGCCGAGTGTGTAGCATTGCGGTCAGCCTGTGATTCACCACCTCACAGATAGCAAGCTGCTACAATAAATGAGTTGGCTCAACAGGCTGACTAACTTCACACGGATGGAGCCGTCAGATGGGAAAAGAGCCACAGAAGGAGCCAGAACAGAATAGATGAATGACTCATAAACCAGAGGCCTAAAAATGCAGTGGTGGCCTTAACGTTCCCTACAGACACGCTTTAAAGTATGCAGAGAAAACCTCTTCTCCCTCATTTACAAACTCTGGATCTGGTCTGCGTTCCTGCCAACACTGCCTGTACTAGGTTGACCAGTGAAAGAGCAGTGCGCTTTAAGTTGGCTCGCGTTATTTTAAAATGTGACTATTGTTTGTTGTAATTACAAGGGGATGGGAGCCTCTTTACTATCAGAAGGTAACATGAGTTTTGGACTACAGCATGCATGTCCAGTAAAACAAACCTTTAAAAGTGTAAAGATTTACATAAAGAATCAGTGTGGACTGGCTTCATCTTTCAAAAGACTCAAACAGATGCTGATATGGAAGACTTCCCAACGACCTCAACTAAGAACACAGCCTGCGGGACACATTATATTATGTCTGCAGTAGATGTAGCTGAGCTCTGGGGGGGTAAGTCAAATACACTGGAGCACATTTAGACGATGGGGGTTTCTTCTTCTAAGAGTGAGCTGAATAGGCAAACTCTCTTCCTGATAGAAAATCAACACCATCAGACACATGTTTTCAATTTCTCTTAGCCAAGGGGCAAATTAAGAAGCTCCAAAGCCAATTCTGAAGCAAGAAAAAGAAGAAACTATGACACTATGGTATGAGAAAGAAAATGAAGAGGAGGGAACTCGGGGACTAATATGCCAATTCAAGGCATATGGGAACTTGATAATATCACTTCACTGAAGCAATCAGTTCATACTGTGCTATATGACTAAACTGAAACAGTCCCCTTTTCACTTGAGGCTGTTTGTAAAGCAAACACTGCATACTTCTAATGCATAATGATAGGAAAAGGCACATATTTGATGTGAGACTCAGCGGTGATGTTTTATTATGTCTTGTGAGGAGGATAAATTCTCCCTGCAGTCCCTGAACTAGTGTCTCAGGTGATAACCAACCCAAATTCTATTCCTGGAAACATGTCACTAAATGGGTCAAGATCACAACTAGAACATCATAGAGCAGCTCCATCTGTAGTCAAATTGGATTATGGGGACATGGGTAATCCAGTGATACAGACCACTACTACTTTTTTTTCAATATAAAGCAGATCCAGGTGGTTTTAAAATACTGTGAAAGTATGAGTTTGTAAATACACGGAAAAATGCACTCAAGCCGTGTTCAGAGACTTTGTCTTTAAACAAGCTGTCAGCACTTTAGTAAGGTTGTGATGTCACATCTCTACTATATATAGGTAAAAAGTGCCACTACAGTGCTCTACAGCAATTTTCCAGATGCAATGAGAATGCAGAGACGTCCAAAGTGCAGATTCAGAAGATCTGAAATTACTGACCAATCACAGTAGACTGGGACCCCAGTATGCCGAAATATTCAAATAAAATCTAAAAGCTGGAAACATTTTCCAACATTGGTCTTGTACTGCAACTTAGATGGTGGAAACTGAACTTTCTGTACATATACAGTTGTGAGCTGGGTTATATATTTAGGTAACTTTTAAAAATGGCAACACTGAATGTAGATTTTTAAACTGATCTGAATTGGTGTGTACATGGAACAAGAGTTCACAGCTAAAAGACTAGTTGAAAAAATCATTCCCTGTTACCCAAAATTATGGGCCAAATGTGTTTAGTTTTACACAGCAGGACTGCCACGAAAAAGAGAAAGAGGTCAAGCCTTCTCTGTGATCAAACAAGGCCCACCAGTTGGAGCACAGGGCAGGACAAACAAACTGAAACCTAGTGTTTATGGAAGAGGCCTGCCTTTGGCTGAGGTGAGAGAGAAGCCATTGGGGGAGGTAACAATCTGCAACCCAGAGGCACCAAGGAGACAAGATCTGGTGGAGGTGAAAGTCTGGCAATGGTTAAAAGACCAGCGAGATCTGTCACTCACACTGTGTGTGCATGTGTGGTCAGAATTCATACAGAACAGCAAAAAAGCTCAGTGCCCTCTCTGTACCCAAACACACTGATAACTATCAGAGATCTCACTTTAACACAAGAGTGCAAAAGGCAGACGGCTAAAAGTTAAGACTAGCATGCATCTGAGCAGAAATGCTGCCCGTCATTTCTAAATTATAACAGCTAGGGTTGAAATTCAATCTACAGCTGTGAGAGCTAGGGGATCTGTGAGTTTTAAGCTTAATCATTCCCCTGTGTGTAACTCTTACAAAAACACAGACAGGGTATCTTAATTGCAGTTTACTAATACCTGACTGATGTACCTGTGTTTGTTTTTATTTTTTTGTTTTTTGTTTGTTTTTTGTTTTTGTTTTTGTTTTCTATGGCTGTTCTAGTTCTGTGAGTTGTTCGGGTATGCAGCAATACTTCCATGATCACTTTTCTTTTTTGTTGTTTGTTTGTTTTTTCTATATGAAAAAATGACTAATTTACTCTTTGTATGGTTTAATACAATTGTACTCATCTGCAAAACCCAATAAAAAAAGTTTGAAAAAAACAACAACAAAAAAAACCCACAGACAATATTTGAAGGGTCCAGGTCTAAGTCACTCACATATATGAGTCCCGAGTAGTAGCGGTCCTTCAGGTTGTGCAGCACCGACGCCTCGTTCAGGCAGGTGAGCTCGGCCATGTCTTCCACCTTGCTGAACTTAGGCGGGTTCATCTTCTGGATGTCGTCCTTGTTGATCACCACCTTCTTACCGTTCTCGGCCAGCTCCACCAGCACCTCCTCGCCACGCTCCTCCCGGATACTGGCCGCCTCAAAGCCATGGCGCTCTGAGGGTATCCACACCAGCTTCTTGGCTGTCCAGTCGGCCTGTGTGGCAGGGTTGTAAACCACAGCCCGGTCCACAAACAGGTACCGCTCTGGGTCCTCTTGCCCACTCCGATGAGACATCTTACTTGGGGTTTACCAGAGCAACGTGGCCACCTGGAACAGACAGGGGTGGAGACGTTGGTTCCTTAGACTTTACATGTAGGATATGGTGCTGACAATATATACTTTTTTTTATCAACATAGAAATGTCCACTTTTGTCGTCAGCCCACCAAGACTGCAACATTGCACCGAGGACTCCTTTTTTTTGGTGCCTTTGTGTCCTATTCAATGTTCAACAAGCAATTTGTCTGATATTTCTTTAGTTGATCAAGTCAACTTTTTTTTTTTTTTTTTATAATAAATGACTTATTTTCAAGACACTTGTGTGCAGATCTCAGATAAACACAAACTTCAAAGTGCTGCTTTTGCATGATTCTTTCAGTAGGAACTCATAAAAAATTACTAAATATAAATAAAATTACTCATCAATTACTCAACAATTAGTTGTAATCAAGGATTGCCCTAGCAATCTGTTCTATTTTAGTATACTGAAGCCGCAAGAAGGCATGCTGAATGCACATTAGTATCTGTTTTTTAATGCCAAGTAGTGTCATTGTTGTGTTATTCAACAATGTAATCACATATTGCATATTTTCCTCACATTGTGCAGTTCTAGTAAGATATAAAAAATCAGAAACATAATAAACACCAATCGTGGCATTTAAAACCCTCTACTTCTCACTAGCCCTGATGGGTACAGAAACAATGATTATAATTAAAGTGTCACAAATATTTGATGCGCTAAGTATAACTCTTATGTCCTTTTGTAACTTAACTGTATGACAAATCACATTTACAGATCATTCTGCTATAGAATGCATGTCATGTCATTTATATAATAATACTCCTGCCCTCATATCTGGTATACTAATGTAATGCACAAGGCTGAGGGAAGAAGGGAAGGCATCATGTCACCAGTTTAGAGCATGACTGAACGGTGACATGAATTAAGAGTTCATTTTAATCTCATACTGGGCCTCCCAAGCCAACTCTTAACATCCAAACATAACAAGAGGTTGTATTGTATTACCTATGCAGCGAGGAAGAATATTTTATTGCAGTGGATTAATGAAAAAGTACCAACTGTTAAAAGCTGGCAAAGAGTGCTATTTGATCTAGTGTCATTAGAGTACCTGACATGTATACTGCATTCAAGAACAGACCAGTTCTATAAAGTGTGGGCACCCTATTTGAATTATGTAGAGCCTGATGTCTCTAATATCATGCTGCAGGGATTTTCTTGACTGCTGATGTTCTGATTTTTTGTTTGTTTGTTTGTTTGTTTTGTTTACTTGTTTTGCTTTTTATTTCTGTGACTCATTTCATTTAATTTCATTTAACTTTTATTTATTTTTTCGAGGAATCATTGAGGGCAACCCCTCATTTACAATTATGTCGAGAGTACAGAGAAAACACAAAAAAGCACAGACAAAACACATGCAAAAACACTAAAAACAGTTGCAGTGAAAGGCAGAGTTATTGTTTATCATGGTTTTAAACTGGCCCATAGTTATAATTGTGTTGAGTTTGAGTGAATGTTGTAAGATGTTCCAGGTAGATGCAGTAGAGAAACTAAAAGCAGTTTTTCCAAATTCAGTATTAGTCCATATTATGTAACCATCCTTTACTTGTGAAAGTGAAAAATGAATGAAAATATTGTTTTTTTTAAAAAAAAGAGTTAATTTTAAAAGCAGTTTTTAATGAGGGTCTGATAGCCTGCATGACTTCTCACTGAATGGCTCTGACAGTATCAATGCGCATACTGCGTAGGCTCCACTGCTCACACATCAAACGGGACAGAGGGGCGTCGTGAATGGCACATTACTATCCCCCTTCTCTCTAAAATATTGCGGTACAGAAAATAGTCCACTGTAAACACACGTCCCCGTCGTCCAGATAACATCTACCACCTGCACAGATAGCGCTTATACAACAGACAACATGACTGTGCATTGGCAAGTCCCCAAAATGCCCAGAATGAACGGGAACCAGCAGGGGAAAAGTTGCTGCTGTGGTCCTGTGTACAAATATTAGGCTAATATGTGTGCTAATAAACCTGCGCAACTGATAAAGCTAGCTAATTAGGGTAACCGTCATGATGTATGATATGGTGAATAACGTTGTAACACGGCCAAAAGTCCAGTTATTATCAGGTGAACGAACGTTAGGGTAAACAAAAACAATTTAACTTCAGAGAAAACATATTATGAGCAGCAATATACCCGTAAAGCTATCTTAACGCGGCTAAATAACACTTATTCCGTTATCTATTGAGTTTCAGCCGTTACCTCGTTAATATTTCCTTAAGTGAAAAGCTGGTCAGCAGGTAACTTCACATTAAAAAGGTGGGCTAATTTACAAGCTTAGGCTACTAAAAATACACCTAAAAAATATGAACTGGTGTTACATTCGGCTGTGGCTCAGTTGGTATCAGTCGCCCACTGATCAGAGGGTCGGTGGTTCGATCCCTGACCATGGCAGCCTACATGTCTTAGTATCCTTGAGCAAGATACTGAACCCCAAATTGCTGCGTTCATCGGTGTGAGAATGAATTGCCATTGGTGGCAGGTGGCACCGTTTAGGGTAGCCAGGTCCATTTACCATTTACATTCAAACTAAGTTTCCAGAGATAACCTCCATCCTGCTCCGTTCATCCACCGTCTCACTCATTTCCCTCCACGCTCTCTCATAACAACAATAACTTACCTGGTGTTTGTTGTGAGCGGAGCTGCAGTCAGATCCTGTCCACCGAGCAGTCTGATGCGACCCTGTATGCAACTAGCTGCTCCACACAACTGAATGAAATGCAGGCATGTATCGGGGCTCCGGGTCTGCACCACAGCCTCAGAGCTGCTACCTCTATCTACACTGGGGCCCCTCCTAGACCGAGCACACTGGACCGCTGCTGCTCCCGCCTACGATGGACTGAGCTCACATAGAGAGTGACCATGCAGATCAATACACCACACTGTCACACTCTGTTGGATGACTCACCTGAGCGGGGATGTGGGTTGTGTGAGCCGATGCCTTTCATAATCTATTTAAAGTCCTGAATAAACACATTGATAAGGATTTTATCAGGATATTATGCTGTGGTAGACGCTTTCTCAAATCTATCCCCCAAATATCTATGCATGGCACACACCCACCACATGCAGCCTGTGGACAATTGGGCTTTCACTTTGCGGTCTTTCTCTCCCCCTCTACATCATTGGCTGCAAGAAACCAACCTCCAATTTGCAAACCAATTACATGCATTCAAAAATGATGGATTTTGCAACTGTTGCTCGCCTGCATTATAAAAAAAAGTTACAAAATAAGTTGCATTATTACATTATAGTACCTTCTGATATCTCACAGGTCTTCTTTATACATTAAATTTACTTTATGGAAGAAGGAAAAAATGTCATTGTTGTGTTATGCAATAATGTTATCACATATTGCATATTTTCCTCATTGTGCAGCCTTAGTAAGATATAAAATATCAGAAACATAACACCAATCGTGGCATTTAAAATCCTCTACTTCTAACTAGCCGTGATGAGTACATAAACAATGATTATGATGATTAAAATGTCACAAATATTTGATGCACTAAGTATAACTCTTATGTCCTTTTGTAACTTAACTGTATGACAAATCCAATTTGCAAACCAATTACATGCATTCAAAAATGATGGATTTTGCAACTGTTGCTCGCCTGCATTATAAAAAAAAGTTACTAAACAAGTTGCATTATCAGATTATGGTACCTTCTGATATCTCACAGGTCTTCTTTATACACTTAATTAAATTTAAAAAAAACATTTTTTCTAACCCTTTGATGCACAACATGGGCACAAGTGACGCGACTAAGTTTTTATTTTCTATATCTTTGCAATAAATTAATTTCATCATTCAGTATTCCAGGTTTCCCTGAACTTGTTTTTTATCATCATACATCCTATTTTTTTGTTTTCATTTCTTACTTTTTGAATGAAAACACTTTATGTATCACTACACTTCTAATGCACAAGGTCATTTTTGACCCATGTGTGTAAACTTGATGGAATAATACAAAAACTATTTTTTCTTCATAAAGTATGAAAGGAAAAATGAATAATAATGATCTGTTGTAATAAAAAATAAAAAAAGATATTCAAACACACAGCAGCATGAAATAACACAGGAAATAAATGCAGGTCCTTTTTGACCCATGTTGTTTTAGAAGGCGTTTATATGTTGTGCATCAAAGGGTTAAAGAAAAAGATTTAAATGAACTTTATCCCATTCAAGGTTCATGTTTTAAGCCCTCCTCCTGCTGTTAAACTGAAACACCCCCTCTAGTGGCTGAAAGCTACAGCAGCAGCATTTAATGCTTCAACAACACTCATGCTATCATACTTCATTCTACCACAAACACAAGCTTTGAGTTTTACACTGGTGTTTTTTATTACAAAGTGAAACATCTCACAGAGGGGCAGGAAAAGCATGTTTTCTGTAATTAAATAGCTTCCATACTAAATTATGGAAAACATGCTGTCTTCATGATCAAAAACAAGAAAGGCATTGTATGTTGTGGTTATGTACAGTCTGTTAATGTGGGAGGCTTCAGTGTCGTCCCCTCCTGGCTCCTCCACCCCTCTTCATCCCTCCTCCTCTTCCTCTTCCTCCACCTCCTCCTCCAAAGCTCCGTCCTCCTCCTCCTCCTCCAAAGCTCCCTCCTCCTCCACCTCCTCTTACTTTCTTCCTCACCCCGCTTGCTTGTTCTGTGTCATCGTCGTCTCCATCTCTTCCTTTGGGCCTTTTCCTTTTCTCACCTTGCTCTTTCATTTCCTGAGGAAGATAAGATGTTTTTTCAACTTCAATCTAGATATGACATCCATATTTCTTTGAAGGTACGACACGTACCACAGCAGTCCTATCAGATGAATTCAAATACCCCTTCAACACTACCAGTCATTTTCCAAATGTGTTAATCTGAATTGACTTTAAACTGTCATTTAAAAGCACAATATGCAATTTTCTGCCATCAGCGTTCTCTCAATCAAAACATTAACAAAAGATGCTTTCAATTTGTACAATTGTGTGAACCTTATGTGAACATTATAGCATCTGGAAAATAGGGTCATGAAATTCAAATTATCTTTATTATTATTATTATGTGTACATGTTTACATGTATATATGTATACGTTTGTATATGGGTGTGTTTATAAGAATATATGTATGTACATGTTGTTTAGGTATGTATAAGTGTGCATGCATGTGTATGTGTGTGTGTGTGTGTGTGTGTGTGTGTGTGCATACATATATAATTTCATGCAAATCTACCTGGTGTGAATAGCTGTGTGTGTATGGAGGTTTGAGGTCTGCTCTGCATTCTTTATGTATGTTATTTTATTGTAAAACATGAAAACTAATAAAAATATTGTTTAAAAAAAAAAAAAAAAGATAGTTTCAATGTGGCCCAGAAGCACCTGCAGTCTTCTCCCAGTTATGATTCCTTCAGTGTACATGGTTCAGGATGTTTTTACCAGAAGCCGAATTACATAATTTAATAGAATAAAATTGGTAAAAAAAACACTGAATAAGGCAGTTTCTCATTAAAAAACAGTGTTTCTCTGACAACTTAAGATCGAGATGTCCGATGACTAAAACCCTTCATCAGGTTAAAATATAGAGTTAAAGGAGCTACATGTGACTTAAAAGTTGTATAAAAAGGTCATTTAGGACAGCTTCTGGCAGACAACCACAACCCTGACACTTGTGCACAGAGGATATGATGTCATTGACTGGCAACCAAAAGAAAAAAACATTACTTTGATTAATTAAAATTAAGAATTTCTCTGTGTTTCAGAATTGTTGGAAGCATTTGGGATAAAATAAGTTAAAAAATAAACCACATATATAACATAGGTTTAGACATTTTAATGTAGAAAAGTTGCACATTATAGGTTTAAGGCGGCTAACTCCACAAGGTGAATGCAATATGTTGGACACTTTTTCCAGCTGGGAAACAGGTAAGGCAGTTTAGAACTTTGAGTGTATGCTCATGTATTTTAAAGTAAAGCTCACATTTTTACAGGCTATGTGTATAAGAAGTATGGATAAATAATCAATAATGCAATTATGTTTTAAATGCCCATTTTGCAAAAAAAAAAGCATGCTGCTACGCGTTTAAGGTGATGTCTAAATAAAGTAAATTTTAAAAAAAGTGATGACTTACCAGCCTGGCAAACCTCTGGGCCTCGCTCACCCTCTCCACCAGCATCATCACTTCCTCCTCCTGGGTGGGGAAGGCAGGAAGTTTCTTCCCAATCAGGCTTTCAATACGCTGGAAAAGCTCCACATCATATCTGAAATAACAGGATATGTCAGTTTACTGCAGTCTACTAATTTATTTATTTATTTTACGAAGCATTACAAAACAGACAAACAAGTATGCATTTAACATGCATTAAAAAATAATAATAACCAAATGAAATATCAAGACATTAAAAAGCAGTGTGGTTAGAAACAAGGTTATTATAGTTAATGAAAAACTAACGAAATAACGAAAACTAGAATATAACTAAAAATATTTTTGTTAAGTGAAATAAAAATAAAAACGAGAGTTTAAAAAAAAAAAAAAAAAAAAAGATAACCACCTGTTTTCATACGTAAACCTTTTTGGTTGATATGAAATCTATTTCATCTATCTGGTTTTATGACTTAATAAACGTATTGGGGCTGAGATGGATAAGACAAAGGAAATAAAGGAAACATTTATTGTGACCTTATTGAATCTGGCACCCTAAAACTAATAAAAACTAAACTAAAACTAAGCATTTTCCAAAAAATAATAATTAAAACTAGCAAACTCACTCTAAGAACTAATTAAAACTAACTGAATTTGAAAACAAAAAGTGACAACCAAATTAAAACTAAAACTACTGAAAAATCCAAAACTATTATAACCTTGGTTAGAAACAAGCAGTTCTTACTGTGTGACAAAAGTGATGGATTTCCCAGCACGCCCTGCTCTGGCTGTTCGTCCCACTCTGTGGATGTAGTCCTGTTAGAGACAAGACAAAATCCAAAAGTCAATTCAAATCAAATCAAACTAATGAGATGATCAAATAACCCAGCAATGTGAACAACAGCACCAAGGTACCTTGGAGTGAGTGGGGATGTCGTAGTTGATGACACAGTCGACATGAGGAATGTCCAGTCCTCTGGACGCCACGTCCGTCGCCAGCAGCACCGATCGAGACTTGGACTTGAACTTGTTTAACGCTCCGAGACGTTTGTTCTGAACAACAGAGTGAATACGGAGTTAAACTGAGGGCACAATAAAGACAGTGCAGAGAAGATTATGTTTATTGTCAGCAGATAAGTCATGTTTAAGACAACTGTTAGATTACATTTACATTATTTGCCACATTAGAGAACTTTACTAACAAAAACACAGCAGCACCAAGGCCTTTACTCATCCTATTTCAGCCATTGTGTTAATAGCTCTGGCTCCAAGTGGGCGGGACAACAGCGCTCTCTTGTGGTTTTCTGACATACAACATTAAAAGTTTTCCCACCAAATCTGACATGAAGTCAGAGTGCTGTGTACACAAAGATACAGCCAAACTATCCTGTTGTGTTAGTTTTCTGTAATTGTAAATGACCATTAGCAAGGTTGTTTGTGGTGTATTTGTATTAAACAGGGTAAGTACACTTTAGCAGTGGTCAAATTCAAGCATTTTTCGAGGACTTTCAAGTTTAATTTTCAAGCTTTTCCAGTATCTTACACCTGTTGTAAATTGCATGTTTTAGATGAGTACTTACATACTAAAAGGGGGAGATTTCACTGAACCATACCAACAGCGATGGTATTACACTTTTAGCAGGAACGGTCTTCATTTCAGATAGGCTACTCATTATTTTTTACACTGAACATGTGATTATCTATAGTCTATAGATGGATAAAGTCAGATTGCAAGAGAAATACAGTGAGAATTCCAAGCATTTTCAAGCTTTACTTTATCCAAATCCAAGCACTTTTTAAACCTTGAATATACAACATTTAAATTCAAGCATTTGCAAGGATTTCAAGCACCCGTACGCCCTGATTAATTTCCCTGATTAAATAGCTTGTTTGTGTAATCTTTAGGTGTTTTACAGTGTTGTGATGCTTTTATTTTGAAAAGGTGTCATCCAGTGTCAAACTGGTGCTTTTATTTTGAAAGGTAGTGACAGGAAATAAAAGGTAGAGTGCTTCGTAATTAATATAAAGGCTGCATCCCATTACCACTATTTCGCATCCATGCGTCCCTCACTTGCGCCGTTCACTTGCGTCTTAGTCCCGCCCACCGGGGATGCATGGAGAGACGCAAGTAAGGGAAGCGAGGAGAGGGGAAACGATTTAAGAGACATGGGACGTCCTTCCCTCCGAAGTGTCACGTGAAACGACGTCCGTTTCTAATGACGGCGGCAGCAGATCACAGCTGGATCAACTGTCAGTCGCTTTAACAGCTGGAGACATGCACTAATAATAATAATAATAATAATAAGTGCTTTCTCTGTTTAGATAAATTAATTATTTAATATCCCAGAACATGATTGTGTCCGCTGAACACCGGCCAATGTTTTATTAGGTTATATGATTAAGGTAAAATGTAAATTATGTCACTCATTAATGATCAGCGTCGCGTGAGACGGATGAAAATGACAAACAATGTAAAAGTGTTTCTTGCTGACAGACTCTCATACTCTCTACTGTTTTTTTTTTTTTTTACTTTAATAATATCCATAATAAATCTGTATGGTGGAAAAAACAGATCACGAAAAGGAAAAAAAACTTGATCTTTCTCTTAATTTATTCTAAATGTAGACATATGTTTGTGGTGTTTTTGTTGTTCAGAGTCACAATAAAACAGATTTTAACTACATGGTGAATCATATAAATAAAATATAAAACTTGTGGTGACACACTTGAGTTTAATCTGTGATCTGTCTTCACTCCGGTATGAAACTACAGCGATGTTGCGATGTATAACATCAGCCCGATCAGCTGCTGCGTCTATTCAACGAGTCAGGGGGCGGGGCCACCGCTAAAAGACTTCCGCATAGGATTCTCTCGTGTATCCTCGCTTGTGCCTCCTCCGATATGCCTCCTCTATCCTCTATCCTCTATCCTCCGATCACAAATAAGAGCTTTGGGACGGTCTTAAAGATGGCGCCCACGAAAGAACTTCCGGTTCAAGCGAGGATAGAGGATAGAGGAGGCGAAACTTAAGGGAGATGAGACGCAGCCAAAGTCACAAGGCTTCTATAGTGGTTGGCTGACAGGGGCACAAGGTTTGTTGGAGTTTATTTTCTTCTGTCATGTATATTAGTGGCTTTTTTGTTGTCTTAACAATTAAAATTATAAAGTGTTTATTTGCTAAATCGCTAATGCTAATGCTTGCTATTGTTTTCCCATCTCATAGCTCTTATAGTGGATTCATGAGGTGGCCAGGAAATCTCTTATTTTTATTTTCATGGAGCTACGGTTGTGAATAAATCTTGTGAACCATCAGTTAAAGAGTCGAGGGATGCTACAGTAAGAATCAGTGGTGGAATGTAACTAAGTACATTTACTCAAGTACTGTACTTAAGTACAACTTTGAGGTACTTGAACTTTACTTGAGTATTTCCATTTAATGTAACTTTATACTTCTACTCCACTACATTTAGCCGACAGCTTTAGTTACTTTTCAGGTCGAAATTTAACATAAAAATGATCAATTTAAAGTGATTAGACATTTTATTTAATTAAACCTCATAAAAGAGTATTAATTATTAAAAATGAGCTCTATTGTTACTAAATGAAAACACTGATTACATAAACGCATCAATAGAAATAATGTAATAATATATTTTGATTATAAAACAATCTATATGGATCCATTCTGCATAACAAGTACTTTTACTTTTGATACTTTAAGTACATTTTGATGCTGATACCTTTATACTTTTACTTCAGTAGGTTTTAAATGCAGGACTTTCACAGTGTGGTATTAGTACTTTTATTTAAGTAAAGGATCTGAATACTTTTTCCACCACTGGTAATATTAATAATAATGTACATGATGCAAAGATATACACTAATATACTGTATTAAGCTCTGGGGAAGCAATTCAATTATAACACTGATATGACAGTTACAATAATCTGTTGATGTTTAAAAATGTTGCAAAAAGATATATTTTGGCACCATAAATTCACTTCATTATGTCACAGTTTCAAGGTGGGCACCTAATGTTAGTGGCACTAATCCTGTATCCAATCAAATGTCTCCTTCTGTTTCTGAGTTATGGTGTTGAATACAGAAAAGATGTTCTGCAGAATATTAGAATGTCACAGTGGAGTTGACCTTCAACCTAAAATTAATGAATATAAAATGCATCGGTTCATTTTATGCGATTAAACGTGTGGAATTTTATAATGATTAGTGTATAAATCCCTAGGCAAAACTGTGATCAAACAGGGACCTTGCCCTTTGACCACCAAAATCTGATCAGTTAATCATTGAATCCAATGAGATGTTTGTGCAAAGTTTGAAGAAATCCCCTCTGGATATCCCTGAGATATCGTGTACACAAGAATCGGACGCACATATGTAAGACTTTATAATATGGTTTAAAAAATGACTTACATGATTCAGCTATCAAAATAGTGTCATGTCGATTAACAAAACAATTAATTTGTCGTTTTAGCTCTTTAAAAAAAAATCTACACCAAATGTAAATGCTTTCTGCTGTAAGATCTACATAGAATTGGTGACAATATTGGGACAAACTTTGCCTTTAATTGGGATGAATTTCTTTTTGGCCTTCTGCACTCTACATCCTCAAATAAAAACACAAAATACCTTTTTGGCATACTGAGTGCAGCTGCTAAAAAAACTATAACAAGGAAATGGCCTAAGCCAGAGAGCCCATCTATAGGCCAGGGGTATGACATCATCTATAATTTTTGTAATCCGTTTTCCTACTTGCTGTAGATGGAAACACCCCCAAGTTCTGTTTGTTTCCGTTTATAACTAGATAAAAATCAGAAAATATGGATCACAATGCCATTTATCATGATAGTGATGACTGGTAATGTGCTATTGAAATGTGATTCTAAATAAAGACAAAATGTTTAAAAAAAAGCCTGAAAACTTAAATCTCTTTTTTTACTTTTAACTTTAACACCAACTGGATTTGTGAGTGTGTGTGTTTGTCTGAAGCCCTACCTGACTCATCTGCCCATGAAGAGGAATAGCAGTGATGCCCAGGTTCCGTAACAACAGCGCCACCCGCTGGGCGTTGTTACACGTGCTGCAGAAAATCATAAATGAGTTGCCGGCCAGCTCGTTCAGGATGGAGACCAGGTAACAGTCCTGCCAAAGACCACACACAAGCACAAGACAGTGTTAAAAAACTCCTGTATAGGAGTGAATTATGTATAAATACCAATATGAAGTGACTGTGGTACTCAGTAGGGATGGGCATCGATTTTCCAATATTGGAATAGTCATCAAATCATACAAAAAATCAAATACTTCATCATATCTGGAAGCAAAAAAAAGTTGTATTACTGGTGCCTGTATTACTGCTGCACTGCTACAGAGCTAACTGTAGCTAACTGCCGCTAACGGCGGCTCCTCTTAACAAGCCGTCCTCCGGCTCGTTAGCGGCTTATTGAGAAGAATAAGAAGGAGTTGCTGGATTTGTCTCCAGTCGCTTTCTTGAAAAATAGCTGCTAATTAATAAATAAATAAAGTACTATTATCAGATAGTACTTTTGCCTGATATGCACATCCCCAGTATTCAGAGGGTGGACAGCTCGCAGCATATACTTTCAGAGAGTAAAACATGAAAGGAGAATGTGCCCTACCTTGTACTTGGATGGTATGAAGACGTAGTATTGCTGCAGTTTGTCTACTGTGGAGTATTTGGTAGATACCGCACACTTGACAGGATCTTTCAGAGCTGCTCTCTGTAGTTTCTGGACCTGTAACAAAGAGTAGGCACGTTAGGAAAATGTGCAGCTTCACACCTGGCTGGTACAATGATCTGGTTTCTTGTCTTATTCATTTTCTTGGTAAGCCGGCATCGCTAGAAACCAGCAACACAGACTAAAGACGGACTTTAACCACATACTGTGTCCACTCTGCTCAATTAAATGCCTTCTCAGCATTTGATAGACGTTGGTTTACCTTTTTAGTCATGGTAGCAGAGAACAAGAAGGTTCGTCTCTCTCTGGGAATCACCTTCAAGATTTTATCCACCTGGCAGAAGACAGAAAACATGCCCCGTAGTGTCAGATGGTTCATTATATTTGTTGCAATGTTGCAAGTTTAATGAAGGAATATTTCCACTTTCTTCATACTAAATGCAGGGAACATTACAAATGACATGAACAGCTCAAGAATTTCTAACTACCCACCTCAGTCTCAAAGTCCATGTTGAGGATTCTGTCTGCTTCGTCCATGACCAGGAACTTGAGAGCCCGTAGGGAGAATCCCTTTGTGTTCTCCATGTGGTCTATCAGTCGCCCAGGTGTGGCTGTACACACATTACATTCACTTTATCAGCTTAAAAATAAAATAAATAATAATTGAAAAAAAACATAACCAGTCAGCAAAAAAAAAAAAAATCTAAATCATACCAATTATCATAGCCATAAACTGTAAAAGCAGTAAGTATCATCAGTACAAATATTATGTGAGGAATGCTTAAAATCACCAAATTTAAGCTCAAAATACTGAGAATCAAAATCACTTATTCCAAGTCTCATTTAAAAACATTTGCACTAATCATATCATGTACAACAAAATAAAGCACTAAACTATATGTTCTTTTAGGGCTGGGCGATATATCAATATAAAAGATATATCAATATATTTTTGTGATATGGAATTAGACCATATCGCATATATCGATATAGTTCAATTTTTTTCTTTCTTTATATATAAATGCTGCCCAAACTAGGGTTTGTCACATTTAGTTCTTTTGTAATGTTCGTTATTCTTTTCTCATATAAATATATTTATTTTAGAAAAAATTTGGCCTATTTTATTTCATAGGTTATTTTTGTTTAAGATATATTTTTTAATCTAAATTTGCACTTTATGGAGCTTTGATTTTTTTTAAAAAGGTACTCCTGTTATACAGTATTTATGTTCATTTAAATAAACGGTTTCAATAAAACTACTTGTGACATGTCATGTTTGACTTTGACTGAACATTTGCTCCAACTTTCAGGATATATATCGTATATCGATATTCAGCATAAATATATCGGGATATGACTTTTGGTCCATATTGCCCAGCCCTATGTTCTTCAGAGAAAATGGGAAGCTATGAATGACTATGTTGAGACCAACATGACAAAAATTCAGTGAAACAACTGAACTACAGGCTGTTTACACAGAGCTGAGAGGAAGGGGCAAGATAAGGTGAAAGTAGAGTTTGTAAAAATGTAATGAAATGTTTAGCATGAGCCCAATACCAGTAACCTTGTAAAAATAAATCATAATATATATTCAACTTGTGCTTTTTATGGTATAATAACTCCATTATACTGCATATAAGACATTTTGGATTTATCCCTTTTTGTAGCCATGATTATGCTGATTTCATACAGGTTGTATATTGCAGTGGAAAAACAAGGCCATAGTGAATAAAACATGACAGAAGCAAAGAAAAAAAAACCCAAACTGCTTAGGGTTCAGAGGCTTAAACGCTTGAATATTGAAATCAATTGCCGGTTTATGTGTTACTTTTTATGGAATCTGTGTAAAAAAAATCTGATCATAGTTTGACTTATTTTCTTACCAATAACAATATGTGGTTTTTTAGCCAACACCAAGGACTGGGACATCATATCGATTCCTCCAACAATAACAGCTGCAACAGAAATGAGACAGATTTTAGGTTCAGAACCATAGAAAGTCATCTGCATTACTGATAACCAGTTAGTATCTATGAATAGACACTTACCACACTTAACTCCGATGCTGGAGCCCAGAGCCTCAAACTGCTCAGAGATCTGAAAGGCCAGCTCTCTGGTGGGAGTGAGGACGAGGGTGTGGAGCCTCTGGGGCGAGGCCAGCAGGGACTGCAGGATGGGCAGAGCAAAGGCTCCTGTCTTTCCTGAGCCGGTCTCTGCCAGGCCGATAATATCCTTCCCTGCAGCACGACAAGGAAGCACACTTGAGAATTTCCCTTTCTTTTTTTTGTAAATATTTTATTGATTTTTCTATACAAACACAAACAAAAGGAGGTTGATATCATTAATTATCCAACCCCCTCTTTATCTTTGGGGGTGCACCTGACTGTAAAGGCAGATAGGGCTTAATTCATGGCTATAATGTTGGTAAAAATGTGCAGAATTAGGTAAAAAAGTTTGTAAGAACTACCTGTCTATATCCAACCTTTTTATCTTTATTTGTTTGATGCTTATTATTATTATAATTATTAATATATTCTTTATATATATATATAATATTTTATTTTATTTACTTAGTACTTTTTTTTTAATCTTTGTAAGCAGGTGCACTGCATAAGTGAAAATCAAATGAAAATCAATTTGAAAAGTATGAAAAAAAGAACATTGTCACATTTGATGAAAAATAAATTTAAAAAAAAAGGAAAAAGCTGAGAAAAAAAAGAACAAATCAAATGTATATGTGCACATTAGTGTGCAGCACCATAATCATATTTAAGTTACAAATAAAACTGCAGAATGAGTATTTTATACATGGCATGTACTTAACATTAAGATCCATCAACATTTATAATTCACTCCAAGTAGTCTCCTCACTTAGTCATTTATTTTTCAGACCTTTCCTGAGAATTCAAAGAGGTTGTTCGTATGATGCGCTCTGTTATCTTTAGAGGGATATATTTTACTTTTAACACACACACATAGGCTGTCTTATTCTTCCAGAGATTCTACCAGACTAACTGAATTTCCCCTCGGGGATAAATATAGTAATTTTGATTGATTGATTTGATGTTTTTTTAATTTGATTTATTTGTAAGGTATCATTTTAAATGCATTACTTCAACTTTTGATAAATAGTGTTTATAGAAAGTGATTTAACCTTCTGCATCATCTGCTTGTTTGGTAATGCAACCGAGGCACAGAAAAAGAAAAACAAGAGCCAGCAGAGTGCTAGAGATTACATTAAGTATGGAAGTATGGAACCCAGCTACAGAAACAAAACGATGAACAACAACATTGTGGATGCACCCCTTTGCCTCCTCATTTGAATTACAGCCACCTAGGGGACAACAAGCCAGGTATATGTATGGGTATGTGCATGTCTGGTGGCGACTTTGGTGATAATGTGATGAAATGCCTTGTGCAGCAAATCAATTTCCCCACAGAGACAAATAAAGTAGCCATGTCTATATCTCTAGTTATACACTTTGGTGTTGCTACTTTCCCTTGTATAAAATATATGAATGCTTCTTTCATCACTGTATTTAGGGTAAGCATATTTTATAAGGGGCCGTCAGGGACATAATTCAGAATTACCATTCACACACTATAGTAAAAACCTCACACACTTACAAGTGAAATGCTTTCACAAACACCACTGAAATATTATGCTGTCTCACACACAACTGAAATGCTTTTATACATACAACTAAAATGTTGTGCTCTCATACACATTGCTGAAATGGTTTTATACATACAGCTGAAATGCTATTTTGTGTGAGAGCATTTCAGTTGTGTGTGAGACAGCATAATATTTCAGTGGTGTTTGTGAAAGCATTTCACTTGTAAGTGTGTGAGGTTTTTACTATAGTGTGCGAATGTGTTTGGTTTGTGAATGGTAATTCTGAATTATGTCCCTGACGACACCTCATAATATTTAATGGGCTGCACAGAAGACACAATGGCACATGCAGCACCCATGGGAGTCAGCTGACAGACAGAGTAGTGTGATCACTCACCTTGCAGAGCTACAGGTATAGCTTCTATCTGAATCTTTGTTGGATTCTTCCATCCCAGCTGATCACAAGACTCACACAGAACCTCAGTAACACCCTGAGGACAACAAAACACCGGGGACAGACATGTGTGAGCTGCTGATCACTAAATGACATGAGACATTTAAATGTTGTTAAATACAAAGCATCTTTTAGACGATAAAAGTACACATGAAACTGTTTAGCTAGCTTAAACCGCTATGTTGCTCCTTGTTTATGTTTCTAAAGTGACGTCTTTGTTGCTCTGTGAGATGAACCTACCAGATCCTTGAAGGTCTTCACTGTCTCGTCCTTCTCGCCGCTATTAAAAAGACTGTTATCTTCATCACTACTTGAATTTTCGACCGTTTCGTCTGTGTTTGGCTTCACGCTCTCCACAACGTCGTCCGCCATGCTTTTCGCCCCAACGTGTCGTCAGCTCCGCAATGCGCAGATGCGGAAACGAGTTCATGTTCAAGCCGCAATGGTTTATGGGAATCGTAGTTTTTCCTCGTTTGTCATCATGCACTAGTACAGCGGATCCCAAACTTTTTTAGCCGTGCACCCCCTTCTATGTCCCAACTGGGTTGACGCACCCCCAATCCCCCACACCTTCAAAATAAAAAAAAATGCAATAAGAGTTTTTATAGCCATATTAAAGGTGGAGGGTGATGAAAGGCTCAGGATCAGAGGCAGAAAGCAGATCAGTTGGGAAAATGTTATAATATTTTGAGCTGCTTTGAACAAAAATTGCAGCAAATTTAAATGAGCGTGGAGTGAACACAACCCCGTCATCATAACACAGGCTGGAAAAATGATACAAGAACAAGAAGATAACTTCTTCTACGCTTCATTATAAGATCAAAAACAACCAAAAATAGAGGCAAAAATGACCAAAGATGACACAAAATTATCAAAATAGACACAAATTGACCAAAAATACATGTAAAAATGACCAAACAACCAAAAAATAGATGCAAAAATGACCAAAATAGATGCAAAAATGAACAAAAAATGACAAAATTGAATAGCCTGTATTCATTAATTAATTAATAACACGTCTTTATTGTGTGGGGGGAAAAAATGTAATTGTGTCATTATCAGACCGCCATTACATTTTTCATCTCGCGCACCCCCTAGCGGCAGCTCACGCACCCCCAGGGGTCCACGCACCACACCTTGGGAATCCCTGCACTAGTATATCATCAGCCTTTACACAGTCATGGAAACAATTATTAGACCACCCTTGTTTTCTTCAACTTCTTGTTCATATTAGTGTCTAGTTAGTACAACTAAAGGTAAATTTGTTTGGACAAATATAATAACAACAAAAATGGCTCATAAGAGTTTAATTTAAGAGCTGATATCTAGACATTTTTCGTGGTTTTCTTGATAATGATTTTGGTTATTATGAAGAAATTAAACTCTTATGAGCTATTTTGTTGTTATCATTATATTTGTCCAAACAAATGTACCTTTCATTGTACCAGGAATTAAAATGAACAAGAAATTGAAGGAAACAAGGGTGATCTAATATTTTTTTCCATGACTGAACTTGAGATTCCCACCACCAAAACCTTTAACAGATAGTTTTTAAAAAGATGACCCAAAAATAAGATATAAAATTATGCTATTATGCCAATTTTCAGGTTAATATGTTATTTTTGATTTCTGTTTGAACATGCTGTTTCTGTTGTCTGAAAAAAAACGTTTTATGCACTCCTAAATTACATATGTTGTAATACAATTGTGTGTTTCACAATAGGAATGGTGTACCTTCCATCATAGGCCTTGTTGACTCCTCTCCAAATGTAATGTTTATGGTTGTGGCCAAAAAGTTACATTTTGGTCTCATCACTCCAAATGACTTTGTTCCAGAAGTTTTGAGACTTGTGTCTGTGCTGTGTGGCCTATTGTAAGCTGGATCCTTTGTGGCATTTGCATAGTAATGGCTTTCTTCTGGTGACTCGACTATGCAGCCCATTTTTCAAGTGCCTCCTTATTGTGCATCTTAAAACAGCCACACCATTTTTTTCCAAGAGCCTGTATTTCAGTTATTTGCTGAAGTTTGGTTTCAACAGAATCCCTCATTTTCCACTTCTTAATTGGAGTTTGGACACTGCTGATTGGCATTCTCAATTCCTTGGATATCTTTTTATATTCCTTTCCTGTTTTATACAGCTCAAGTAACTTTTCCTGCAGATCCTTTGACAATTCTTTTGCTTTTATCATGACTCAGAATCCAGAAACGTCAGTGCAGCACTAGGTGAAAGATGCAAGGGTCTGTCTGGAGCCCAGAACCTCACTGACCTTTTATACACACACACTGATTACCAGCAAATAGATCACAGGTGAGGAGGGTTACCTTAAGTAGCCATTCAAACCTGTTTGTGTCAATTTGTGTGCATGTTATCAGACTCAAATCTCCAAGGTATGTAAACTTTTGATCAGGATCATTTGGGTAGTTTCTGCTGTCATTATGATTTAAAAAGAGTAAACAGCTGTTTGATAATAAATGGCTTCACTCAACCACTAACCATAAGTGAAAGAAAAGTTTTTGTGTTATCATTCATATTCTTTGAAAAAGGGCAAAAAAAAAAACATAAATTCTGCCAGGGTATGTAAACTTATGAGCACAACTGTATATTATCTCTTATATAACATCGCACTGAAAGATGAGGTAAAAAGTATTTATTTAGCTGCAGATCAAACAGTTTCATACATGTATATTGTCAGTGGTTGACAAACATTCCACACCTTTATACTCAACATGTTTAGGAGATCACCAATAAAATAATCATACAAAATGCCTTTTTCTGGTCATGACAAATCACAAAATATTTGGCCGGAGAAAAAATGCAGCTGTAGGGAGAAAAAAAAAAACATACTGGAGGACAAAAAAACCACTTCGTAATATCTGGCTATTTTTTTTTCCATTTCAGAGAATAGTGTTCGTTTCATGAGTTGAAGCAGAATAGGAACCAATCTTAAGGTTTCCAGTTTAATACATATTCAGGTTGCTTACATACATCAAATTGACATTCTCCTTGATACAGCAATCAATAGTCCAGATCAAATGAAACATGTGAGACCAGTGCTGGGTGTCTCAGCCTTTCCTTGGTTGACTAAAGAGAAACTGATCTAGCCGACTGCTTTGAAGACAGCTACGTCTATAAGTCTGCACAGAAAACACAAACAAATACACTCCTTTTTTTCAGAACATCCACCAAGAGTCCCCTCCCAAGTCTCAGAGGAGTCCCTCCATCTCCCTCATAAAGGCTTCATACACCTGGTCCTTAGTCTTCATGTTGGTCTGAGACACAGCACCCATCTGAGATGGGTTAATCAAGCCCATCGGAGCAGCTGCTGCCATCTTCTGCCCCTGTCCTCCTCCCATGCCGTCATCTCCTCTCCTCCCTCCCATTCCTCCCCCTGCTTTCTCCATCGGCCCGGGTGCTGCCCCGGGCATCGCTCCGCTCTTGTCCCTACGCACCCTCAGCGCCGTGGGCACAAATCTGGTGACCTCCGCCTTTGGATTGATAATCTGAGGTTTGGCAGAGATTGTGGCCCCACCAGATCCTGCACCAGCCGCCAGGCCGCCTCCAGCCGCCGCCACAGACGTGATGTTGGCTCGTTTTTCGATGGTGGCTGCGTGGTGGTGGCCGGGGGGGTTGCCGCCGGGATTGGGGCCTGTGGCGGCAGCGGCCGTCCCCGGGGGAGGAGGCATCTGCATGACGCCCGGTCGCATGGGCATGGGAGGGGGCGGCATGTTGCTCTGAGGACCATCCTGGTTGGACCCGGAGCCCTTCTGGCGCTGGACGATGCTGGGAGGAGCGCTGAGCACGTTGGAGTTGAGAGGTGGAGGGAAGAGGGAGAGTGGTGGGGCGAGTGGACGTGGGGGCCCTCCTGCTCTTGGCGGAGGAGGTGGGATACCTGTAGAAAGAAAACAGACGGATGCATGAAACATTCCTATTCACCATGCCATGAAGTAAGCTTACATATTTTGAATAGTTCTATTTTTACAAGGGGGAGGGAAAGAAAATGGGTTTATAATCGAAAATGTAAATATTTAATGCTTATTGACGATATGCCAGTATTTAAATGCTTAAATTTGACAGTGATAACGAGTGGTCGACCGATACGGGTTTTTCAATGCCAATGCCGATTATTTTGACATCAGTCTCAACCGATCCCTGATATGTGCTGCCGATTTTTTTTGGGCCGATTCTTGAAGCTGATGTTGCCTTTTCTCCTCCATTTACATGACAAAAATGACACAATGATAACAATGTTACACAAGTCTCAATTTAAACAAAAAAAGAAACATTTATTAACAAAACAACCAAAACATATTAACAGTTGGATAACAAACAATGTGTATGTTGTTCTAGGCCTGGAGGTGGTGGCGCCTCAGATGATCCACATGTTTGATGTGTTTTTCTTGTTTCCAGTATCAGCAGCAGCTCACCAGAGAATGGCAGATGTTGCACCGAGCCTTGCTTGGTGTTGGCTCAGTGAAATGGGCTAATTGATCAGCGAGCGAACGCACGCATCGGCCGATACCAACTATTGTAAATTAATCAGTTTTTAAAACTATGAATCATTAGAAGTATGTTCCATTTTAAAAGTAGCACAAAGTCAGAGTGATAAAAAAAAATCTATAGAAATCTAAAATAGTTTTATAATCAGATCAAAGCCTTCACAATTGAAACTGAATCCTGAGGTGTCTAGAAATTCCGCCTTTTAGTTTTACTGACTTAAGTTTGTGTTTCACTGCAGCTCAGCCATTTAAAAAAAACATACATTTTCTGTTCCATTAAGTTTATTCAGCATCTGTTCATGCACACGCAAGAATATACAATATACGCTCAGTTTGAAAGTTCTATGCATTATGTCATGCACACACACATATATGCCTACCTGGTGGTGCTGGGGGTGGCAGTCTGGGAGGGGGTCCTCGTGGTGGGGGGCCTGGTGGGAGGCCAGGAGGGGGGCCTGGTGGGGGGCCCGGGGGCCGACCTGGTGGAGGTCCAGGAGGCAGAAGACGTGGCATTGGACCCCTCATGCCTCCAGGTATACCAGGAGGCCTCAAGAATGGAGGAGCCCCTGAAGGTAACATGATGCATAGTGTACATATGGATCATGAGCACAACCTTAGAACAAACAGCTAATGGATTGCATTTGAATACAGGTGCATCTCAATAAATTAGAATATCATTACACTGTCAATCAATATGTGCTGTGTGTGAGTCTGAGTGTGGGTTTGTGTGCGTACGTGTCTATGTGCGTGTATGTGTACATACAGATGTGTATGTGGGGATGGGAGGAGTGGGTTTTGTCATTTTTATTGTCTGTTTTTATTGTTATTTTTTGTAAAGCATTTTGTGTTGCATTTCTATGTATGGAAAGCGCTATATAAATAAAGTTTGATTGATCATAAAATTATTTATTTATTTACTAATTCAATTAAAAAAGTGGAAATAACACATTATATAGATCCATTACACACAGAATGAAAAATTTCATGTCTTAATTTATTTAATTTCTTGCAATTATAATGATTATGGCTTACATTTAATGTCCTAAAATAAGTGTAATAATAATGTAATATTACAAAAAGACCAATTTTAAAAAGTATGTTTAATATGGAAATATTGGCCTCTGAAAAGTATCTCCATCTATATGCACTCAGTTGGGGACTTGAACTACTGGAAAATGACTTTTTAATGATATTCAAAATGTATTGAGATGAATCTGTATAGAGCTCAGAGTAGGATGATAGTATTCCTAACCTGGTGGTGGGCCAGGAGGCGGACCAGAGGGTGGACCAGGAGGCCTCATTGGAGGAGCTGGGGGTGGACCCAGCGGTGGAGGTCCGGTCATTGGAGGACCTTGCAAGTGTGGAGGCCCTGGCTGGCCCACTGGCCCAGCAGGAGGGGGGAGACGCTGATTAGCAATAAGGTGGGGCGGGTTTTCCCCTGGTGGTCCCCTGTCCTCGATGTCTGAGCTGTCCGATTCATCTGTGTATTCCTCCTCCACCTCTTCTTCTTCCTCGTCTTCAGGAACTGACTGACCTGAAGACAAAAACAAAACACCATGCCTCGTCATCAGAAAAATAAAGGCCTGAAAGCTTGGTAAGAATGGAGCACAGGCATCGTTATAGTGCAGTACCTGCCATCCTCAACATCATGGCCTGCAGAGGGGTAATGGCCTTGGTCTTCTTCACCAACCTCTTTTTCTTCTTCTTCCCTTCGCGGGGGGCCTCTGGAGGCATGTCTGCGAAACGCACACTGCGACCTGTAGCAGGAGATCAATATATTAGTGTGAGAAGATAAACTCTAATCTGTACCATTCTTTATAAAATGCTTTTAGATTGTTTGTGCCACCACATTTCCCTGAAAAAAAGACATATCCTCACAGTATCCTCACTTTCCTTTATCACCTTTAGTGCTTTGGCAAATACAGCACAATTCTTCTATAATAACCCCAAGTACAACTGATTGTTTGGGAAATGTAGCTGCTAGTGCCAGAGTTCCTACACCTCTCGAAAAGTCAAAATCATGCACTTTTCAAGGTGCACTTTCAATCTGTTCAAGCACTGTACAGCTGTGTAAATAACATAGTTGTGTACAGTACATACATTATTGTGTCATAAACATTCTTTGTGACAGCATTCTACACAAGGGTGACAAAACACAACACAGTTTCAAAACATTTCAACTGTTAAAAAGGAGACTTGGCATCCAATATAACCAAAATTCCAAGCACTTTATTCATTCGAACTAAATAAAACAATACATTGAAACCGCTTCCTAAACTGTTGCAATAATAGTGCAATTTTGCTTCATGATACTGAAACCCATAATATTATAAATTAGGGCCGGGACTTTAACTTGTTAATTAAGATTAATTAATTACACAAAAATGAACGTGTTACAAAAATTTACGCATTTTAATCACACTTATTTCTGCACTACGGAACGTTTCTCACTGGATGAGTTTCAGGCGGACCGATTATACTGTAGCACTTGAACTAGCGTTCATGAGTTCAGACAACAACAAACCACAGTGAACATGAAGGAAGAAGCTGATGAGAGCGCTTTGGTTGGCCCTGTGGATGATGGGACATTTTGTTACAAAAAAACCAACGGATGGAAGCGTCGATAAGAGCATGGTTGTGTTGCTATGCAACAAGGAATTCACATATCACCGCAGCACATCCAGCCTCAAGTATCACCTCAATGCAAAACATATGGCAGCTAGCGGCTAGTGAGGTGGCTAGCGTGGATTGTGTTTTACTTAAAAAAACCAAAGTATTATAGTTTACAGAAGGTCTACCTACCTATAGGCTACCTGAATTTATGAGATGTACTATATTTCTAAATATGCTATTGCTACACTTAATGGCAAACATTGCACTGGTCTGTTGGACTTGAACGAAAATAAACAATATTTTTGTTGCTTAAGCTTATTCATTATTCAATGGTATACTAAAAATCCATGTGAAAAAAATTACTTCTCACTGTTCTCAGGTCAAATATTTATATGCGATTAAAATGCGATTAATTCATTACAAAGCCTCTAATTAATTAGATTAATTTTTTGAATCGAGTCCCGGCCCTATTATAAATACAATACAGCAGAACAGACACAACTAGAGCATAATAAAACTGTTTTCGGTTGAAAACTTCTGAACCACTCACCAGCATGTCTTTCATTTCTGTCTCTCTCGTCATCCCCATCATCATCCTGCCTGTCCACACTCATTCTCTGGTCACCGTCTCCCCCTTCATCCCTCTCTTCTTCGCTGTCTTCCTCAGAGTCACTTTCGTCTTCGTCCACATCATCCCGGTCTCTGTCGCTTTCACTGCCGCTGTCCCGATCTCTTCCCAGCTCCATTACAGAGTCCTTTTCTAAACCGGGGATGGAAGGCTCTGTTCGGGGTTTAAAAAAAAAAAAAAAAAAAAAAAGAGTAAGGGCAACCAGCAGAAATGTGAGCAGCAGCATCTTATTAAGATGAAATGGAAAATTTCTAAATGTAGTCATTAAGAGAACCATTTCTGCGTTACCTATGTCTGTGCCGTAGGCTCGTCGAGCAGGAATGCCGTACAGTGCCAGGACCTGTGGGGGTGGGGGCCCAGGTGGGGGGCCGGGGGGCTTCTTCCCTGGAGGTAAACGTGGCACACCTGGCACTGTTGCTAGAACCGGTCCAGAAGATGCCGTCAGAGGTCCTTTACTGAGAGATACATTAAAAAACATTATTCCCTTAAAAAGTTACTGAGTTTAGCAGAGGTGAATCAGCAGAGGCCCCACGATACGATTTTATCCTGATTCTTGATACACAATATAATATTATTGTGATTCTAAGCATTTTATGATATGGCGAGTATTGCGAAACAATATATTGTGATTTAACTGTTTAACTGCATTTTGTGTCCACAAAATTGAAATTCAAACAAGAATTGTTTTGTCAAATAAGAGAAAATTCTCAGTCTATTCATCTCACTTCAGTCTTTTTATTTCTCCACAATGAGAGTCAAACCCACAGACTGACCAACAAAGTATTCAGTCAAACTGAACTGAACTGATATCAAACATGTATGGACGACAACAACTGCAGCATTTTATCAAACTTTCCTCAACTTTAAGCCTCACTGCTCTGAATTTATTTGAATGAAACGTAAACATATCCTGACGCACATGGCGCCAATAGATTCCTTAGATCTTCTAGTTTTATATGATACCAGTATCTCCAGTCTATTCCTAAAAGTGAGCCATGAATCGAAATATCGATACGCAAAATATCACGATACTATGCTGTATCGACTTTTCCTCCACCTCTCAACTTTACCCACAGAAACCTCCTATACACACACGTTAATGCCTACCCAAAAGCGGTGCCTTTCTTCAGTATCGAGGGAGGCTGAGCTCCTGGTAGTGGGATGTCTTGGATGTGGATATTTGAGGGGGCGTGGGGCATGTCTGGTAAAGGGATGCTGTCAACCTCCACTGACTCTGCATTCTGGAAAGAAGGCAAAAAAATGTGAGAGTGAATAGATAGCCACCACTAACACTAAGCAATGTACACAAACTGAAATACATTTTAAATCTTAAGATACTGGGGACAGATTTTAAACAAAAGACACAGACATTCTGGTGCTAATCAAAAATGCTTTCTTAAATTTAATACCAAAGTGTAGACCTCAGTGGGTCAAGAGTGATCAAAATCCTGGTGTTAACTTTATAGTCACCACTCTGGAGCTTTATGTCTGCAACCAAAATTGTCCATATTGCTGTTTCCTTTTCTTTTAAGAAACACGAGATGCTGTCAGATAAATGCTGTTGTTAGTGCACTAAAACATTTGTCATTCACAAGTTTTTCTACAACATTTATTTTTTTGATTACCGGTGGACATTATTTCAGTTGATACTGGGGACAAATAAAGTAATTTTGATTTGATTTTCATTTAAACTAAATGCATTGCAGATGGAGTGTAAGTTGTTTCATTTTAATCAGATGCAAAAAAAAACCCAAACCCAAAACAAACCACAGCATGCAAACGGCTTTTTATATTGAGCATTTACAAAAAAACATATTGGTTGACCACTTATTCAAACATCTTAGACTTTGATGTTTAAAAACATCATCATGTGTCTGAATCCAAACACATCACACAAACTCACCTTGACAGAGTCAAAATAGAGTGCCAGCTGCCCTCTTTTGGTCTCGTAGTCTAACTCCAGTTTGCGGAGCTCCTTGTAGGTGTCGGGATTCTCCCTCTCATACAGACGGACGATGCGTTCAAATGTCTCACGTAGCTTCTTCCTCTTGTCCCTCAACACTTTCTCATTCAGCAAGGGCTGCTGGACTGGGTTGAACTCTGTTGAAAGTGTTATAGAGAGGCTTTTTTTTTTAAAAAGAAAGAAAACGCAGCTAATTATTTGTGAAATGTAGATAATTGTGATTTCTTTTCTTGCTGTAGATAAAAGAGAGTTTAAATAATCCAGAAGCCTTTATACACCCTGAAAAAAATCTGAACTTTATAGAAAAATAAGACTATAGATCTAATTTGACAGTAACATAACTAAAGATAGTAAACAATAACATACAAATTCAGCCCCCTCACCCATCTCATCCAGCTTCTCCATGTCTCTGATGATCTGTCTGGGGTCCTTCATCTTCAGAACCGCAGCTCTCACCATCATTCTCTGCTTCTTGTTCTAACAGGAGTATTAACAAAAGAAGCAAAATGTTATCCACACAGTAACAGTACAGTTGTATTCGAGATGACAGAGTGCATTGAATGTGACTCTTAGGTTTAAAGTCAAAAGTACCTTTTTTAACTCCCTTTTCCTGGCCTCCTTTCCTGGAAGGAAGGTAGAAAACAAGTATATGCTAGTTATAATTCTGACAAACACAGATATATACATATTTTAATGCAAACAATTCTATCATTACCGTAACATTTAACCAATTTTTCTCTTCAATTTTCATTCAGATTTTGTTCTTTATACATTGTTAGTAACCATTATGTTTGATTATATTCTGTTAAATTATACATTTTTAAACAAATGTATATTTATTTTTTATAAAGTTTATTAAATATTTATTGTATATAAGTGTGGGGAAAGCATGACATTTTTATCTGGATGCATTACGGTAATAAATGTGTGAATCAAAAATATGTTGAAAAATATAGAAAATATTATTTTAACACAAAACAATGAGTTGTGCCTCATTATGGCTATATTGTTCATTCATATAAAAGTGAAATATATTTAGTTTAATAAAGTATGTCCTTATAATCTTCACAGACATCACTTAGACTGGCTTCATGAGAATCACCCTATTGGTTATGCTCGATACTTACTGGCCTGGTCGGTGGGGTTCATAAACTTCCCACTCTTGGTGGAGGAGGTTGAACGTCGCCCCATTGTGTCGGTGCGTCTCCTTCACCCTGCAAAGTATAAAAAAATCTGGCAATGATGACATGTGATAGGACATTAACCATAAGTGTCCACTGAAAACCTGTGCATCCTGTCACAGCCAACTGAAGGCTGTCCCCTGTGTATGCTTCAGAGTGTCTTTAATTTAGTTACTCTAACAGGGTTCCCACTCCCAACCTGAAATTATTTTCCAGGACTTTTCCAGGACATTTTCAGCCGCTACAGAGACAAGTTATCATGTCATACACTAATACATTCTTTTGTACAGTTGTAACTTGCATTAATTGTTTCTAGTCTGTCTTCCTGACATTGTCGCTCACTCCTGTAATAAGAGGACAACACAAACATTTGAAACTGTCTATTACTGCCCATTTATGTTGTTTAACCAACCTGCCAAGCCTTTTGAATTGCATTTGATTTGTTTCAAAGTTACAAAATCACACTCTCTCTCTCTCTCACACACACACACACACACACACACACACACACACGGCACTTTATTTTCTCATCTCCAGCCACTCTATATCCATACATACCTATAAATAATTCTGTCCTATTTTTATTTAATGTGTGCATTAATATGCAATACTTTTTATTTATTAACATGTACATGTATATTTCGTTGCCCAGCATAATGACAACAAAGACTCTTGACTCTTGAATAAAGTCAAATTGATAGCTGTAATGTTAAATCACATTCATTTATGCTAACAACAGTAGAAATAAAAAATGGCAGGGGGAGGATAAATAATTTTCCAGGATAACGTAATAATTTCCAGAACATTTGACCTTTTTTCTCATTTCCAATACGTTTTACATGACTGGAAAATTGGTCATTGATCATTTTCGAGGTTTTCCAGGACGCGTGGGAACCCTGTCTAGCGTTACTTACTGACTAGTAAAATAATCTGGAAGTGCCTCTTATTTTGAAAGGTAAACACCTTGTTGAGTAGCGTTATTGGGGCTAGCTAATGTTAGCTATACATAAAGTTGACAGTCAATGCATGGCTTACAAACAAGATAAACACAATATAGTGTCTCTCTATGTTATATATAACGTACGGAGACACAGTGTATGTTTTAAGTAGCTAGAAAACAAATTAAAGCCAGTAAATGATCAGTGAGCGACTCATGCAGCATTCTGATGGCAGGTTAGCTGCTAACGTTAGCTTCACCTGTAACTAGGGCCGCGTTAGCATCGACAACAGCAAAGAAGGGAAAACTTGACATTACCTTTTATTAGAATAAAATCTGTAGAGCGGAACGCCCTACACACGCACCCCCGTGTACCAAAAAGAAATCACGACGTATTGCGTACGCTTTGAAGCACGAATACAAAGCTTTTATATGATGAATGCACGCAGGGACTCCGTTAGCCGGCCGCCATGTTTACTGCCGAGCAGGAGCGGAAAAGTTTGACGTCATCAAAACGCGTCAATAGCCGTTAGAAGCCAGTGATGAAGGCAAACCTCGTCTGTTAACAGAAATATTTTCACTGGTTTTACTTTACATTATAAAGATGTCATATTTGGCTGTTTTGATCACAAAAAGAAGGATGATGATGCATATAATCTTATGAATTTCTTTTTTCTTTTTGCCAAATACCACATTCACAAATTTAAGTTTTCAAGGAAAAAACCAAATGTCTTTTTGTTGAAGTCAGAATTTGAACAGTATATCTCAACTCTCTCCTGTCTACAAAACAAAAAAGCTGTGAAGACTGTCAACATATGCACTGCCTTTAATGTCTTTAACAACTGGAGGTTATCTGTGTAAATATTCAGGAAACATCATTTTGGTTTGAGAGGTACTTCTTTTTCAGTGATTCGACTGGCCAGGTTCAACACTTTTTTCCCCAAAAGAGAATATAAGAGGATATTCCCACATGCAATGGAATAAAGAACATTTTTGTTGCTTACAGTTAATGCAAGTATCTGGGATATTTGGGTTAAAAAGGTGCAGCTTACTTGGGGTTGTATACTGTCTGCTTATCCATTTGTATCGTAGTAATTTAGAGTTTGTATTCACAGTTTGAGTTTTATGGGTTAATCATCCCATTCTAGCAATATGTGTTCAATATATATATATATAGCTTTGTTAAAAACTTTTTGTTGTTGTTATTATTTACTTTTATTTAATTTTATCTTACTTTATTTTAATTGTATTTAATCTTATTAATTTCTAACCTGCCTCCAGTGTTTCCTCACTGCTCCACGTTGAGATGGAGCTTCCTCAGTTTATGCTTTGTTTTTGATGGGATGGAGGGTCAGGGTTGAGGGTTGGGGATGGGCGGAGGGTGTTTGCTTGTTTCTATGTTTTGTTATTGTTATAATTATTATTATTATTACTTTCCCCTTTTTATGTGAAGCACTTTGTGTTGCACCTCTCTTGTATTGTGCTATACAAATAAAGTCTGATTGATTGATTGATTGATTGATTGATTGATTGAAATTAACCAAAAATAATGCTCTCCCCCCAGTCTGGATCATGGGTGTATTATTGATTGTTCATTAATTTTCTAGACATCGAATTGAGCCTTTAAGTGTATGGCCATGTGCAATGTAATGAACATTTTCTTGCAAGACAAGGCAGTTTCAGTAAAACAACCAGCAGCTCTGCTACCATAATTAATTGACGGGTCTCAGTGACAGACGCTTCTCAATCACAAGGTTCCCCTAAATCATACCCTGCTTTATCATGTTTTACTCTATGGTTTTACTCTAACTGAGATGTAATTTACAAAATTAACTTCATGCTGTATTGAAAAAGACTAGAAACTAGCGATTGAAACCATAAACTCAGGAGTAGGGGACATGCGGAGCGGTAATAAATCTGTGTGAGTGAGCTGATTTTGAAACAGTCTTGAATGCGATCCATAGACTGTATAAAATTGCGATCTGACATGTTTTTGCAACCAGTGAGTCGCCCCCTGTAGACTGGAACCACTTCCATAATGGCTTCATTTTTCGGACGCGGAGAGCTCTTCGTGTTTTCAATTTATTAAAGTTAATTCTAACATTCCCGTCGCTTAAAATGTCGTGCTCGGCGTTCGGTTGTTATAAAAGACAAAGTAAGGACTCGGGTGTTAGTTTTTTCCGGTAAGTTGACGTTGTTTAAGCCTGTTTTTCGCTAGCCGAAATTAGCATCCCACTACCACAGTGAACGTGACAATAGATGCATCTTGCTAACCAAGCTAGCTAGCCGTTAGCTGAGAACATAGCTTTGTATGCTAACTATGTGGCGCTACTGGACTAAATAGTGTTATCCACAGACCCTGGATGTGTTATAACCCATTCATTAATGTAATGGTACGTTAGCTATTTAGTCAACGCTTGGTGAAACAATAAAAATTGACGTTAAAAGGGTGAGCTAACGACATTTGTTTTGAGTTGCTGCTCCATCATGGGACCGTGTTGAAGTGTATCGTGTGGTAACTTCTGCTTGAAGAACACCATTCAACAACTTAGTGTCCTCAGATAAACTTTATCGAGGAGTGGCTCAGTCATTATTGTCATTCACGGAGGCTCACACTGCTCATGGTGTAGGGCGGAAGAGTTTACACACACACACACACACACACACACACACACACACAACCCCAGAAAACTCTCCAGAACCCCTTCTCTTTCCTAACAACTACTCCTAGCGGGAGCATGGCCATTCCCATCATCTACATTACTTGGTTTTTTTGACACATTTTTACAATGCTTACATTACAAGACATTGCTGTAAGTTAGTACGCTGCAATCAAGTAAGTTCAGTACTTCAAAATGTAATCAGTTATTAATGCAAATTACATGGCAGTTTTTGTTATTACTAATGCATTCCTTTGGTTTGCAAACAAAATGTAATTCAATCTGAGTACTATTACCCTATATTAAGGAAAAGATGCAGCAGATACAGCCTAAAACGTTTAAAAGGCAAATAGAATGCATTTACACTTGTTGAGAAATGCATTGAGGAAACCTTTAAAATTAAATTATCTGATTCCAACAGTAAATCCTCACCTATTTCTCTGCGCCGATAATTTGATGGGGAATGATGAGCAGGGGACGTCCGAGTTCTCCTTCATTTTATTACAATATGTCAAGAAATGTGCAGTTTACAGAGTCTCTGGGTTCAATCTACACGTCCCTGACATGACAAAGGCTGGTCAGTTCATGAAGGCCGAACCCGTCTACTTTCCCTTGAACCCTTCTTATACCCTAGCAGAGGTTTAATCAGAATGTAGGTTGAACTCTCCAGAAGTGCCTCCTTTCAATCCGCTGACTTGTCAGTTTATTGCATACATGTCATGTCACCAAGCAAAGAAGACGGTTATCTTTCTTCTCAGCGCACCATGTCTGTGAACTGACCTGTTAACAAAACTTTCAAAACATGCTGCTTTTTATATCTGCTGTTTTTAAATCAAAGGCCTAATAAATGCAAGAGCAGCACTTACTCAAAATGTTTATCCTTCATTTTCATTTAGGGCTGCTCGGTTCATTAAATAGCAAACACAATATAGACTAGTACAACATCCATATTGCAGGAAGGTGCAATACTTAAGTTGAAATATGTGTAAAAATACCTTCTCAATTTAGTATTGTTAAAAATATATTTTTATATATAAAATAGAATTGTTTAGTAGAGAGCATTTTAATATATTTTACAACGAAATGAGAAAAATTATGCGCAAAATATCATATTATATCCATCCAACATCATGAATCCTAGCGCAAAATCAGTCAAAAATAATCGCAATTATATATTATCTTTTAAATGGCACACCCCTAGTTTCAGTGTTAAAACAAGGAATAAAAAAAATGCCACTATCCATGAAGTATCATGAAATAAAATAATAATAATAATAAATAATTACTAGTATAGTTACCGTTAACTGCCAACCTGTCAACCATTCAAATATTTGTCATATTTTAAAGAATTATTAAAAAATGTCAAGTAATCCATAAGAATGAACTGCACAGTCGTCCATAAAGTCTGAATAATTTGTTTTCAAACACACTCTTTCTTGTTTCATTTTCATTGTGATGTTTGGAAGAGATTGATTAGTAAAGTTTTGAGAAGATATACGAATAAAGAATAAATCACATTGTCACAATCATTTCATGGAAAGAGCAACCATGTATAATCTGATTGCACATTTTTATTTTTATAGTATTGTTTTTCTCTTTTTTAAGTGGGCTGGAAAAATATAGATGCACCAGGGATGAAAGATGAAAATTAGCTGAAGATGGCTCAAGCTGGCAAATTTACATCATGAACTTAAGTCTCATCTTAATTAATGTACATTGTACCTTTTTTCCAACATAGACAAAAACAACAAACAACAACACACTGTGGCCACAAAAAACTACTTATTATGTAATACAGGCAATACAATGAAAATGCTCTGTAATGCTCCCATTACACACATTGTACCTTAAAAACATAATTCTCATTTTCATTTGCAGATTTGGGGCCTTGTTTGTGTAAACTGTTAATATACAAATCGATTGGGAAGGTAGTGTCGGATTACTTAACAGTACATTTTTTTCCCAAACAGATTTCCTTTTCGGGATCATGACAGGTTGTCGCGATGGTCCATCAACGTGAGGCGACTGAATTGGACCCCAACTACATCGTCTCGGCTGTGCAGTATGCATTTCGAGGAGGATCAGTTCTTCACGGACAATGCGGTAATTAAACAGTTACATTTTCTAAATGTACCAATATTTAGTCATGCCCACTTTATGCTGATCCCATGCAGTCTGGGGGCATGAAGTCTTTCTCATGTAGTATGAATGAAGGTATTTCTAGTTAACGAAAACTAACAGAATAATGAAAACTAGAATTGAAAAAACATTTTTCGTTCACTGAAAGCTTTTTTAATAATAATATTAATAAATATTATATAATAATATATAATATAAAATAAAATAATATATAATAATATTAATAATATATTAATAACTAACTGAAACTGTATTGTGTGGTTACAAAACGAACTAAAATTATAGTGAAAATGTCCTTCGTTTTCGTCTTTGTCAACTTTTTTCATACATAAACCTTTTTGGTTGATATTAAATCTATTTCTATCTATCTATCTATCTATCTATCTATCTATCTATCTATCTATCTATCTGGTTTTATGACTTAATAAACTTATTGGGGCTGAGATGGATCAGACAAAGGAAATAAAGGAAACATTTATTGTGACCTTATTGAATCTGGCACCCAACAAATACCCCATTACAAAACACTAAAACTAACACTAAAAGTAATAAAAAACTAAACTAAAACTAAGCATTTCCAAAAAATAAAAACTAATTAAAACTAGCGAACTCACTCTAAAAACTAATTAAAACTAACTGAATTTGAAAACAAAAATTGACAATGAAATTAAAACTAAAACTCATGAAAAATCCCAAACTATTATAACCTTCGTATGAAAGTATTATGTTCACCTATTGTATTTGAATATTTCTGCACACTGGGGTCCCTAAACAGTCTATGAATTGCATAAATTGGGTAGGACCGGAAAGCTGAGACTATTGTGGATTCAATAAACCAACTTTATTCATGTGTGATGATGTAAGTCCCCATAGCAGCATTTTATTATAGTGAGAGCATTTTTTGAAACTTGACCCCACTGTATAAAATGACCTGTTGGGACCTCACAGCCCCATTAACACTCAATTTACAACCACAAACTAGAGACCTAGAGCATTCAGAGGGCGTGTGGCTTTCCAAGCTATAATAACAATAAGTGGGTTTCTCAGCAGTTTACCCAATAGAAGTATTCGCCATTTACTAGCTAAAAAATGCAACTCTTGGAAAAATCTTAAAAATGTCAAACGTTTTTGTTAACAAATCACAGCATGGATTTTTCTATGGTGCCACTAGGTGGTATTGTCAAAAGTATCGATACTCAAAAAAGTATCGATACTAAAACGTTGTATCCAGATACAATACTCAATTTATACTCACTCAAGTATCAAGTATCTGAAGCTTGTTATCATAGTTGCAGTTTCTTTTTGCGCAACTGTTTTTTTATTATAAATATTTAACCTGTGGTGCTGTTAATTTTAACATGTTGCATTTTTCTTGTCAATAAAAATATTTCTGTTAAATTTGGGGGTCTTTGTTTTTATCCTGGTGGTATCGAAAATGGTATCGAGTATCGAATATTTTCCTGAGTATCGGTATCTAGTTGAAAATTTTAGTATCGTGACAACCCTAGGTGTTACTCAAGGTCTTGGTGTCTTACTGTGATTTTATTATCCAATCAATGTTACAGATTCATTCCAGCTTTCAGATGATGCACACCACTTCTATGTGGCATTTATTGTTGACCTGCTACTTATAATCACCCTCAAAAAGTCTCTACTTAAATAAACTATGATATGTGTCACAATCTACCTACTGATGTTTTGTGTAATTCCCATCAGGGCAAGAGGAGGCTGAAGGACAACGCTATCCCCACCATTTTTGACTTTCCACCACATTTGATGATAAAGAAAAGCCTTCCCAGGACAACAGGGAACAAACGGTGGGCAGAAGACAGCTCAGTCCCTACTTCTGTCCCTTCTTCTGTCCCTTCAGTCCCCTCACCCAGCACACCTGTCCAGCCTCAGGGGACGGACGGACCTGATCTACATTTGTGCTCTGTGTTGGCTATAAAAGTGGAAATCCCCGATCCAGAATTAGAGAGTCCTGTCGTTCCAGAAGAAGAGATTCCTGCCAATCCTTACTCACTTACTCGTGCTACTGATCACAGATATGCTCTTGCGATGAAAGAGCCTAGTGAGACCAGTGCTGCTGACAGTGACCTCCAAGCTGGAACTAATGAGGCTAATATGCATGTTGATGATAACGAGGTCACCTCTGATGATGAAACTGAAGGCTCAACGAGCACAGACCCCAAATTACTGATGCGTGATCATGACTATTTCACCAAAAAGCAGCCGATGTCCCCGGGCACTGCTAGCCGCATCGCTGAGATGGAGACTCAACAGATTAACACTACGCTCAGGCTGCAAGTCAGCTCACTACAGGCGAAGCTTGTTGCCGCTCGCAAAAAGATAAAGATGAAGAGTCAGCTCGCGAGGAGAATGCAAGTAAGACTTAAATCCTTGAAAACTCTCACAAGGGCGCTTCAAAAAAAGTTGGACCAGAATGAAAAACAGTTGAAAAGGCTGTTGGGTGATGTTGATTTCACACCACCGCGCAACAAGCGTCCTGACAAAAGCCTCCCTGCAGGAGCGTCACCCTCCAAAAAGAACAAATCAAACACGAATCAAACAGAGCTGCCGACCGTAAGTTGGGCATTTATAAATTGGCAGGAACCGCTTTAAACTCCTACCTCCATGTTTGTAACTGCCTTCCCCTCTTTAGCAACTGTTACTCAGAGATTCAGCAATGTTGGCATTACGGAAGCAAAAGAGACAGTCGGGCAAATTAAGAATGCACCTTTCTGGTTTATATGTTCCTGGGTTTAAAAAATTGTTTTTGAAATTGGCTGTAATGCCAGTGATCTTGTCGTTCTCGTTAACAAATAAGATGACGGAAATGTTTTAGCTTAAACTCTTCAGGGAAGTTTCAGCAGTCAGGAAGGAAGTGAAAGCTAGTTTTACTGGAGGCCGAATATAAAAAAGAGGGATTAAATATCTCGTCTGGGGGATGAAATATTTGCCTGTTAAAACTGGGAAAAAATATCTTAGAAAATATTGAACATAGGCTGAAAAAGATAGGCAGATATAGGTTTTACCTATCTTTTTAAAGGCACATCCTGGTTAAAAACAACCTTGTGTCTTGTGTGTTGAGGAATTCTCAAGTTCTCTGTTTAATTTTACTGGACAGCACAGATAGCCATGGTGGACTGGCTTTCTCTATTTTTCATAGACGCCCTGTTGGACGATCCTCATAGTTTCTATCAATGGACTGTTTGAAATGTAGGAAATGTTCCACAAAGAGAGAATCAAAAGCTGGGACTGGGCCGGTGGTTTATGGGACTTGTCTCAGGGGTGATTAAGGATCTGCTGGTGTGGCAAAATATGTCTCACTGCCGTGTGGTTGAGCTGTGTGACCCCAGGTCTGGCTCTGTGCCTCGGGATCAGATCTGTCTGGGTCATCAGCCTCCTGCTCAGGGAAACAGCAACAAACCCTGAACTCTCTCTGACTGCTGCACACTATGTTGGACGTGATCGACTAAATAAAACTAGTTATTTTCTTGCTGTTTCTCGCAGGGTTTAACAAAACAGTTATGAGATTTACAACAAAGAGTTCTTTATGGAAATGTTACTGTTAATGCATTTTATGTTATTAATCCAAATGCCCTTTTGCACACAGAGGGAAACAGGTTTTCACTGTTTTCTAGAATATAGTCAACTTTTTCTCTGTTTCAGCACTTAAGTGAAATGTTTGTTTTGTTTTTGGTCAGCCGTTTGTTTTGGTATATAAATGCAACCAAAAATGGAAAATAAGATACCAATTTTTTTCTTGGTTTAAACAAAGATGGCAATTCAGATCGAATATTCTCTGGACGGTTTGCGTTGAACAATATGGTTCACTTCAATTTTGGTTTGTAAGTTAAATTTCAAAATGTTGTTATGAGCAAATAAAATGGTTTTGAAATTTTAAATTAATTCTGTTTCACTCTCTTTCAAATACATGTACTTGAGTTTATCTATGTCATGCAGCTTTAAACAATGGCTTCACTTCATCTCACAGGCAAATTTAGTTACTTTTCAGAATACATTTTTAACCCTTCCTGTCCAGTGAAATCCATGTATTTCCAAATTTGGTGATTTTGAATATACATTTTTGTGATGAACTGATGGATCACATGTTCCTTTATAAGTTGAGAAAGTTATCCTACTTCTTAAAGTTATTTATTCGATCACAAAACACTTACAGGGACCGTTTTTCTGCAGAATAAGTACTTTCTTCCTTTTGGCTGCACACAAAATTTCAAAGCAAAGCTGCTTACATGATGCATACAATAAGAGATGTAAAAATAAATCGAATGAACTACAAATTTTGAATGATCTTCAAGTGAATAAACATCAAATGCTTATTTTTGACTCATTGTTTCATCATGAGGTCCAGAATTTACTCCTTCTCTATGGTGCAATACCATATTTTGGCCATCAGATGTCGCTACAGACAGTCAAACTTGATCCATTCTCCTCAGCACTAAAGACAATGATATGTCTTCATTTTATGCTATTTCTATCTATTTATTACTGCCCCATTTAATTAGATTAGACAATGTGTTTTGGGTGGAAAGTGTATTTATCATAATTGGATAGTTTTTTAATTGCATAGTTTTCCAGGTATGATACAGAACATGTGATTGGATAAAAAGGACCTTTCACATTGTCAGTGCAGACTTGAGACAAAGACCTGAGAATCAGTGGATTATTGTTGTATATACTCCTCAAATATAGATACCGAAGTATGTCATGATGACTCCAAAAACAACACCTACATTTTTGCAGTGTAGCTGGCAGTGCTCCAGTTGACACAACACAGCAGAGATGGTTCACTAAATTTATAATAACCAAACAAGTTCATCCTGCAGGTGTAACATATTACAAACAGAAGGTACCATATTACAAAAGAAGAAAAAGAAAAATATATATTTAGATTAAAATAGCACTATTGAACAATTTGATAGATGCAAAACAAAGCTTAAAGGTGCTTTCCGCAGGTAAATATAGGTAACATTTCCTTGTTATGTGTAGCAGTTAAACAGGTTTGACACTATATTCGAGGAAACGACTCGCCCATAATAACAAAGAAATTCATTTGAATTACAGTTACATAAAAGTCAAATATAAACTTGAGTAAAAGGTCATCAATATTTGCATCGAAAGCAAAGACAGTGATTGCGAGTGGGTGACCTCAGGCGTTAATATCAAGTTTGCTGACATATTCATTGCGAGCTTACTGACAAATATTTTTCATGAGATGACCTCAGACATTTTTATCATCAATCACTACACCACTTTCCTTTACTGGCAAACCAACTCCCAGCAGGAAACACCTTAACTTTTCTTCACCTCACAAAAACACACTTCCCCACACAAGTATGCATGAAATAATCACCCTCACCATCCGTAATAATGCATACCACTAGTACATGTACAAAGAGAGGAGACTTTTAAACCAATTGCAGTAATGTGCAATTAATTACATACAATTAAATTCACTTACGTTGTAGTGGGTCTTCCCTTCACAATAAAATGTAATTGCTATAGTTGATCGGATTCCTGTCATTATAAAGTGACAACCACGCAGTTACCTCCTGGGACAATGTAATTAAAATTTACATGAGCCAAGAACAAGTTGTAGTATGAGCTAACTGGGCTAATCGAGAGTCTATGTTCCCCGGGTCCTATGTTCCCCTCTTTGTATGAGACTGGGGAACGTAGGACCCTTTTCCCCGCTTTTCACAAAAAGGGTCCTATGTTCCCCGGTCTGTTACTTTTTCCACCATTACTGCAAATTCAATGGCAAATAGGCCTATGTAGGCCTACGGGCTGTTTGACGCGCATATGCAAATAACCTAACCCTAACAGGAAAAAGCTAAGCCTCGATGCTAGACATGAGTAATCCTAGATTTAAAAAGCAAAAAAAAAACTGCAAAGTAACCAGAAAGTAGTTGCTGTGCTAAGGTGGGCCATGTGACGGTAGGCCTGCATGCTGGCCATGCTGAGAGTCTACCGTAAAGATTGATAGATTGCAGGGAACATAGGACCCTTTTTCAGAAAAAGGGTCCGATGCTCCCCAGTATGTATTGCTACAGGGGAACATAGGACCCCCTTTGGAAAAAATGATGTCATCTATTGGTTTGTGGACTACCGGAAGCGTTTAGCTTCTTAGCTGTTGCCATCTTGGTCTTTTGGAGTCAGCACATTCAGCCAGGAAGAAACTAATGTACCAGCTAACACTCGTGATAGCTAGCTAGCTTTGTTAGCAAAGTGTACCCATAATTCAAAATGAACAGCTGACTACTCAGTTCAACCAAATGCTGAAAAATTATTTTTTTAGGCAACCAAAATGAAAGTAGACACTGCGACCTGTCAATTCAACATATGAGACCATAGACTCATTAAAAAAATGTTTGCTGCGGTAATAAATCAAGTGAAAAGGAGGGCCATTTTGTCATAGACTTCTAGACAGTCAGAATTTAATTTTCAACCAGTGGAGTCGCCCCCTGCTGGCCATTAGAAAATATACAAGTTTAAGGCCCTTCTGCGTTGACTTTGCTTTTTGGACCCGGATGTTGCCGCTTGTTGGCACTAAAATTGCCAAATTTGTTTGAAATAAGAATGAAGTCCTCTTTAAACTCTTTTTTTTTTTTTAAATAAGAAAGATTAAAATAAGAAAGATTAAATAACATTTCATAATCATTAGTTGAGTTTAATTATTTCCTAAATTATTTTGCAAAATATTGTTAAATGTATATATTTTACAAATGTATTCATAAACAATGGAACAAAGTCTACCCCAAAAAACACCAAGGCTGAGTGCCTCTTGCAAGGGAGAGCATTACACAATATCTAATGCTCAAAAAATTTGGATGCAGATCAGAAAATTCTGTGATCTTCCAAAGACATCAATGCACGCCCCTTTATGGCATAACCATGCCTTTCTTCCTTCAAACACAGATGCAGTTTTTAACGAGTGGAGTAGGAAAGGAATAGGGTCCATAAAAGATCTCTATGTTAATAAACGTCTGTGTTCATTTGAATTTTTACAAAAAAATATGATCTGCCAAAATCAAACTTCTTTAGGTATTTACAGTTACGTCATTACATAAGACAAAATATTTCACCATCTGACTCCTTGCCAGAAGAAAATGCTATTTTTAAGCTCTCACTCGGCCCACCAGAAGCTAAACGTTTAATTTCAAAATTGGTTTGTACTTTCTCTCACAAACTTGCACAACCTGCTATTAAATTTAAACAAATGTGGGAGGCTGATCTTAACATGACGATTCAAGATGACATATGGAAACAAGCTTTAAATGACATATACCATTGCTCAGTTAATGGTAGTTAACTGTAGTTGATTCAATTCAAGGTAATACACAGGTTACACTATTCAAAGGTTAAGCTGCATAAAATCTTCCCTCAAACTTCTCCCCTGTGTGAAAGGTGCAAGAAACCAGATAGCACACTTGCACACCAATTTTGGCTATGCCCTGAGATTCATAATTTCTGGTGTTCGATTTTCAGATGGTACTCCCATGCACTTAAAGTAAACCTGGACCCTGATCCTGAAACCATTTTACTTGGAAACACTTTGGACAACATGGGTTGAAATGTTACTACGGTGGTGGCTTATGGTTATGTCATAGCGAAGAGATGCATTTTAAAAATGTGGATATCTGACTCACCATCTAAGTTGGAAACCTGGCTGAAGGAGCTGGTAGGAATCCTCCACACTGAAAAACTGAGATACGAGATATCTGGCAACTTACAGAAATTCTCAGAATTCAGTAAGCAGACATCAAATGTTTTAGCTTTTGCCTCTCTGATTGTCCGCAGGCATATCCTTCTACACTGGAAGTTGCCTAAACCCCCAGCAGAACAATCTTGGCAGACTGACCTAATGTCATTCCTTAAATTAGAAAAAAAAATCAAATTTTCACTCCATGGGTCAACTGAGAAATTCTATACAACATGGCAGCTTCTTATCTCATATTTTGATAATAAAGCTACAACTCCTACGTTGTAGAAATTCACTTTTTTTTTTTTTTTTTTTTTTACTTTTAAAAAAAAAATGTTTTTTTCTTTTTGTCCAGCTGTGCTCTTACATCAATATGAATGTACAAATGTAAGGTGGTTGATGAGATATTCTGTTTGAAAAAGGAAGAGCAACTGGGGTGGGGGGTGTGATAATGTTTTGTATGTTTTCTACTTGTTTGTTTGTTTGTTTGTTTGTTTGTTTGTTTGTTTGTTTGTTTGTTTGTATGTTTGTTTATTTGAGGGAAAAGGAAAAACAATCATGCATCTATTTGTAAAGGTCATGTAACATGATGTGATGTGTTTCAATAAACAGATTTATAAAAAATAAAAAAAACTTACAGAAATTCTATGGTGTATGGAGAGCTATCCTGGAGCACTTGGAACTGTAGTTAGCCCCCCTAAAGAGTATCTATTCTGACATATTTTACATTATATTGTGCCTCTTTGTGTGTAATTTGTTTTGACATGTTATGGTATGTGTCAAGTTCTTATTTATTTATTTTTTGTCTTGTTTCTTTCTTTATTTATCTATTTTTTATTTTTTTTATTTTTTTTACTATTATTATTATTATTATTATTATTATTATTATTATTATTATTATTATTATTATTATTATTATCATGTATTCTTGAAGAGTACCTATTGTGACATTTGATACACTTAAGTGGATATTCAACTCTGATGCACTCAAGTGGACATTCAACTCCGACATTATATTGTGTATACTTTGTTTTGACATGTCATAGTTTGTGTCAAGTTTTTATTTATTTCCTTTTTTATTATTATCATTATTATTATTTGTGTATGTATGTTATTTGTTACTTTGAAGATTGACAATAAAAATATTTTGAAAAAAAAAGTATTTATAAGTGTCAATAATTATTAATTTATCTGATAACACATTGGAGCTCCCTAACAATAACCTTAATTTGACAGTGATTTAAACAGATTTTTATTGGGGGAGAAAAGTCTATCAGATGTACTACTGGTACCTCCACCATCACTTAATAATCACAACAGACACAAATTTTACCCATTTTGTAAGTACTTTATTTTATCTTTTAAAGATCATTACAAAAGCAAAAATAAAAGTGCACATAATATTTCATGTAAACATAGACTGAGTTTCACCCTCAAAACCCTCTGACTTCAAATAACAGTTACACTGTAAAAAATAAAGGTGCTTCATGACTCCAAGTTTTACATTGAATCAAGAACAGTATAAAAAGTGCAGTAATGACAACTGTAATTAATTGTAATTTGTAACTACAAATACAATGCATAATTAAAGATTAGTTTTGGTTACATTTAACTAGATCACATTTGTGTCGACTTAATCCATTCAAAAGTGCAACTGTCTTCATAATACAATTCATTGTTTAATAATGATGGTGAACACATCTGACAGACTGTAACTGTGTTGATGTGGTTTATTCGGGCTGCTGTTGCACTGGTCTTGGGTAAACATATGTGTCCGTCTGTCCCCAGGTGTTCATCTGGGAGTCCAGCCAGCGGCTTTCAACAAAGGTATTTGTCCTTTCCTCTTCATCGCTGGATGCTGCTTCATAGTCCTCCTCTGAGCTGTTCTTGCGTGGGGTGCTGTCCCCCTCCAGACAGGACATGTCCTCTCCCTTGTTCCTGGTGTGGCAGAGACTGCAGACCCTCTGCCTCTTGGTGGGGTGAATGTTGCCGATCACTTCTCGCGTCTTGGAGCAAGCATTGCAGACCAAAAAGCCACATTTTCGGCAGTGGTGTCGCCGGTTAGTCGGGCTGAACTTGTTGAAGCAGCGCATGCATTTGAAGGCGGCCTGGTCTGGTATCCAGGCAACGGCAAAGGTGGAGCCACCCTGCCGGCTGCTCCCGCCCTCCAGCAGGTTTGACCGGCAGTCTTCGATGTGGTTCATCCAGGACCGCTTCTCTTCGAATGAAGGGGCAGACACAAAAAAGGACTTGCGGGGTGTACGGATCAGCCATTGGTTGCTCAATGCCACACCGTCCTCCATGTCCTCCAGCTGGATGTCCTCTGAAAAGACAGTGAAGATGACATATTGGTAACAGTGCAAAAAGTGCATGGAAGTGAATGGAATACAATATATTCAACACAAAAGTAGCTGGTATTTGGAGAAACTGATTATTATCTTTATCTTCAGGGCACATTTTAAATGTTCGCATGAGTTGCTCACCTAGAGGGATGACCTTTGGGTTTTTGTACCAGCGGTTGTTCAGGATGATGCTGCCGTACACCAGCACATCGTTGAAGAGGAAAAAAACCTTTGGCGCAGGCTTTCGACGACCCTGCTTGATCAGACGGCCCTGTCCCATCAGAACCCGACCTGGCTTGGATAGGGAACTCCCTCCTGGACCAAAGGAGTTCTCCACTGCCTGGACACGCTCACGGTTCTCCCTCTCAAACGTTAACAGGTCCATCATGGTGATATGTGTCCTGTTGTGTGTCCTGACTGTGTCCCAGTCTTATAGGGCTGGTGACGCAATGAGACTGCCCAAGTTTCAACTCAAGACAAACAAGTTATACAAGAAATAGAAGAAGGAGAGAGAGACACACAGAGAGTGAAAGAGGCGTGGGGCTGGGGCAGCATGTTGAACTATATTTATAATTCTATTTATTTGAGATATACATGTATGGTTTTAAAGTTATAAAGAAAATTACTGAAATCTAGTGCAAACAATAATGGGGGTAACTTTGAGAAACTTGTGTTTTAGTTTAAACATTTTTGCACTACTTTATACTTCCATTGTAGAACATTTCAGAGAAAATATCAAATTTTTACTCATCTGCAGACATGATGGCCTTCATGTTAATAATGATCTAATAACACTGACAGGGACTGTTCTGCATAATGAGTACTTGCTCTGCTGATATTTTAATTTTTTAACCTGGCACCTTATTTAGCCTACCTACATGGTGCATAATTAATTCCCAGTCTGAATCAACGTTGTAAATAAAGAAATGGTTGCACAAGTTGAGCATCACCAATCTACAGCCATGATAGTCGCTCTGAGAAGCTGTAGGCCTACTTAGAAACTTGTATTGAGCTAAATGCCAACTTCTGATGTTAAGCCGGGTTGATGTTTATCATATTCACCGTGTTGGATCATTTGCCAACCATACAACACAAAGTACAGCTGAGGCGGATTGGAATATCATCAGTTTTGTAGACAATTATTGAATGCATTAAAATTCACATTCTAAATATAAGCTCGATATTTGGTGTCAATCTACAATATAAATGTGTCACAAGAGACGTTCTTACACTATGAAGAAAAGCATTCCTGACAACACTAGTGTTAAAGGTTCAATATCTGACATGCGGGATAATGTGGGACTGGTTGAGCCGCTCAGCCAGCAGTTGAACTCTAAACAGACTTTGCTGCCAACTTGTGTTTGTTACTCACATGCTACAAACACTCTGCAGACAATATGCAAATCAGGCACACACAAAAAACACATTTTCTCATCAACAGTGATGCAATGTCTAGTAAATGCATGCATGGATGACAGAATCCAAAGGGAATTCCAAAAAGTTTGAAAGAGGAAAGAGGTTTTGGCATTTTCCCCTCCCTATTGAGGTAAAGCTAGGGGAACTCCCTACGAGTAAAGTCCCAGCTGAACAACTATTCAAACAACATTTTATTATAGTTACTTCACTAGCAAAACATAAATCATTTCTTTATAATTTTGACAACATAAAGCTTAGTTAGTCAGTTCATAATGTGGTTATTAAGCATTACTCAGGCTATATAAATTAAAATGAATTTCTAAAAAAAAGTGTAAAATCACTGTCAAGAACATTAACACAATAGTTTAATATTTTTGTTACTCTTATTCACTTTCTAGCTGAGAGTTATGATATTTGTCTCATTTATTTACTGTTAAAATTAAGCTACAGCTAACAGATGTTAGCTTAGCTTATTGAGCTGTTTTGTGTCTCTTTGAAGTCATTTTTTGTATTTACTGGCTGTTTGTACATGTTTTGAACTGTAAATAAGAAGCTACAGCAAGCATCCGATTAGCTTAGCTTAATACAAAAATAGCAGTCATTACTGTTTCAAGTCTTTGGGCAAAGCTAAGTTAGGCTAGTTACGTCTTGATCATACACATGACAGTGGTGTCAATCTTCTAAACTAACCAAGCTTTATTTTGTGCAAATGACATAACCATAACTGACATCAAACAGTTTTATATAGATTGTGTAACATGTCTCTGAGACAGTTTATTTGTGCTTGTTTTTGTTTCATTCAAATTCATAATCATTCAAGTTCATAAAGTCATTAAAAAGTGATTAAAATGCAATAAATAAGATGTTTAAAAGGTTTGAAAAAACGCTCTTAATGTGCCCTATTCTGGATATTGTGATGTATTTGAAGTTCATTTATTCCAGCCATTTCTGTTGTGCCTATGTGCTTCGGACATTACAATGATACTTAACAGTGAGTGGGAGTTGCATGTGTTTTCAAACTTGTATGCCTTTATTTATTGTAGTTTTCACAGTGTCTGCTGAGAAAATAAACCTTCAAGACATCTGTATGAATCGTGGCCATTCATTTCGTTGGACCGGTGTAGTTACAGATTGTCTATTATGTTTGCCCCATCACCATTATATGTATGTCTTTTTGCACAAGTGAAAAAAACAAACAAACCCAAAAGGATGACAAAGTGAAGATAAAGTGCAGAATTGCACAGACAATAGGAGAACAAAGTTCATCATAAACTTGTCTAACTAGATACTCTGGTGCTGTAAACATCAAGGCAAAGATCACACAGAGCCTGGCTGCACAACGGAGAGCTGCAACAATACAGATACACAGTTTACAAGAAGCAGTCAGGCAAGAAAAATGAGTCTCGGGTCACTACAAAATGTGCTGCAGAGTTCTTGAGCTGTCTGATGTGTTGGATTCATAGGTAGATAATAAAACAATGGGCCCCTGGGCACAGACATGCAAAAGGCCCCACCACCTCTTCTCCATAGGGGAAACACACACAGCAAATGTTTGTGACGTGGATCGCTGTTATGCATTTTTCCATTTCTCTTTGCAGGTGTTTGGTGTATAATTTTTTTGTCATTAAATGCCTCTTAAAAATATATGTATTTTACCATTTTGTGTACCTTTTAAGTAACGCTGTATCTTTTTTAAAAAAAGTATTTTGATGTCTTTTTGGTTATTTTGTGTCTTTTTATTTTATTTCTGATGTCATTTTGGAGCTATTTTGTGTCTTTTTCTGCAGTTTTGTGTCTTTTTGTGGTTGTTTTGCATTTCTCTGTTGTTTTGTTAGTTTGTTTCTCTTCTTGTATTGTTTCAATGTTTCAATGTGTATCTCATTTATTCTGGATTGGATTGGCATTAAGTGTGTCACTCTTGTTGTCCAATAAAGACTTGATCATTAGTAACATTTTAGTCATTATCCTGTTTATCAGCGACATCTAGTGGCCAAAATTTGTCAAAACAGTTCTATTAGTAAGTGAATGTTTAATGTGTAATATTCAGAGAAGCAAGAAGTGGTGGAATATAGCAAAGTAAATTTAGTTCAAAACTTTACTTAAAAACAAACAATTACAGCCTCTTAGTTAAAGCCACAACTCTCCAGTTTAACGGAATGGAGAGAAAAAGTAAAACATGTTTAACATGGAGAAAATCACAGCAAGGTTACAGCTTAAATCAGACAGGTTTAAATAAAGATGGCTACCAGTAATACAGACAATGGCAGAACTTTAGTTTTTTTTAATTAGTTTTTTCCACTTTAGTTGTTCAGTAAATGTATGTAGTTATGGATACATGTTGCTCATATCATATCACATCTTTATATGTTAGAACTGAAACTGTAATATAATCTCCTTATGTGTGTTCTTAATGTGTGTGTTGTGTGTATGTGTGTTTGTCACCTCATGTGAAATAAAGAAGTGAGTTAAAAAAACAAATTCAGGATAGACAGACAGACAGACAGACAGACAGACAGACAGACAGATAGACAGATAGACAGACAGACAGACAGACAGACAGACAGACAGACAGACAGACAGACAGACAGATAGATAGATAGATAGATAAATAGATAGATAGATAGATAGATAGATAGATAGATAGATAGATAGATAGATAGATAGATAGATAGATAGATAGATAGATGATACTTCTTCCACCACTGGTCACAGATTAAAAAAAAAAAAAAAAAAGAGTACCTGCAGCAAAGTTTCATTTATTCATTTTTATTTATTTTATTGAATGTCATCACACTACTCAATGTAATTTTACAAATACTACAAATGCAATTATGGAATTGTTGAGACTAACTTTTAAAATTTGTGTAACAACTTTTTAACTCTATTTGAAAATGTTTACTCATGCTTTTCCGGCTTAACTGCAAAGCAAATTGTCAGGGTTCAGCTTTTTAATAGGGGATTGGTCCGTAGTAGGCGGTATAGGCGGCGATGATTCCCTGTGTGTCCATCATGTCCTCACAGCCCATGTGGAGCTCACACACTTCTCTCAGGCTGAGTGGAGAGAGAGAGGGAGGAGAATGATCACAGAGAGGCAACAGATAATAGACTATGTTAGATACTGTAACTATGCTGTTGAATGATGTGAAATACCTCTCGAGCTGGGTCAGGGACAACTGTCCAGGAGCTCTCTTCTGCCTCACCACAGTGGCAGCCTGGTCCCTCTCCACAAACAGACCTGCACATCATGCACATTATAGCCTACATCACTTTGTGTAAATGCACAAGATGTCTATCAATCAGACAACATAAAATATATGTGGGTATCTTAATCAAAAACACTGTAAAAAAACAACAACTTTGTTTTTATGGTAAAAATCCAGCAGCTGTGGTTGCCAGAACTTTAATGTAATAAATACAAGGAGCTTCTTTTAATATTAGGGTAAAAAGATATTGACACTGTTGATTTCACATTTAAGATTGCCATTTTATTCCATTTTTTACCTACTACTGCCATATAATTGACAAGAAAATACTTATAAATAAATTAAAGATTTTACCATCAAATATTACATCTTTTTTTGTTAGAGATATGGTGTTTAGTACATTTAACAGTGAGAAAAAGTATTTTTACAAAAAAAAAGAAGCAAAAATTACAGTGATAGCTTGTATATGTATTACAGTATATTTTTGTTACACACACACAGTTCCAGAGTATTTTACAGTGGAATAATGTTTTTTTTTAAGAACTGTAAAAAATAATAATACTGTTTTGGCTGATATATACACACATATATATACATCTATGGTGTTTCATTGTTACTGAAACTGAATTAACCCATTTATCATTTTACGGTCTTTTACTGTCATGGTTTAGCAGTTTTTCACTGTAAAATCTACAGACATTTTTTACAGTGCATGCTGTACTTTTAGATTAAAATGTACTTGTATTTTTAGGTTCAAGTGCAGTGATTATAAAACATTTAAACAACATCAGTGAATCTATATAAAAAGTTCTCTTCCCACACAATTAATTTATTACAGGATTAAATGTGTCTATAATTATATTTGTACTCTCTCTTATATTTGAATTCTAGTCCTCACTGAAATGTAATATATGATACAATGTAGAAAACATGAAAGCTAATTTAAATACATATATACTACTCTACTTTTTAGGAGAAATTAGGAGAAACTCTTCATGTTAAACATGTTTAAAAAATCCTTATACTGTAAGTAAAACATGGATTCAAATTGAATTTATACAACGTGTGGAAGAGTGAAATATATGTTTAAACTGTCTATCATTATTTTCCATTTATTCATGGATTCAGATTAGTCTTAAATGAAACGAGCAATCAGTTTATCATTTTATTATTTAATCTGGAAATCTCTGATTTTTTCCAGTTTGCAGGCGTGCACCATCATATATGCTGCAACATTGTACTGTTTAGGTCTTGTTATCTCCTTTTTATTGCCTTTCTTTGTATATAATTTTTGCTTTATTTTTATGCGCTATCGCTTATTTCTTGAACTAGTTTTCTATTACTTATTTACTGGTAGGGGAGACAGGGGTTCATGGGCACACAGCTATTTTCTGGTCCTTTGAAGCTCACATGGAATAGCAATATTTTACAACACTGTTTGATCAAAAATGAGATTGAATTCTATTAAACATGTTTTCTAATTCTTCTTTGAATTAGATGTTCAAATTGTTTATATTGACTGTAACTATAGCAAGTTTTTATTTTAGGGATGCACGATTTTAAATCTGTATTACTGTCTTTTAATGAACTGATTGGAGCTGTGGAGAAACTGCATTTTGTTTCTTCTGTGTATATAAAATATACAGTGAATCTTGAATTTTGACATTGTGCCAACCAACCCTGTGATGTGGGGACACAACATGACTTTAATCATGACTATATTTAAAAAAAATATTTGTAAAGGTCCACATTAAAAAAGATAATTATATTTAATTAAATGATTATAGCTGAGACTCTAGCCTTTAATCTGCTACTGGTTAGAATATTCTGACATAAATTATAGCAGAGAAATATGACAGAGAGAGAGAAAATGTCCCATCTAACCCCATCTCCCCTACTTTATCTTGCACACTAAAGAGTTGCTAAACATTCCCATTACAATGACAATAAAGATCCATTCTATTCTATTCTGTTCTGTTCTATTCTATTCTATTCTATTCTATCTTATTCCATTCTATTCTATTCTATTCTATTCTATTCTACCCTATCCTGTCCTATACCATTCTATTCTATCTTATTCTATTGTATCTTATTCCATTCTATTATGTTCTATTCTATTCTATTCTATTCTATTATATCCTATTCCATTCTATTCTATTCTATTCTATTCTATTCTATTCTATTCTATTCTATTCTTTTCTTTTCTTTTCTTTTCTTTTCTTTTCTTTTCTTTTCAATAAATAATCAATAAAACAAAATGGAAAACATTTCATAAAATATATGTGTGAGACAAATCAATGCCAGATATACAACTCATTAAGTAAAACTAGTAAATATTATGACTATTCTATACTATTACTATCTATTATTCGTTACTATTGGTACATACATCATCATCATACACATTCTAATATATCTAATATATATTCTATTCTATCCTATTCCATTCTATTCCATCCTATTGTATTATATCCTATCCTATTCAATTCTATCCTATTCTATTCTATTCTATTCTATTCTATTTTATTATATTATATTCCAATCTATTCTATTCTATTCTATTGCATTCTATTCTATTCTATTCTATTCTATTCTTTATATTAATATACATGATACAGCCAAAACAATATTGAAGAATCATGATCTTACCCTCCTGATCAGGGTTGTCAGCAGGCTGGGAGCCAGTGGAAGCATCTGTCAATAAGTTTGTTTTATTATATTACTTTAGATCCAGGAAATGTAACTATTTCATGCAATTACTTAATCAGTTGACTAGATCTTTAGTAAACTTTTAAACTAATATAATTATCAGGGTTCCTACAGCAGCTGGAAATCCTTGAAACACTTGAAAACTTGATTAGAAAAGTGCTTGGATTTTTTTTATACAGTGCTTGAAACTGAAAAAAGAGAAGTAAAATTAAGGTTATACAGGAGGCCAAGTCTACTTACAAACAGGTGGCACATTTTTAAAAACATAAAATCTTGATTATTTTCTATTAATTTCTCACCCATCAATTGAATTCAATCACAATAACATGTCATTTAATAGGATGAAGAAGTTAAATAATCAATATACTGTCTATATAGTACACACTGTATATAAATGTAGTTTATCACAGCTGTAAGGTGCTGGATAAGCTTGAAAATGTACCTTGAAAAACTAAAAAGTGCTGGAATTTGACTTTGGAAAAGATGTAGGAACCCTGAATCATAAACTGTAGCTTTCACAAAGAACATTTTCTAACATATAGTGATGTTGCAGCTCTTACCTGAGGTCAGACAGATGACAGCCAGGGAGCAGAGAACCAGGATGACCAAAGTCTTCATCTTTCAGCTTGTTTCTTCAGTACCGGAGACTTCAACAGCTCTGACACTTTTCTCTCACTTTCTTTCTTCGTCTTACACATATATACGTAAATACACAGTGGGTTTATAGATGCGGCCCTCACTATAACATGGGTATGTGATTGGTTAGGGAATCAAGTATCACACACCCACATGGATGTAGAATACACCTCCACAAAAATCCTATGCAGAAATAGATTTTATGTAAATGTTTTCCAGGGGTGGAGAAGTACATTTACTTGAATACTATACTTAAGAACATTTTTGTGTACTGTAGTTGAGTATTATTAGTTTTTTGTGGAAGACATTTACCCCAGTTTATTTGAAAGAGAATTATTTTACTTTTACTCCTCAACATTTCTAGGAAGGCTCGTTACTTTGAAGCATATCCTGGTGTCAGCGGATGGATTTTCTTTTCTTTTCTAAACTGTGATAGGCCATATGCTATGTTCGTCACAGGAGAAAAAACAATCAATAAACTATTCCTCCTATACCCACCAGTCAAAGTTCAAACTGAGAGAAGGATCTAACTCAGACAGTGGACTGTTGCTGGAGGCCAGGGATGTTAGTTTTCTGGTGAATGGTGAGTTTATATATTATATATATATATATATATATATATATATATATATATATATATATATATATATTCCCCTGTAGTGTTATGAGGAAAATGTGCCAGATGGCTCTTACGCTTTAGCAATTGACCGTTTGCAAAAGCTCCGCCCCTTAGTTACTGTTGCTATGTCCGTCAAGCTTCCAGGACCGTCCGCAGCCATGGAGCAGATAGACACTGTTTTAGCGAGTGTTTTTGGAGCAATACCTCCGCGGAGAGGCTGCCCATTCACAAAATGCTACAAAGATTAAAATAATATAGGTTCATAATGGCCTGTTGGGACGTTATGTTCAACACTGATATATACAGTACAGGGTTGTACATTAACCTTTTTTTGCTTATAGCACTGGTGCTACAGAGGCACTGCGTTAACATTATAATGCCTGTTCACTAGCTCAGCAAGCATCTCATCTACATGACCACCCAATGTCGTACTTACGAGTTTCACAAGTTCCATTTGAAGGCAGCTTGCATAATATTAGCAGGTTTGTGGACTTGAGTGTTGGTGCTGCGAGTTCTGCATTTTAGCTGTCGCCATATTGCTTTTTTTGTTGCCGGTACATGTGCGGAAGGGATCAGGAGCCAGTTTTTAAGTGACTAGAATGTCATAGTTTAAGTGTGAATGGGTCAAATAAAATAAAAAAAAGCAAAAACACACAGTGCACTGTGCTAGCCAACAGCCAATCAGACGGTAGCCATGGCCTAAAGGCCTATTTTACTCCAAATGGGACCATGATTTAAAAAATGAACATCATGTTGTATTGAAGTCCATGAACTTGTTTAGAACATGTTTACTGAGTAAATAAATCAAGTGAGAAGTAGGTAATTTTTTCATAGATTTCTATACTCTTTTTTTGTTGTTGCAACCAGTAGGGTTTTCCCCACTGCTAGCCCATGGCTTCACTATTCAGGTTTAGAATTTGCTGCTTGACCTCAGTGCTACACAACAACCCCTTAACTTTTTCCTAAACCTCACCATGTAGTTTTGGTGCGTAAATCTAACCTAAAACTCTTTGTGCCTCAACTTTGATAGGCAACGGTTTAGAGGGGGTGTCCTGTAGTACTGTGCACCCACAGAAAGACCTGCATGGGTACAGACAGCAGATACAAACAATTTTTCCACCACCAGACCAACAATGGCCGTATCTGGAGTCCATGTTTGACATTTTTTAAATGAATGTATGTAACTCACAAGTGTAAGCCAAAAATAGAAGTCACTGGATGTTTCTTTCAATAAAAAACCCTCTTTACTTTATTTTATCTGCTGCTCAGAAACCAAGTTGTCCTTGTGAGTCATTGCTTGTTTGTGAAGTTTCTTCTACTACACCTTAGAATTGAATGTTTTTTGTATAAAGATGAAAGAAAAGCAGAGAAATGGAGAAGGAGCTCTCAAACACTAAAAAAAGGGCCAGAGATTTATGTGAAATCACATCAACGTACTTATTTCTGTCAGTTAAAGAAATCCTAGCAATGCAATGCCAGCTGGCAGCCTGGAGAGGTCAGAGTTTCACAGCCAACCTACACACTTCTACATGTAGGTCAATAAGTGCACACAGCAGAGAAAAACATGTAACACAAACTGAAACAGGGAAACCGCCGTCCCACATTATGTGACATGATCTTAATCCAAGGGCTCTCTGTTTTATTGCAAACCACGGTGATTTCCGACAGAAATAAAGCAACATTTAAAAACAAACCCAGTGTGTTTGAAGGTTTGTGGAAGGGTAATTTGAAATGTGGAAAGTTATTTTTACCAAAAACAAGTGGGTGGTTTGCCATTAAAGTGGGAGAAAGCTTCATACAGTGAAGTGGAACATGTTAATTTAAACTGCAGAAGAGTGTTTTTGTAATCTCTGACCAATTTAAAAGATCTAATTATTTTATATTTTATTGCTTTATTAAAAAGGGACTATTACTGCTAATGTTGATGCTAAAATTGAGCATCTAATCCACTTTAGCCACTAGAAACAGCATTACATTTCAAGAAATGTAAAAACATTCTTAACCTATGATATGAAAATGTCCTCTCCTGCTCTTGCTTTTTCTGACTGGATATTTAGATTCTGGACCGGTCCTGACAGTATTATATGGGGTGTAATTTGACTGTCTGGGTCAATGTTGATGCCTTGTCTTGTTTTGGGGACAGACTTCAAGGATTCAACCTCAGACATCTTTAATTGTGCACATCTGCGGCCTTGTGGCAGCATAAAAAAGCAAACATTCAGTGACTGTCTGTCTTTTAAGGACTGTGCCATGCTGACCTGTCTTTGTTTGTGTGACTGTGTGCAGCAGCCTGCATACTGATGCATTGCACAGATTCCTCATGAGATTACAAGAAACCAGATCTTAAGTACACATATTGAAGTCAGCAGTAGTATGCGTCCTTGTTAAACCTTTCAACAAGCCAAGGGCGGATACTAACTAAATACTTAACCCAGTATCAGTGTGGAGGAGTAGTGAAGAACATGTAAACAAACTAGTTACAAGTTTTTTCCACATTTTAGTAGTTCAACTACATTCATATTTGACTAGTTAAAATCCTTTTTTCTTTTGCTATTTTGTTGTGTAGTAAACTTTGGAAACCACAAAAAAATAACTTGATCCATTAAAGTTATCTTAAATGTTTTTCCCTTTGCTTCTCTGCTCTAATCTCTAATCAACCTGCAAATGATCAGCCCCGTCACCTTCTTCTTCTATCCCATCACTGTGAAGACATGTCCAGACAACGCATTCATCAGGCAGGTGTCAACACACACTTGACCTTTCACCTTTCATTGTGCAAAAGGTCGATTGTTGCTCAGTGTTCACACAATGGCAGCTCCATTATGGATAAACCTCCAGAGTATTTTGTTAAGAGTAGTTGCTGAATGGCTAACTGAGTAATCATGGCTGGTGGAATAACCCCTTACCCCTAACCCTAACTCCTAACCCCTAACTCCTTAACCTAACCCCTAACTCCGAACCCCTAACCCCTAACTCCTACTCCTAACTTTAACTCTTCTAACTCTAACTCCCAACTCCTAACCCCTAACTCCTAACCCTAACCCCTAACTCCTACACCTAACTTTAACTCTTCTAACCCTAACTCCCAACTCCTAACCCCTAACTCCTAACCCTAACTCCTAACCCCTAACTCCTACATCTAACTCTAACTCTAACTCTAACCCTTACTCCCAACTCCCAACTCCTAACCCTAACTAACCCTCACCCTCACCCTAACCATCAGTGTGTGACTGATGGACACTATATTGGACACCAGGGGCAATTATAACAAGAGGAAAGCTATTTTACGAGGTATGGAAGTATTTTTTTAATCAACAGTATTTTTGACATAACTTTTTATGTCTATTTATTTAAATCTGTCTAGTTTTGACTACCATTATGTTGTCTAACATTTGATATCTTTATCAAATGTTGTCGTTGTTGTTCCAAGCCAGTAGGTTAGTTTGTATCCAGGGTGGTACAGCTGGGGACAATTTCAACGCTGTGCTATAATCGACCCTGACGCCATCAAAACGGTGCCTGGCTTGGTAAATATCACCAAGTTAGATAACATTTTCCCCCTAATAATTCACGAAAAGTGTTTAGTGTTACTATTCCTGGTCTGCCATTTAAAACACATGGAGCTGACAAATTATCTTGAGCATTCACAGAAATTGGACCAGTATCATTCAAACATCTGCCACGCATTGCTAAAGCTGACACTGAACACCACACGTTCTCACACACCCCTGTGGCAAAGAAATTGCATAAACAGGATTAAGACAAAACCCAGTAAATGGAATTTTATTTTTATTTTTTCAAAAGCAATGGAAATAATCACTGACAGCACTGCCGGCCTGGATAAATAGGTGGATTATGTTAGTGGATAGTGAGCAAAACTCTTCATTCGCGCGTATCATGTAAAGCTTATAAATGCTGCGAAGTTGGTAATAGTGGATAAAAGTTATCCTGAGATTACACAAAAGATGGGCTATGAATTTCTACATGTGAGTAATGATGGGTTGTGAGTCACACTGGATGCCTCTGTGTTTATAAAAATGTGGGTTTTTTTGTCAGATTTCTCATCCAGAAGAGGCCACAAAAACAACTACATAAATTATATAAAAGTCATGATATGTAGAAAGAATGAATGCTCATTCATTCCCAGACGATAATGATAATTCTGCATTTGACAGACAGATACTTTGTGTTTAGTATCGACGAGCCCCGGCTGGTCTCTGGGGTGTATTCCGGGAGCCAAAGTATCTCTGGTAGGCCTGCTGAAAGCCGTGGCGGAAGGCGTAGAAGCGGCAGGGAGAGTAGTCCTCGCAGGTCTCTGCACGCCTCTCGGCTGGAGACTTGGTCGGCCTGGACAAGACAGAGGAGGGGGGCAGATGCACAGAGGCAGACAGGGATAGTTAGAGGGAAGAATGGTGAGAAGAAGGAAGAGGTTTGTAATCCGAAACAGCTTGTGTCTTTGTTCTTGCATTTAAATTCTAGTTTCAGTCACAGTGTGTTTTTGTCGGCGAATGTAGACGTTTAATAGTCTAATTAGGTTTTGCCTTAATGATCTACTATGTGTTTCTCTGTGGGTAAGCGGTTTTACATATGTACAATATAAAGGGTTATGTGCTGTGTGTGCATATCTGTGGTTGTGTCTCCTACCTCATGAAGTTGTAAGAGTTGTGGCCGCTCCCTCTGGGTGGGTTGTATACGTTACCCCTCTGCGGTGTGATGAATGAGTTGGCTTGGTTTGGAGGCACAAACAGATCTGCAACCACAAATGTTTACTAGACAAAACAACTATTTCAATCAAGCAAAGCATGCCAACGGTGCAACTGATGTTGGTCAGGTGAAATTAAGGGTAGGGGTATGTTAATTAGGGGTAAAATGAGAGTCAAAAACATTGTACACTCTTAGAAATAATGTGCTAAATTTGTTCCTTTTGGGGTACAACAGCTTATCACTGGGCTAGTACCCTCTATGTAGTACTTGACATTGGCTTGGGAACATATATGTACCTTTTTCACCCCTAAAAAGTACATACCTTGATTGAAAATATAGGGGTACAGTAGGGACCCTCAAGGTTCAGTCTACGTAAATGTACCCTAAAGGGCTAATTAATGCGTATTTCTTTGAGGGCCAAATAGGTATGCAAAATACCTTAGAGGGTACTACCCCAGTGACAAGCAGTTGTACCCCTAAAGGTACAAATTTAGAACATTATTGCTAAAAGTGTCCTATATAACAAGCGGTGTCACATTTGTTAGAACTGCATGCATGTTTTCCCATGAACGAGAGACAACATTTAATCACCTTCAACGGATTCTGTGCTTTCATGAGACTCTACGGGAAAAACATGGAATCGGGTTAAGCATAAATGATGATAAATGGGATATATTATATGTTATAAATAGATAATGGCTGCTGATGACGAGACGTCGGGGAGGATGTGTACCATAGCAGACGCAGAAAGAGACTGCAGCGCAGAGTGCCAGAAACTGAAGAAGGCTCCTCATCCTGGGGCTTGTTTATCTGCTGGAAAAGAAGAAGAGAAAGGTGTTTCAGTGAGTCATGTCAGCACCGAAGTAAGAGTTAGAAGGAGAAAAATTAGGGAACGAGAGAGAGAAAGTGGCTTTGATTTTTAAACTGCGGCTAAGACCCACAAGCGGGGATAGACAGCTGAAAGTGGCAGTTTCTAAATCTGTGCTTGAGGTTTTGTGCATAAGACCAGTACATATACATCTATACATGCCAGCAGCACAAATTCTGCATGAAACAAACACAAAGTTATATATAAATATATATTCACAAGACCAGAGTTGCACTTAGATAAATAAGATCTTTTCAGTGCACTAGACTTAAGTCAATCCACAAACACCACTCGAAAGCATATAGGGAACAACCATAGGAGAAAAGCTGTCTAACTAATAAAATCCTTATAGATTTAAAGGGACAGTTCACCCCAAAATCAAACATATTTTTTCTCTTACGTGTAGTGTTATTTATCAATCTTGATTTTTTTTTGTGTGAGTTGTTGAGTGTTGGAAACATCAGTCAGAGAGATATTTGCTTTCTATCCAATAAATACTATAGTATACTATATACTTTGTGGAGCTCAAAAAAAGTTGTTTAAAAAAAAAAAAAAATCTAAACAGCAATGTTTTCTTTAAAGTATAGTTCCTACATGAAATATATATTTTTGACTTTAATACTTTAATGGAGGCAGACAAGTGGTAGACAGGTATTCTATGTGGGTCTTCACAAAAACACACATCTGCACTCAATCACATGCATTAGTGACCTAAGGTAAGGTGTGTGACACCTGTACAAATAGTAATGCCAGATGTGTGCAACACCCCAACACACACACTATATTTGCATGCCTGCACTGCAGAAAAGCTTTCATCCCTATCTTCTGTTTGTGGGATTTGGACGGGATTCTGTTTCAGCAGCCCTCCTTTTCGCCGTCAATAGCAGCTTTCATTATACATAAACACACACACAACTCACTTACACATACGCACACACACAACGCTTATAACATCAGGCCCTCAGGCATATCTTGGCTTACAGTCATACCCAGACTCACAGTGGGCACAGAAACAGAGTGCCTCAGGCCCAAAGTTCACAAAGATATTGGCAAAGACATTTAGACGTGTGTGTGTGTGTGTCAGGTGCTGACAACAGTGTCTACAGAGTTTTATGCCTGTCTGAGTCTTAGTAGGGGTCCTGGTGGGTTCATATCCCCTGCGGGCAGAATGTGCCCACTTCATTGGAAAAAGCCACAGGCATGATGCTGGGCACGCACAAGACCAACCTGAAGCTGCACATTAACACAGACACACTGCTACTGTAGGGTTATTGTACTATGAGGATTGCATTATTCTGAAAACTTTACAAAAAATGCATCAGGTAATGAATAAAATGATAATAAATAAAAATAGTTTTGCTTGTTTCAACTATATAAACTACTTTTTTTCTACTTTTAAGATTGTTTTAATGCACTTACCGGGATAGATAATAATGAAGTTAGAAGTCTTGGAAATATCTCTCTGTGTGTATTTTCTCCCGAGGAATATTCCCTAATTCCTCACAGCATGGCTTTTATACTTACCTCTCTTCCCCCCACCCCTTCATTTCTACCCACCGACTCCCTCCCACCACCTCCCCTTTAGCCCTCGCCCTCTCTCCTCCCTTCTCATACTATCAGCCTCTTTTCCACCGTTTAATCAGACCGGGGTATTAGCTCACTCTCTCCCTGACTCCCACACCACGAAGGGAGAAAAACAAGTAGGGGGTAAACAGACAGACACAGAGGAGGGTGAGGGAAGGCTGGTATAGGGACATCTAATCTGCACCATAGCAGGTACATGAAAATATTCGCTGCTGTTTGCCAGCATGGCAGCATAATATGAAAAGACCATCCATACTGACACAATATGGACAGACTCCACCATCTGACTCCATATGTCTCTGACAAACACTTACAGAAATACTTTGGCTGGTATTTTGTTGTTTTAACAGAGGAGACATTGTTTTAAGGCAGATTTAGAGGGAAGTATCCGTTTAACATTCATGAATGGAAGCTGTGATCTCATTTCGGCCATGAACTCTGTGTTTGTGAGTATAAAACATGTCCACTGCTGGAATTCTGGCAACATAACACAACAATTTTCTGGGCACTTTATTCCTTTACTGACACCTACTACAGAGCCGTACACAACATTTGTTTACATACACGCACACCACATGCAGAGTCTTCCATTTAACGGAGGTGAACAAAGTCACCATGACATCACCTATTTTGAACCTTGAGATTGGTTTTGTTGGAACCAGAAGAGACCATATTTGGACAACTGAAGAAGTTGGGAAGCACACGAAGTTATCAGCTAATTTTGGCGTTAGCTAGCTAGCTAGCTAGCTTGGTTGGTTAGGGTTGTAATGCAAAATGACTCTTTAGATTGTATTGTAATACAACCGAACACCTGGCGCTGATTGACAGGTCACAATGATCGCTACTTGTCAATCACAAGGTAGCCCTACCCTAAAGCCCTGCATTATGGTCTATTTTACTCTCAATGGGACCATAATTTACTAATATCTAACATCATGTTGTACTGAAGAGGATTTTAAACTAGTGATTGAGACCATTAAATTATAAGGAAAATGTTCACTGAGGTTAGCCTGGGTATACCCAGACAGACTTGCGCGCTCGAATTTGATTTCGAACCTCCAGGCGGTCTGGAAACTAAGCGATTTTCCTAGCCCTGTTTTAGGGATCCAATCACAGAGCGGGGAGGGACGGTGAGACGATGACGCGTACTACTCGGCACTTGGAAGCTTTCCGGATCCAACATGGCTGCTGCAGACGCGAAACTCTCTTTAGCTGTGGATGGTGTTTTAAATAGTTTAGAGCGAAAGTTGAAAGGCGAAAGGTCTCTCGGCAGCTCCGCTGTCCCCCGGCTGGTAGCGAGATCACCGGTAGCGGGGCTATTAGCGCCGCACGGGCGGTTTCTGCGGCTCGTTGCGCCGAGCCGGTGAGACCACCAGTCACCGCCGGTGATCTCGCTACGAGCCGGGGGACAGCAGAGCCCCCAGAGACCCGCAGCAGCTTGTTTATTGCCCATAAAATCAGTGGATGTGTGTGGCAGAATGACATGAGGGGGAATAAAGCGTGAAAATAAATAATCTTGCAGAAAGCGAGAACTGGAGAAGCAAAGCAGCAAGCAACACTCTCTCACAGACACACACACAACAAACATCCATCTCTGTTGCTCTACTACGTCATCTGGTATAACTGATCTGATTGGCTAAGAGCTACCTACAGACGCTTTGATAGACATTCTAAGCTCCCAATAAACGGCTCCGGAGGATCGTAAACCACACCTCCTCTACGGAGAAAAGCATTGAAGGTGTCCAGACCTAATCTCCAATGAGATTTGGTCTGGTGTTAGCCAGGCTACACTGAGGTACTAAATCACATGAGAAGTAAGGTCACAGACTTTCATGCTTTGGAACTTCCTTTTGCAACCAGTGGAGTCGTCCCCTGCTGACCATAAGAAAGAATGCAGATTCAAGGTACTTCCGCATTGGCTTCATTCTTCAGACCCGGATGTTGCCTTTTGACACCTACATCGAAGTTAATATAGTACAGAACAACATCCCCATGGTGTATATCTGAGAGTTACGTAACACCACATCATTTTTTGGCTCAGCAGGAATATCTGTGAATAGCTGTGTGAAAGCAGACCCTCGCCTACAGTAAACAAACCAGAATAGGAGGACGAGATGTGCCAGGAATGAGCAAGACTCAGACAGACAGATAAACATTAAGATAGACATAAAGATGGAGATTAACTCCACTGACAGATAAGAAAGGAGGGGGAATTCAGGATTCTGATGGAGCAGAGTGAGAGAGAGCACATTGCATGTTGTTACAGGCTTGGATGTTTTTGGCGCTGGGACTGCAGACATATTCAGTGATGTGGTCATTTTAGGCTGTTAACTCTGGAACCACTAAGCAGTGGTTTTGGTCTCCCATTACAGATATTAAATGTCCAATTTCCACTGGCAGATACCAACACAAAGAAGAGAAAGAACGATGAATGAGAGGGACTGTTTCACTCTAGATTTCGAAGACTTTAGTTAAGTAGTTTCAATTTGTTCCTAAACATAGAGACAGGCAAAAGCAGAGGCGAATGAGAAAAAAGTGGAGAGGGTGATTGCATGGAAAAAAATAGTCAGATAGAGATGTTTCACCCTTCTCCTCCCAATGTTCTTTCTCATTTATGTCCTCTCTAAAGTAGTATTTCTGCTGTTAAGCTTGCGGGTATCCCCCTCTCTCTCCCTCCAGGTTGTTTCGGTACTTTTCCCTTTTCTCACTCTGTCTTAATACAATGTCCTGGTCTGACCAGCCGCCCACTCAGCCTTTCCGTGTCTATCCGGTGCAACAAAATATCTTGAGAAATCTTATGAATGCAAGTCAGACAGCCAGAAACTTTTTTTCTTCTTTTGGTAAGCAGTGAAGTGTGCCAGAGGCCTAGATAAATGATAAATGAAAAACAGAGGGAAGTGAAAAACAGGATGGGATACACCCGGCGGAGCTGAGCACGATGGTTATGACTAACAGAGTCCACCTGTTCAGTGCATCTGGGCTTGGACTGAAGAGAGAGTTCATTACAGGAACAGGAGGTGATAAAAGGCCAATTCATGTAAGGCAGGTGGGAGGACAAGAGGGGTCTAGCTGCAGAGCTCCAGAGAAGAAACTGTGTAAAAAATAGTGTACGCCAGAGGCACCATCAGTGGGATATATAGTATGCTTTCATTCATTTGAATAAGACACACAACCTCTACTAATAATACAGAAGTGAACAATACGGCCTTGATATTTCGATATAACTTAATATGTAATGATAAGCAGCAAATAACTTGTATTAACCTTATGGGTTTGCTAACGATAGCTAGGTATGCTAATAGCTAATGCTATAGCTGAAATTATTACATTAAACTTTTAGGATTTTTTCCCCTGTTATTGTAGTTTTTATGACATTATTGTATTGCTAAAATTCATGAACCATCATGTAATGCTAACTAACGTTAGTATGCATCACATACCCCAACCCTATCTCCTAGGGCTGAGAGCTAACGCTAACAACACATTATGTGCATTAGGGAATCTCTTTAATGTGGGAATTTAGGTCTGAGGGAACATAAGGATGACCATAGGCATATATACATAGACGCGGCATTGACTGTGGAGGGACGTGCCTAAATCGCTGCCATCTTGGTACAGGGCTAGCAGAGGCAGCGGTGCATCAATTTATGAAGGAAAGAGGTAATCCTCAGTCTCAAATGTATTGATTTGTGAAAAACACCACACAAGCTATGATACAGGGTGTTTGGATATTTTAAAAATGCTGGTTTTACCACCCAAATACAAATTCTACTTAATGTTATCAGCAGATGAGCTTCTGACGGATGATCTGTGAATGAAAAGATGCCGGTGTTATGCCGAGTTATGGCTGTCCGCAGAGATCTGAAGAAATTAACTCTTAAAACAAGACAAATTAAAGCTGCAAGCAGTGATGAACTGGCCCGAGCAGAGTGCACTGCAAATTATTTGTTTCTTACCAACATAAAAAAAACCTTGGATTTAGAAGTGTGCGATAATTTATCTTGTTTTAAGAGTTAATTTCTTATTTTAAGTGTTCAACATGCTTATTTCTAGATTTAACAATCTGAATTTCAGAAATCTTGTCAATTGAAATTATCTGTCCATGCAGCAAGATAATTTCCCTCAGATTTAGTGTTTTTATCTTGTTTTTAGATGCCCGTTTTTTGCAGTGCAGGATCAGACCATATTGAGGCTGAACATTATGATAGCAAAAGCCTGTGCAAGAAGGGCAGGATTTGGATGGAAAAGGGAGGAGTGGAAGGAAGGAATGAGCATTTGGCGGGAGAATTAATGCAGAAGTGAAAAAAGTGAAGGAAAGTGCATGAATTTCATAATGAGGGCATGACCACAAATGTGTAAACTATCGAAATAATGTCTGCAAGAACCCGTCTGGGCAGGCTCGTATTTCCCTCAGTGGTTGAGCAGGTGTAGCTGTGGCTGCTCTGTGGCTGTTGGTCTGGACACAGACAAACACTAATGCAACAACAACAACTCTCAAATAAAGTTTAGCTCTTAACTAGCATGCCCAGATATTTTTCCTGTTATTTTTAGTGTCTTGTTTTCTCAATGGTCATCCCTGTGATCCACCTTTTTAAAATTCTATTTGAAAACAGTAGAGACATTAAGGAGTGTGTGACTCAGATAGAAAACATGATGTGAGGTAAGCTCGTTCCCTGGCTCTGTCTGTGGGATGAAGGACAGACATTACTCAGGACCGTCCTCCTCCTCTCAGCCTCTGATGGCCCTGTTGTCCTGTGGCTGTGAATTTTGCCATATGAATGTTGACATGTCATGTAGATTTATGGCTGTTGCATAACACTGGCATCCTGCAGGACACATGGATCTTCAAGTCTGTTTTTTGGTATTGACTGAGCTGGGATTGGCTCCAGTGACCCAAGTTCGGATAAACTGTGGGGTTTGCACATGCTCAGAGAAATTGTTTTATTATCTTTCTTTTCGGAAAGTAATTTGAAACAAAATTAATAGGGGGATTTTTTCCCTGTAAGTTCTTTTCTCCTCCTGGCGTCTCCCTAGGCCTCATCAACTATTAACAAAATCAGTAGCTTAGCTATGCGGTGACTAAGGATGAACCATGTGGTACCTGGTTTTATCAGACCCAACCTCACCTCTGCACATTCAGCCCTACCTCCATGCCTACATACTCGGAAATATTAATAAATCAATACTAACCACTTAAATGTACAGTTACTGTACAGGAGTGCACAGTATTTCCGTGTTTCAAGTTAAATGAATAGTTCAACATTTTATCAGATACATTTCGGTGCTTTCTTGCCTACAGTCAGTTGAGAAGGTCAATACCACTCTCATGTCTCTACAGTATATTTACAGCTGGAGCTAGCAGCTGGTTAGGGACTGTACAAAATGGTTAAGGTGCAAAGAGGACCTGAATTTTAAATTTCACATAAACAAGACATCATGGCTAGTAGGCAGATTTTGTTACCTTTTAACTAATCTCTAGTAACACCTTAACCCTCCTGTTATGTTGCAGGTCAAAAAGCTATTTGAAGTTTATAAAATAGTAAAAAGTATTTTTTGGGGGTTTAAATGTAATCAACATATAAAATAAAAATGCTTCATTTCACATATCAATGCCATGTAAAACTATTGTATTTTATATGTAGGTCTTTCCAATGTACATAAAAAAAACTTTTTTTAAAATGAAAAACAAGTGAATTATCCTCATTGAACCATGATCTGTGAGAGGTAAAAAACACCATTGCACTAAATATTGATTGTAATGGTTAGTAATGGATTTAATCATGAAATATAAACAATGTTTATTGGGATTTTTTAGTTTCTGACACTTTTGGATAATTAAACATGCCAAATTGACCCACAAACATCTTTTCTGTTCCTGAGAAATTAACATAACAGGAGGGTTAATATGAATTCTGAATCTTAGGCAATGGGGCAAGAATTTTAGCTATCAGAAGCATTCTGGTTTCTGTTTGCAGTATTGTTGATCAATCATGTTTGAGCAGGCTTTGGTGTAGAAGCAAATCGTATTGGCTTTAATGGATCCATCCAAACCCAAATCCACTGGCAGTCACCTGATATCAGTTTAGCTGGTCGTAGACATCAAGTCTAGACTTTAACTTGAATTCTCATCTCTCAGGTTGCTCCACTGGAGGCATTGTGTATCCAGGCTGTCCGTCTATTCAGGCATATGTACCTAATGACCCATTGTTGTTAACATTATATCACAGGATTGCCTTCAGGAAATGTCTTTAAACAACAACAACTTTTAACAAAGATCCACTTGGATTCAAGGATGAACCGATTAGAGTTTGGAGGTCAAAAGTAAAGGTTGCTGGGACATAAAAAAATACATTGTTGGTCATAGTTGGATTCTTATTCTCTTCGTTCACAAGATCAATTGTTGCTTTCTGTCCCTCATGCTCATACAGAGTTGGGTAAAAGGGCATTTTTTTACTCTGCACCTTATGCATATAATATGCTACAGAAAGACTGGAAACTAACTGACTTAATTCCTTTGAGCACTTTTAAATCCAAACTGAGAGTTATTGAGGCCAATTCCACAATATGCACTTGTTTCTCATAACACATTTAAGGTCTGTGTCTTATGTAAATATGTATTTTGTGTTTGCTGCCTCTTGGCCAGGGCTCCCTTGAAAAAAAGGTTCTCAATGGGATATTTCCTGGTTAAATAAAGGTTGAATAAAAACATATCATCATCATATCAACATATCAGCCTGGACAGACATGGACGTAAACTGTAACTTGGCTGGTTGGCAGAGACATACAACAATAAGGGGGCAATTCTATTTTTATATTCATACCTTTGCAACTTACCATCTGTCTTAAAACATTCTCTATGCTCCTTAGAAGTGATGCAATGCTAACCAGAGCATGTTTGCGACACTAATACTGATGACAAAGAACACCTTCTACCCTGGCAGTCATCATTTAATTAATGTAACTCCTGCTGTTACATGACTGAGTAGAAATACATTTGGACTGCTAATTCTTCTGGCTGAATCAATGTTTAGAGGTGGATTTTGGATCTTCAGCCACAAATGACTCATAATATTTATACACTCTCATCATCCAGAGTATCCTTCTCTCCAAACAAATCTTCTGACTGTCAAGCAGTTTGGTGGTGGGGATAAGTGAGCGAGATGGCAGCCAAAGACAAACGCCGTGTACCGCCTCACCTCCATCTCCTGTAATCTCTCACTCCTGCCGCCAACCTGTTATTACAGAGAGATCACATAAGTACATATAATTCCAATTAGGAAATAGTTTGCCTTAGTATGAGGAAAAATGGCATCAGGTTGAATCCTGCATAATTTAGGGTTTAATCTTCATTGAGAGGTTTCACAAGATTGTTTGACGTTCATGGAGCCCACGCAGCATGCATATAAAATGTTGTTTTATTTTATGTCTATCTGGAAGTTTCATATAAACCTTCAACATTCATGATTTTGATGTGTTTGCCTTTGGCGTGTGAGCTGTTAAATTTCAAACACAGACTAAATTATTTAAGCATGTTTTCAACTTGTCAATAATTGGGGTCAGTTCAGGAGACGCTGCACATGTGCTTGTGTACGTGTACGTGTGTGTGTGTGTGTGTGTGTTTGTGCTTGTTGTTATTGCCGCATAACTCAGTATAAACTGCCTCTATTTCTCATAACAGCACTATCCAACTTTTTCTTTTCATGTGCTGTTTATTTTGGTGTCCCACAGCTCTTCTGTGGTGCCAACTCTAACAAACTGACCTGCAGGGCATGTGACCAGCACCCACCTACTCCTGTCAGGAATCTCACACACACATATTCAAACACATAAATGCACTGCATCAGATAGCGTTCACAAACATACAGCACAAACAAGCGAACCCAGACAGTGGCTGAGTTTATCAAAGGTAGACCAGAGCAATAATATAAAAGCACTGCAGATTGCTCTGCTCTGTCTAATCTGCTGTGGAGGAATTTCCTTCCACCAAGATCCCTGCAATGATTGTTATGCACAACCACAAACACACTCACTGCAGCAATCTGTTCATCTATGAATAAGAATCAATTACGCACCTTGTGTCTTTTCTTCTTTCTGTCTCCTTCCCTCTCTGTCTTCCTGCCTTTTTTAAGCAAAGTATCTTATCATCTTATCAACTTAGCATCTTATCTAACAAACAAGGAGGACCCTTTTCTATCTCTCATTTAAAAAAGAAAAAAACTGCTGTTGTTGTTTAGCATCTTTTGCATTCCTGCTAATTAAAGTCTTGGACTCTACGTACATTGGTTCTTTTGGGATTCTAAATTTAAATGTTACAGCTGACTGTGGACAACCAGACAAAGTATGAAAATGGAATTATATGTCTGCTTACTATATTTATATAGGGCTATTTTTCAGACCTTTATGTGTCGTCCACATGTACACAGGTATTTTTTTCTCCAAAAAGGAAGAGAGAAATCCTGTTCATACAAGCACAGTTTTAAACAAATTACACAAACATGATCTGATTACAGTTGTCGGCCCTTCAGTCACTCAAAGACACCAGTATTGTCCTTGACATATGGACGTTTTCTCGCTTTTCTCAACAATAGCCACCTCGTCTTGTCGTCAGAGTATGTAGCAGTCTTTCCTCCATGGCACATCCTGTTGTCTTCGCTCCTAAATGTTGTGAAAGAGAAAAAGAAAATGTTTGTGTGAACATGTCAAAAGTCTTGTTAACAAGGTCAAAAACAGATCTAGTTTGGCTATGTCCACCATTGTATGAAATGCTGCCTCTGCTGTGTCAACAGCGGATAGAAAATGAAGTTTGCATGTGGAGTAAAGGACAAAATGCATTAAAAAAGCAATGTTTTAAAAAAAAAACCCATGTATGTGTGGACTGGAATGTACCTTTTGGACAACAAGTTCTCCAACCTAAACGCCAGAAGAGGTCGTGTGTCAGTGCCACCCAGTCACCCCCCCCACCAAGACACGTAGGTCCATACCGCGGCTCGCGGTACAATAGCGCGCTCCAAAAATAGCACAGACTTGTGGTTTGCGGTTGTAAAAAAGGCTGCAGTTTCTGTGGATTTATATTTTTAGGGCAAATACTTCCTGGTAAGCCATTATAAAAGACAGTTTAATCAGTAAATAAATGTATGTAAATGCCGGAAGTGAAGTAGTTACAAGGGTCACGTGACTACTGCAAGTTACGTAAATGTTAGTTACGTTCAAAAATGTGATTCAAATAACTTACGTAGACAACTTAAGTTAACATTTTTTAAATTTTTTTATTTGCTGCGCCGTCAATTGCAACTACTTCAGCAAGATTGCGGCGGATGCATTGCAACTTGGATCAAGTTCAATTTGGGTGAATTTGGACCTTAAAACCTGAACATTTAATCAGTAGCAAGCCGTTTTGTCACGACCGACCTTCGAAGGAACGGAGCACTAGTGTGACCAAAATGGAAAAAGCTATCGTTGTTCATTAGCTGTGTTGCACTACTCACTACTATTTAACCTCCTCTGTCAAAGTATAAACTGCTCCACAATAGAAATAGCTGACAGTTACCTCGGCCCTATTAATCGATAAAATAAATACACTTTAAGAATGTATTGTCCCGTTAGCGTCCGAGCTAAGCTTAGAAGCAAACAAGCTGGGTAATTTTCTTTTCTTGTATAATTATTTTCCAAAGATTCAAGACATAGCGTAAAATGGTGAACAAATGCCAGGGGAACAACCCACTACTGATACAACAGAGAGATGATCGGCAAGCTGTTGCTAGCCCAGCTGGCTAGCATGTTAGCGGTTAGCTTGCCAGCTGCAGCGGTTCATGCAAGAAGTCACTACATCCACCAACTTTCTGTTTGACCAGGGCTTAATACTGCCACATCATCTGTATACCACAGTTGTAAACTTGCTTGTTTGTGTTATATTATCAGTCAGCTAGTTTTTTCTTTTCCTCTTTTGCTACTAATATTTCAGCTCGTCACCGCCTGGTGGTGTTTCCCCCCTTTCGTTCTTTTCTTACCATTTCTTGACACTGCTCTCGCTCCTTCTCTCTCAGTATTGCAGTGACAATAACTCAAATCTCACCTCTCTGTGTGTGTCACCATCTCTTTATCTGTCCCTATATCCCAGCCCTCTATCTTTTCTCCTCCTTAGTGGTTGTCAGAAGCGGTCAGTGTAATCACATGTATGCAGCCACTAACACAACAGGCCAAGCAGCGAAACAACACATCGTCTGCAACCGAGTGGTGACACGCAGGCAGCCAGTGGTACGGAGTGACAGGGAGCCACGAGGCCCGGCGCTTGCACCCAACAACCCCTTCAGCTTCTTTCAGGCTCACATTCTCTCAGCTGTCATCTTATTTTAGGGTAGCACTGTCTCCGAGAACCACGTACAAGAGCTGTGTCCCCAAATGACCAAGGCAGGATGTGGAATGATGAAGTTCCATAATCTTGAGTGCAGTTCCTTGCCAGTAAAGTAGAGATGATATCAAGGAGCAAAAAAAGTTGTATTAATTTCATGTTTGTACTTCATTCATTCATGATTCTTAACCGTTTATCCGAACTCAGGTCTTGGGGGGCTGGAGCTGATCCCAGCTGACATAGAGCGAGAGGCGGGGTACACCCTGGACAGGTCTCCAGACTATCACAGGACTGACGCATAGAGACAGACAATTACGCTATCATTCACTCCTACGGGCAATTTAGATTCAACAATTAAACCTAAGCTGCATGCATGTTTTTGGACTGTGGGAGAACCCACGCTGACACGGGGAGAACATGCAAACTCTACCTAACCAGCAACCCTCTTGCAGTGAGACAAGAGTGCTAGCCACTACACCACCTTGTAGCCCATGTCTAAACTTTAAGTTTCCAATTTTTCTTTTTCAGACACATGTTGGAACCTATAATCATGGGTTCTTCTAACTTAAGGTCTTGTGACTTTAAATGAATGTACTGTCGAGTCTTCACCATATTAAGCAAATCATGTTTCTAAGGAAACACACTTTGCTGACTGTATTTAAATACATATTTAGCTAACTCACACGTGTTCCCTTTCTGAGAAGTCCATGATATGCTGCAAAAACAAATGTCATCATGTCTGAGTTCATAACATCATACAACTTCTCCAGGAACTGTGTCTGGATGACTGCCACAGCAACAGCAGTATGGAGCCAAAATTAACAGATTTTTCTGTGATTTCACCACAATAACTGATCAAAGGAATGCTGAAATAAGTAACTCAAGATGGAGATTTTGAAAAAGTCTGAAGTCTCGCTTTATCAAGTCTCGCTGTAAGTCGACAAATGAACGACTTTTAAAATGGCCTTTTTCTAAACGGAGTCTGGATCAATCACAGCTATGCTATGCAGATTAATGTTAACACTGATAGGCTTTAGTGACAGCAAATGTCTCATTCAAGTTGATCAATTTCACTTAGTCTTTGCATCAAAGTTTGTCTGCCCCCTTGTGGTAAAAGATACAGCTTAATATTGACCAAATTCAGCATAAATCATGGACTGTATGTTGTAAACCAAATCCATTCGAGGTTTGCACAGTGGAACAACATGTCATAGTCTGCACCAACGTGTATTTGTATATGATAACTAAAGCAATTATGCATAAGCTGAGGCCTTAGCAGCAGAGCCTCTACCCGCTGCAGCTAAAGCCCAAATAATGCTGTGCAGAGGATTTGAAGTCCACAGACCGAGAGGTCTTCCCACAAAACCACATACTTTATTCATAGCTGACTCTGGTATGCACGGAGTGTGTGTGATGCCGAGCTGTGGTCAGATATACAGCAGTGTGAAACCATAGTAATCTGTCCTCTTTCACCCTCTCCGCCACAGTGACTGAACTAAAGCAGAGATTTTCACCTGCAGGGAGGCTGCAGCACTACTGTGCTGAGTGAGACTCATCTGCCACCTGCAGGTGTAAGAGAGTGATTACCATTGGTGCTGAAGTTGGCTATGGAACATGAATATTACAATGAAGAATATTGTTTGCAACATAGACTAAAATATGTATAAATATGTGGACAATAAAGCATACATATTATCATGAAAGACACAGTCCTTTTCCAAACCAGTAAGTTTATACTTTATGAGGGCCACTCCTTTATTTTGATTTTTGGGCTTCTCTGTTTATCTCGTTCCCTGCTTGTGGTCGAGGATCTGCTGCCAACGCTATAACTCCTCTCCTCTCCTCTCCTCTCCTCTCCTCTCCTCTCCTCTCCTCTCCTGCCAAAGCAAATTTAATACCAAACATTTCCCTTAAATTAAGACGGACACTTCTGAGCATGACAAGTCCTCGTTTTATATAAAAAAAACCATTCTGGCTTCTCTGCTCACTTTAAAACACATGAATGGGTATATTCATGCGAGCATTACATATACTTTAGTTCCCACAATTAGCTATATGAAAGCATCTCCTCATGAATCCTCTTCTGAGACCATTCCTCAGAGTCTTTCCATGTCTCTGGACTTTTATGCTATTAAGCTCAATGAGAGCCTCACTGTTAGCCTGTCTCTCTGGAGCTTTCCTGACCTCTCCCTGACTGCCTGAGAGCCGCCAGCTAAGACTAGTAATGAGATATTAGCCCTGACAGTGGTAACAGGGGAGAGGTGGAAAGTGCTAATCCCTTATCTCTTCTCCTCTTTTCTCTCCGAGCACTGACTGAAGATTTACCTCCCTTCACTCTTGCAGAGAGCTGCAGCATCTCTTCTTTATTCCCCTCGCTCTCTCCTTCTCTTTCTTGTTGTTTTTCTCTCCTAGCTCGTCTCTACTGTCTCCCTGACTTTCTGTAGGATCTCTTTCTCACACCATGTTCCTGTGCTGTGTGTGTCTGCACATCGTAACAGTGTGAGTGGGTGAGGGACTAAAGTGAAACTTCCACCTTGGCTCCACATGCCTCCAGCTGGGATTTGGGTGTAGAGGAGGCTGTCAAAGTTCACTGGAGGAAAAAAAGTATGCTGCAGCAGAGTTGTGTCTCAGCCATTTAACAAACTGTACAAATACACAGAGAGATGTCCCCATGGATACATTGATCTCAAATTCTTGCTGTTTGTCGTTGTTGTTTTTTTTTTTTAAGACAAGGTCTTAGCACAGGATGGGTGGCCTGATATATGGGGTTCTTTTTTGTGGTTATTTTGTATCTATCGAGCTGTTTTGTTTGGTGCATCGCTTTCGGTTGTTTTCTGTCTCTGTGGTCATTTTGTGTCTGACTGTAGTTGTTTTCTGTCTTTTGTGCTTTGTAATCTTTTTTCATATCTTTGTTGTCATTTTGTGTCTCATTACAGTCAATGTGTGTATTTTGTTGTCACTGTACGTCTTTTCTGTTATTTTGTGTCTTGTTGTCTCTTTGTTGTCAATTTTGTTCTTTGAAGTCACTTTGTGTATCTCTGGTTTTATCTTCTGTCTCTTTGTAGTTGTCAATTTGTGTATTTTCAGTGTTATTTCATCTGCCTTTGTACTCATTTTAGTTTTGTTGTTCTTTGTGTCTCTTTGTAGTCATTTTGTGTATATTGTTTGTCATTTTGTGTGTCTTTGTAGTCATTTTTTGTATCATTGTTGTTATTTTGTGTCTCTTTGTAGTTAATTTGTGTATATTTATTGTCATTTTGTGTATCTTTGTTGTTGTTTTGTTTCTCTTTGTAGTTTATATGTGCATATTTATTGTCACTTTGTGTCTCTTTGTAGTCATTTTGTGTACATTTGTTGTTAATTTGTGTCCCTTTGTAGTCATTTTGTGTACATTTGTTGTTAATTTGTGTCTCCTTGTTGTTCATTTGTGTATATTTGTTATCATTTTGTGGCTCCTTGAATTCATTTTGTGAATCTTTGTTGTTGTTTTGTTTCTCTTAGTAGTTCATTTGTGTATATTAATTATGATTTTGTTTCTCTTTGTAGTTGATTTGTGTATATTAATTGTCATTTTGTGTTTCTATGTAGTCATTTTGTGAATCTCTGTTGTTGTTTTGTTTCTCTTTGTAGTTAATTTGTGTATATTTATTGTCATTTTGTTTCTCTTTGTAGTTAATTCGTGTATATTTATTGTCATTTTGTTTCTCTTTGTAGTTAATTTGTGTATATTAATTGTCATTTTTTGTCTCTTTGTAGTCATTTTGTGTATATTTATTGTCATTTTGTTTCTCTTTGTAGTTGATTTGTGTATATTTATTGTCATTTTGTTTCTCTTTGTAGTTAATTTGTGTATATTTATTGTCATTTTGTTTCATTTTGTAGTTGATTTGTGTATATTTATTGTCATTTTGTGTCTCTTTGTTGTTATTTTGGTACCTTTGTGACCACTTTGTATCTCTTTGTGATCATTATGTATCATTTTATGTTACTTTACATCTCCTCAGTGCCATTCTGCAGGGGAAGCACAGCTCTCCAGGTCTGCTGTTTAAAAAAGGCACCGTCTTGAGAATTGCACATTGGAGATGAAGAGAGACTCTCTGACTCCTGTCCAAAACTTCCCCCACAGCAGATCCACACATACACTCCTCTGCACAGATATTACACTAAATACTACAGCACATTGTTGGACAACAAAATCAACAAAAAATAAAATAAATAAACAAATATTGGGTTTAGCTGGCACATACTCAATATTAAAAGATTCAATGCAGAACTTAATGTCAAGATAGTTCGATGCACCAGACTCCAAGTGTTTCTTTGTGAGGTCACAGAGTTTGTTTTCTGTTTTAAAATGCTCGGCATGGTGTCGATTTTATCATCTAACAGCCTCTCACAACATACAGGATCTATAATGTGTATTCCTCGGCTTCCTGGGTTTTAATGACTGCCTAAAAGCGGCAATCACGGCATCGCATTGTTACAGACTCTGTTAAGTATTAATGAGTACATTACCACACTGTAGGCTGGAAATGGGATGTTTAGCTAGCCAAGGGCGTATCCTGCCTTGTACACACATGGGACTGAATAATAAAGCTGAACAGATTGTGAATTTATGGGCTGTGACCGAAGACATAAACATATAAATAAGCATTAGTCTTGATCATTAGTAGTATATCAAGTTATGCAGCAGAACAGGCACTGTGAGCCCAAACGTGTCTGTGTGTTGTTGTGAAATGTGTATTTGTGGGCGGGAGAGAAAAACACCATGCTCACTAAAACTATGAAAAGATGCTGAACACTAGTTCCAACAGATGTTCCAATCAAAAGCTCTCAGGATGTTTATAGCAGTTAAATAAGTAATTACTTAATTAGTGCTTTTGTGTTGTGAATGTTGTGAATGTTAAACATATATATAGCATTGACAAATCAGTAATGAAACAGACCAGGAACGTCAGCTTACTCATTAATTTTACCCTATCTTTTTTTTTCTCCAAGGCAAATATGTGGCGGAAAAAAATTAAAAAGAGAGCCATAAATAAGCTTTTCCTTTTCATATATCATTCCTTTTCATTCCAGAAATGAATGCAGCATTTATAAGGTCTGCAGGCGAATGCAGGAAACGTGCACAATGTAAAATTAAAGCCAACAGAGCTGCAGAGAGCATCTCTGTTCTCACTGAGTGTGATATAAGACTGAAACATGACTGCGTGACACTGCAGAATGTAAAATCACATCGCATCAACTCAAAGGACTAATTTCCCCCCAGTGTGCAGAGCCTGTGAGGGACGCCTCTGAGCACTTGCTACACCGAATAACCTTTTGCTTCCTTATTTCTCCTCAATTCAACCTGCTTTCTTTAATCTTTTATCGCTTCTCTCTGCATTCAGACACACAAAAATCCATTCCCTATCTGTTCTGCCCTTTTTCTCCCACCTTTTTTTCTTCTTCTCCTGGTTGCCTCAAAGCCCTTTGCAGCAGTATAGTGGACTGATTTGCAGGCGATGCTTGAGATTTGTGATATGCAGGCAGTGAGGAATGTAATTACGGCAAAAGCATTCATTCTCTGACGTGTTACGCATGCCAACACACAGAGAGACACATTAATCCATGTTCCTCACATTTCTTCCTCAGTAGAATGTGTGAATGTTGACATTAAAGCATGTTGTGTGTATGTGAGCTTGATACAAGTGTATATGAAGTGGATGTAGCCACTGTGACATCGCCCATTGTTTGTGGACTCAATTTGAAGCCTTGGCATTTTGGCCGTTGCTCTCTTGGTTGTTTGCACAGAACAGGAGCTGGAGCAAAGCTTGATTATGAATCCCAGACCTATTCTTGGCAAGACTCACCCTGTGTAGCAGCCCGGGATAGGCATTGACTTTGTGTACCTAATACGATATCTGATAGGTTGGGGAATAGGACCTGAACCACCAGGTACAGGTACCCTTTCAAAGCATGGACACCTGGCCAGTCCGAGAGTTTAAATGCTTGTTTGGCCTTTCCAAAAACAAAAAAGTAGTATTCATAATAACGCTGAAAGGATGTCAGCTAATGTTAGCACTAGATAGCTAGCTCAGTTAGCAAGGTACATCTGCTATTCAAAATAACAGCCGACTCCTAGAGTGTCTTTTATACCCCTTTTTAACCAAAGCAGTTTAAGGGCTGGTTCGGAGCTGGTGCTCATGCTGGTTCACAGTTGGTTCAACTTGCAAACCAGCTCTGAACCGGTTTGCTTTTCCACAGGTTATAGACTCATGTCATTACGTCAGTGCTAACGTCTATGTCCCCTCCCCGCTGGCAAGTATAATAACGGCAGACCACATGTCTCTACAACACATCTGTGCTGCTCATCTTGATCACTATGGACACTGAAGGCCTTCTGATTAACACTGAATGTAAGATGTTAATGTTGGACTTTGTTGTAAGCTAACGTTAGCGGGCTAACGTTAGCATGATCAGTTAAACAAATCAAATAAATGAATGACTCACGTTTTAGTTACTCTCAAAGGCACCGAGTTGGTCTTGTTGGTCAGATAGCCCCGTCCCCAGCCCCTTATGTAAGTGGTTCGTGGTCCAAGACCAGCAAGTAGTTGGTGCCGCTCTGGAACCAGTTTTCTCGGCCGGGAGCCGGTTCTTTGGTGGTTTAAAACCAAAGAACCTGTTTGTAATTGGGCACCGGCCAGGGAACAGCTCTGGTCAAAAAGCCGCATTAGTGCAACTAACTTGAAATGAAAACACTGTGAAAGACAAGTTTTCAAGTCAAAAACACAAAGTGTGTCGCAACTTGACAATAACAGGCCAGCCCTAGCCTACAGCACTAATAGATTGTATTCTACTCTAAATAGGACCATAATTTATAAAATGAACATCATGCTGTATTGAAGAAGACTTGAAACTAAAAATTGAGACCATAAACGCATTAAGAAAATGTTTTCTGAGGTAATAAATTAAACATGAAATGGGGTTCTTTTCCCATAGATTTCTATACAATTGGACATCTTTTTGCAAACAGTGGAGTCGCCCCTTGCAGGCCATTACAAAAAATGCAGGTTTCAGGCACTTTTGCATTGATTTCACTTTTCAGACCCAGAGGTTACAAGTCATGCCCATGTTTTATACAATATTATATCTACATATAGTGTGTGTTATGTGTGTATGCGTGCCTGTCTATTTTTGTTTCTGGGCTACCTCAGCCTCTATTGATTGCTATAAATGCGGGTACCATTATTTTCAAGCCTGCGTGAGCGTCATCTGACTCCTGTCCTGTCCTGTGTCATGACAACGTCAGCCTCTCTGATTTGGTGATATCCAATTAGCCTCTGCCTCTGAAGAGAAAACGCTCACCGCTCCAATCTAATAAGTGCCCTCCCTTAATACCAACGGAAGCCTTAAAGCCCAGATTAGAGCTCCAGCTCCCTCTTTCAGCCTCACCCAATCTAACCGCCCCTCTCTTTTCAAATCTACTGTACCTCACTTTCACTGTTTTGCTCTCTTGTCTTTCTAAACCTCCCTGTGTTGCTCTATACACCCACTCTGAGCAGTTGGCTCGACTACTATCACAACGTGGGCATCCCAAAGTGTGAAGGGAGAGTTTTTGCTTTTCAGGAGGATGAAAGAAACAAACGCTTCCCTTGTCAGGTCAAGTTAATTCTCAGGGGTTATCGCTTCTTATCTCTGAACATATTTTGGCCCTGTTTGAAAGGCACTCCATGCATATGATGCAGATGTTCTTCAGGATTATGTTTAGATGGGCTTTTATGTTTCTCATTGCAGCAACAGTCTGCTGTGCACACAGGGAGTAATCAATTCAAATTTAAGTAATGAGGAAAGCAGATGAAGTATAAGTCATTTGTTAGGGAGTTAAAGTCAAGAAATGTATATGGAGCTGGAAAACTTTTGAGGAAGACAGATAAAACAGCCTTGTAATTTCACAGTGTGGTAATTGATTGATTGATTATTTGGATAATTGTATAAGTAATCTATACTCCTTCAACTGTATTCCTTTCGGTTCTGTAAACATGTAGATAGCTGGTTGTCCAAATTGCTCAGAATTGTTCAAATACACGCCAAGGAATTTTTAGTTCACGGCATTGAAGTGACAGCAGAGTTATTGCAGACGGTATGTCCGGCCCCTAAATCAAGCATTTACTAACAATGTCAGAGTTTATCCTCCTTCAAAAAAAAATGACACCACAGGTCCGTGCAAGCAGGTTACTATGAATCATATTTATGTTTGATGTTAGTTGACTATCCCTAATGGCCAAAATAATTGTGACGGTAGCAAAAGGAGGAGGTGATGTAGTATAAAGAGCGATAAAGCCCACGGAGGGAAGAGGACGAGGTGGTTGGATAGGTAATTCAAAGACAGGACACTGACCTTTGTTTGTGTCCTGTGTAAAATGAAAAGTCAACATTGAATATAACTACATAGCTAACATACGTATAGGTAGATAGTTATATTAGTTGTAAAAAAAGTATTCAGATCTCTTACTTAAGTAAAAACACTGTCAAATTACTCCACTACAAGTAAAAGTCCTGCATTCAAAATTTACTGAAGTAAAAGTACAAAAGTATCAGCATCAAAATGCAATTAAAGTATCTAAAGTAAAAAGACTTGTTATGCAGAATGGACCAACTCAGATTGTTTTATATATTTCAAATATATTATTAGATTAATTGTATTGATGCTTTTATGTAAGCTGTGTTTGAATTTCGGAAAGATAGGGCTGATTTAATTACTTAATATACTGTTATACGATTTAATTAAAAAAAAAAGTCTAATCACTTTAAATTGATCATGTTTTTTATGTTAAATCTCAACCTAAAAAGTAACTAAAGCTGTCAGCTAAATGTAGTGGAGTAAAAAGTACAATATCTGCCTCTAAATGAAGTGGAGTAGAAGTATAAAGTTACATAAAATGGAAATACTCAAGTACAACTACCTCAAAATTGTACTAAAGTACATTACTTGAGTAAATGTACTTAGTTACTTTCCACCATTGTGTACTTCCATATGGAAATGAAGTAACGTAATACATTTTTATGCATTGATCTCATGCCACCAGTTGGTGCAGTAATTGAGGATGCTACCTTGGGTCATATTATTAGACAGTTGGAGCAAATGATCTCTGTTGTCATAGTGATGAAAACAATGCTACAAATGTACGCATGATATTCGAGGCAGCCATCATGTGCCAGTACATCTCTGGCTTTACACAACATTTTCACATATGCAACATTAAATACATTTAACTCCACTCAGCTGTATATCATGGTCATGCATGTTTGTTTCTTTGAGGTTTGAGGTGGTTTGGGCATCTGGCCCCGGGGAAGACCCAGAACACTGTGGAGGGATTACATCTCTGGCCTGGGAACGCCTCGGGGTCCCCCAGGAGGAGCTGGACGTTGTGGCTGGGGAGAGGGGCGCTTCGAATGCCCTGCTTAGCCTGCTGCCCCTGCGACCCGGCCCCGGATAAGCGGACAAGAATGGATGGAAAATGGATTTAATTTGAAATTTGAAATGTACTCATTCGCAAATACACGGTTGCTCAAAAAGTTGGAATTAAATAATTTTTTACTTCGTTTCGTCAAATGATTGTGACAATGTGATTTATTCTTAAGTGTATATCTCCTCAAAACTTTATCAATCAATCTCTTCCAAACATATTACAATGAAAATGAAACCGAGGATTGTGTCTGAAAACAAAATGATTCCAACTTTATGGGCAACCGTGTACGTTCAAAGCTATACCTCTGTTTGAATAAAAGAAACACATCCACTGCTGTTCCTTCTCATTTCTGATTCTTCTAACATCGAAACCAAGGTCACGTCTGCACCCATTTCCTCGGCTGTGTTTGTGTGACACTCTGTGTTCAATTTCAGACAATAACACTCTTTCTTCTCACCAAGATTGAAACCAATCATCCTTCATGTCAGAGCATGCACGAACTGGCCTTTACATCTTTTTTACAAACAGTCATTGTGTGGATGGATTTTGATGCAATACTGTAGAACCAGTGAGACACAATCTTTCTTATGAAGAAATGTTCATTTTGTCCTTGCTTTGATTCATATTGCATCAAAGCCAAGGTCAGTGTTCAACAAATAATATTCAGCATACACTGTGCAACATGAATCTCAATGTTTATTCTCCTGTTTTATATTCTGACTTTGCCATAATGGCTGCAGGATAGCAAAAGTTGTCCACTGCCTCCTTCCTTTCCCTTTTGCACAATGTTTTCATTCCTTCCTCAAATGAAATATGGCATATTCATAATTGCACACCCACATACTTGCTGCAGCACATGTAGCTCACAGCTCTCCTCAGTCTGTGAGGCGAAAAATAACAGGATTTTATGGCAGAGGGGGCCTCGCTGTGAAAGGTTTTGCATTTATGCAGCGTAATCCCAATTTTTAGAGAGTCGCTGAGGAGTTTCGGAAGAAAAGTGATAGTTTGGCAAAGTGTCAGCCATGGAAGAACACACAGAGGAATCAAAAGGTTAAATAGATTTGTGGATAGAAGTGCAATAAGTTCACCCAGATGAATAACTTAATATGTCTTCTCATGATTTTCACCTGACAGATATACTCTGCAGAGGAGGAAGGCGAGACTTACGCAGTTCCTGAGAATGTTTTGAGAAATGCCTCGTGACGCCAAATGACGCCTTAAGCCTATGGAAATGAGATTCAGGTCAATCTGCCCTTCAGAGAATTCTTCCCAGTGTCCAATTAGTTCAGCACGCTGGCTTCTTAAAGACTTACATAACGCTGACACACAAAGGGAAATTTCCAGCATCCCTAGAAGGATACTGAAAGTACCGAAGTAGCAATTTGCAATGACAATGAAAAGGATAACTCATCCGTTTATTACTGCAATAACAAAATGTGCCTATTTTGCAAGGTTAACTGGTTAAATAAAGCCATAAGTTATTGAAAGCAAAATGTGTGACACGATGACTTACAAGAAACACCGGCAGCACATTCTTTAAATGCTTATTCAGCAGTAGAGAAATACTAAGAAATTGAAAGGCTTTTAAAAGGAAATATAAAGTTAATATTAATGGAATAGAAAATGAATATATTTACTAGAGGCAAATCCATACAGAAAAGAAATGTGCTAGTTGCCATGAAAGAAAGTCAAAGATTTAGGCTAAAACTGAAAGGATTTTGCACTTCAAAGCTTAAAGAAGCGAAGAAAGGCAGATAGGAAATGGAAATGCATAATGTGTTTGCATGAATGAGTAAAATCATTAGTTGCATTTGAAGTGAATTTCTGTAAGCCATGCTGTGGAATTTCAATCAAAAGGGGAGAGGAGAGGTCTGTAAATACTGACTGAGTTAGAATGAAATTATTAATGTTAAATACAAAGCAGGGTTGTTACGATTTTAATATCTAATATAAATGCAACAAGAGAAACAGCAGTGATCTCCTTATGAATAATATATTTATGTAGCGGATCTGAACGCAGTTACGAATCGCTTCTTAATCAAGAGATATAAAAGAGGTGGCAGCTGACAGCAGAATTACAGTATAAAAATATATAATAGAATAAATAGAAGATTACAGCATACAGGCCAGAAGAAATGAAAAAAACATCACAGATCTGCCAGATGAAACAGAATAAGGAACTTTACAAGAGTAGGTTTCAAGAAGAGATGGAACAGGATGATACTGACTCTTCGTTCAAGAGGAAAGCTCCCCTCTCACAGCTGGAGCTCAAAGCCTTGCTGCAGTATTCTGGATTCTCAGCAGGCTCTCATGTGAAACAGGAGCTCCTGATGAGAGATCAAATGAAAAATTCTGTTCTAGAAACCGTTTGGACCATGGAAGATAAGATAAGATAAGATAAGATAAGATATAAGATAAGATAAGATAGAACTTTATTAATCTGGAGGAAATTCTGGTTCCAGATTGCAAAAAAAAAATCACAATATAGGATAATATGGGATAAGAAAAACAATGAACAAAATAAGTAAGAATATCAATATATATTATGAATATAACAATATAAAAATAACAAGTAAAGTGTCTAAGGAGTAAATTGAGTAGAGTGCAGATAACATGGCAGGATGTAATATATAAATATATATTGCACATGCTAATGATAATGATAATGATAATATAGTCCGTGGTGTTAAAAATTGTATTGCACATGATGTTAATATTAGTCAGTCTGATATGTTAGCTGCAGAAAGGGGAGGGGTTATAGTTTGATAGCCACAGGTAGAAAAGACCTCCTGTGGCGTTCTGTGGTGATCGATAAGGCTGTTTCCACAATACCGGACAATTCCCAGAATGAGGCGGGTCTCACTCGTCAAAACGAACATGACTGGTGGGGTTGTTGAAGTGCTACTTGAGTTCATCTAACCAGGCTGTGTATGTAGGTGAGCGACTGGAAAAAACAACAAAAAACAGGTTAATCACTGACTGAGTGTCTGAGTGTGCAGTATTAAAGTCAGAGGTCAGATTTGCTGCCAATGCCCCGTCAGAAGGTGTTGAAATAGGATTAGGAGGTGTCCTGTGTTTACAGCAGGCTGTATAATATCTGCTGTGAACGTGCTCTACCGGCCCACCACCATCTGACCTCATATATTCACCAGCAAACCAGACAGTCTGAGCCCCTCTCCACCATTCATATGGGGCAGACATGTTGTAACATGTCAGGATACATGTGGTCCATGCACAGGACTATTATTAGTCTAGGTGCAACATTATACTATATTTAAAGTGATATTTTACCACTCTGCCCAGGAAGGCTTTTAATAAGGTGTCAATACTTTGTAGTCTGGTTCCACTGACTTCAATGGTCCACTGAAACCTTTAGAATCACTTCTCTGCTGTATTATAATACAGGATACAATATCTCTCCACCCATAAGTAGAGATAGCGTTATTAAGACTCTAATCTAATGTAACTTAGCCACATTAGCTGTACAAAGCTGCAGGGAATATAGCTTTTATTCCCCCCTTAGTGGCTACAGAGGATGAAAGCACGATAAAGAGCTGACTGGAAACTAAGTGAATGTTAATGTGCCTGCCATCTCTTCCCTAATATCCTAAATCCTATCTTTAAAAAAAAAAGACCTCTAACAGTTTGCGCTAATGGTCACGTTTTCCTATTCTGGGGAGACGGCTTGGAATTTAAACATATAAATTTGTCTTGGATACAAACCGTGTGTTAAGTCCAAAGTGGACTAGAGACTGTGGTTCAGTCCTGTCTGGACCCTTTTTGATTTTAAGAAGAAAAAAAAGGTGCATTCATATTCCCAGAATAGTCATTCATGGTCTCTTTGAGCTTTTTGCGGAGAGGGAAAGGAAACCTCTATACATCCAACAGAACATATGTACTGTATGCCTGCACTGTATATGGTGGTCCTCCAGCCAGAGAGAGCCTGGACATAAAAAGAGCATGGTTTTCCTCTGAACACACACGCAGGACTTCATGAGCTCTATGAAAGAACAGATTTGTGAGATAATGTTTACATATATTTGCCATGCTGTAAATGTGCCCATGAGGCTGAACATGTCACACACACTTGTAGTGCGTCATATTGTTGTCTCAGGGCAATTTCTCAAAACTGAGTCCATTAGTTAATCTAATTAGCAGCCTAAGTGTTAGCAGGCTGTGCACAGACATAAGAAGGGTGGGTGCCAAGATTGACACATTGACCTATAACCATAGCACAGGGTTCAGTCCAGTTCATTTTTATTAATGAGGGCAATTACGATAATTATCTGCCTGCATAGTTTAATGAGAGGTCACAGATAAGGAAACTTAGTGAACTGTACTTACAGCAGTGTCCATAAACATTTACAGCACGCTGGTTAGTATTGTAGATTTTTGATGTGATAACAGTGATGAAACAGGCCTGGTACTCGCTGTGATTCCCAACCTACAGATAATCCACAGTTTACATTACATATAGGGCAATCTGTGCCCTTTAAAGAGGCCAACTCCTTCCTCCTGCCAGCCTATATACTGATAAAGAGGCTTAGCCATTGTGCTGTCCTCCTTTAGGTCCAGGCGTCATACACTGTATAAGAATTAAACATAGCCACTATGATGCCATCCACTGGTTTATCGACTGCGGTTTGGAAGTTTCCCCACATTCGTTTTTGGCCGTTGCCATTTGTTTTGTGTTTTAAACCAGTTGTACCATATTTTGCTAGCACTAGCTTGCTAACTTGGTTCGTAAGGTGCACAAATAAACAGCTGACAGTGTTGTGCGTGTTCACCCTTAACAAATTCACGTCACACAAGTTGAAATGAACAAGCTCACACTGCAAAAAAGGGGTGTTTAAAAACAAGATAAATTATCTAACACTTCTAAATCTGTTTTTTATCTTTGTAAGAAACGAATAATTTGCAGTGCACTCTGCTCGGGCCAGTTCATCTTTAATTTATCTTGTTTTAAGAGTTAATTTCTTATTTCAAGCGTACAATATGTTTATTTTTAGATTTAATAATCTTAATTTAGAAAATCTTGTTAAGTGAAATTATCTGTCCATGTAGCAAGATCATTTCCCCCAGATTTAGTGTTTTTATCTTGTTTTTAGACACACCTTTTTTGCGTTGCACAATTTAAATTTTGAAGATCTCTGCCCAAAATATGAACTAGTTTAAGATAATTTATTTCTGGGGTTTTTTAATGCTTCGACTCGATGTGTTGTTTCAGACCCAACGAGTACCGTTTACAAAAAATGTGAGATTAACTGATCCTTACTGTTGACTGCACGTTCAATGAACACACTCTTTTAGTGCACATATGCACAACACTTACTACATTAGAGAATCTTATAGTAGAACCGAACAGCAAAAACATTTTCTTTTAAGAACCGAAAACACACTGTAAAAGATTTAAACTTCTGAGACAAAAACATGGATAAGTTCCAACCGGAGAACACTGTGGTAGGAACCTGTCAAATGCAGGTTTAACCCTTTTGTTGTATTATGGGTAAAATATGAAGATTTTATTCTTATTTATTGTTGTTGTTGTTTATACACCTTGAATGTCCAGGAAATGGTTAGTATTTTGTCGCTAATCTGCATAGCTAAAATGCCAAAGTAGTTAATTTTTTCCTTATTTTTCCTGAACTGTGGAGAGGGAAAATCCAGATATTCACAAAGTTTTTCATGAAAGACAGGTTGTTTCTTTGTGAAAAATAGATTTGGAGTTTTAAATACAATAATGCTGCTTTATTTTAGGAGTTAAGTTAGTCATAGTGAGTCATTTTTGACCCTTAGGACAAGGGAAGTACACAGAATATTAAGGCTACATGAAGGTTTATGTCTCCTCATTGGCTTAACTTTTTGGAGTGAAGCCAATTTCTGCTTGTTATGTGCCCACAAAACCTAAGCCAATTATAGTGCAACATATAATCAACCCCAATCCCAAACCCAAACCAATGATCAAAAACTAAATAACAAAAAATAATTAAATGTAGGTTTTCACCCTAAAAGAATACTGATCCTTAAAAATAATAATAATAATAATAATTCAACATTATTCTAAAAACCTAGATAACGCAATTCTTCATTTATTTAGCATAAGTGTATCACTTTTAGATGGTATTTCAGTGGGATTATTGGTGAAAAAAAGTTGCTAACGTTATTTTACAAATTTTAGCGGCATGGCTTCAGGGATGGCAATGTCATTTGGTTGGTATACCACCTTGGTCCAGACTGAAAAATCACAGTGTCTGCTTAATGGATGCAATGAAACTTGGCACACACATTCATGTTCCCCAGAGATATTTTCCCAATTACTTTGGTGATCTTCTGACTTTTACTGTAGTGTAGTGATGTAGTGAAATATTTAAGCAACTGTTGAATGGATTCTCATGATATTTGGAGTAAATTTTAAAATGTTGTGCCTCAGGATAAATATAATCATTTTGAGGATCCCTTGACGTTTTTTTTATATAGTCCCATCATTAGATTGTTTAATTGCGTGCTAGTAAGACAAACAAAAATGAACGTGGATAATATTATACCTGCTAAACATCAGCATGTTGCCATTTTAGCATGTTGGCATTTAAGCATGCTAACGTTATCGTTTAGATAGATAGATAGATAGATAGATAGATAGATAGATAGATAGATAGATAGATAGATAGATAGATAGATAGATAGATAGATAGATAGATAGATAGATAGATAGATAGATAGATAGATACACAGACGCACAAGGACAAGGACACTTAAGAAGTTAAGAAAAGAACATCAGTTGGTAGGATGGTTGGCAAGATGATGGTAATAATTAAACTGGTGATATGATATGATGGCAACAATGCTATAGTGACTAGACGGTATATAATAATAATAATAGTACAGTATATAATATATATATAATATAATATAATATAATATAATATATGTAATAATAGATAATAAACAATATAAAAGTAAAAAGTAAAAATATAAATAAAGTAAAATAATATAATATATAATAATAATAGTAATAATAATAATAATAAATAAGGCCGGTAAGGCCGGTATAATAATAATAGTAGTATATTACAGTATATAGTAATAATAGTAATAATGGCAGCAACAGTATATATAATAATAATAATAGTAATAATATTAATAACATAGCAAAGTGTCGTGCATAGATTTAGTGCAAAGGTTTAGTGCATCTCAGTAATGTTGGTTCTGGCAGAGGTAGATGAGTTGTATAGTCTTATTGCAGAAGGAAGGAACGACTTTCTGTATTGTTCCTTGGAGCAGCGGGGTTGAATGAGTCTGTGGCTGAAGCTGCTCTTTAGCTTGTCCAGTGTTTTGTGGAGGGGGTGAGAGGGATTGTCCATGACTGCCAGCAGTTTTGCCAGCATCCTGTCCTCCACCACCTCCTCCAGCGTGACAAGCTTGGAGCCAACAACAGACTCTGCCTTCCTGATCAGTTTGGTCAGTCTGTTGTTGTTTAGCAGTGTAGGTAGATTCCAGCCATCAAAGGTAGCATTAGGAGTGAGATTTGATAAGGCTAGGGTAAGAATATCAGGGTAAGCCAATAATAGATGGATGGGAACTAGCCTCCATTGCGAACTACATTCTCAAAGAGCTGCTAGCAGTGGCGGACTCAGACTGTTTGAAGGGCAGGGGCAAAAAAATAAAAAGGGCCCATTCTGCTCAACATGGGGCCCCACCAGCACGCAAGAAGCTATGATGCATCATGTTTGATGAAATAGCATTAAGCATAATTAGCATTAAGTTAAAGGAGATCCAGATCAAAGTAATTAATGATATGGTACTGAACCAAACCTAACCATCTAGGGGGATCCGGGGGCATGCCCCCCAAGGAGAAAATATTGTACATTTATAAGTAAATTGCATGAATCTCATGCACTTTGAGAGCTAAATGAGAGCAAACACCTCCCATAACATTTTTCACAGTCTGGAGATACCGTATTATAGAATCTTTGTTATCCTACTGTGTCATTTTTAATTGCCGTCAACATGTTTTCCACTAGGAAAACATGGCCGTCTGTAGTTTGATGTGGCGATGCCATCTTGGCTTTATCTCCCTTGAAATCATATACATCTAAAACATATATAAGATAAGATATATAAGTCATAAGATAACCAGTGGTGGAATGTAAATAAGTATATTTTCCTTAAGTACTGTACTTAAGTACAATTTTGATGTACCTTTGCTTTACTTGAGTATTTCCATTTTATGTAACTTTATACTTCTACTACACTACATTTTAAGGTAAATATTGTACATTTTACTCCACTACATTTAGCTGACAGCTTTAGTTGCTTTTGACATGAAAATCATGATAAATTTAAAGTGATAAGGTGTTCTTGTTTTTTTAATTAAAGCTTAAAGCTATATATATATATATATATATACATCAATACAAATAATATAATAATATATTTAGAATATATAACAACACAATCTGAGTGGGTTCATTCTGCATAACGAGTACTTTTACTTTTTATACTTTAAGTACATTTTGATGCTGATACTTTTGTACTTTTACTTCAGTAAGTTTTGAATGCAGGACTTTTATTTGTAGTGGAGTAATTTCACAGTGTGGTATTAGTACTTTTACTGAAGTAAGGGATCTGAATACTTTTTTTCCACGACTAAGATAAGAATTCAAGATAGAATGTAAGTTAAACAAAGAAAAAGTAAAGTAATTAAGGAAGAAGGAACCAATACGGCCAATCAATCAATATGAATCAGATTACTAATATAAAGCAGGTCAACCAAGGCCTTCTGCATGGAGTTTCCCCTGTGTCTGTGTATTTGTATTGTAGTCTGTAGATATCTCTTGAATGTGGAAAAAAGAAGGTTGGACAATTCAAAGAATTGGGACTAGAATGTCTGCTTACATAACTTCCCATCAGAAGCTCTGTGGTTGTGTCATGGCTTTCTCTCAGTACTTGTCCCGCTTCCAAACAAGTTAATCCAGGATCCTCCCTTTCATTAGATCAACATTTAAATCATTAAGACAAAACTTTCTATCATCATTTCACAGCTGTTTTGTTGAAGAATCTTGATTTTGCATTGATCATTTTCCTCACATTGACTATGATTATAATGATGACAATGTAAACAGATTCTGATAGGGCAATCAAATACCATGATTGGAGTTAAAATACTGATAAATTTCAGTCAGCTTGTCAGAAGTGAGTATGAAGGATAAAGTCAACTGGAGCTCCTGTTTGTTCAGTTGGAAGACTTTTCTTCAGGACTGAACTCCAGCTCCAGTTGTGTTTGATTCTGTAGTTGTTGTTGTGTGACTGGTGTTAATCAGTTTAATCACTGCACCGCTGGCCCTCCTACATTGATGGCAGCTTTCTCACAGCAAGGATGCCAAATTCCTGCTGTGAAGCTCAGACACAAATAGGCCTGTAATGAACTCTAATTTGGAAGAAATACTTAGAAAGTGAGGTGTTCTTGAAACTGAAAGTGGGGAAAAAGTGACGTTTGACGGCGCCTGACATTAATTGTAATTGATGGTTAACGGAGAGGGAGTCTGTGTCTACTTTTTGGTAGAACAATAACAATTCAAGTAACTATTAAGTACTTAAAATGTCCTCTAATTCACAAACTTCTGTTACAAAAGAAGAAGCTCTGTGTATTGAGCTTCTTTTTGTTTTCATCCAGTTCAAAGCTAAATAAACTATATTTAGATGAATGGGTGTTTTTTTTATACAGTGGCTCCAACATCCCACACGTGAAAACAACATCTCACATGGACATGAATTGCGAGCAGCCGTGCTAAGATTTAGAGGGATAAGCCCGATGAGATCCTCACAGATTGATCTTTGACATCGTCTACCCAGCAGGCAGGTAGGGAGGAGGGCGGCGGGCGGGCGGGGCCGATGGGAACAAGGACAATTAGAGTCAGCGAGGGGAGGAGGGGAGAAGATGCTGGATTTGGCGGAGATGTTTGACCCTTTCCAGTGCTCATGTGACTGGAAACAGGAGGATAAGGGGATTAGAGATAAACATATAAAAGCACAGCACAGACAACACAGCTTCACAAACTCAAGAAGAAGAAAGAAGGACTATCTCTGAGCAGAGATCGGCGGTGGCCTCTTGGGATATCTGTTACAACAGGTGAGAACAACCTCATTGACCTTACTTACTTATGATATTCTAAAAACTAACAGTCTAATTATAACAGCTTTTATAACGTTTTCATGGTAATAGGAACTACTTATGGACTTATTATAGTTAAAATCAGTTATGTCAGCTCTGAACTAGTAGACAATGCAAGAATTCAGATGAGGATGATTTGATTTTGATGATTATGGACAGCTTTAATGCATGCATTTATGCATTTGTGCATTGCTGGCTAAAACTGACAGGACATACAGTTTAAATGATTAGACTTATTCGCCAAATATTTTGGAAAACAAATAATCGCTGAAGTAATTTTGCTTGCAAAAATGGCAGAAATGGCTGTTTTCATCCTCTTGAATATAGAGATTTCCTGCTTTTCTTTGCTTTATATCATATTGATTTGAATATCTTTGTTTGGACTGACAAAACAAGACAACAAAACATAACTTTGGACTCTGAGAAACACTACATTTTCACTATTTTCTGATATTTTATAGCTCTATCTATTGATCAATCGATCACTGAAAATAACCAGCCTTGTAGTAAGTTTCTACTTATTCTGTGCTAGAAACATGCTTTCATGTTGCAATTTAAATCTAAAAAAAAATATTAAAAGAGAGCAAAGTGAAGGTTGAAGTAAATATGTAGACAAGTTCAGTTTTAAACAATAACTATGACTTGCAAAAGGCATGAAGTTAAAAGGGAGAACAGGTGTGTGTAGTTTCTAAAGCCCAGTGTAAAGAGGATTGACTTTACAGACAACAATCACAGCGACAGATGGCTGGTGACATGCTGTGCAGCTGTGGAGCAGCTTCACAGATCTCTACACATGAGAGCAGGAGGATTGTCTGCTCAGGAGAGTCTCTGTAACTCTATGCAGGCAGTGTAGATCTGCTGCTGCTGATGGAGGCTGCGCATATGTTTGAGTTGCATAACGTGCCAAAGCAGGTTGTTTCCACCGCTGTCAAATTGCCTTAACGGGATTACTGGTGTCAGAAGTCAGAGGAAGGGGGGTGAGAAGTAGAGCTCAGACAGGACAGCCTCCTGCTTAAGATCAGACTGGAAACGAGGACAAAAGGGACGGACAGGGTCGTTTTGTTCAAGAGATTGACAGGTCACCGCAGAGTTGTTTTTATACTTACCTAGTGATGAGACTAAATGTATAACACAGAATAATGTGGGTGTAATAGTTCAGTTAGTATCTTAAAGTTTGATATCTAAAGTACAAAAGATTGTTGAACAGGAAGCCAAATAGATAATGGAAAACTCGGAGTCCCCATTGCACATGGTGTCCCTGTTGTTCTCGAAGGGCAATTAGTCCGCTGTGGATCAGAGTGGGATTAGAGCTAATCTGGCTGTTTAAACTAATCTGCATAATCTCCATTGATTGGCATTGAGAGCTGGAAGGGAACAGGATTAAAGGGCAGAAAGAGGGCCAGAAGACAAAAGGCAGAGGAAGCAACAAGAGCAAAACCGTGACCTTTGTGATGTCACTTTAAAAACGGTCTTGTGTCTTTCAGAGACCCTCAGCAGAAATGAACGCCAGCCCCCCTGCAGGAAGTGCCCTGGCCCCCGGCGGCTCGACCGGCCCCACCACACCCAAGAAGGGACCACCCAAGTTCAAGCAGAGGCAGACTCGTACATTCAAGAGCAAGGCCCCAAAACCAGGCCAGAAGGGGTAAATACAACTAGAAAATTTCTAAAGAAATTTTGATTGTGTGCTTGCCTCTGGCCCATCATTCTCGTGGCTCAAATCAACAGTCAAACAGGGACTCTGTCCTGAGTTCACAGACACCTCATACAAGTCTGTAGGACAAACGGTTCACAAGTTAGTAAAAGGGGGCGTGGTCACTCAAAGGGGGCGTGGCTTGAATCAGCAGTTAAATAGGGACTCTGTCCTGAGTTCACAGACACCTCATACAAGTATCTAGGAGAAACGGTTCATTAGTTATGAAAGGGGGCGTGGCTAATCAAAAAGGGCGGGAATTTATGAAACATTATTATGTATAAGTGGTCAGTGATGAACCATCATCATGCTTGGCAAGTTTGAGGAAGATTGGACAATGTATGGTCAAGTTATTAGGTCTGTTTACTTAGAGTAAACTGACAGTTATCAGTTAGAATGTCTGTGTTGGAGGAGGGAGGGGGGAGGGGGGAGGCTTTGGTAGCTAAGCAACCACGTGGCCAGGTGGAGTCGACCAATCAGAGCAGAGCAATCAACTGAAAGTAACTGATGTTGGAGACAGTTCCGCAGACAGAGGTGGACAAACTGAAAATTCTGGCCTCGAACAGAAAGCATTTTTGGCAAAACCATAATACCTATCATTGATCCGACTTCACTTTGAGCGTCCTGAGTTCTTCCTCAACGTCTACATATATTTTTTTTTAAGAAAAATGAAAAAATAGCTTTGTTAGAGCGATTAAAAAAAACTGTTAAATTTTTTTTTGGGAGAAATCTTCCTGCATTTTTAATATTGGAGCCAATGAGGCAGTTGATGCGTTTTGTTTGTGCATCTGTGCGTCCTACGCCCAAACTATAACTCTGACAGCTTTACCAGAGGATTGTGAGTGAGAGGACAAATTTTCCTACGTTTCTATGTATAAATTATTTCTGTAGAGTGAAATTTGCGGCCTGGAGCGCAGTTTTCAAATTTATTTTTTGACAATTCTTTCTCTCCCTCTACACTCTGTTTGATGACATCACCCACTCTAGAGTCTCCATAGGGTTACATTGGGGGGATTTTTTGACGTGTTTTTGCCCAATAATTTGAAAACCGTTTATCGGAACCCTTATAAAAGTCATAGCACACTTGTCATGGGCGAGCCGGTCGATTTGATACCTTTTTTGTGTATGTGCGAGCAAAACTCTGGGAGGAGTAGTCGACCGAAAAATGACACGGAAGAAACGGAAGATTAAAAATAAGAACTAGAAACAAAATTCCAGGGAAATTTTGGAGTGCCACGGGACTACTGCCGGATGATTCTCGTGGTTTAAATCAGCAGTTAAACAGGGACTCTGTCCTGAGTTCACAAACACCTCATACAAGTCTGTAGGACAAACGGTTCACTAGTTAGTAAAAAGGGGCGTGGCTACTAAAAGGGGCGTGGCTACTCAAAAGGGGCAGGGTAATAAACCACCAGTTAAACAGGGACTCTGTCCTGAGTACACAGACACCTCATACAAGTCTGTAGGACAAACGGTTCACTAGTTAGTAAAAAGGGGCGTGGCTAATAAAAGGGGCGTGGCTACCCAAAAGGGGCGGGGTAATCAACCACCAGTTAAACAGGGACTCTGTCCTGAGTACACAGATACCTCATACAAGTCTGTAGGACAAACGGTTCAGTAGTTAGTAAAAAGGGGCGTGGCTATTAAAAGGGGCGTGGCTACCCAAAAGGGGCGGGGTAATCAACCACCAGTTAAACAGGGAGTCTGTCCTGAGTACATAGACACCTCATACAAGTCTGTAGGACAAACGGTTCACTAGTTAGTAAAAAGGGGCGTGGCTACTCAAAGGGGGCGTGGCTTCAATCACCAGTCAAACAGGTACTCTGTCCTGAGTTCACAGACACCTCATACAGGTCTCTAGGACAAACGGTTCAGTAGTTAGTAAAAAGGGGCGTGGCTATTAAAAGGGGCGTGGCTACCCAAAAGGGGCGGGGTAATCAACCACCAGTTAAACAGGGACTCTGTCCTGAGTACACAGATACCTCATACAAGTCTGTAGGACAAACGGTTCACTAGTTAGTAAAAAGGGGCGTGGCTACTAAAAGGGGCGTGGCTACTCAAAAGGGGCAGGGTAATAAACCACCAGTTAAACAGGGACTCTGTCCTGAGTACACAGACACCTCATACAAGTCTGTAGGACAAACGGTTCAGTAGTTAGTAAAAAGGGGCGTGGCTATTAAAAGGGGCGTGGCTACCCAAAAGGGCGGGGTAATCAACCACCAGTTAAACAGGGAGTCTGTCCTGAGTACATAGACACCTCATACAAGTCTGTAGGACAAACGGTTCACTAGTTAGTAAAAAGGGGCGTGGCTACTCAAAGGGGGCGTGGCTTCAATCACCAGTCAAACAGGTACTCTGTCCTGAGTTCACAGACACCTCATACAGGTCTCTAGGACAAACGGTTCATTAGTTAGTAAAAGGGGGCGTGGCTAGTCAAAAGGGGCGGGGTTATCAATCACCAGTTAAACAGGGACTCTATGCTGAGTAATCTGACACCTTATACAAGTTTCTAGGACAAACGGTACATTAGTTATGAAAGGGGGCGTGGCTAATCAAAAAGGGCGGGAATTTATGAAATATTGTTATGTAGACAATCAGTGATGAGCCATCATCATGTATGACAAGTTTGAGGCAGATTGGACAATGTATGGTCAAGTTAAAAGAGTTAACTGTTTTCAGTTAAAATGTCTGTGTTGGAGGAGGGGAGGGGGGGGGGGGCTTTGGTAGCTAAGCAACCACGTGGCCAGGTGGAGTCGACCAATCATAGCAGAGCAATCAACAGAAACTAACTGTCACTGACAATGCTTTGCTAAAGTGAGCAGCCAGAGGTGGACAAACTGAAAATTCTGGCCTCGAACAGAAAGCATTTTTGGCAAAACCAAAACACCTATCACTGATCCGACTTCACTTTGAGCGTCCTGAGTTCTTCCTGAACGTCTACATATATTTTTTTTTTAAGAAAAATGAAAAAATAGCTTTGTTAGAGCGATTTAAAAAACCTCTTACATCTGATTTTTTCAAAAATCCTCACGTGTTTTTAATATGGGACTCAATGGGGCAGTTGATGCGTTTTGGTGGCACTTCTCTGTGTCCTGCGCCCAAACTATAACTCTGACAGGTTTACAAGAGGATTGTGAGTGAGAAGACAAATTTTCCTCCGTTTCTATGTATAAATTATTTCTGTAGAGTGGAATTTGCGGCCTGGAGCGCAGTTTTCAAATTTATTTTTTGACAATTCCTTCTCTCCCTCTCCACTCTGCTTGATGACATCACCGCTCTAGAGTCTGAACATTCCGCGCAATACACACACATGGGAAAATCTCCCACCCCATTAGTTTGGAAAAATGGAAATGTTTTCGCACTTCGTGCGAAAACTATACGTGCAATCGCTTTGAAATTTCACAGGACTAGAGTTAAATTCAGGCCCTACAACTTTCTAAATCGGTTCGGAATTTTACGAGCAACGGTTTGCGAATGGTGAGGCCCCAAAGTTTGCGCAATGCGTTCCGGATGGGCCAAAAAGTGCACGTTTGTGCACGTTGTGCGAAAACGTGCGCGCCGATCGCTAAAAAAAGTCATTCCACACGATTCCCGATTAGGGCGCAACTTTTGACGTTTTTACTTTTCGCGATTTCTCAAAGCTGTGAGACTAGTTACGCGCCAAAGTTTTTACGGAAGAATAATCTATAATAATAATAAACATGAGCAATAATAAGAGATGCCTCGAGCTTCGCTCGAGGCACTCATCTTCACTGCTTGCAGTGAAGATGAGTGCCTCGCTGCTCAGCCGTGGCACTAATAAGCCCACGGAATAACAATTAGTGTGCTTTTGCAAGCAAGCACACAAAATTATATTGCATTTAATACATATGTATATTTTACAACAATTGAATCAGATAATTGACCTTTTTTCATTTCTCTCTCCTAGCTTTGGCGACGATATCCCCGGCATGGAGGGTCTCGGCACAGACATCACAGTGGTGTGCCCATGGGAAGCCTTCGGCGACATGGAGCTCAGCGACTTGGCCAAATACGGCATTATCTAAACCCACTGCCTCCTGCCTTCCTCACCTGCCTGTACCTCTCCTAATCCTCTCCACCTTGCCTTCTCTCCACCCGGGCTCGGCAGGCCGCGATAAGGCCGCCGGCAACCCCCCTAATGCCCTCTCGTCTATCTACCTCATGCTTCCCTCCACTGAGTGGATGGGGAGCATAATGATGCTATTTTTATTATTTTATTATTATATGATACTGTTTATAGTATATATACTTGAAAATGAGAAGACGAGAAAAAAGAACTCCACGTACCTTATTCCCATTCCCTTCATCCATTTATCATAGTCTTCTCCTTTCTTTTCCTCCCTCCTCATTCGGACTCCCTCTCTCCCTCCGCCACTCCAATCCCGCGGCAATGGACGCAAGCAAAACACTAGTTAATACTAGCTTGTATTTGCTTCTAGCTGTCTGTTAAAATGTAAATACTATGTTCTCAGTGTCGGAAACCTTTTGACCTTGTTTTCCAACCTACCTTTTGTACCTTCTCCCGCTTTTATTTTTGCATTGTATTTTCTACTCCTTGTACACAAGGCTACTGTCAACACCAAGGGATGCAAGGAGAGTGTGCAATATTCTGTAATGGTTAAAAATAACTACAATGTACTTTCACCTGATAATGGAGTGTGAACTCCCTTTTATCCCATCTCTCTTTCTCCTTGCTGCTATCTGAACCCACGTCCCTCCTTAGAGAAACCAAATATACTGTATGTTCTGTGATGCAAGCACAATACCACAGACACTGTACTGTGAACTGATATGTCCGGATAGCCGCAGTAAAATGTGTATATTTTTAGTACTGTATGTTGTCTGTCTCTTTTTTTTCTTGTGGGATATCTCATAAGAGATGAAACAATTATGGTTAAAAACATGCCAAACAGAGTAAAGTTGTCATGATTTGATGTCACGAATAAAACCTTGGGTGAGAAACAAAATGACAGTTTTCTTCAACATTTTTGTGCAGTCTTTTAACTCAAATTAATGAAATTTCCTTCTGTGTCTTCACTACAATGCTGTCTAAGTTTGAATAATAATTACTGCTCATTTTAAGGTTTTCTCACATGAGCACACTCTGAGAAAATACATTTGGTAACAGTAAACTGCGTTTTTTCTTATCTAACCAGAAAAATAAATGTTCTGGTTAAAAGTGTAAGATCAAGCACACCAATAAAACCCCTTACTATATTAAAACAGCAAGTCCTATAGGGCTTATGTCTCTCTGTTCAAAATATATTATAGATATTATATAGAACAAAATAATAATTTTCACTATATGGATAAACCTATACACTGTACACACATATTAACAGTATATAGCCAGGCAAACAAGTTAGAAAAACAAAATGAATCCTCCAGGGAAACCTGAAAGACAGCAGATACATCCTTCTCAATTCATTGTGGTGTGTTTGCTGAATAGCCATTGTTAGCTATATCAATTGATAACAATGCATTACATGGTATTTTGTGCATACGAACACTGTGGTAACATTTCTGTAGATAGGTATTGCCCAGTACCCTGTGTAAGACTAATTTAATGAGACACAAATAAGACTAAACTGCTGATAGCATATTAGTAGTTTTGTGGAGCGAATTTCCAACTTTTCTTTCTTACAGTTGTTTTGGGGTTCTGTGTGCTTTTGTTTCTTTGCAGCATTTTCTTTTGGCATTTGTAAAATAGATTTGTAAGTTGTGTTTGCCCTTGTCGGCGGCTGTACATTCAGTTGAAATTTCCGACTGGGATCTTAGAATTTCTGACTTCCCAGATCAAATAGTCAGCATGCTAACATGCTCAAAATGACAAAGCAAACATGATTCATTTACCATGTTCACCAGAATTCAGCATGTTAGCATGCTAACATTTGCTAATTAGGAGTAAACATCAAACAACTAAATCTGATGAGAATGTCATTAGTTTTTGCAGGTATTTAGTCACAGACCAAAGGAATGAGACAATTTAAATTTTACCCTTATGATGGTGCTCGATGAAAAGTCAAAGAGTCCAAAGTTCTAAATACTGCACGTGTACAATTCTCAACAGAGATGAAAATGTATATGAGAACGTAGAAAACCTGTTTCTGGCTGGGCACAACCCGTTCTCATTCCCAAAGCGTAATATACCGACGATTTGTCACACCCCTAGACGTATCATACTGACGCAAAGGGTATCCTTCCACGTCTGTGTGAAACGCTCTGGGTTCTCAATTGACTCCAATATAAACCCGCTCGCGGCGCTGAGAAACGCTTAGAGCAGAGGCTACAGCCGTCTATTCACTCCAATGATATCCAAACCACGGCCCTACACGACACTGCGAGCGACAATCTGATTGGAGAACCGAGGACCCTGTGCACGGAAGTATTTTTCTCCCTATTTTAAGGATTTCCTTTAATGACATCGTCAACATTTCTCAACACAAACACATCAAAGTCTCACTGATAATTCAACAATAAAATAGCTTCATGTTGTGGCTCTCAGTATCATTTTTTTCTCCTTCGATTCTGAGAAATAAACTTTTATTCGTTTGTTTTGGATAGCGGAAAGGCCTACATTACCCACAATCCTCAACAACAGTTGCTACGGCACTCCGCTGGCGGACATTTCTCTCATTTTTAGTGAAAAAAAAAAAATATTTTGACTTTGTTTCTGCATAAAAATGGATTTTGATTACATTTCTAGCGAGAAATATATGTTTTATTTTCTTAATATTCACTCAGTGAATGTACATAATCAGTTTGTGGCAAAGATCTCGCCAGAAAAAGCCGATCCGCTGTGTTTTACTTTGAAATCTGTTTTATTTTGTAATCTACCGTATGTGCTGAGCGATCCTACCGGATGTGGTCCGATCCTACCGGATGGTACGATCTCATTGAATCGCGCTTCACTGTAAATGGCCCAGACTCTGCTCTCCTGTTTTAGTTAAAATATCTTCATTAAACAAACATTGCTGTTGTTATTAGACAGTGTGTGATATTCGATATATTGGGTAGAAATAGGTTTTCACAACCCTAATACGGAAGAACTACAAAACGTTTTTTCTAATGTCGACATAAGTACTGAAGAGAGGTCTAGGGAGTTGTAGTTTTTTTAATAAAACAGGGTTTCCCCTAAAATTGGAAGTTGGAAATATTTAATTAGTGGCTTTCCAGGGGTTTGAGGGGATGTCAATCACATTTTTGGCATCAGAATTTAAATATTGTCTTGTTCAATGGGGGATTTTTTATTTTTTCAGCATATCCTAAAGCCCACCCACTCCCACCCCTTAGTGACTATGCTCACATTATAGTCCATGTCAACACCTTTCTATAACAGTAGGTCTCATGTCTGTAACCCTTTTTGTCTCTTAGTTATAATCATTTAAATATGCCCCAGGGTTAAGGTTCAAAGGTCAATATCTCAAAGCAAGAATATTATAGAACCTTGAAATTGATATTTGTTACTCTCCAGGCCAAGACCTTTCCGGTGATGTATTTGGTTTAGCTCTATGACAAAGTTTTATTTTTTTCAAACCTTGGAAATCTGCCCTAACAGACTTAGATTCCCACAGCCCTTTGAGTGCTCTGAGTGCAAGATGTGAAAAAATAAAACTTTGAGCGGGTTTATATTGGAGTCAATTGAGAACCCAGAGCGTTTCACACAGACGTGGAAGGGTACCCTTTGCGTCAGTATGATACGTCTAGGGGTGTGACAAATCGTCGGTATATTACGCTTTGGGAATGAGAACGGGTTGCTGGGCAAGATTAGCCCTACACTTAAATCACTTGCCCGACCTTAACTTGTTACAGTAAAGTGGTGTGATGTGAGCATAGTTTTTCAGAACCTAGCTAACATTACGAAAAGTGGCACCTAAGTTTTGGTACATTATTAATGTTAACTTAGCTAATACAACAGACTAAAAAACAACAACACCCTGTTTAAAAAAATGTCTTAATAAAAGCACCTACATATCTGAATTCCTTTGTTCAGGTCCACAAACCCTCCCACCCACTCCGCTCTTCTAGTGAAAGACGTCTGGCTCCTCCACCGCTGAAGGGCTCTACGTCTCAAACCAGACTCTTCTCCTCTGTAGTGGTGGAACGAAGAAGAGACTGAAGACCCAACTCTTTACTGAACACCTTCACTCTTGATCTACACTGATGACTACGACAAGTATCGCACTCACCGTTTGCGTGATCTAAAAGCACTTGCGTCCTAATAGACTCAAACTTCACCCACAGCACTTACTACTTGCTGTGTTTCTTGTCTTCATCTTTGCTTGTATTAACTCTCATTTGTACGTCACTTTGGATAAAAGCCAGCAAAATAACACTGTTGATTGTAGATTTTGAATAAAACATGTTTCTTTCCCACAACTGATGATGGAAGTAGCCAATGAGTGAGCCATCTTCATTCTCATCTCTGTGGAGATGTGCACAGGTGTAGTACAAAACAGATTAGTCACTGACAAGACATGTTACTCAAAACCGCAAATGTCAGCTTCATAGTGGCACTAGAGGGAAAGACAGGATTACCAAAGAGTAGGATTCACCATGTGGGAACCATGAATGTCTGTATAAAATGAATCAGCAATCTATCCAATAGTTGTTGAGATACATCAGTCCAGACCAAAGTGTACAGATTGACAGACCGACACCAGAGACTGATATTTCCCTCCATAGAGGGCTAAAAAGAGACCCAAGAAGAAGAAGAAGAAAATTGAAGATCTTAAACTGCAAAATTCCCCATAGAAACACTGCCACATGGCTTCTGTCAACATCCTTCAACAATGTTGTCCATCAACAATTCCCCCAGACACTTGGGTTGCTATGGTTTCTCTTTCAAAAATAATGAGTGGCCATCAGCACTGAGTCACATTGTGAATCTGTGCACAAATGACACTGAAGGGTGATTGCTTTGGATAGTCAAGATAAAGTATGTCATTCTTTAATTCCTCTGGAATTAGGTGTCAAATTCTGGGACCCTTAGGTTTGAAATAGTCAGTAGACAGACATTAATGTTGTTAGATAATACACTCACATATATGTACATATATTCTACTCTCAAGCTTGATTATTAAAAAGATAAAGCTGTGATTTTACAGTTGAAGAGTGACTTCAGATTCACCTGAACACACCCTGTGAGCCGTGTGCTTGTACAGGCATGAGTCGGGGTGTTACGTATGGGCTTGTAAAAGACAACAGTTGAAAGCACTCTCTATTCCTGACGCAACTCTCCCTGAGGCCAACTCACCAACTCCAAATGTTTTGGCTGTGATTTCCCAGTAACTAAGGTGACGTTAGGCCATGTTCTGATTCCCAGATGAGACTGGGATGAGTCAGTCGGACTCTCACCTGAACTCTCTTACAACAACAGCCTCTCGTCCCTTTAGAGAACATGTTTCACATCAATATCTTCTACTGTATTTGCTCAACACGCTCCACATGAAGTGAACTTGGTATCCAGAAATGGGATGCAAATTCTAATGGGAAATGGATTCATAAGTAGGGAGGAGTGAGCGCTCCCTCCCTGTGGGTGGTTGTGTGTATCATCACCTCCAGGTGTGTGAGCCCCACCTATTGTCTGAGGGAGGGACACAGAGAGACAGGAGGGGTCTGATAGGAAGGTATGAGTACTGTAGGGGTGAAGGCTTTTCTGCTCCTGTCCAACCTGTTGATGCAAAACAATCGTCTCTGCCGGTGGCTTCAGACTTCCATCGCTTCCCACTCTTCCTGTTACCTCGGGCTGGCAGACATATGGAGGCATCATCAGGATAAGGAGACGCATTGAAGCGGCCGTCTATTGCTTCCAGTAAAACTTGAAATCAAGACTTTTGGAGTGGGATTTAGAACTTGTACAACCAAAAGGGATAAAAGGTAAGTTCCAGTGTTTTTATAAAGGTGTGGTTCTGCTTCGGAAAGTAAAGTGTGAAGTAAAGCTTGAATAGTTTGAGTCATAGTCACCAAACATATAGCTATTTTCCTTAATATATTGAATACTATTTCCAGAATGTGTGCACATTCTATGTCAGTTTTTAGTTTTCTAATAATTATCTGATAATTATCCTGAAAAATGGCATAAATGGGCTGATCAAAGCCTCCAAGTCCTTATATTAAGGAAATAATCTCCTAAAGTACAGTGTTTTCATCCATTCTTTAACAAATTTTTACCCCGCTGTATGATCTCCTGACCAACTATGCAAATGTTGGCCAGTGTTGGGGTAGAGTTGGGGGGCCTGGGTCATTTATCAAGTGATAATCCTATTTAAAAGGTCAGCTTTGATTCTCTGACGCTGAAACAAAGGCTCTGTTACAGGCTGGAGGAAGTGGCAATCAGATATCAGATATCTCTCACCTCATGTAAACCCAGTGCTGGGAGGGTTGCCTTTAATGTATTCCACTACAGATTACTGAATTCATGCCCTAAAATGAAATTCGTAATGTATTCCATCATTTTACTCAAATTAAGTTACTTTGGATTACTTTTGGAATACTTCAGAACTGTCTGGGTCTTATATTTGCATGTCAGAAATATGTTCCTGACAGCCATGCACCTCATCTGCCATTCTCTGCCATGGCAGGTGCACTTCCCTTGCACGAATTGTTGTCCTTTTGTGTGCCTAATAAAAATTTTGAAAAACACAGACCCCCACAAATCTCACAATGGTTACAAAAAATTAAAAAATAAATCCTGTATCTGCTCCATGTTTTGAGACCGCAACAGAACGTAATGGGTTCTTCCAGTGGTGGACCCAGGCTGTCTGAGGAGCAGGGATGAAAAATATACAAAGGGCACCAGCTGCATGTAGTTGGGCATCAGCACATCTTCTTAAATTAGCAATTTTTAAGATAACGTCTTAAAATAGATTACGTTTTAAATCTGTTATAAAAGTTAATTCAAAAAATTAACTAATATAAACAGGATGTAAAGAAGTGACAGTGTTGATTTTATTTATATTCCTGAGAAATCGATGTGTCTTATTGCACAGATATCTACAGTAATTAGCATGCTAACCAGCTAGCCACAACCCCTCCTGTCTTGTAATACCAATTGTGCCTCAAGAGGTGATAGTGAGTCACTGTAGCATCCACTCTGTCCTCAGATATCCCTTTTCGACCAAAATAGTTCGAGGGCTAGTTCAGAGCTAGTGCTAGTGCTGGTTCGCAGTTGGTTCAACTTGCTAACGTTAGTACGCTAGCTCACCTGTATCAATCGCATTGCAGTTAAACAAATCAAATAAATGAATTATACACGTTTAAGTTGGTCTCTCTCAACAGCACAGAGTTTGTCTTGTTGGTCAGATAGCCCTGCCCCCAGCCCCTGACATAGTGGTTCGCTGTTCAAGACCTGCAAAGAGTTGGTGCGCTGTGGAACCAGTTTTCCCGGTCGGTAGCCGGTTCTTTGGCGGTGGAAAACCAAAGAACGGTTCGCAATTGGGCACCGGCCGTATCAGTTAGCAGCTTTAGTTTACAGCTAAAACTAAAGCCAAAATTAATACCTAACATTACATAAGAGACTACCTTTCACCCCCTCTGCCCTTCCTGTGATTTCACCAGTGGGTTGTTTCTTGGCCCATGCTACACATCCACCAAGTTTCATCAAAAAATCAGGCCAGGAGGTTTATTCTGTAATTCTGCTGAAAAACAGAGAAACCATACCCACTACATAACCTCCTTGGCAGGGGGTAATAAAATAATCCCTTCAAGTAATTTATTTGTAAGACAGAATTTGTAATCAGAATACCACCAATTTAAATAGTAACTGTAACGGAATACAGTTACTCATATTTTGTACTTTAAACACAATATCCCGTTACTTTTATTTTGTTACTTCCTTAATCTATATCTAGAGTCGTAGCAGGATAGTTACCATTGTCCCAGCCTCACCTCCATGTTGCTGTTGCTATTCTCCGCTCTCAGCGCTGGCTAACACACTCCTCTGCCTTGTTCTGGCATGTTTATGCACTCCCTCCTCCTGCTCTCTTCAGTCTGGCTGTCAAACAGCTCTCCCCCTTTTCCTTTTCCACGCTGTGACCTCTGTGTTATCCTGTCTTCCATTTCATTCTGCTTGTTTTGCGCCGTCACTCAATGCGATGTTAGTGCTGAGGGAAAACTTGTACTTTGATTTGATGTTGAAATGTTTTTGTGCTTTTTGTTTCAGGGAAAAAAGATCTTCGATATCAAAGGACATTTAAAAAAGACGGACTGAATCCCTGAGTGGATTACTAAAAAATGAGTATGGCCTTTTTATCTGAGAAGCACAAATCCCTTTTCCCCCTCCTCCTCCTCCTTTATGTCCCTCTCACCTGTCTGTGCCAGTCAACCAACAGCAGCTCAATCAATGCCACTTCCTCTCCCTCATCAAATGGAACTGCCCCGAAGAGCGTGCATGGCTGTGGCAGAGGACTGAACCCCATCTATAGGTACCTGTGTGACCGCCGGGCAGCCTGGGGTATCATACTGGAGACCCTGGCTTCTTCAGGATTCCTGTTCAGCATGGGTCTCCTCCTAGGAATGCTGTTCTGGTCTTTGTGGATCTGCGTTTCATCCAGGAACCAGCGCAGCAGCATCGGCGGCACAGTGGCCTGCATGTCCTTGTTCCTGTTGGCCACAGCTGGAATCTTCGCCATCACCTTCTCCTTCATCATCCGCCTCACCCCTCAGACCTGCCCCACCAGGATCTTCCTCTTCAGCGTGCTCTTCTCCCTGGCCTTCTCCTGCCTGCTGGCCCGCTGCCTGGCTCTGCTGGGCTTCGCGGCGGCCCGGGGCTGGGGGGAGCCCGCTCTGGCTCTGGGGCTCTTCATGGTGCAGGTTATCATCTCTACCCAGTGGCTGATTCTGGTGTTGGTCCGAGACAAGAAACCGTGTGCGTACAGCCCGGAGGAGTTCGCCATGCTGCAGATCTACGTGCTGATCCTGTTGGCGATCAGCTTGATCCTCTCCCTGCACTACCTGTGCCGCTCCTGTTTCACATACAGCTACAGCTACGGAGCCAAGTACCAGCAGAGTCGAGCTCAGGCCACGCTGCTCTTCCTCACGCTGCTGCTCTCTGCCTGCATCTGGGTGGTGTGGATCACTATGCTGGTCAGGGGAAACCCCGAGGTGGACCGCCGGCCGCAGTGGAATGACCCGGTGCTTAGCATCGCCTTGGTGACCAATGGTTGGGTGTTACTGATGGGATACGGGTTATCCCAGATCGCTTTCTTCTGCAGGGGGGAGGCCAAGTCCAAGGATATCCCTCTGAGCTTTGCAGGCTGGACCAGCCCCAGCGCTGATATCCCAGGACTGGCCAGCCCCAAGGAAGGGAAGGAGAACGGAAGCTTTGAGAGCGAGAGTGACAGCAGGAGAGGTGAGAGTCTGATTGTCTTTCATGCTTAATGAGGTATACAAATAATTAATGCAGCAATTATTGTCTAAAGGGGAGTCTTAAGTTTCTGAAATGTTGTGTTTAAATATGCACGAATGGATCAATTGGTCAATTCAACACCTAAAGGCGTATTTTTGTTGTTTCCTTTACACTACTCTGAAAAAAAGTTATTGAAGCAAAAAGCCCAAAATTTCAAAATAGACAATAGACAATATTGTAAAACAATATTTTTGCCTGTAGGGTCTTGGCGTAATCAATGAATCAGACAACTTTGATTTGGTTTATAAAATGCCAGAAAATAGGAGAAAATCTCCAACACAAGGTGACATCTGCACAATAACCAAATATATTTGATTTACTATCACAGAGGACAAATAAAAACAGTAAATATTCACATTTTTGTAACAGTTCCTGAAAATTACATGAATGATTGCCCAATTATCAAAATAATTGCGGATTACTTTTGCGTTGATTGATTTATCAACTAATTGTTTCTGCTCTAAGAACAATAATAACACCTCACGGAACACAGTCACAATCAGTCATATTAGTTGTAAATACCAGAATAATTATGTAACCTTATGTAACAGCGGATGAACCCGTCTTGTAGCAGTTTTTCACCAAGTTTATGACTTTAAAATGATGTAATTTTTGTTTGCTCTTCCCACAAGTAGGTATTACTGAGTAATGGTAAAGTATGAAACAGTGGCACAACTAGAGAAGAGTTAAAAAGTCAGCAAACTATGTAATGTAATGAAATGTAATGGAGGGGATAATGTACAGCCAGCAGGTCATTAGTACAATAATGACCTGCTGGCTGTACATTATCCCACTTATTCCAAAGCTACTTACTGAAGAAATCAATGCTTTGACATTAAATATTGATTTAAATTATTTTATTGATTTAAAATAGATTCTTTTGCTGCCTCCAGAGTCTAGTCATACACATTAACATGCTAACCGTCACTAACTTTAGCCACAACAGAGACTGAGCAGATAAGCCCCGCCCCCACTGCTCTCCATTGACTTTGTATTGAATGAAGGAAATAACAAACAAAAAAGAGCGACTGTGTGGTGAAATGTACTACAGACAGGGTTAAGAACCCATTACTACGTTTTTCTAATGTGACAAACTGAAAAACTGAGCTATTTTGAGGACAAAAGTAGATACAGACTTGAGACATTAGCAGTTACAATGGGGAAAACTGTTCGATCCTGAAACTCAGTATATTATGTTAACTTAGGTATGTAGTGCATTTTATCACTAAGTCGTATCCAAAGTCAGTTTTAGCCTAACTACATTTCTGTAAGTTAAGCTAAAGCATTTACACATTAACTCACTCGTGTTCAGTGGTGAAATATACATTTACTCAAGTACTGTACTTAAGTACAATTTTGAGGTACTTGTACTTGGACCGTTTCCCAGAAAAAGGGTCCTATGTTTCCCGCAATCTATCAATCTTTATGGCGGACTCTCAGCATGGCCAGCAGGCCTACCGTCACATGACCCACCTTAGCTCAAGCAGCCCAAAACTTAAATTTGCACAGCAGCTACTTTTTGGTTACTTTGCAGTTCATTTTTTGGCTTTTTAAATCTAGGATTACTCATGTTTGTATATTCCCACCCCTAATCATATTGTCTTGCATCAAGGCTTAGCTTTTTCCTGTTAGGGTTAGGTTATTTGCATATGCGCGTCAAACAGCCCGTAGGCCTATATAGGCCTATTTGCCATGGAATTTGGCAGTAATGGTGGAAAAAGTAACAGACCTGGGAACATAGGACCCTTTTTGGGAAAAGTGGGGAAAAGAGGGGAACACAGGACCTGGGGAACAAAGACATGCTCACAAGAAAAACTTGATACATTTAAAGTGATTAGACCTCATAACAGTCGGTATTACAGTATTAAGTAGTTAAAATGGGCCCTAGCTTGAGAAAATTTAAATGCATCAATAAAAATCCAATAATACATTTGGAATATGTAGAATATAAAACTTTATGTTGGTCCATTCTGCATTTAGAGTACTTTTACTTTTGATACTTTAAGTACATTTTGATGCTAATACTTTTGTACTTTTACTGCAGTAAGTTTTGAATGCAGGACATTTACTTGTAGTGGAGTATTTCACAGTGTGGTATTAGTACTTTTACTTAAGCAAGAGATTTGAATACTTTTCCAGAAAGCTATCCAGTATTAAGTGCATTAGCTTGCTAAAATGTAGCTAACATTAGCTTGTCAACACGTAGCTAACATTAGCTTCTGCTTTGGTCTTGCATTAAGGGCCTTTTTCGCCGACCTCAGCATAATGTAGAAATACTATACTGCTCTACAAGCAAACACGACAGAAAGAAGTAACCACGGCAGATTTACTAAAAGATCTCCGTTATGCTGAATTATGACTACAAGCCAGGATGAATATGGAGCCGATGTCCACCATTAGGAAATGAATGTGACTGTCAGTCAGCTCAGCTCTCACTGTGGCTCTTTCTGATGAACAGCATATAATGAACCGATAATTAGCCTAACTGCTATAACTGTATAGCGTGTCTCCCCTCAGGCAGGAGGACTGAGCAATCGCTGCGATCGCCCTACGAGTCTGGATTCTCCGTGACAGTGAGTAATAAACCATTAGGATTAACAATCCCGCTTCACATACTTTGCAATTAAGCACCCTGACCTTTCACCACTGCAGGCAATTATAGCCAAGTCATACTGTAAGGTTAATGAAAGCACAGTTTATCACGGGTATTAACTGCTCTGACATGATGAATGTGAGATTCTACGGTTTCTGTGTTTCAGGATATCGACCCTGACAAGGATTACACCATTCCTCGACCGCAGACCACCAACTACCTGGAACCTTATGATGAATATTAATTCTAATCACGTCTGCTTCTCTCACACACACATATGCACATAAACTGATATGTACCAAAACCTCATGCACTAATCTGTACTTGGCACAAAAATGTGTTTTTCTATGTTGCATTTTCTTGTGCAAATGTAAATATTTTTTGTATATGTTTTTTTTCAAATGTGCCAGTAGGATGTGAAATCCTCTGTCCCAAAAAGAAGAAAAACCTCAGCAGAATGACTCATCTGCTGGAGTTTCATCATGAAGGCTGGATAGTTCAGATAGTCCAGCTCTCTTCTGGCGGGAAATCCACAGCACAAATGCTTAGTGTGTCTTTATGTTGGCGTGTGTGTGTGTGCTCTCAGATGGTATATAATAGCCCTAAGGTGATAGAGGAGGCGTGAAACTGTCACTCTGAAGGTGCCAAACTGCTGAGCAGAGCGGAGGCATCTGTGAACAGTAGAGAGGAGAGAGGAGAGAGGAGGGATAAAAGGAGGAGAGGAGAGGAAGGCAGATTAGATGAGATGAGACAAGACAGGAGGAGGATAGGACAGGAGACCCGTCAGCACCGTGGGAGGCTCGTGCCATCACTCATTAACATCTTCATATTCAAACTTTCAAAAAATTCTGAGCTCTGCAGCTCAAAACAATGTGTTCTGTGTGCACAGGAAGGTACAAAGTGTACAAGCTCTAATGACTTCCTGCACACGCTGGTGTTATCAATAAAGTTTGTCTACTAAAGATTTACTTGTCGTTTTTTCTTCAACCTTTGCCTCTCCCACTCACTATCTGCACAGATGGCACACGAAAAACCAATTACTCTCCCAACCAGATTCAGTGACATGCCTGCAGGTGCATGCAAAAACTGGAGGTGTAGTACCACTGTGTGACCACCAGGGGGCAGTAGTGAGACACAACCAGACAAAACTAGTTAGTTAGAACTGCCAAACCTTTACTCCTGAAAGGAAAAGTGTAGCAGCAGAATACCATATTATATTTCTTGCCTATGATATATTTTATGTAAAAGGGGAATATATAACATTATTTAAACCCAACAACAGTAATGGGCTGTTTTGTTTGGCAGAAGTGGCCCAAATATGATCTTTTTTGTTGATATGTGACTCAGATTTTTAATTTTTTTTTACCGCACAAATCACATGGTGTCTGGGGCTGGATTACAGAAACTTTTTAACTTGCAGATTCTATTTTACCTGTATGGTAATCATGATAATAAGGGTTAGGACCTGATTTAGAAAAAAAGTACCAACAGTTCCTAACTTAAGATAGGAAAAGTATATTACACAATTTTTTTTTTCTTACATTGTCAGTGCTTGTACATATATATTTGGGTGTCCGGATTAGCCACCAACCAACAAAAATGACCCAGTCAGTTGCCTTGATCAGAAATCATGAGATACGACAATCCATTCAGATTCAGCGCTCCTTCCTATGTCCCATTAGGCTCATATACAGGGCATATAGAGAATATATATGAATGACTCCTCTCATAACTTGAGAACTACTTTTGCAAATGGGCACCATATTTTTTTTGCATGTCAATCAGAGCAGATTTGTTTTTTATTTTTCGGGAAAAGGGCACTAAGAGGGAGCATTTTAAATAGAGGGTGAATACGGGAATATATTCAGACCAGAGCCATGATGCTGCAGGTAGCCACCAGTTTTTCTGCTCTTTGAGAAAAGAGCTGTCTTCTTCTTCATTTACCTCATCTGTCCGACAGTTAAGTGTTTTTGCTGCATTTTGGTATGTTTTAATGTTTGTTTTAGTATGCTTTAATAAGAAAAACAACGGATACACAGTTGTCTTGTGACACTTAAGCTAAGGATACATCGTCAGGTCGAGGTCAAGGTTAAAGCCAGCTTAGTTTTCAGAAATGGAAAGTTACCACGTAACCACAATCGTTGTTGCTCGGCAAAATGAGAAAGGTAGTGTCAGTTGCTAGGTAACAGACATATGGGTTGATGACTGATGTTGGATGGAGTATTGTATCTGGGCTTTCCAATGATACGATACGATAAGATTCTTTAAATTATTTATTCATATTCTTCCTATCTTAAGGCTAGTTTTGAACAAGTCCTTTCATGGTCTTAAATCAGATACGGGTCTGATATGTTGCAGTGTGACATCAATCTGACCAGTCATATGACAACGTGTGACTTTTTGTCACTCTTGATTGACATGTCATGTCATGTCATGTCACGTTTGTCACATTTCTGTGCTGTGGGGAGTCTCTTAGTAAATACAAGCATGGGGAACAGCTGTAATGGAGTGGAGTGGAGTGGAGAGTGGAGGATGAGGTGTTGTACTTTATATTATTTGGGGTGACTCTATACAAACTAAACTCCTATTGAAACCACTCTGTTTCAAAGTGTAAAAAAACAAGTGGCTTCAGAAGAACTTGTAGGCTTTTACTACTCATCAACTTCAGAACTTTAGATCTGAAATCGGAGATTGGCTGCTAGAGGTGTGAATCAGCATTTTATCCCGATACTTGAGTCACGTTACGATATTATTGCAATTTTAATCATTTTTGCGATATGGTGAGTGCTGCCATACAATATATTGTGATTTAACTGTTTAACTGCATTTTGTGTCCACAAAATTAAATTCAATCAAGAATTGTTTTAAGGTAAAGGTAAGGTAAGGTAAAACTTTAATGTCCCCAAGGGGTAATTTGAATTACAGACAATTGTATAAGACAAAAGACATAAAATACAAGCATAACATACACACAAATGTAATAGTGCAAACAGCACAGTTCCAAATTGTCACTCACTGTTAAATGTAGTAGGATTATGAGAAGCACAATGTCCTGGAATCATTGCTTGTTAAGAGCGGCAATAGCAGATGGGACAAAAGAGAACCTGGACCTATTGGTGCTGCATTAGGCAAACTAAACCTTGGCCCTGAAGGAAGCAGCTGGAACTCAGCAAGGGGTGAACAGAGTCAAAAACAAATTAAATTGTCAAAGAGAAAATTCTCAGTCTATTCATCTCACTTCAGTCTTTTTATTTCTCCACAATGAGAGTCAAACCCACAGACTGACCAACAAAGTATTCAGTCAGACTGAACTCAACTGATATCAAACATGTATGGACGACAACAACTGCAGCATTTTATCAAACTTTCAAAAACTTTAAGCTTCACTGCTCTGAATTTTTTGGAATGAAACATAAATAAAAGCCGAACTTTGCAGCGGTATTTCAACAACTTCCTGACACGATCTCCACATGATAGCAGTATCTCCAGTATATTCCTATAGCCCGCTACGGCCTCCGGAAGAAAACAGAAACGGCGAAAATAGTGACGGCCCGTCGGAACGCTGAATATCGATACTTGGCGGCCATGAATCGATATAATATTGCCACGCAAAATATCACGATACTATGCTGTATTGATTTTTCCCCACCTCTATTGGCAACACTAAAAAACTACCAAACCAAAAAGTCCGGTCTGAACAATAAATCTGAACTGAAGTCTTGTAGTGTGTCTGCAGACAAAGTTTCAGTGTGTTCTGCACTTCTCTGCCACCCACAAAGGTCAGTTCCTCACTTCAATAGATGCAATCTCTACACACACACACACACACACACACACACACACACACTCCCCCCTCTTATCAGACGGCCTTCAATCTATTCTTCCAATTAGCCCGACTTCAATTACTCAGAGAGAGCATGCCATCAAATTGGCAATTGGCCTCTTGTGCATTAGAGCAATTAGCAGGGATATGAGGTTTCCCGCCACATCCAACCCATTTACGGCCATTAACTCCAGATGCAATTAAAGATTGTTCCAGATTGTGTCCCCCCCCCTCCCCTTGGCAGCAATGAAAAAGTTGGAGGTGGTGGAGGAGCTTATCGTGCAGTACATTTTGGTCAATGCAACCCAGCCGAGCGGCGTTAATCGCTGTAGCCTCCATCCATCATGTGAGTCACAGCGGCTGTTGAGGAGGAAGAGTTTGTGCTCAGTGTGAGAAGTGACTCGCGGTTAATCAAAAGGTTGCAACAGTCCTCTCACCTCCTATACAGTGTTTAATCACAAACAGCTTTTATCTCCTCTGGGTGTCTATTCAAAGCGTGCTTTCTCCTGATTGGATAACCTCCTTCCAGCCAAACAGTGGAAAGAAAATGATAAGACTTGCACAATCGTGGGAAGGAAATGCCATAATGGTTACCAGACACATATCTGGCAGTGTGCTCTATCACCCCCTGATAAGCTTTATATGAGTGCTTTGGAGCACAATGCTACACCTGAAAAAGCTGAAGTAGTAGGCAGGGTTGCAAAATCCAACAAATATTCAAGCTGTAAACTTTCCATGGGAACATATGGGGTATTAATGTGAATAAAACTGAAATATAAAGGGGTTATTTTCTAGTTTCTATCCATTATTTTACTAAATAAACCCATTACGTTGTCAAATACATTCAATGTGAAATGTAAAATGATCTCCAATGCTTTAAAATGGAGAGCAAAACCAGAGACACGTGGCAGAAAACGGAAGACAACCATCAAACTGGATAGAAGAATAAGCAGAATGACAAAGGCTCAGTCAATGATCAGCTCCAGGATGATCAAAGACAGTCTGGAGTTACCTGGAAGTGCTGTGACAGTTAGAAGACGTCTGTGTGAAGCTTATCTATTTACAAGAATCCCCCGCAAAGTCCCTCTGTTAAAAAAAGGCATGTGGAGAAGAGGTTACAATCTGCCATAGAACACATCAACTGGCCTAAAGAGAAATGGAGGAACATTTTGTGGACTGATGAGAGTCAAATTGTTCTTTTTGGGTCCAAGGGCCACAGACAGTTTGAGAGACGAGCCCCAAACTCTGAATTCAAGCCACAGTACACAGTGAAGACAGTGAAGCATCATGATATGGGCATGTTTCTCCTACTATGGTGTTGGGCCTATTATCTCATACCAGGGATCATGGATCAGTTTGCATATGTCTAAATACTTGAAGGTCATGTTGCCTTATGCTGAAGAGGACATGCCCTTGAAATGGGTGTTTCAACAAGACAATGAGCCCAAACACACTAGTAAACCAGCAAAATCTTGGTTTCAAACCAACAACACTGATGTTATGGAGTGGACCTTAATCCAATTGAGAACTTGTGGGGTGACATCAAAAATGCTGTTTCTGAAGCAAAACCAAGAAATGTAAATGAATTGTGGAATGTTGATAAAGAATCTTGGAGTGGAATAACAGCTGAAAGGTGCCACAAGTTGGTTGACTCCATGCCACACAGATATGAAGCAGTTATAAAAAAACTGTGGTCACACAACTAAATATTAGTTTAGTGATTCACAGGATTGCTAAATCCTAGAAACAAAAAAGTTTATACAAAATAGTTTTGAGTTTGTAAAGTCAACGGCAGACACTGCTATTTTTTTGAACACACCCCTTTCAACTAATTGCCCAATGTCACAGCCTTAAGAGCGTGCATATCACGAATGCTGGGTCTTGTTGGTTTTCTGAGAATCTACTGCACCTACTGGTACCTTGTTTGCCATGTAGCAATAAAAAATATACTAAAAACCTGGATTTATCTGGTTAGTCACATTGGACTGCTAATATATTGAACACTACTGTTCCTGATGCAGAAATTCTAAATTATTTTATACTGTTACTTAGTTTGCAGAACTCAGTTATACCCAGAGCAATCAATACATGTTGCAATTTATTTTACCAGCTGTTCGTGTTAATTTAGATTGCATGTTTTGATCATTTAAAGGTGCAGTATGTGTTTCTGGAGAAAGATCGTTGATTGTTTTGTTTTATTCCCAGGTGGTCAAACATCTGACAACCTTGGAATGAGACTTACCAACTCAAAGAACCAAAGTATCAGTATTTAATGACCTGGGGATTGCTGAATTGTATTTTGCACCTTTAATACTTCCAGAGAAAGGGATCAACAGAGGACTTATCAGGCTACTCTCCAAAACCATTTTATATTTTCATTTGCGACCAAGTTCTTATTATAGGAAAGAGGATTGGGCCCAGGTAGGTGAAAAAAAATGTCATTATGCAATTCAAGAAAAAAAGTCGAAAGGTCCAGAATAAAGTTGAAATATGATTCAGAGAAAAAAAAGTCGAAATAGGGAGAATAAAATCAACTTTTTGTGTTTGGTAAAGTTGGAAAAGAGTCTATAAGTCATCAGAGGAACATTGTTTTCTAACCGAACAGTTAAAAGCTACAACCTGGTTTTCATCAGTGTCATAAAATGAGCAATAACCACCATATTTAAGGATGTAGTAGTTCTAAAAAAACCTGCACTTCTTGCAGCTATTCTTGGTAGTAGCTTACCACAACTGTTTTGGGAAAATCTGCTTTTATGTAATTTATGTGATTTTTTTAGACATATTGTAGAAAATCAGGTTGTAGCTTGCATTCTACTTTGTCATACACAAAAGGTGACTTTATTCTTAAAGTACATAATTAACTTTTTCCCCCCTCCTCTCATTATTTTCTCTTCCTACCTGGCCCTAATCCTCTTCCAATAGCAATATAAAAATCCACCTGTTGAACAGGTACATAAGTTGGCTAGCTGCCTTCAATGTGAACACTGGCATAATGTCAAAGTTAGGCATGTTGACACTTAAAATGAGAAATTTACTCTTAAAACAAGGTAAATTATCTAACACTTCTAAATCTTAAATTTTGCAGCTTTAATTGATCTTGTTTTAAGAGTTAATTTCTTATTTTAAGTGTACAACATGCTTATTTCTAGATTGAATAATCTTAATTTAAGAAATATTGACTTTTTAGACACACCTTTTTTGCAGAGTTTGCTCCACACTGTGTGAGACACCAGGAGACAAACAAATATGACGCCAGGATTGTTTCCTTTCAAACATTAAGAGTTTTGGTTTACATCACCATGATGGAAAGATGAAACACTAGATAGATTATGTTGAAAAATAAGCATTTTTTTCCAAGAAGTATATTCAAATTTAAGCCTATTTCTAACCTTGAAAACACTATAAATAAGTATTAATTAAAAGCAGGATAAATATGCATTTCCCAAAATGCCACTATCCCATTAAAGGATTTCTACTGGGATGCTGGCAATTGTATTTCCACCCAAATAAGTTCAATATTAAAATGTGCTCTTTTTGAGTTGAAATTGTGCAAAAATTCAAATAATTCCTGTGAAAGTTTTTCCGGAAATGTAAATAAATATTCCATCCCTTCGTAATAAGTGTTCACAGACCAGTATAAAAACCAAACAGTTTATTTATTATATACATTCAATAATAATGAAGAGAATAAACAGAAGGCAGACACAAGGATGGCAAAATAAAACATTGTGAGAAAATACATGTCACTTATTGAAAAAAAAATCACTTGGATAAATGAGCTTTTAAATGCATGTGACATTAAAAAAAAATCCACATGCAATTCAAACTCATTTATGAAATCCCTGTACAAAAAAACAAACAAACTCCCACTGGGTTGACTCGGGCACAGTGCAGGGAGTCGGTCGGGGTCAGCGTCTGAGGAGGACTCGTGTTCCAGCACACCTCTACGCTCGCTTCTGCAGCCTTCCCAGTAAGATTCACTCCAATTAGAAGAGAGGAAAACAGGCAGAGCCACCCGCAGGAGTCACTGCAGCTGCACCGCACTGCTCCACAGCCACTACACCTCCTCCATGTGAAGGATGAGGGAGGTGGAGGTGCTGCAGGAGGAGCAGCTGCAGCCACATCACCAGCCTCATCTACCAGATCTGGGTTTTTTTAATTATCGTTTCGTGGGCTTCTGTCGTTATTGTTTTATTTTCATTATAAAAGAAAACCACAGGGGGTCTCGACACACCAAATTAAACTTTATGCATCTGATACGGCTGGTGATTACCACGGCAACCAGAGGCACAGAGCAGCGATAACCCAGATTATTAAAGTGGACCCAATCGGCTTCCATAAAGCGACTGCGGGGCCACTTCTCCTCCTCCTCCTCCCCCACCCAGAGACACTTTCTACCGGACCCTCTTCACTGACATCGCTCCTGTCGCCTCCCATCACACAGCTCCTCTGTAAACACCTCCATCCTCCTCCTCCTCCTCCTCTTCTCCCTCCTCCAGCACTATGATTTGAATTCATGCACAAATGAAAAAGATTCTTTCCTCTCTCACAAAAGCATGCATAGCAACACTTCTGATAATACTTGTAAGGAATAATAAAAGACAAAAAAAAGAGGTAATGCGCGTCAAAAATACTCATTGGACCTACTGCACACAGTTTTCACAATCATACAAAAACAACATCACACCCCTCCTCGTGCTGTCCGCCCCACCCTGAGCGCACTGAGAAAAAATTACAAAAAAAGAAAAGGACAGCAGGGGACGTTGTTATCCTGTCAGCTAATGATGAATGGCTCAGCTCCTCACCTTCACCTCCACAGCCACAACGTCCCTCTGCTAACCACCCACGCATTGTTTCATTGTTCAAAAGGTGGCTGCCGCCGCTGGGTCCACGGGGCGCTTGACATTGTGTGGACGTTTCCCTCCATTTACTTTGCCTGTAATTTGGCCCTAATGGCAAATTTAATTCATAATATCTGCTCTGTCTTTCTGCGTGTCCCTCATGACTCCGTCTGCATGATTTCCCTTGTCTGCAGCCTCTGCATTGACAACATTTTAACTAACAAAAAAAAAAAAAAAAGCTGATAAATAAATGTGTGGACTGGATTGTTTTTACGGGGTCAGAATTCCCAAAACTGCTGCAACCTTTTTTTTTTTGTTGTAGTTGCTGCTTGGATGACATTTCCCAGGGTGCTTTTCAACACTGTACTGAAAGATACAGCTTCAAACACACACATTAAAAAAACAACAAAATAAAGGCAAAAAAACAACCACAAAACTAAGAAATACATCAGGACCAAAAATGTGCTTTCTTCAGAAAATCTTTGGAACCAAAAAAAGGCAAATAATAGCAATAACAACATAGTGAGAGTATATGGAGATGTGATACATACAGGACAGACTTGGTCTATAAATTGTCTGGCTGCCAGTCAGTTTGTGACACCGAGTGGCGAAGAGAACTTTAAAAGTATCCGGAGCGAACAATCCCAGAGAGCATGATGAAGGATTTAAAATTACAAAATGACGTGATATCACATTAAAAATGATGAATATAAATAGGAAAACTTATAAATTCTTATTACTTCACGACTCCATTACATGACTGCAATCTCTTTCTGTTTTAAATCTATTCTAATCTGGGCTGTTCTGTTGGGATCTAGCGTTGTTTCTGCTGAGTTGGGATCAGAGCAGCGCTGCCTGGAGCCTGTAGGCAGAAATATCTCCGTTGGGCCAGGAGGGATTCCCATTTGGCTGACTGGCAGAAGATTTACTTCCCTGTGTGGGTGTTCCAGCTTCAGAAAATCAGCTAAATCTAGTTCATTTTGTGTATGGTGGGTTTCTTTGGCCGTCTGACCCGCTGCAGCTGGAATGTCTTTACGGATTTAGGAGAGTTTTTAGGAAAAGGGGCGAGCCTCGGATCAAAAACGGACATCATCCAGGGTCAAACTGATGCCACGTCCCCACTTAGTGTTGCAGTTACAGTAATAAATGTGAAGACCAGCAATAAGGACAAGTGAATGGCTCTGTCTGACACGTTATATATAATGACATTTCTATGCAACTTCTTATCGATGGCAGCGAAACTAAAACAGAAAAACTGAGGTAATGCAGAAAAAAAAGTCACTTGTTTTTTCTTTGTCATTTTCTTTTTTTTTTGAGATTCTTTTTTTTCTTGTGTTTCCTCAGGGGAAGTAGTGAAATGTTAGACAAAAAAAAATATTTTTTTCCCATGCCGTGTTACCAGGAAAACAGTGGTTTCTGTCAGTCAGATGCTCCCAATTCCCTCCGGCTGAATGTCCCGTATTCCAGCTTTACAAAACAACAAGAAAGAATTCCTACATCTTCTGTATCAAGCAGTTTCATTATTATACCACGATGCTAAACCAGAGGGCTTTAATGTAGTGTTTAAAAACAGAAGTACCGTTCGTAGTAACGCTGTGCTGCGGCATCATTCTGTGCAGGCCGACACTAAAGGAGAGGAAACGGTATACTTGGTGTTCAATGAAAGTGTGTGTATATAGGTGAGAATAGGGCAGTGGATATACTTGAAGAGGGGGAAAATGTGTGCAGGATCACACAGGAAACAGCCAGTCTCTCTCTCCTTCCAGCTCCTGTAGTGTTTCTTTTTAAAAAACGTCCTAAATTGTGCCCCCGTAGTTCAAAGGTAGCAGGCGCCGGCTTGTTATGTGGCAGTTTTGTCATTGTTTCCGTGTCGGCGGCAGACAGAAGAGTACAGAAACAGAGTTTGAGTTGATGATGTGGCAAATGACCTCTCTCGCCACCACAAAAAAAAAAAAAAAAAAAAAACGGGAAGAAAAGAAAAGGAAAAACAAAAACACATGAGTTGTCACTATAGTCCGCCTGCAGAAAAGATGGAGGGGAGCTGCTGCCAAACAAAGAGCTTGAAAAAGGGTTTTTGGAGCGATGTGAAAATTCCTCTGGTGTGATTTGTGGTTTTAGTACGGAGCAAACCTACTGTATCCTGCCCGGTATAAACTGGCCTGAAAGAGACAGAGGGAACACAGTCATCAGTTTTTATAAACTCAACAATGAGCAGCCCTCTGTTAATAAAGATCATTTACCCTCTGGGACCACGTTCATTCACTACCCTTTAAGGCCAAAAAATACTTTGTATGTATAAATCTAAAAAATACTATAAAAACTTTACAGATTCATTTTTTTCCCCACTTTTTTCTTCATAAACCTCTTAAACAACTTCCGCCCTGCTCAAAACTACCAAACATTCAATGATCTTGAGGATTTTAACCCTTTAAATGCCAGTTTGATTAACCAATGTCACTGATGTTTATTTATGGAAAAAAAAACACAAAAATGTAGTTATTTTCCATTTAATAAATCATGTTTGGCTGGGGCTTTGGCTTTTATCAGAGCCTTGGATATGTTAAAGATTAAGAACAAAATTGATTTTGATGCATTTTTAGTTTTTGTGTAGTGTCAGATTTGAAGTGCACTACCCTTTCAGGCCCTTAAGGCTGAAAATATCCACTTCCAAAAACACTTTAACTTTACAGATTAATCATTTTTTCTATATGCATAAACCTCTAAAAAAACTTCTGCCCTGCTCAAAACTACCAAATGTTTAAACATTTTTGCCTTTTTAACCCTTCAAATGCCAGTTTGAGTACATGATGTCACTGATGTTTTTCTATGAAAACAAGCAAACAATTTTTAAAAATTATTTTCAGTATAATAAATATTTTTTGGCTGGGGCATTTGTTTTTATCACAGTCTTGGATATGTTAAAGATTAAGAACAAAATATATTTTTTTGTTGCACTTTTAGTTTTTGTGTTATGTCAGATTTAAAATGTACTCCCCTTTCAGGCCCTTAAGGCTGAAAATGTCCACCTCCATAAAAACTTTACAGATTAATAATTTTACCTATTTTTTCTCCTGCATAAGCCTTTTAAACAACTTCCACCCTGCTCAAAACTACTAAATGTTTTAACCATTCAAATGCCAATTTGATTACACAATGTCACTGATGTTTTTTATGGGGGGAAAAAACACACAAAAATATAGTTATTTTCCATTTAATAAATCTTTTTGTGTAGTGTCAGATTCAAAATTTACTACCCTATAAGGACATTAAAGCCAAAAATGTCCACTACCAAGAAATCTTTGAATGTTTGGTAGTTTTTAGCAGGGCGGAAGTTGTTTAAGAGGTTCATGCAGAAAAAAGTAAATGTAAAAAATCTGTAAAGTTTTGACAGTATTTTTTAGAAGGGGACATTTTTTTTGCTTTAATGGCCTCAAATTGCAGAATCACAGCCAAAATTATTGCCAAAACAAAAGTGCAAAATGACAAATATGGTGGAAAATGTCTGTAGTGATCCCAGAGGGTTTCCTTGTTTAAAACTACAACTCATTTATGTTCCTTGCTACTTGTTTTCTCACCATGGCTCCCACTCCGTAAGCAGCAGCAGCTGGAGTCAAAGCGTGGTAGGGATCTGTAGTGTACACCCGGCCGTAACTAGCAACACAAACACAACACACAAAACATTACACACTTGAGTTAAAAAAGTCATTATTAAAAGATGCCCTGTGGAGGTTCTGACTGATTTATGAGTTTTGATCAAAAAGAGTGGCTTCAACTATCCTGAATATATAAAGGAACAAAGGTTAAGGTGTTTGTTCCATCAGGTCAATTTACTGGTTTATTTATTTGCCCTATTTCTGTTTACATCTGACCACATTAAGCCTATATTAGGCCTTCTGTATTTTTTCTATATGGTATATATCATATACCACTTATACTATACTGTGTATATCTCTGCATATATTTAAAAACATGTATTCATTGATGTTCATACTACTACTTGCAACAACATATTTAACCTATTTAACATGCTAAAATATATTTCTCTAATGTGCAATATCTGTAAAAATGCAAAGTACTCTCAGGAAAACAAACACAAAAATATATATTAATAATAAATGCCAAATAGCAGAAATGTACGTATGTGTGTTATTGTTTATATTCTTTATTCTGTCTTCTATATCTGTGTATCTATGTATCTATGTATGTATCTATGTATCTGTATCTTGAGTCTTATATTTTTATATTGGCATAAAAATAACCATTCAATAACAAAGATTTTGCTCCATGTTGCCATTCAGGTAAATGTTACACTGCATTACATTTCACGCTCCAAGTCTTTCAGGCTTTCTCTCTCATCTTATCCACCCATTAGTAGAGTATTATAAAACATTAATGTGCCCATACATCCCATAATTCCATTAGCAGCATTGTGTCTCTGCTATCAAAGAACCACGGTGTAATGTATTAACCCCGAGGTCTCAGATCCTCTTCAGATAATCTCAGCCACCGCCTCGTATCTGTGCTGCGATTGATTCCTGACGCCACACACCATGTTCACACCTCTGTTGTTCACTCAGGTGTGTGTGTGACCTCACCTGTCGCTGTAGGCGGCAGCTGCGGCGGTTGCCCCGGTTACAGCCGCAGGCTGGGCGTAGCGATAGGCAGCGGCGGCGGCGGCAGCAGCAGCAGGGTAGCCTCCCTAGACACACACACACACAGACAGAACTCACTCATGGGCCTCTGAGGAGGAGACACCTGGGCTAAGGTGTGTCACTGGGTGGGGCAGAGGGGAGCCACAGAGAAACACAATATACTGACATTTCATTCTAATAAATGTTATCTATTTATATAAATTCTATCAATATTACACATGATTACTGCATCTTAGGGCTGGGCGATATGGACCAAAGTCATATCCCGATATATTTAGGCTGAATATCGATATACGATATATATCCTGATAGTTTTATGGCAAAGTGAGAGCAAATGTTCAGTCAAAGTCAAATATGACATGTCACAAGTAGTTTTATTAAAACCGTTTAAGTAAAATATAAATACTGTATAACAGCACCTTTTTAAAAAAATCAAAGCTCCATAAACTGCACATTTAAATAAAAAAATATCTTAGATAAAAATAGCCTATAATAGCCCTTTTTCTGCAATAATTATATATTTATATGGGAAAAGAATAACAAACATTACAAAATAACTAAATATGACAAACCCTAGAAAGGGCAGCATTTATATATAAAGAAAGATTTTTTTAAAACTAAATTGATATATGCGATATGGTCTAATTTCATATCACATTTAAAAATATATCGATACATCTTTTATATCGATATATCGCCCAGCCCTACTGTGTCCTTATATTTGATGCACATAAAGGTAGAATTGGAGAAAAACACAAAGTACATCATAATTTTAAAAATACTATAATATTTCGTTGTATTCAGTAAAATATAACTTTAATTTTAACATTTATATGTGCAACTCCCATTTAAAAAAAAGTTGCGACTGAGTAAAACTAGAATTTGCCAATAGTTTTTACATATATTTAATTGAAAACTGCACAAACTAAACTGACTTTTGTGAATATATGTTGTTTATGAATTTGATGCCAGCAACACATTTAAAAAAAGTTGGGGCAGGGGCAACAAAAGATTGGAAAAACTGTGGAACGCTCAAAACAACAACAACAACAACAGCAGCAGCAGCTGTTTGGAACATTCCACAGGTAAACAGGTTGTTTAGTAATAATAGGTGAGAGCATTATGACTGGGTATAAAAAGGGGCAAACTCCAAAGGCTCTGTTGTTTACAAGCATTAGTGCCTGTGGCATCATGGGTAACTTGTACATCTGTGAAGGCAGCATTAAAGCTGAAAGGTGCGTACAGGTTTTGGAGCAACATTTGCTTGTCAGACATCTTTTACAGGGACGTCCCTGATTATCTCAGCGAGTCAATGCTGAGACACATTGTGGACAGCATGCACGTGTTACAGCAGCTTGGCTTTAAATGAAGAGAGTGCAGCTACTAGACTGGCCAGGCTGCAGTCCAGAGCAGTCTCCTGTGGGAAATGTTTGCCTGTTGAGCTACTGAACTCGTCTATCAAGCGAGGAAGAAAAGGTGATGTAACACAGTGGTAAACCATCACTGTCCCAACTTCTTCGGAGCATGTTGCAGGCATCCAGTTCAGAGTGTATACTTACAATAAACAATAAAGTTTAATAGGTTAAACATTATATAATATATACATAGTATCTTTTAATTTAATAGAAGTTTAAAAGTATTAGCAAATGATTAAACTCTATTATTATTTATGTTTCGGACAGTGTCACAACTTTTTTGGACTTATGCACAAACCTATCCATCATAAATAGATATGTAGAGATATATATACATTCACAACTGAAACAGAGTGTGTGTCAGTATATTGCATTCCTGTATGGGGAGAGGCGGAGGTGGTGTGGTGTTGGACAGGAGTGCTTTATCAGTGAGACAGAGAGAGAAAATTGGACTGTCGAGGTTGAGTTAGATTGTATTATCACCACTATGGGAGAGGAGGATGGGGGGGGGGGGGGGGGGGGGGTAAAACAGTGGAAGACAAAATGTTCAAGCAGTTGAGGCCATATAGAAAAGTCATCATCTCTTCAGGACGATTTCAAATAATGATCAGACACGTCAAGAGGACGCCTACAGTTTGAGAATACTAAAGAAGTTCTAGTGGAGACACATTCATGACAAAAACTGCATTTGTTATTATTATTATTATTATTATTATTAGTGTTCTTTCACATGAATTCAATAGACAGGAAAAAAAAGAGAGGAAGATGGAAAAATAATCGCACACACAAACACACCCACACAAGCCTATGCTGACTAAAAATCATCTCCTCGCACTGAGACTGCATGCATGACCCAAATTAAAGTTCAAACCTAGTCAAAAAAACCCAAACAAACAAACAAACAAACAAACAGCACAACACCACTGCATTTGGACCTGATCAGAACAGAGCACAGCAAAGCACAACAGAAACGCCCCGGCATTCTCCGAGACGCCTGCAGGGCGCAGACGGAGGGGCGGGATAGAGAGAACGGGGTTATTAGAGAGAGAGAGAGAGAGAGAGAGAGAGAGAGGAGAGAGAGAGAGAGAGAGAGAGGAGAGAGAGAGAGAGAGAGAGAGAGGAGAGAGAGAGAGAGAGAGAGAGAGAGAGAGAGAGAGAGAGAGAGAGAGAGAGAGAGAGAGAGAGAGAGAGAGAGAGAGAGAGAGAGAGAGAGAGAGCAAGGCTTTCTGGGTGAGTGGAGGGACAGTAGTACAGTATGTCTGCATGCAGCAGCTGATCAGCACATGCTTCAGTTGCCATCCTGGGGCGGGGCGGGTGGTTAATTCAGGAAGAGACCATGTTCTCTGTTTCAACTTTAGGAAGTATCTCACATCCAAGGCTAACACTGACCGGACCCTTTCTGCAAAATGGTAAAACTTTAACAAAAATGATGCAAGAAACCTTTAGTTTTGTATAAACCATCATCCAATTTCAAAATATGACAATTTGTGTTTTCATAGGGCTGTACAGAAAAGTTCAAAGCCTCAAAGCTTCAATGTTAAATCATCAATCTTAAAAAGCTAATCAAATCAAAAAGAATATAAAGATAAAACCTGCAAGACTGCAGTTCCTTGGCTGGCCACTAGAGGCTGGCTCCAAAAGGGAGTCAATCCTCATAGACCACCATGTTAAAATGCTCAACCTTTACAGCAGAAATAAACATGTTTAAAGCCCGGTACTGAAAATAGTTTTGGCATCTAGGAGCTAATGTCTCTGTTAATGACAGCTGTGAAGGGTGTGCATTTAAAGTAACTCACCTGTTTAATTTAAATTAAGGCTTAAAGTAATACAGTTATAATTAAGGACATTAGCTTTAAGCAACTGATTCTAAACATACGATCCTGATGCTTATTAATATAATTATTGTAGTTTTATTAGTTTTTTTCTCAGTTTTCATGTCTAGAATGGGTCGACAATGTAATACACTATGTACACTGTAAATACTTTATAATGTTAAATATTCTTTAATGAATTTAAAGCAGCCTTCTGAGTAACTGCAGAGTCATATTGGTGCACAACCACATAGAAAAGCTATTTTCACTTCAGATCTGCCACAATATGGGTAATCAGTAAATTTTTCGGTATCAAGCCCAAAAATCCCATATTTGTCTGGTTATAGATTAGGCTACAGTAATATTATATTTGTATTAAACTATTCATAGGCTGTGTAGGTCTGTTGCTGACTTGTACGATCCAAACATTTCCATTACAGTGTTCTAAAGTTTAAAAGGTAGATGCAATACTTTCAGAAATCACATCATGGTTTTATCTAATAAAATTCTGCTTTACTCAATTATTGCTGGCATTTAGCTTTTCAAAACCCAAATTTTCACTGTGGTCAAAAAACCCTGTTTGCAAACACCAGAATTAACAGGGTGGCCTAGCAGCAATCTTACAGCAACATAAATGACATTAATATTATCACAGAATTAAAAAAAAAAAGACGAATGAATCACTATATTCAAATTCAGGATTCTGTTTGAAGTTTTTAAAAAAAATTAATTTTAGGGTTATGATGTCAGAAAATTAAGAAATACATTTGAAAACCTCAATAGAAACTACAAATATAAATAATTCAGTACAGCCCTAGAGTTTTTCCTGTTTTTACGCCTGTGAAACGTAGGTGTGTTGCCTTTTTTAGCCGACAAGAGAACAAAATAAGGAGTTCCTCTAAAAATGTAGCCGACCACACAAAAGAGACCAGGTCCTCTTTTGAACAAACTGGTAGGAATAAAAAATGCACACGAGGTACAATTTAGTAGCAATTTAGTAGTAAAAAACAAACAAAGCCCCGTCCCCACAATTGAAAAGAGTGCACGTTTCAGTGAGTTAGTAGAAAAACAAAGAAAAAATTCAAAGCAGTGGTAATCTTGTTTTAACAACTAAAAAGACAACATGTTCCAGATCAGATCAGATCAGAAGGTGATCAGAGGAGGTAGTACAGTAAAAAACAATGCACACTGTGGAGTTGACCCTACCTGAGGCAATCTGGGACTAAGGACTGAGTCCTGAAACACTAGTCTATAGAGAGAACAGAAACAACCGTTGTCAACCTGGATACACACACACACACACACACACACACACTTGTTCATACGCTCAGACACACTGACGCACGCTGCCACATCCGCCCACAGAGCAGCCTTTATAGTGGGTGTTCAGGGCCCTTCCATCTGATCATTATAATTTCGCAGCTATTTATAAATCAATGCATTTTGCTGCGTTCAAATGGGCATAATAGGGGACTTTTTGTCACCGTAAAAAAAAATAATAATCCTGAGGCAAAACACAGGCGGTTATCATTCACCTTTATGCAGGCAGCTCTGTGCAGCGCATGGCTGGACGCACATGCAGAATCACCCCCAGAGGAAAGAAAAAAAGAGGAGAAAAGGCGTGAGGGGAGGGATAGAGAGGGTGTGTTGGTGGGGAGGTGAGTTTACTTACGTATAAGTCGGCAGCTCCGTAAAACCCATCCTGATACACCACACTGAGAGAGGAAGAATTGGGAGGAAGAAGAGAGAGAGAGAGGGAAGGAGGGCACAGGAGGGAAAGGTGTGGTGGAGGGGGGGGTGCAAACGGAGTGGTGCACAGTCCCAAAACCAGAGTGGATGAAGGTCACAACACAGCAAAGACAAAAGATGGTACAGGAAGAGAAGGAAAGAAAGAGAGAGAGATGAGAGAGAGAGAGAGAGAAAGAGAGAGAGAGAGAGAGAAAAAAAGTAGTTATTTCACACCCATGCAGCATGCAGAGGAAATACTGCTTCCATTTAAGCTCCACCACTGAAAACATTAAACAATAGACTCATGGGGCTAATAGATTAAGTCCACGGCACTGAAATGAAACCGTAAAGTGCAACTGTTCCCCAGCTACAAGAAAATCAAGGCAGTAAAAGGGGTGCTTTGAATGGATTTGCTTTAATGAGAAGTGCAGTTTTCAGTGGAGCAGATATGGAGAGGGTATTTCCTGCAATTTCATGTTGTTTAGCTTCATCTGAACGTCATCGTATGAGCAGCCGCAAGGCCATTAACCAATCAATCCCGCTTTGATCTGAATATCGTAAGCAGTCACAACCCCATTAGCCAATCATCACAGCACAGCAACGACATGCACGGTACACATACTGAGGGGCCAGAAAAACATCACAGTAAACGTGAATAATTTGTAGCGAATGTGTGAGCAGGGTGACTGCTTAACTGCATAATGTGGGTTTACGTGTATGTGTGTCTATGCAAATGTGCTGATGGTGGTATCTGCGAGTTTATTCAAATGAACCTTGAATGGTGCAATCCCATCAGTGTGTCATACTCGGCTGAATAGCTTGTGAACTGACTGACAATGTGCCAGTTGGACGGCTGAGGGAGAGTGAAGTGTGAATAATGTGCGAGCGGGAGAAGTGTATGAGCACAGCTGTATTAAACTGAGAGCTGGTCAAATAGGATCGGGAAATTGATTCAGAAAATGGTATTCATGAGGTGTTCCTCAATAGATTTACCAGGCGCTAAACAAAACAGTTGATCTTGACCTTTTATTTATATAATGTGTTGCATAAAACACGTACTGCAGATCTGGGGCAGCTACAAGCGGGGATGGGCACGAGTAGTCGAGTACTTGATTTGAAAGGCAGTGTTCGTTCTTTTGTGTCAATATCTTACACAATGTGCCTCTATAACAGTATGCAAAGCTACTGTGTAAGGTAACGATGGCTACATTATTAGAATGAAATGACACAACTTGAACAATGATGACCTAACATGAATACAATGAATAAAACTAATATTGTTACTCTTAGCAAATGTTCTGAGTGAATTTAGTGTATATGTTTAGGACTTTTATTGTGAAAGGTAAGAAATAGGGGTGGAATGAATGGACGTATGCCTGTCACGATAACACAATTTTTAGGACGATATATTTTCTCAGAAAATATTCAATAAACAATAGTATCATTTTAAGAACAATGAACATTTAATTCTCACGAACGTTTAACGTTGCAATTGATATGTGGAAAATAAATATAAAATATCCTAAATAAAAAATGAAATAAATAAATAAACTACAATCAAAATGATAAATTAAATAGACTCTCAGGCTCTGTTAACAAAAACTGTACTGAGGTAGTATTATATTGTATACTATAATAATATATATAATATAAAAAATAAACAGCTGGAATGTACGACGGCATATTAAGGCCAAGTATGAAAAAAAATAAAAAATACGGAGGGGGGTAATATTTTGAGAAAAAAGTCGCAAATTTATGAGATTAAAAGTCATAAAAATAGGCTAGTGTTTTTACTACCTCCCTCCCCGGGTCCATATTCTTTTATTATTTTCATACTTGGCATTAATACACCGTCATAGGAATGGCTGCCAGCGAGATGCAAGTTTTTCCCAACAATCGTGTCCATTTTTTATATTGAATGATAAGTCGATATAGTAATTATCGTGACAGGCCTAGTCAAAACACGTCAAATTGACTTTCATCGTCATTAATTCACTTTAGAGACCGACACATACAATATAATATAAAAATACAATACTACAACATAATAATATTTGAGTATTTTATTGTGGTATATAACAATATTGAATTAATAAATTAGTTGATTGAAAGGGTGAAGGACTAATGGTAGAAGGTATGGTTGTTATTTATTTTTTATTATTTCTTAACACAATAAAAAACAATAAATTAATAAAAAAAATAACAATACAGGGACATTTTTTTTATAGTTAGTAAGAGCTCCAGTAAGAACTGAAGGAGTGAAGCTGTAATGTGTTGCAGTTAAAAAGTTTGCAGTCTCAGTTCAATCTACATTTTATTTTACTACTTTAATAAATCTGGGTACAGCTCGTGTCACACTACAATATCTCATCTCTGAACATTAATTCTGCCTGAGTCGTGTCAAATATTTTTTTTCTGCGAGTACTAGAATATTTACAGTTGCAAGAAAAAGTATGTGAACCCTTTGAAATAACCTAGTTTTTTCTGCATTAATTTGTCTGTGATGTGATCTGCATCTTAGTCCCAATTAAAGACAAACACAGTGTGTTTTTATTATTTTATGTCTTTATTGAATATATCCATGAAACACTCATATTGCAGGTAGAAAAAGTAATTGTTTGTGTGGTATTAGGTTAAGCACATTGTGCTCGTCTATACTTAGATGCAGATCAGATCACATTTTATGACAAATTAATGCAGAAAACTAGGTCATTTCAAAGGGTTCACATACCTTTTTTTGCAGCTGTAAATTACTTACAATGCCCATCCCCAGCCAGTATGTGAAGTCAGCAACTTCAATAACTCTGGTTTATAAGCCAGCCGTGTGTCCTTCTTACCCGGGGTAGGTGGGGATGGCAGGCTGAGGCACAGCAGCCCGCACGGCGCTGTACACGGGTCGGCCCCGGCCCCGGAGGTGGGCGCCACGGAACGCTGCTGCTGCTGTGGTGGCTGCTGCTGCTGCTGAAGGGTAGGGAAACCCTGGGACTGAAGGGAGAAGGACGAGGAGATGAAGACAAAAAAAAGATGGAGAGACAGCAGGTGATTTAGAGGAGAAAAGATTATAATAGAGGCAGGAAAAAAAAAGACAATGTGAATGAAAAGTCCAGAAGAACCAGGATGAGTTAAAGAGAACAGAGAGAGAAGAGAGAACTACTGCCTTGAGGGCTTGATATCAATAAAAGTGTCAGTGAGGAGAAATGCTGGGCAAGCAGTGCATTAATATAAATTAAAGATTGGAATGTGATTAAAATGTAAAGTGGGCAGTAGCGACAGATCTGAGTGTGGGCGAGGGAGACGGAGACGGGCCTTACCTGCGTAGATCTCTGGTCCGTACACGGCCCCCATCATTGGACTCAATTTCCACCCTGCTGAGTCACACAGAGGAAGAGGCTTTATATTAATATAGGCAGTAGAAGAGTTTTCGCCTGCTGCACTTTTTCTACACGTTTTAAACACACATTCCACCACACCATTAGTGTTGGCATTCATAGTTCATACGGTACTTAAAGACCAGTTTAATCACATCGACACACGGGACAATCGTTGAGCACCACAGAGCAGCGTTTGTTTAAAAATTGATTGCAATAGCTGCTTCTATTAAGGCTGCAGAGCGCTATCTTGTTTCAATAAGACAGATTCTCTCTCAGACTAACTAAAAGCTCTTCCTGTGGTTATCAACTGAACCTGCCACACTGGCACTACGAGGTGAAGCAGCTCAGACACTGGACCGAGCTCTGGCTGCTCTTTCTGTTTGGTATCGGTACGTTAGCATGTAAACAGATGGTACACATGAGTAGAGTGACCTGGGCAACATTTGCAAGGCCTTATTTTAACCCCCCTATTAGCATTTATATAATGCAGTCTATAAACATTAAATAAACATTTTACAGTAAAACTTAGTTGTAATAGCGTAATATACATTATGTGACTACTATTAGGGCTGCACGATTATGGCCAAAATAATAATCACGATTAATTTGATCAATATTGTAATCACGATTATTAATCACGATTATTCATCATGTTAGGGAAAACATCTGTATTTTTATTGCACTACTTTTAAACAAACAATATGAACAGTTTTTAGTGTGTGTACAGAGTGTCCGGTGCTTGTTGTAAACAAACAGAGATCACTAAGTGAACACCTCCTGCAGCAGCAGCACATACACACTGTACTGCTACAGAGCTAACTGTTAGCCTATTAGCAATTTGCAGACTGGACGCTAAGGGGTTAACATCCCCTCTGGCTCTGCAGCTCCAAAAGTCTCCAAGAACACCAGAAAAAGTCACTGGTTTTGTCGCCATTCGCTTTTTTGAAAAATTGTCGCTAAGGCGGTCTGAAAAGTCACTATATATAGCAACAAAGTCCCTAAGTTGGCAACACTGCTTCGCTGTTGCAACCCTATGTGCTATCTATTTATAATAGCTATGTGCAACTACATTATAGTGCGTTATAAACCATTTAATAATTGTGTTCTTTGTAGAAATGCTTAATAAGGGGACTTGTGTTATCAGTATGGATTAAAGGGTACTTCATGAGACAGTAAACCCATGACTAGGGCCATGTTTAGGAGACGATCTGGACAGAAAACGCAAAAGTGGCTTTGCATTTTCACTTTTTCTTCCGCCTTTAGACGAGTGTCTTTAGGGGGAAATCTAAATGGCTACGGTGACGCAGAAGTCTGTGAAACTCGATGTAGTATGCACACCAGGTGGCTAGGTAGTACTGTGAAGTACTGCCACACAACACCACCAAGATCTCGCACATGCGTAGACACTCTCCTCTCCTACTTCTCTTCCTAGTAGCACAAAATAGAAATAGAAATAGAAAAAACTGCCCTAGGAAATGAATGCTCCTTCTCTGCTCTGTTATATTATCTGTGATAATTCTGCTTAACTGCTGCATTTTCAACACATTTTCACCCGAGAGCGTTGTGGTGTAAACAGGCTCTAGGGGTATAAATGGTGTGTTTCATCACGACACTATATTATATCGATTAATTGGTAAACCATACAATATTACCATAAATTCTGCCGCGGTACAACTTTGATTCAGGGGCCAGCGATCGATATGAGACGATATCATTTACCACTAACTGTGACATTCATATCAACTTACAAAAAAACAACAAAAATATGATTTTACCATTTTATTTCTGAGCTCTTCCGGACATTTAAAATGTAAAACAGTGGGTTCTTTTTTAATGCAAAGAATAAAAATAGAGCTTCTCTTCCATATAAAGTGCCACATTGCATTTAAGTGCAAATGTTTTTTATGGGTTAACCGAAAGAACCTGTGATTATCTTTCAATTATCAACATAGACCTTTCCCAAGATCGGTTCTAACTGTCTGCTCAGTTTACATACGGTCAAAAATAAAAAGCATATATTAAAGACGTAGACATGCATTGATTGTTGCAGTTGCATCGCTCACCGATTAATTGATCTATATGCATGTATCGTAACACTCCTGTCTGTGGCGATTAAAATCTGCATATGTCGCTATCTACTTCAAACATCAAACTGTATCAGGGCAGAAAAACATGGCTGCTGGAGGAATAGTCATCCTGTTTAAAATCAGAGGTACGGCAGCATTTTGGCTTCCTTTTTTTTTTTTTTAGCACGGCTTCTGTAAAACACTGCACTAGCTTTGTCGAGTGGCTGTGATCAGCTCTGCTGGCCAAGAGCACCGCAACTACGTCAGGTGAAATGCAGGGGGAAGTGAGAAAATTCAAAAGATGAGAAGATCACAAAACCAAACAGTCCAGAAATCTAAGCTTCTGTCTGAAAATGAAGATATGATATTCCTTTTAAAAACACACGTGTACATTTCAAGGTAGGAGCTCAGGCTCAGCCTTTCAGCAGATTCTCCTTGGCTACTAGATATTTTTTTAAACCAATTTTGTAACGTGATCTTTTAATGGCAGATTATTATTAGCATCCTATTCTACTTGTTAACCTCTAAAAGCTTTCTCTTGTGCACTCTGTGGAGAATCTGAGCTCAATTTGAAAATCAGCTGACATCATGGCTGGTAGGTGGTGGTAAAAATAATACAACTAAAATAAACTGCATGGAGTCGGTTTGCTGACGGCCTTACATAATGCGGTCTGCAAGCAGCAGAGCCTGCAGGCGGGGAACGCTGTGCCCGGACTGTGTGCTTTACTCTGCCTTTATCTGCCTCTCCCTGTGTACCTGAGCTGTTTGGATTATTAGGCAGGCCGTGCTTGGGTTGTTAGTGTGTGTCAGTGTGGTGGTTACCATAAGGCAGCGTGCTGAGAGCCTCTCCGTTAGGGTAGGGGCTGACCATTTTCTTGTTGGTCATCACCCTGGCGGTAGCATTATTCACCTGGGAAAGGAGGAGCAGACGGTCAGACGTGGACAAAATAACCCAACACAGGAGACAAAAGAGTAAAACACAGACTCAAACGCATCAATCACAAGGCTGATATGTATATGTATGTATGTTTGTATTTGTGTGTGTGTGGGCGGGGGGAATTATGCTTCCATTTTTAGTATTTCTTGGTGTATCTCTGAGGTTGACAATGTTATTATTTGTGTATATTAACTGAAACTGGGTGAATAAAAGTGAATACTGGAATCGTTTGGAGTTCTGGTTCATTGTCTTTGTTACATTTTTACAATTTCACCTTATTTTGATTGCGAAAATATACATGACAGCATAAAAGCTGGCTTTAATGTCATGTGTGAAATACTGCGCAAGCGTGTATGATAAATCTACTTCTGCATGATGGAAAAAAAAGTGGGTGAAATGCTAAAGTCGCCTGTGTTATACTTTAGAACATGTGCGATTATGACGATTTTGGCTTATAAGATATATCAATGATCACTGTAAAAAAGTTCTGCTATAAGAGGATGCAGATGTCTGTAATCGCTGACCAATTAGAGCAAACTGACCTTTTTTGGGAGTAGGTGCTTGGAGGGTGAAAAGGTTTTTTTTTTTACATTGAAGCATGTAACCAAAAACAAAAATATAGAAGGGTGAATCTGAAACTAAGCGTAATATGTCCTCTTTAACAGTGTGATAAATGTGAATGATATTAACTCCTTACTGTTTCACTGTTCTGTGTATATGTAAAAGTGTGTGGGGGCTGTAAGGGGGGATTTTTAGTCAGCATGCAATTAAAATGAGTTGACTCATAGACATTTGGTGAATCATTGTGGGGAGATATAGGGCTGCTATGGGTGACGCTGGTTATGTTGCAGCACGTAAAGAGAGGTTGGGGCACAGCAAAAGAAACGGATGTACTATTTTCTTTTTTTTTTTGCATGCACAGGTGAAAGTTTTGTGTATTTTTTAGGTGTGTGTGCATGTTCTGCGCATGCTGGCTGACATTTCAGTCTAATGCTTAGGCTTTCAATCCAAGATGGCTGATAATCTCCTCTCTGAGCTTCAAAGGCTCACACTCCGGTCCCTTGATCTAGCCTCATCTTCCTTTGATGGGTTTTAAGAGAAGGAGATTGTAGCTCTCCGTAATAACCCATACTGTCCCAGTGTGATGTTGAGGCTCACATCTGACTGTGTGGCGAGCTAAAGATTAATGACCTTTTGGCGAGATTAGCGGAGAGTGTGTGAGACAAAGAAGGAGAGAATGAGCGGCAGAGGAATGAGAGTGCTTGTGCGCGCATACACTCTGCACTCCCATTTAGGAGACCATTAAAGCCTCGACTGCCATTCGCATCGCCTCTCTCAGTGAGTCATGTTCTTTATCTGCAGAACTTCATTCAAATGGAAATGAGATTTCCCTCATTTTTCCCTCATTGCAAATGACAAGGTCAGTGGCAAATGATTCAATTAGCCTAGCCTGGCTAGCTATCTGACGCAACTGTCCGCGGGTGTCTGAGTGGAGACGTTTTGAAATGTAAATGGGGTTAATGAATCAACAGAATGTCAACACTGTTTTGTGTCACGGTGACATTTAATCCAGACTTGGAAGAAGTTTTATGCAGACGAATAACTGTTAATGATAAGAGTTTAGCCTATAGCCCCTTTCACACATGCACCGCAACCATGAATTTATCTCGACGTTTCCTGGAGGAGCTGCATGTGAGAACGCAAACGTCCAAATCAGTTGCGCTGGACATGAAACTGACTTTACCCTGTCAGCTCCACTGTAACGTCCAACAGAACCCACGTAGGAATTAAGCAGGTCATTGTCCGGATGATCCACAGCGAGTGAGTGGGCGTGTTGATGAAGTCTCAAACATCCGAGAGTGAGGAACAAGTGTAATTTACAGGAAGACGCTAATGAAAATGTCTTACTGGAATATAATTTGGGAACTTCTGTCGGTAATCGTCAGATAAATTCAAGGAACAACAAGAGACTTGGTTGTGTTCGGCTGTTTATAATCCTGTTACTTAAAAACATTGATTTGCACAGCGGAAGTGCCTTAAAACTGCATTACTGCGGGCAAATCCACAGATAGACGTCAGGTGATATAGAAGTCTATGAGAAAATGACCCTCTTTCTCAAATGATTCATCACCCCAGTAAACCGTTTCCTAACAAGTTTATCGCCTCAATTGTTAGTTTCAAGTTTTCTTCAATCCAGCCTGATGCTCATTTTGAAAATGATGGTCCCATTTAAGTAAACATGGATGAAAACGCAGCGTATGCTTTCAGCCGCTACCATGGCACACTGTGTTTTCCTCTTAGAATGCTAAGTGAAAGTGAATTGGATCATTGGGTCACCAATGGGTGGGGTCAAAGTAGCTACGTTCTCTTCTTCTAAACAGTCTTTGGTACAGTCTCCTGTTGTGTGCTACATGTGTGAAAGGGCAACTTGCTGAAAGGGTGAAAGGGTCTGTGTATGTACAGTATATATACCTGTGTTAGTGTCAGATGCAATCAATGGGTAATTGGGTAAACGCTCGACAGGAACACATGCAAATCAACAGAATACTGAAGGCAAATCTCAGAGCGTTAATAATTAATAAAACATTCAGCCTTTCTCATCCCACTTTTGCCCTCCCAGTCCAGCCTGAACAGTAAACCAGGACAAAATGAAGTCACATTTCCATATGAAACCAAACTTGTGGGGTTTACATACCTAAAAAGAAATATTTAAAAAACAAAATACAAGGGAGAGAAAGAGGGGGTGCAAAAACATTTGTTTGACAAAATTAATAATCATATAACACAGAAATTACACGCAGCCAAATATGGGCGCAACACATGACCAAGAGTGAGTAACAAACCAAAAAAAGTAAAAAATTCAGCCAATCAGCAAGCGTCGGATGCAGCATAGAGACCAATCAAAACAATCGCAGCACTCCCACATCGAACACATACGAGACAAAGATGGGACAGGTAAGTTAGGAGGACGGGATGCAGGTGAGAAGTAAAGAGACAGAGCCAGTCCATATACAAAAAAAAAAACAGGAGAACATAAAGATGGAGTGAAGAGAAAGAGAAAAAAAGGGGACAAAGTTTACATGAGCAACACAAAATAACTAATAACAATTACTGTTTAAAACAAAACATATATCCCAAGGTGCATCATTCAAATAAAGCAATTAGATTTGGTGACCATTCTCCTGAAAATCTCATTATATGTGGTGGGTTGAGAAACAGAGCACCAAAGGATGGAGGGAACAGAGAGAGAGAGAGGGAGAGAGAGAGAGAGATAGAGAGGGAGAGAGAGAGAGAGAGAAAGAGAGAGAGAGCAATCCTCATTCCCAAAAAAGGAGAGAAATCAAATAAACATGAGACACTATGCCAGGCATTAGAACTGTGTGTCACAAACTAAGACCAGTACACTACGACTATGACTACAACTAGTGGTACACAGACAATCCACTACAAGAAAAACCAAACCAAAAAGAGAAAAACAAAATGGCAGCATAATAGAGACCCAAAACACAGTAAGGTAAACCCCATATCGGTTTAGAAATGCATATGGTTACACAACACCGCCAACACTGATTTGATAAGTGACCACATTTGGAGCAGCATGGTTTCTCAACAGATTGTTTATAGAAATACATAAAAGGGTACTGTGAAAGAAGACTTTGCTCTGCAAGTCTAGTACATTTGGAGTCTAGAGACAATCAATACATGAGCGTCATGGCATTCAGGGACACTTTGGAGTTTTTGAAGTGTGGTTGTATCCATAGTGAGCGTATCGCTGACAGTAGATGGCGGTGAGCGCCCCCCCAGTTTGAAGACACAGGCAGGAGAACGGGCACTGAAGGCAGCGGCTTAACATATTTACAGGTGCATCTCAATAAATTGGAATATCATAGAAAGTTTATTTATGTCGGTAATTCAATTCAAAAAGTAGAAATAACACATTATATAGATCCATTACACACAGAATGAAACATTTCATGTCTTCATTTATTTAATTTCTTCTAATTATAATGATTATGGCTTACATTTAATGAAGACCTAAAATTCAGTGTCACAAAAAAATGTAATATTACAAAAGACCAATTTTAAAAAGTATGTTTAATATGTAAATGTTGACCTCTGAAAAGTATGTCCATCTATAGGACTCAATACTTGTTTGGAGCTGTTTGACTTGAACTACTGGAAATTGACTTTTCCATCACATTCTAATGTATTGAGATGCACCTGCAGCTTAGCACTTAGCTGCTGTGTTGGTACTCCTGCCTGCTTCTGATAAGTACCTCACACAACCCCACTTCTAAAAATCCAAACTATCCCTTTAACTGTGTGCAACACGTTGTGCCAGGATGCTGGCTAGCCACATGTTGAACATTACTTTGTCAGCCTGGATAAAGTCCTAAACCTAAACCTGTGATGTCTTAACTCACATTTTTTCCCCTCCAAATGCACTTTGAGTCCAATTCCCCTTATATCTGACAAATGTACACTAAGCTAAAAGCAGGCAGGTCAATAAAACAAAGAAATTCGAAACCAGAGCGGCGTTATTTGCCCTGCAGCTCGGGGAGGCCTGCATTCACTCAAAGCAGTCGTAGGCAGCAACGGGGAGCAAAGCTTCATATCATTTCTGTTGATTTTTTATTATTTTTTTTATTATTAATCATAAGAAAATGAATACTTTAGACATCGAGTCCAAATGGAGAATTAATCAGATGGATTGTGGACAGCCGTGTCATTGCATAGAGGAGGGTGATTACATTCGGTCATTCCCAGTGAGGTGTTAATGACATGGTGGGGTGGGGGGGTGGGGAGGGGGGGCACGGGCATGTGGAGACAATATTACTGCTAAAAGATCCAATCTGTTGAAAGATGCTGTGTCCGTCTGTCTGTGTGCCTGTGATACTGTGTTGTGCACTGTAACGTTACATAACAGCGATAGCTCTCTGGGGCTTTACGCTGCGTGGGCCTGTCACATTAACATCAGCTGATAAATGAAAAGACTATAATTATTATAACTTCACAGTATACTGTACATACGACTGTATCAAATGCCCATTTTCAGGGGTGGGGTGGGAGGGGGGGGGGGATCAGTTCAGTGATAGATGTTTGTACACAACTTACCGTTGCCGTAGAAACAGCGAGTGGTTACCGTGGAGACTGACAACAACACACAGAAGTCGTCAGGGAAACAGAAAAAATATAATAAATGAAGGAACAAATAATCCTAGAAACAAAAGAAACCTAAATGCCCCCCTCCCTCCTCCTCCTCCTGCTTTTCCTCCTCCCTCTTGCCCCATGTGCAATAAAACCCTGATAGCAGCAGTGTTGCAGCTCAGAATGTAAGAGAAAGAAGAAAGAGGAAGAAAAGGTTGAGAAGATGCTAGCACTCTGCTTAACAGAGCTCAGAGCATCGTTACAATAATCAGACCAGTGACAGGAAGGTAGTCGGTGCTCTAGAGAACAAAAAGGAGAATGGAAATATGGGGCAACCTTGCCTTAACCCCCTAAAACTAGCCTACTGAATGTACTGAGATGCAGAGAATTGGGACACTTCCAAGGAAAAAGTCAGGAGTGCGGATACAAATGCACAACACCCTCCTTCATAAGAGCAGAATAGTAAAAGGTTGGTTTAACGCTGTCTGGGTCTATTACAGTCAAAAGGACAAGTGGAAGTATTTTAGTTAGCTTTAGCACAAAATGACTCATTCTTGTGTGGTAAGGTTAGGCCACAAGAGAAGAGTGTGTGTTTGGAAATTTGGTCGTGGGTAGAGCGGCTGTAATTTCCAGTTTTTTTTACCAGTCACCACAAAATTACATACTGAAGGTTGTTTGATAGTCAAACAATAAAAAAAAGACAGAAAATTGAAAACAAAACAGATGACGATAAATGGAAACAGAATAAGGCAGACAGAGATGATGGCAAAAAGGAAGGTTAGGAAAACAGCTACTTTCAAATTAAACACACAAAGACAAAGACGAAGTCGACTGGCAACAAGAATGAAGTGATAAGGAAGAGAGAGAGAGGAGCCGACACGAAGAGGGTTGGAAAGGGCAAAGTGCAAACTCTCTTTCCCCTTTTCTTTCAACCATTTTCTACATTTTCACTTTTGTACAAAGCAAACGCACAGGAATACTCACACGTTTCATTCATTATTCGGTTCAGATCATGCAGTAACAGAAAGCTCTTATAACAAAACAGGACTGGTCAAATCCAAAGCCAAGGGGGGGTCATCTATGAAACTGGGACACGAGAGCTGGTAATCCTTCACCTCAGGCCATCGCCCATCCAACAACTCACAGTCTTACTGATTCAAACAATTGAAATAATGCCACATCCAAAAAGGTTCAGAATGTGTTTATGGAAATGACTGATTTAAGGCTGAGGCCAAAGTGAGCTGAAGGCCAACTGTGTCCCGTAGAGGAGTGTGTGGTGGCAGCATTGGCTGGTGAGAATGTGCATGGTCAAGCATGCAGAACCACAGGCACGGCTTCTTCTCATCCTGTTCACCGCACACATCCATGTACTGATGATGACACTCTTTATTCAATAGTTTCCCACTTTGCATGCAGAGCTGCACACACACACACCACAGCTATTCTACTCTATTGTGTTCAACTGTCTGACTAAAACTCTGCGCTGCGGAGGAGCAGTCACTTCCCGTAACGCTCAAGCCACACAGATCCACCACAAACACACAACCCGAGAGCAGGAGTTAGTGGATGGGAGTCTAAAGGGTTTAGTTTAGTCTCTGAGCCTGATCAAGTGCCATCTCCTCACCCTCCCACGCTGGGGTTCCCACTGTGGACTCATCTACAGCAAGCAGACCAGAAACGTCCCCAGAATGTTGGTGTCAAACAATGTAAACCTTTTGTACTGTGCCGACTGTTGAGCGCTGATTAAACTTTAATTTGTGTTTCATTCCTAGAGACAGGAATTTCACCAGCATACATGTTGACCTTTAAATTATCCCCTATTCATAGGCCTGTCGCGATAATTACTATTTCGACTTATCGTTCAACATATAAAAATGGACACAATGTTTTTTTTGCTGCACTCGATATATTGTCGTTTACATGTGTGACTTTGTGCTTTTTTGTGTTGTGTTTAAAGTAATGATGCAAATGTTTGAAAGGGAGTAAGAATTGGCGAGGAAAAAAAAAGATATTTCCCAAGCAGCCACTCCATCTGTTTATATGTTATTTTAATAATAAAATAATATAATACATAATGTTTATCTCATTGCAATGTTTTGTTAACAGAACCTGAAAGTCTATTTTAATTGTTTTGGTTGTAGTTTAATTATTTAGGTTTTATTTATCTAGGATATTTTAATATTTCTTTTCCAAATTTTAATTCCAATGTTTAATATTCTCGAGATTTAAAATCCATTGCTGTTGAAAAGGGTGTACTTATTATAAAATATCTATAGTCCTAAAAAATGCGTTATCGTGACAGGCCTACCTATTCAGACACAGGTTAAGAAAAGTTAAAAGCGTGTTACCTGGACAAAATAATATTCTGTTGGTCCTACAGCACTGGACTCAACCATCAGCAAGAAGCCCAGTTGGCACAACCACAGTTAAGACATTAAGTTTATGCTGCATAAACTTAATGATTTCCTGAACAAAGTTTGCAGCTGTGCAAATGAGACCATGCGGGGACCCTTAATGCACTTCCTAAGAATGAAATATGCAACTACATATAAGTGACTAAATGGCTTGGAAAGATGCCCCATTGTTAGCTTTGTAGGGAGTCAAAGTACAACCCCAAAAAGTTGGGACGTTGTCTAAACCGTAAATAAAACTGAACACAATAATTTGCATAATTTGTACTGTATATTCAATTGAAAAACATACAAAGACAATGTATTTTATGTTTTCTTTTTGTAAATATACACTGTGAATTTGATGCATTCTATTTTTATTCACACAGTGTTTTAAGAATTGGGGTTATTACACGAGTCAATGACATTAAAGATGTTATGAGTGAGACCTGCTTCACTTAATGTTAGAGCATACACACAATCACAGAGACAGCCATGAGTAGGTGGAGATGTACTGAGGTGTGTATGTTTGTGAGTGCATACTGAGGTACACACTGTTGCAGCTATATATAGGCCTATAGTACTCTATAGTCTATATATAGAATGAGTGGTGATGAGATGGATCACAGAGAAGCAGACAAAGTGAATTGTAGTTGGGCCACTTACATGGATACATTGGAAGCACACAGGAAACTGACTTCTTCAAAGCGCAGAGTTTTATTCCAGACAAAGAGAAGTACAGTATAACTTTAAGCACAACAATTCTCTTTCTATTTCATATAGGCTACACACATGCACGCTACGGGGCAGCTAAGATAGTAGAATAACTGCTAACCGACTCCTATTGGCATGCACAAAGAATAAGCACTCCTTATAAATACCTATTCAGTCAAAACATTATCTGAAAACTAAGAATTCAGCCTTTTTCTCAGTGAGTGGAGCGAGACTATGAGGCACCCAGGTGCAACTGATTTCATGCCAAAGGAAGTTAACAGTCCCATCACCAAAACTAATTCAACAAATAACCGAACAAGATAAACATGCAAGAAAAAACATCCAGCTGTCTGCAGTACTGCCTTGGTTACACTGCATATTTCCATACTAATATACCAACCATGCAGCCTACGTCAACTAAACTCATGCCAGTAGATAGCAGTGAACTGCAGTCACACACAATAATATTTAAGTATGTATAACCATGGTATACAGTAGGCCTATAGTTCAGAGTTTCTGAATTATTATACAAATATATGATGACTATAGTTAAAATTCTGCCATATTCATCTCAAAAACATAATTCAACAAACTCTGAAATGATATGACCATTTAAAGCGAGAGAAACGCAGCAACATCTGCAAGAAAGGAGAACTGCCAGATGGCATTGCCTCAAATAGAAATAGTCCGGCCCTTTCTCCTCAGTTGAAAGAATGTATAAACACAAATCCACGATTTGTCCTGCGCCAGCCTTTTGTCTCTTCAAGCCCATGCACCATAAACAGACAGAGAGAGACGCACTCTACACACTCCCGTCGCTGGCCCACCATGCAGCTCATACACGATCCGCTACAGCCCGACACCACTACTGGAGTACGACAGAGTACATGCAAAGTGACGACTGAAAACAAAGACAAACTGCTCGCTGATTAATAACTAGTGGCTCATATCATGCAGAACGTGGGGGAGAGAAACAGAGTCAGGTTAAAGCAATGCCAGGTACAACACAGGTTGTTCTCTAAACACAAGGGCGAGACTGATGCAGGGAAATTGGCTCCATCAGTATCCATTCAGCTTGCTGATTGACTGAAGGTGGAGGTGGCAGAGGGAGTATGTTGTACCAGTGGATGCAGGTGGCTGTCTTTCATTCTCCACCACACTGCAGCAGAACTGAGAGTACGGGACTAAAAAAAAAAGGGTCCAGCCAGCCTCATCCATCATGCAGGAACTGACTTGCTCACACCCACCCACACATATACACACACACACACACACACACACACACACACAACGAGGAAATCATCACAGTAAGCCCATGCAGAAATCCTGGCTTACAGCGACGTAGTAGGTCAAAGATCCAATATGGACAACTGGCTGATTGACACCCCAATTAAAAACAAAGAAGAACTGCTTTAAAAAACTCACATGCTGCAGTTAAAGAAAACAATATTTAATAAAAATCAAAACAACCTGGACACACAAAGACTTACATACATTAAAAACTCAAGTGCACAGATCTTTAAGAATCCAGACTTCCATAACATGCGTCAGTGTTGCTGTGATTCCCCGCATGCTGCTGTTGCACCAGGAGCCATAAGCTTGTCACAACCACTTAGCCACAGCACCGGGAGAGGGGAACACAGAAGGATTTCTACACTAGGGAAAAAAATAAGAGCATCTGACAGCAATCTGCCATGCATCATCCTTTCACTGCGTTCCTCTCGTGCCCTCCGGTGCCAACTACACAAACATCATTCCAATGTTGCGGAAAAAGTTGTAACATCAGTGTGGCTACAAGTTGCGCATCAGTGGGAAAAAAAAGGTGAAGAGGCAACAGCTTAATGTGAAAAAAAAATGCTGCAGAGGAAAAGTACCCGGCATGCCTTATGTAGTGTTCTTGCACCCCCGATCATTCCCACCACAAAAACAATAAAATAAAAAGAGGAAATCTTTTGAAATTTAAACAATGAACATATTGCAGAGGACCAGGGAGTGGGATACCAGTGGGCTGCATCAGAGCATATCACTAAAGGGAGGATGGGAGCTGGCTAGCAGTCAGTGATCAAGCAGAATTACGAGTACAGAGAGAAGAGAAGAATAGAGAGAGATAGAGAGAGAGAGAGAGAGAGGAAAATTACCTCAATTTTACGACCTTCCACCAACGTGCCGTGGAGCTTTTCCCTGGCTTTCTCTGCGTCTGCGCTGGTCTCAAATGTCACAAAGCCAAAGCCCTGTGGTACACGGCAGAGGTTAAAGAGGTTGGAGGTGAGTGAGGGGCACATCATAAGGGAGTGTGTAGAGAGGGAGAGAGGGAGAATCTGTGAATCCTTAGACCTTGGGGTGACATTGTTTTAGAGATAATTGGAGTTTCATAACAAAGATTCCCCATGTGGCACGCTGATGCCACATCACAGAGTGTCACATGGAGAGAGAAGTAGCATGCAATGTGGGAATTACTGTCAGGAAGACAGGCTTTGTACAGCTTTTTAAGGTAAAAGTGTAAGCACGTTTGGGTACCTAAACCAATAATTTGCAGACTCTCAAAGCCCTTATCATCATATGTAAATTGTAACAATAAAAGCACCTAAAAAAATAAAGTTACAGAATTCATTTACACTCAAAGCAATCAATGTATCGTCACCTTGTTTATGTGGCCAGCTATGCATATTAACTCTGTATGTTTTGATCACGATTATTCAATGCTTGCTAATTTCCAGAGTAAGGAATCAGGGGATCGGGTGTGAGATACCAGAAGACAACAAACAAATATGACAATTATCAAAAGAACTTTGTGTTGTTGAGTAATTGTGGAGATTAAACACCAGATTATGTTCAAAACAGGGACTATATTCACATTCATGCATATTTCTAATCTTGAAAAGGTAAAATTAGGCATTTCCCAAACTTTCAAGACTATGTATGAACCTGGCAGAGAACATTTAATCTGTGTGCTTACCTTTGAACCCCTCTCATTGAAAATAATCTCTACATCCAGAATCTTTCCGTATTGCTGCAAAGAAATTTAAAGGAGGAAATTAGCAAACATATATTGGCAGAGAAAGCAGTCAATGAAACATTTGAGTGGCCTTAGATTTCAGTCTTTTAGGACAGAATTGCTGCAAAATCAGAAGCTTCTGACATGGTGTGAGTTCCAGCTGCTGGGCACTAGGTGTCACTATTATACAAAAGACATCTTCTCATATTTCAATGCGTTTCCTTCTATCCCTCAGCGTTAAACTCTGCTCTGTCCCCTTATTTCCTCTTTCAACTCAACACACTGGCACACATAGCAGCTCCATTTAAGCATCAAGAGAACACCCATGAGGGTTTTTTCTATTGTGGTAGTTTGATTCTTTTGTGTCTCCCTAAAAAACCCCACCCCTTGTGAGCCGCCCCTCCACGGAGGACCTGGGGCGTCTAGACTGATTTATTGATCCTGTTAAAAATGAGGCCCGCTGCATTCCTCGCTTCTTACCCCAAACATCTGCCTGAGGTCAGGGTCCCGGAAGCGGAAGGGGATGTTTTGAGACATGGAGGCGTTTCGGGGTCCCTTTGGGCCTCTGAGGGGTCTCCCACAGAACCTCCTCCTCCTGAGCCTCCTGAACCGCACTGTACACCCGCCTCACCCTGGGACACCTCCTCTGTCTTTCCCTGTGTGGGAGAGAGAGAGTGAGAGAGAGAGTGAGTGAGTGAGTGAGTGAGTGAGTGAGTGAGTGAGTGAGAGAGAGAGAGAGGAGAGAGAGAGAGGAGAGAGAGAGAGAGAGAGAGAGAGAGAGAGAGAGAGAGAGAGAGAGAGAGAGAGAGAGAGAGAGAGTGAGGTGAGTGAGTGAGTGAGAGAGAGAGAGAGTGAGAGAGAGAGAGAGACGAGAGAGAGAGAGAGAGAGAAGAGAGAGAGGGAAGAGAGGAGAGAGAGAGAGAGAGAGAGAGAGAGAGAGAGAGAGAGAGAGAGAGAGTGAGTGAGAGGAGTGAGAGAGAGAGTGAGAGAGAGAGCGAGGAGAGACGAGAGAGAGAGAGAGAGAGAGAGAAGAGAGAGAGAGGTGAAGGTGATCAAATGGCTTATATTTTACCATGCTAAAGCTCGGCTGGTCTTTCTCTTTTAAATTGAACCCAAATGGAAATAATGATTGAGCACACAATACAGAAAGCTATTAGTGTGCAGTCTTGACATCATCATAAAATAAACAATATAATCACAATGGCATCTAAAAGGAAATATGATTACCATGCCAGCCATGCTTGCAGCTCTGTGAGGCTGTACTGAGGAGTGGTGCTGTGAGCTAAATGCTAACACCAACATGCTAAAATGCTTACAGTGACAATGCTAAAATGCTAATGGATAGCAGGTATAATGTGTACCATGTTCCACATCTTAGTTCCACTTGTTAGCATGCTAACAGTCAGTGATTACCACTAAATACCACTAAACACAAAGACCAGCTAGACTGATGGGAATGTTCTGCAGGTGTTTGAACAAAAACAGTGTTGGGCAACATTTTGACATGACAACGGCACTAATTAAAGCAACGGGATCACCAAAGTGGTTGCAATCCATCCTGAGGGGAACATGACCATCTGTTCCAAATTTGACAGCAATCCAATAAAAAGTGTTTTAACTAAACTAAAAAACTAAAATGTCTAGATGTGCTACAGGTAAAGTCAGGGTCATCACCCAAAGTCAATATAGTTCATCCTCTGGGGACCACGAATGCCCATGTAAGATTTCATGCAAATTCATGTTATAGCTCTTTCCCTATAGCATAAAAATGTCAGCCTGCTGAAGGTACTTAGGGTAAAGTCAGGGCGATCACCCAAAGTCATTACTGATCATCCTCTGGGGACCATGAATGTCTGTTGAAACATTCATGGCAATCTATCCAGTACAATTTAGTCCAGATGTAGTAGACTGACATTATAATCCCAAGAGCTAGCACTCAGGGATGCTAATTCTGATTACCAATAGCTGGCGTTGACTGATAATTAACTGTTACCCTTTAGCAGAAAAGCAGACAACTGAGTCCCAGGAGAGTTCTTTCTACATAACTTTTAATTGAAAATGCCATCCAGCAGTCAGTCAAGAGAACCATGAACTTTTGCTAGTGCAGTTAGCATGTGTCACCCTCATTAATATTAATTCATTCATTAATTTTCTCCTATGTTACGGGTCAAATTGACCCATTTCAAAGTCTAAAAATAAAAATAGTTAAAAGTATTTTTTCATAAAAAGAAAAAAAGAAAAATGGGAAAAAAAATGTCATGTAAACCCATTGTGTTATAAATGTAGGTCTTTCCAATGTACATAAAGAAAAAAGTTTTAACACGCATTTAAAAAAAATGAAAAATAAGTGAATTATCCTCATTGAACCATGATCTGTGAGAGGTAAAGAACACCATTGCACTAAATATTGGTGGAATTGGTTCATAATGGAGTCATTTGTGAAATATAAACAATTCTTTTTGGGATATTTTAGTTTCAGGAAGGTTAAAGAAAGAATCAATAATACTGTCATGGAAAAAAATTATTAGACCATTTATTTTAATGCCTGGTACAACTAAAGGTACATCTGTTTGGACAAATAAAATGCTAACAACAAAAATGGCTCATATGAGTTTTATTTAAGAGCTGATATCTAGATATTTTCCATGGTTTTCTTGATGATGATTTTGGTTGTTATCAAGAAAACCATTAAAATGTCTATATATCAGCTATTTTTGTTTTCATTATATTTGTCCAAACAAATGCACCTTTAATTGTACCAGGCATTAAAATGAACAAGAAATTGAAGAAAAGGTTGGTCTAATACTTTTTTCCATGACTGTAGATCTTTGAAGTGTCTAACTCAAAGTATTATTGGTCAGTTAACGATTAAACAGTTAATTACTAACTAGTAGCACTACAACTGCATTTTTATTTAATAAAAAATGTAAAAATCTTTCACAGCTTCACTTATCATCAAGATATCAGAATGAGACAAACAGACACAGACTGCTACAGTTTGTTGAACACCTCCAAGGTTATAATAGTTTGGGATTTTTCATTAGTTTTAGTTTTAATTTTCCTTGTCAATTTTTGTTTTCAAATTCTTTTAGTTTTAATTAGTTTTAAGAGTGAGTTTGCTAGTTTTAATTAGTTATTAGTTATTTTTTGGAAAATGCTTAGTTTTAGTTTAGTTTTTATTAGTTTTAGTTTTTTGTCATGGGGTATTTGTTGGGTGCCAGATTCAATAAGGTCACAATAAATGTTGCCTTTAATTCCTTTGTCTGATCCATCTCAGCCCCAATAAGGTTATTAAGTCATAAAACCAGATAGATGCAATAGATTTCATATCAACCAAAAAGGTTTTATGTATGAAAAAAGTTGACAAAGACAAAAACTAAAGACATTTTCACTATAATTTTAGTTAGTTTTAGGTTTTTTTCACCACAAAATACAGTTTCAGTTAGTTATTGTTTTTGAAAAAAATGTTTTTATCTTTTATTTCAGTTAACGAAAATGTTTTTTCAATTCTAGTTTTCGTTATTTTCGTTAGCTATAATAACCTTGAACACCTCTACAACAAACTATTACAGACAATGCCTCAACATCCCATACATCTAACAGAAAACTTCATAAAGACAGTGCTTACATTGTTGTTGGTGGCAGTAGTGGTGGTGGCTCCATTAGCACCAGCCCCTACCTCTGCTGTACCTTGGCCCCCAGCGAACATGGCCCCGGGGCCAAACTCTGTCACTGGCAGCCCGTTTTGAGGAGGGGGTGGAGGAGGGAACGCTGAAAAGGGTGGGGCCACCAATCCCTCCTGTCCTCCTGTCGAATCCTGAGAGCCCTGTGGGAGCGGGGAAGGGAGGGGGAGAGAAGGAGACAATTTAACATATGTTCTCCGTGAGCGCTGCTCGTAGCGTCCTGATGACGGCAGAATGAGGGGGTTAAAATCCTGCCGATTAAATTTCACTCTCTCTCCCTCGCCACACAGTCACTCCCCCGTTCCCTCCCTGCTGTCCTCCCCCCCTCCCCTCTACCTCCATATCTCTGACAGGCATGAGTTTTCAGTCAGCCGACCATGAAATATTTACAGCAAACACATCTATTATTAAGAGTCAGAAAATTCGATACACGGTTTGAGATACAAAAGATGCTTATGGGATGGATGGACACGCAGGGAGATAAAGGCTAACTGTGCCATGTTAAGCGTGACATGTTTACAGCTGCTGCAGCATTGTGTGAATACGTGTTCATGTATTTTCGGATTTCTTTTAGAGCCCATATATAATTCAGATGTGAATTTAGATAACTGTATCAGCTGGGACTTCGGCCTCAGGTTATTTTCTTCTGCAATGTTACAACTATATCAGCAGCAGGATCCTCTACAGATTCCTTATAACTGTGCTGCTGCTGCTGCTCCAAGGCGCACACACCTTATCTTGTATGTGTTTGTGTGTGTGGTGACTCTGCAATGTTGCTTGCTTCGATCATTTCACATACTCAAGGGCATCCTGGACTGAGTTTCACAAAATCTTTTTACAGAAAAGAGTACAAAAAAGGGAGACACAGCAGCAGACAGATGCAGAGTGAGCTGTAAAAAAAAAGAAGGGTAGAAAAAAGAAAAAGTGAGTGGGTTTGAGGTGAAGGCTGCTTCTTCCACACCAGGCCAGGCAGCAAGACACATAGCATCCAACACAATTAACCACTAGTCTGGTCTCTGCCGTGGGCTGGATATGGGTTGGGTGACGCCTGGAGACACTCGGTCTCCAGACAGCCTTTTTAATTAGACAGAGTAACTAAGATGCCGTAAAGCGAGCGAGCCCTCTCCCTCTGTCTTTCTCGGATCCTATAGGCTGACTGCTCGCTGTTCTCTGCAGCGTCTATATGCCGCATTGGCTGTAAACCGCCAGCTGAGGCTAAAAAGGCCCATCTGCAAGACAGACAGCATCTGGGGTCTGGCCCAAAAGATAGAGGAGGCATCAGAGAGGGCTGCACAATCCAAAAAAGCAGGATGGAAAAATCTAGGAAACTCATCCGCTGCCACTCTTGCTGTGGTAAGCCTGAATGTATGTTAGGGAAGAATGTGTGAAAGCTGATTGTGTTTCGCATCTGCTACGGTTTCTGTCGGCGAGTGATAAAAGAGGAACCATCAAAAAAACAGTTCAAAAAGAGACGATAAGCCAAATAAAATTCAGCGGTTAGGCCTTAGCCAACCCAGGCTAGGATAAATCAAAGCCTAAGTGTCTTGTTAGGGCATGCAAGCTCATAAACATGCAGTAGCCTGTATTCAGCCACTAAAGGGTGTGTCCTATAGGCATATCCTAGCCCAGGGCTGAGTCACACACACCCCAAAAATGCTTGGCAGAGGGAAATAGTATAGTAAATTTAGAGAAAAGGGTGACAACAGAACAAGAAGGTAAAAGCTTATGACTGGACAAAGAGGGAATTAAACCCATCATGTAACATTTAAGTCGCACAGAAAGTCAAGGCGAGTTGCCCCCTTGAGGCAAATTTGTGATTTGTGATATTGGGCTGTGAAAATAAATTTGACTTGACTGGTCAGTGACTGGGACTTTCTGCACTGACATATTTCATTAACAGAGATGCTACATCATGAACACTGATCATCATGTGCTTTTCAGATACAGCTTTAGGGCTCCAGAGGGGCAGCTCATAAAAGAAACTTTGTTCATATCTCATGGTTCTAAGCTGAATAAAACACTGCCAACCCCAAACCAACTCAACAAGATGTCATAATTTACTGCTAGCACATGATTACTCATGTGAAAAAAACATTTTAAGGGGTTGATATTTAAGCTTTCACTGAAGAGGTTTAAAGGTGCAATGTGTAATACCTGACCACATGCCACAAACTGACAGGGGGCAGCATTTCACCTCTTCCCACCAAGTGAGTATACAGTTAGACAAGTGTAATAAACCTTGCAATGTCTGAACTTTTAAAACTTCCAATCTTGCCTCATGTCATAACTGTAATGTCAAGTGGTTGCAAAAGGGTGAATCAATTGAGAGCTTTCCAGTCATTTTTCTTTTGGGAACAAGCAATCTAAATTTATAGTAAATGTAGAAACGCCGCCAGGGTTTTCACCAGTGTATTGCGAGCACCGAAAAAACTGGATGCAAACTTTCTCACTGGATTTAATGACTTTTCTAAAAAGTGACTAGTGCAAATTCAGCGACTATTTCCACTCCCTCTTGTGCCATGCAAAGGCAGGCAGGCAAGCAGTCAGCTGACAGTACTACTAAGCTTTATACTCACTGATATGCAAATGAGCGTATAGGTAAGTGTCGAGTTAGTGCTAGACACTTTATAGAGGTGTGTGTGTGTTTTTCTGGCCACACTGCTTGTAGAACTAACCCTACATTGCCCATGAACTCTATGTTGTGACGTGTCATACGACCATTAGCCAAGTCTCTAGGTTGCATGGTGTCGATACGCTCATACGGAGAAGACAGCGCAAAATAAAAGGAAGGAGCGGAAAGAAGTAGTAGTAGTAATAAAGTTTAAAAAAACCTGGAGTGAAAAAAAGAACAAAAGAGGAAGGCTGAACACAGGGGACAATGGAGATGAAAGAGGAGGGGAAAAGAAGAAAAAAACAAAGGTCTTTCAATTCAAAATGGCTGTTGTGTCGTGAGTGGTTGGTATTCAAAATTTGGCTTGTGGAAAATCTGATTGGCATGCCCGTTAGGCAAGCTCACTGAAGTACATTTACATTTAGTCATTTAGCAGACGCTTTTATCCAAAGCCACTTACATGAAGAATAACAGCAAACAATCAAGGTATAGTGCAATAGTAAAGTTTGCCTTTGGGCAGACACGGGGAGGAGAGGTAAGTTGTAAATAAAGAGCAGGAGGAGGCATTCTGTTCACCCAAATATTTAGCAATTTTGTTCTCAGCATGTTGGGTGCATTTTGAGAGAATTTTACTTAAAACTTTGAGTCTTTTGTTTTTAACTCAAATCTTACACACTGCGCCTTTAAGAAACCCACTAACACAGTGCTTGTGACCTCAAATTTCTTTTGAAGGTTTGTTTTTGCTAGCCAAATATAAACAACAACGGGCTGGATGAATTGATGAAGTGATAAACAGGCAGGCAGATGAAAGCTGTCAGTGGATTCAGAGTTAAGACCAATACCCTGTTAAGATTACACAGGCATTCCTGACCCGCTGACTGAGGAGCAGCACTGCCCTACATGGCAGCATCATATAGTCAAACTAGGAGAGGGGGAGAGAGGAAAAAAGAAATAATGGAAAAAGAAACACGGAAGGGGGGGTTAACGACAGAGGGAAAGGGGATTATGGGAAGTAATGACACGTTGTATTGGAGTTATATCTGGTCCAAACTTTCCAGACTGAATTTTGACTTTGGTCAGATAAGATGCAGAAGTAGTGATACATTTAAAACAAACCGGGTTTTGTATCAAAATGAAAAGTAATCTGACAAAACATAGAAGATCAACTAACGAATGAAGGTTTAAAAAAAAAAAAAAAAAAAAAAATCAACAATCTGATATCACAAATAGACAAAGACCATCTGGACAGGGACCTATTCAGCCATAAGGTCTCACTCTCACCTCATGCATGCACACACACAAACACACAGCAGTTGTGTTACCTGAGACACCATAGGTTTTTCCATACACGGAGAGGATGAGGGGGAGGAGAGGCCTTTTTTTCACAGCAAAAGCTTTCAAGCGTGCGTCTATGTCTGTCTGCTGACTTTAGTCTCTAACCACCCAAGTGAAGCTCACACCAGCCACAGAAACACTGACTGAGCAGCCAAGCAGTGATGCTACTGAAACTCATCAATCATGCAAATTCATAACAATTTGTCTATTGGAACTATAGAGCGCCTGCAAAGCTGCCTGGCTCAAGACAGAAATACTCTTTACAGCTTCTTCTCCCTCTGCAATCCGTCTCTTTTCTTTTCCTGCGGTTGGAAGACTAAGTATGCCTGCGTTCACCCCCCCTCCTTCTCCTTTTCCCCCTTCTCTCTCCATTCTTGCCTTCCACGCTTGATGAAAGCCAGAGGGAGAGTTTTTTTTCCCCCCTTTTAAAACAACCAACACCCGCCCCTTAAGTCACTCAAAGCTTCTACTGCACTGTAATGTCCATCAAGGCGAAGGCCACAGCCCATCTCCTTATACGGCTGCCTCTTTGCAGAAGCTCCAGTCTCTCCTTCCTGACTGTGGGCCAATCAGATTACAGAAAGGCTGCTCCTTAGAGATAGATCAGCAGCCCAGCGGCTCAGAACCACAGGACATTTTGTTTGAGTTATTGGGCATGAAAAATAAAAACTTTACGATGAATCTATAGTCAATAATAAAACATAGGAGAACCTAAAGTGTCCCTCCCTAAAATTCACACATATACACTCAGTGTGTGTGTGTGTGTGTGTGTGTGTGTGTGTGTGTGTGTGTGTGGTGGAAAAAAGTATTCAGATCTCTTACTTAAGTAAAAGTACTAATACCACACTGTTAAATTACTCCACTTCAAGTGAAAGTCCTGCATTCAAAACTTACTGAAGTAAAATTACAAAAGTATCAGCATCAAAATGAACTTAAAGTATCAAAAGTAAAAGTACTAGTTATGTGGAATGGCTCCACTCAGATCGTTTTATATATTCTAATATATATTATTGGATTATTATTATTGATGCATTTATGTAAGCAGCATTTACATTTTGTAAAGGTAGGGCTCATTTTAACTACTTAATATCCGGTTATGAGGTTTAATCCCAAAAAAATATTGAATCACTTTAAATTGATCATATTTTCGTGTTAAATCTCGACGTGTAAAGTAATTAAAGCTGTCAGCTAAATGTAGCCGAGTAAAAAATACAATATTTACCTCTAAATGTAAAAGAGTAGAAGCATAAATTAACATAACATAGAAATACTCAAGTAAAGTACAAGTACCTCAACATTGCACTTGAGTAAATGTACTTCGTTACATTTCACCACTGGTTTGTAATAAACATGGATAATATTTGACCAGAATTGTTATTTTTGTTTGGAAAATTGAAATCTTCCAGGACGTGTGGACTGCCACCAATTAATGGGAATATTATTGTAGAAATATGCATTGGATTTTTCAAATGCATATTTTTTTTTTATTTGTGTATGTATGTTGTTGTTGTTTACTTATAATAGGAGTCACTTGATTTGTTGACCAAAATGTGATATGTTTATGTAAAATGTATTTTTTTAAATAATGATAAATTACAAAAGAATACTTTTATAATTTTTTATTTGTGTACATATGTTTGTTTTATTTTTATAAATAGGAGTCACTTGATTTGTTGGCTAAAATGTGACCATACTTATATAAAAAATAAAATAAAATACTAATTACAAAAAATAGGTACAGGTAGGGGAATAGGATGATATTTGTTCTGAGTTATTCCCATTTATTCAGGAAATTGAAATCTTCCAGGACATGGGGCCAGCACCATTTAATGGAAATATAATTGTAGAAATATGCATTTGATGTAGTTATATATATATATATATATATATATATACACACATATATATACATATATCTATATATATATATATATACATATATATACATATATATACACACATATATATATATATATATATATATATAAACAACTTTTTTAATATAAAAATAAACTTGATTTGTTGACCAAAATGTTACATGTTTATTTCAAGAAAATAAAAAAAAACAACTAAATTACAAAATAATAAGTCTATAAATAAATAATGCAACAACAGGGACCCTAAATGCTGTAATTCCTATTCAAACAACAAGAGACATGATGGTGTCTATCAGTGTCAGCAGCTCTGTGTGTGCTGAGCTCTGTGACATGAACATTGTCTATTTTTGACAGTTCAGATCATCATCACCATCAGCATCATTGCCATAATCACACTGACAGCCCTTTCTCTAACACTCTGACTCAGCTTGGGCAGGGCAATAGGACCTAAAAATAAATATTTCTATGCACAATTCACGATTCTTATCTTTCTTTTGACAAATCACAACAGACCAAAACATTATGTAGAAACTGAATCATGAGAAATAATGCCATCATTTCAGTGGCGTCAGTATACAGCTGTGATAAAAGAGCAACAGGGCAGGGACAGACCAGATGTTTGGGGAACTCTGTGCCCCAAGAAGGCCTTTGTTGTGCACAGACACTGGCAGTTAATAGTGCTGCAATGATTTGTTAATTAATTGACTGAGGTTAAATGAGTCTGCAACTATTTTGATAATCAGATAACAGCTTTAGTGAGCCTTAGTTTTTTTCGACAAAAGTGCCAAAGACTTGCTGGCTTCAGCTGTTAAAAAGTGAGAATGTGTTGCTTTACTTTGTCATAAATGTTAGTAAACTGAATCATTTTGGGTGCTGGGCTGTTGGTCTGACAAAACAAGAAGTCTCCCTGAGCTGTGAGAAATTATTACTGGACTTTTACTATTTCCTGATGTTTCATAGAACATAATATATGAACAAAAATTGAGGAAAGTTGTAGTCCTAGTTGTTACAAATGTTAAAAAGTTTATATTTCTAAAAACAAACCTTGAAAAGGGCATTTAAATCAAAACAACATGTGAAATACAATGATAATGGACTACAACAGAATATAGTTCCTATCTGTATTTCCACTGCATGGTACTGCTCTGCTCTACTAGATATTTTAGTACCAGTACCTTTCTCTTTCTGTTTTCCACTGCAGATGGTTCCCCCTCAGTGTAAGCGGGATTCTCAGCTGATTGCCACTGGGATGCTGCGAGTAACTGCCGTGACATCATCTTCAATACGACACTTGTCTGTCAGCTGTATGAGGAAGTTTTGTAGCCTGACATTTTTTTGTAGGTACTAGGGATGGGAATGATTAATCCATGATTGATTAATGGTCGTTAAGAATTTGGTCGATCACGTGTATTTTTTAATTTTATTTTAATTTAATCTATGACTGTGTATCAATACTCACTGAAGTGAAACATGCCGAGGGTTCAGTTCTGCAGCTGTACGTCAATAAGCCAATAAGCTGAGAATTAAGTTGGATAAAGCTACAGTTTACAAACTGAAAGTCACAATAACAATTATAAAACACAGAGAAATACAAGAGTATTAATTTGAGCAAAAGTAGCTTACTGTATCAAACCTTGCTAGCATGAGTTACTAAGTTTAATTTTATCAAAATGTAAACACAAAACACGTTTAAATATGAAGATTACTGTAAAAACTAACCTCATGCCCATCTTCGGGGGCTAAAACATAAAACATTAAACTCCTTGACGTTATCTTTACAGCATCACCTCACTTGAGTTAGTTTTACCATCGACAGGAAGTCTCTTTTTATCCATTATCCAAACAGGCTTTTGCATAGTACTGTATATATATATACATATATATATATATACATATATATACATATATATATATATATATATATATATATATATATATATATATATTATTTTGCACATGTATGCATAGCGATTAATCAGTTAATTAATCGTTAACATTATAGATGTGTGCCGTATCATCCATGAGGTGGAAATGTAGCAGAATATATTTTGGTGAGTTGAGGTGAGTACCAGGGCAGAGGAAGTTAATAACAGCTGTTAGGGAGCACAAGCTGCAGGTAAATATTCCTGACTGGATGCAGACAGCCCCTCAGATAAAACATGATGAAGCGTCTACAGCGTTTCAACTAAATGATGAAAAAGGCAAAGTGAGTCCAAACACCCTTAACCTCCCTGACAGAGAGATATAATGTTTCATGTAACAGGGGTATGAGTACCTCTGTAGCAGTAATGTGCTCACAATCTGCCAAATCGTTCATAACTAATCACTGACTGACATTTACCTGACCTTTAATGCAGACCAATTTACAGAGAATTCACCTTATACCACCAAAGATCCACGAAAAACAAGCCTAAAAACAAAGACAAAATGTGAATGTTTTAATATGCTTGCTGCGCTGCCTGTTCCACAAGAGGAATAGTTAAGTAAAATCCAGCATTGCTAATTCTGAGTAGATGCAGCAGGACGGGGAATTTGTACACTGCTGTCACGACTTCTGCAGAAGAAGTTTAAATTTAAAAACCCAACGGCACTGACTTACTGCTGCAGTGTGAGCCGGGGCACAGTGTATGCAGAGGTACAATGTTACAGCGCTGCTTGTCATGCAGGAGTAGGTATCCTTAGAGATACTGCATACATTTAGAGCTCTGCTGCACCATGTTTGTGCATTGCATCGCTTGCTTTCTGTATGTGTGCGACGCTTTAGTGTGTTTTCACACCTCGACACACTGCATACAGCCTCGGGAGGTGGCAGTTAGAGCAACATTAGTGTTGGACAATATCATCATGGCTGTACGGGCAGAGGGAGAGCAGTTAACCCTGAGGTGGAGTGGTGGCACACAGTGCATTAGGCCACCAATACGGAGGACAGTGCACTTGGGTTTAGCACTTAATCTGTGGGAACAGGTGAGACTGTTTCAGAGAAATGGGGCCTCTATTATTTGTCACTTTCTAATGTGGGAGAATGTGAGAATACTCATAATCCCACAGGAATATGTAGCTGGTTAAACTGAGTGTTGTTAGTGTTGTTTTGACATGACACTTGCAACAAAACACACAGGTACCTGTCGATTTGTTATGAGAGAGCAGCTGTAAAACTCTGTCCATTTCTCATGTGCGTGCAGCTACACTCCCACAGAACCCTGAGGGTAATAGAGTTGGGTGTGGATCCCTCGCAAATTCCTTGAAGGCCTGTTGTCGTACGCTGGCTAGCCATGCAGTGTTGCGGAGATAAGACGGGAGGCTGTAAAGTTAGGCAGCATAAATACTCAGATGCTGCTCGCTGCCTCGCAAAGCACTCGGTGTGACTGCGGCTCGGCTTGACACCCTTCTTCATGGGCTCAGCGCTAAGCAGGTGGGTTATAGGGATGATTCAACAACTCTGGACGTCTACAAATACACATGGAGAGAGATGTGGGGGATAAAATGCACTGGACGCGCACATGTTTTCACACAACCAGTGGCTCTGACGTGTTTTTGTTTAGCTGTGAAAAGCAGAAAGATAGAAATGACAACAGGCAGACTCAAGTCATCATCATCTGCAGGCTCCTCATGGAGCCACGTCCACCACAAACCCAGGGTGAGGGGGTCCACACAGTCCCAAGCATAAACACAACATATTTGAATCACGATAGACTGTATAAAAGAAGAGGACAGTCAGGACTCACAATAATATTGCCTGACTGCCCGTGGGATGTCAGTTAGGACATTAGTCGCCTGTTTGAGGAAGTGGTAAAGACCTTTCTGATTAATTTACTTAAATACGACAATTAGTTTTAGTCGTTGTTGTTGTTCTTTGGAGACCACAAATAAATAAAGCATTTATAAAGTGCAAGTAGGGCTGGGTGATATATTGATATAAAAAATATATTGATATATTTTAGAATGTGATATGGAATTAGACCATACTGCATTTATTAATATAGTTTAAAAAAACCTTTTATATACAAATGCTGCCCTTACTAGGGTTTGTCATATTTAGTTCTCTTGTAATGTTCGTATTCTTTTCTCATATAAATATATTTATTTCAGAAAAAGATTGGCCTATTTTACTTCTTAGGCTATTTTTATTTAAGATATTATTTTAGATTTAAATGTGCACTTTATGGAGCTTTGATTTTAAAAAAAGGTTCTCCTGTAGTTATACAGTATTTATGTTGAATTAAACGGTTTCAATAAACTACTCGTTACATGTCATATTTGGCTTCGACTTTGACTGAACATTTGCTCTCACTTTGCGATAAAAATATCAGGATATATATAGTATATTGATATTCAGCCTAAATATGTGGGCTTCAGGCAAGTATGTTTCTGAATGACTTGCCTGACAGGTGAAAGTAAAATCATTAACACTGAACCCTAACGTCCTGGAAAGTGACACCGATGCGAAAGTGCTATAAACCTGCATTTTTTCTTATAGCCAGCAGAGGGTGACTCACTGGTTGCAAAAAAATAAGTCTGATTGTATAGAAGTCGATGAGAAAATGACCCTACTCTTCACTTGATTTATTACCTGAAGCAATAAAATCTTATTTTATGATCTCAGTCATTAGTTTGAAGTCTTCTTCAATACAGCAGGATGTTAATTTTGTAAATGATGGTCATATTTAGAATAAAATATACAATAAAGCAGCTTCAGGGTGTTGCTACCACGTGATTAGCGCTACCACTGCGACTGTAAATCTGAAGCAATGCGTATCAGTGGCACCATTTAAATAGCCATGGAACTTGTTTTTGGTTTCCTTAGACACATACATTGTGTACTGAATTAAAATATCAACCGGCCTTAAATTCAAGGTAGCGTAGGACAAATTGTCCTGCACACACGTCACACTAAGGATTTTATATTAACACCTATCCACACTGTACACTATGGTATAGAGATGTGTCACCCAAAATAGAGGACAGTACCATAAACATTTACAGAGGACAGTGTGACTGGTGGTGTGTCACCTTTAAAGTGCATTCCCACATGGACCTAACGCCCCCACCCCCTTACACCCTGCTAGTTACTACCACCTTCCTCCATTTGGTCTCATTCTCTTTGAAGAGGAATAATGTGTTTAGCTTACAGCTGCTGTAGCCTGCGGAGGGAGGGAAAAGAGGGAAAGGGAAAAGAAAACAAGAGCCTACACCTCTACTCAACATGTTGAAGTAGAGGTGTTGTGACAAATAAAGAATAAATTCTACAAAGTTTCACCACTGTATAAACACTGCAGTGATTACTATTATTGAGTGCCCACATCTTTTTGTTGTAATTGTGTGATTTAGCAGTGATGTGGTTGGATCTGTAGGTCACGTGTCAATGCGCACGTCCAGGTCAAATGCATGTTATGTTAGAATGTCCAAAAGACAGGGTTGTTGCTGTGTTTTCATTGATAGTAACTATGTGTGTCGGTTGTGCCAAAGAGAGGGGGGCAGTAACAGCAACAACTGTGTGTTTGTGTGTCTGTGTGTGTGTCTGTGTGTCTTTCAGTGTGTGTGCAGAAACAACTGTGCCTTGGCACCTGTCTCCCTCAATCCAGAGACAGATGAAGTTTAAACTGCATGGACAGCTTGGATGACAACTTTGAATCGCTTCACAAAATCTCAGCCTCCACCCTCTGTGCACATGACACGACATGACACACGCACATACATATGAAATATAACATGACACTGTGTGCAGTCAGCATGGCCGGAGCATGCTATAGCAACTGTGCATGCATGTCGATGCAGGTGGCCAAGCAGCGGTTGTATGTATCCCCCTGAAATCCCAGCGCCGCCCCTTAAGGCCCAAAGGAACCCAAGACCAGAGAGCAGGACATGCTCGAACAGAGCAGAGAACAGCTCTCATCCCCAGGCTGTCTCTCAGCTAAAGTAGCACAGACACGCCCACCATATGCTAAGAGCAGCCTAGCACACGTCAACTGTATAAACAGTATATGTTGCAGTTAATATAGTCACACAAATGTTGTCGTTCTGCAGCACATAACTTGACTGATGCCTCCCCTGTGTACTCCCTCTACTCCTGTAACACAAAATGTTGCATAACCACAGAGTGGTAATAAACCATTAGCGCGATTTCTGCAAAATAATTAAAGATCCCTGAGCGCAAAGGGTTAAAAAGTGAAAGGAGCAAAGCTGCAGGGACAAGCCCTGCTGTTACCCTGATGCTCTGCCAACTATCTGACAAAAGGCCTCACCTGGGCCAAGACACAGCAAACCAAAAACAGGCCACACCATACACAGCACACATTCATCAAGCCAAAATAAACTCATTAAAACACTCAATCGTTAATAATCTCTTGCTTATCTCGTTCTGATCCTGCAGTTCTCAACATGTGCACAAAAGTTGTTTGTAGGGAGAACTTACCGGGAGCATTGCTTGGTAGTACAGCCCCATCATGGTCTGATCTAGAGGAACAACTGCTGACCAGCTCTCCAGTCTCCCGTTCCTTCTCCTCTCCCCTTCACTGTGTATCTCTAGCCCTCCTCCTGTTCCTCCTCTCCCCTGCCCGTGCTCTAAGACCATGAGCTGACGATGGCTTCAGTCCACGTCTGTCTCACACATTCAAATTCTCCCTCGTTCACTCCCTCTTCCTCCTCCTTCCCTTTTCGCCGGTGTGTCCCTTCTTCCACTTCTCCAGCACGCAAGCTTCGGCTGCCTGTCACTCTCTGCCTCTCCTTTTCTTCCCGTCTCCCCGGCCCTGCTGCTCTGATCCCCCTCGGGCCTTTCTGTCTCTCTCCTCCTGACAGCCTGAGTCTCTTTCTCTCCTGTCTCTCTCTTCTCTTTGCTCTGCGTCTGTCATTCACACGCTCGCGTTACACGTCCTGCTGCTGCTGCTGCTGCTGCTCCCCCCTTTGCTTCCTCTTGTTCCCGCCCCTCTTTTAAAACTTTCCCTCCCTCTCAGCCTCAGTCCCTCCTATCCATCAAAGCATCCATCCCTCCATGTAGCCATCTAACCCTGTTTCTGGATGGAGTCAGAAAGCTGTTGTTGCTGTCTCCTCAAAACCCCAGGAGAGTGAAAAGGAACAGGAAGGAAGGAGATGCTGTCTTCTATCCACGCACTGGCTGCCTGAGAGTACAGAACACGAATGCGACCCCCACTGCATTGCAGCTTTTTTTTGATGATTTATTTATTGCGTGGCAGCCTGTCAGCTCCAAAAAAGCAGCGGTAGGTAGGTAGGCCAGTCAGTAGACAGCAAGGTAGCTAGCTGCGTGGGTAGGCTCCTAGATCACCATCTCTCTGCTGCAGCTGCCTTCAGATGCAAGTCTCTCTAAACTGAGGGAGCGCCAGCCCCGATCCCACTACCTAAACCCTCAACCTGCACATGAATCTGGATTTCGCTGCATTGCGCCGTTTTCCTTCTGGCTCAGGCTCAGTTCCCTCACTTCCCACCACTGTATTGTTAGGAGGCGCTTAATTTGCAGAGATGAGAGTGCAGTTCCTTGCACCGCATTTTCATATGGGAGGGACTGAACTCTGCGGGAAAAAAAGCCATGATGCCAAGCTTTCAGACATCTGCTGAGGCTGGCTAGAAACGGGTCCAGAGGGATGGAGGGAGGGCATGATAAGTGATTGGAGGTGGTGTGTGTGTGTGTGTGTGTGTGTGTGTGTGTGTGTGTGTGGGGTGGGGGGAAAGGGGCAAAAGAAGGGAGCTGGGTTGGGGGGACAGAGGGGCCGGTGGATGCGAGCGAGAGATAACAGGATAGAGGGATAAATGGATAAAGAGCTGGCTGAAAAAAAAGAGCCAGGGATGACAGGATTAGGGCTGTAAGTGAGGAGGATGAGAGGATGAATAGGGGATGATCTGAGGATTAAGCACACAGACTGAACACTGCGATAAACACACGGAGCCAGTCGCACACAAACACATGCACATAATGTACACAAAGATGTGCTGTGATCATATTCATGCTGCTGCACTTTGGCTGGCACCCAGACACACATGGACTCAAACAAAAGAGCGAAATATCCACCAGCACACACTAATCAGCTAATTCAAACAAAAGGCCTGCGCCTTCAAACACACCATCTACAGATAATCAATAGCTCAGCTGTTTTTGGAGGATCTTCAGGAGAACTGCTGGGTTCCTGCACCTTTTTCCAAAGTCAAATTCAAGCACTTTTTGAGCACTTATGAAGAATTTCCTGCATTCTAAAGCTGGTTGAATTTCATATGTAAATAATGCATACAGTTTAAACAGTAAAATGATTATTTTACCCCTTCATCTGTGATTCAGGGTACATACAGCTTATTTAGAGTAATAATTCAAGCACTTTTCAAGCACTGTTGAAGCCTTAATCATCACAATTGAACTGTTACTAACTATACTCACTTAATGTACAACCCAATTCCAAAAGAGTTGTGATGCAAAGTAAAATGTTAATAAAAACAGAGCCAATTATATTCAGAATTCAAAGTGCATATTTAAAAACAAAGTTTAACTATTTCAACATATATTGTCTTTTCAAATGTCATTTTTCAATTGAATAGATCAAAAAGGATTAGCTAATTATGGCATTGTGTTTTTTTTTCTTTTTACGTTTTAGACAAAATATCAAGTTTGTTTATTCTAACTTTTAACTAAGACTTTGTGTGAACCCTGATGTACTCTTCACACATTTTCAGGCTTCTTCATCCCCTTACAGTTGAGGCAAATTACATCTTTATATACACTATGTAGAGTATACACAATATTTCACCGTCATATTAAAATAGATGTTTTTTGACAGCAAAACAGGAGTCAGATGGTGATTTATTATTATGAACCTTTCAAAACGCCAAACACTTTCAAACCTTGAAAACACCACCTTAAAATTCAAGTGTTTTCACTGATTTCAAACACCCTTAGCAACTCTGAATCACCCATTTGAAGGCTATGACCAACAGTATTGCAAATGCAAGAAAATGTGGAGCTCGATCGATATGGAATTTTTGAGGCTGATAGGATGGCAAATTCAGAAAATTCACTTATTACCAGTATGGCATCACATTTAGTAAACATTTTTTAGCTGGGATGAAAATAGACTTTTTTTATGTGGATTGTGCCCTGATTTCTTTCTTAAACAATTGTATACATGGTATATTAAACATAATTGTCAACTAAATCACCATGTTTTGAGAAGTAATGCCAGATTTTCCAGATTGTAGCCGACTCTTTTTAGCCATCTTTAGGTGATAGATGAGAGAACATTTAATTTTTCCAGTTCTCTGCTGGACAAACTGTGATGCTGACACCATTTCTAAACCACCTCAAGCATCTTTTTCTGCATTATATGTTCTGATAAAAAGTCTTCATATTGGTGCACACATGCTGATAACAACAGATACACCCATGTCTGTGATACTGGCCGGTCGATATATTGACCTTGCTCTAAAAAAATGCTTAGGTGACTTGTTTGTATGTGTGTTTGTGTGTGTGTGTTGTTAACCTAAACAGCAGGAGACTGACATATATGGACCCTCAGGTCAGAATGGCCATGCACACACCCACACACACACACACACACACACACACACACACACACAAAACATTTACCCCACACTGTGCAGCAGCAGGGACCCACAGGAGCCTGTCACCACTTAACACAGTCATATTGACACAAGCAGGACCTACAGGCAGTTCAAACATGCATACATAACAGCAGACAGGAGCATTACCAAGACAAATGCACTACAGCAATGAACAAGCCGATCCGGCTGAGGTAGGCCGGGCTGGCCCCCATTTGCATGTTAACCAGCAGCTAGTGTGCAGGAGTCTCCTAATATGTGTGCTCAAGGGCAGAATACATTAGCAGGGACGACTTTTTAAATCATTTATTAAACAAATGTGGCCGCGTGCGCTGGCTTTGAATTTAACAGATGACAGGGGGAGTTCAGACATACTGCAGATCACAAGTGTTCTCTGCCCAGGTGTTTGTCTTACAAGCAGATGAACCCTGGCAGGGACAAGAGTGGAATACAAGTCCGCTCTAACTGTGCAACTCACTATGCTATGATTTTGTGCCCTGCAGGCAAGCCATCTTAAATAACTTGCTTCCATTTCTGTTTTACCTCTGCTCCACTTCTCTGCCTTATCCTCTCATTCCTTTTTTCCGCCTGAAATCTTTCTTATGATCTTTTTTTTTTTTTAACAAAATCCAAACAAAACACAAAAAAAGCTACATAATATTAAATTTAAACCTGGAAGCTAAATCATTTCAGTCGTCCTCTTTAAGACTCCCTCTCGCAATCTCAGGGAGCTGTATTCCCAAGAAAGGAGATACCAGGGATTGGACAGGCAAGCGAAGGGAAAAAAATAATATTTAGGAGGGGATGAGGCCTGTGAGAGTCTCCCATGTTGTGATTTGGGGAGGGAGGCTGGGGCGAGCAGGCACACAGACCAACACTCCCCTCCTGTGGCACTGCCAGAGAGCTGCACATCCCAAACAACCAACTGGAGACGCACACATGCACGGAGACAAAGCCGCACACACGCCAGCTCTTACATACAGAGGCCTTTCTCATAAAGACACTCAAATGGAGTTGCATACGCACACATGCACACACACACTCGCACTGAGCTGGTTTTGAGCCGCTCAATGTGCTCTGCTGCTTGGAGGTAGATAAGAAAACAGTCAGCTACCCTGCCGCTACGCTGCACACATAAGGCACTCATTACTGAGAGCAATATGCATGGAGAGACACTTAGAATGAGAGAGAGACAGAGAGAGGCATAAAAAGAGAGAAAGTGTGAGAGGATACTGTGAAACAGTGCTGTGAAAGGCGTGTGCAGAGCTTAGTTTAAAGAAGGTGATCGCGTCGTTTCTCTTTCTGAGGGTTTAGCCTTTGAAAGAGAAGCTCAATCGCTACCAGTTCTCCTTTCATCAATTCTTCTGACGGACATCGTTTATATGCGACCATGGGCTGAAGCAGAGGAAAATTAAAAGAGACCCTGCAGAACGCCGGGGTTGTCCCGATAATGATGTCGTAGTGGAAAAGAACCTGCTGTAGAACTAGATTGATGGCAACAGTAGGTTCCTCTGGCCAAGAACAATTGACCCTCTGAACACCACAACCCACAGGCAGGTTTGCTTTACCAAAAAAAAACCCACCAAAATTGCACCATTAATATTGTAGAAATTCATCCTTGAACAAATCACGTTTGACGAATGCTTCTGTCAGAATTAAATAACCAAATCTTAGCTTAAAATAGTGATATTGCATCATAATAACTTAATTCTACATAAAATAGAAAACCTACCAGTTCCTGTAAAAAACATTAAATTCTATACTTGGTAAACTATTCCATACTTGGGTGAGACTCAGTCAAAATGCACTGAAAATCTGTCTGAACTGAAGGCTCTTTACAGAGAGCAGAGAGGAGGGGACAAGAGAGTTTATATTTTTTTCTCTCGAAAAATAATAATGAACCCTTGGCAAAAAATGTTACACTTTTGGTACAAATTTTAGAGGAACCAATCTATCGCTGATTTATTCGTGGCAGTGTATATCTTAATTTACAACCTTTGAGAAAAAAACCTAATGAGCATTTGGTTTCTGTTTGTTCAAAGAGGAGCTGTGTGGATGAAAACTAACTTGTCTCAATGGCTCAAGGATTCTGTATGACATTATTTTTACCTTTTTTTTGTAAAAGAGGTTTTTTGCAAGCCGTCACTGATCTCTTACCTGACTGTGAGGTGGGTAGCCATGGAAACCGGGGTTTAAAGGCTCATTGTTCTGCAAGAGACAACAGGAGGGGGAGAGAGCAGTGTAAGTGGATGGGCTTTTGAGAAATGAGTGGATTCAGTATGACAGTCAAAACTTTTACATTTCGGGTGAAAAACACATCAATTCTCTACCTAGCTTGTTTTCAAAGTAACTGGAGAAAAAATAAATAAAGGTAGAGGGGTATTTTCACAAGCTGCCACTTTGGTCTAAAAGTACAACTCAATACTAATCAATCAAACCTGAAAAGTCCATTATCATATAGTGATATATACATGTATTTTTATTATAAAGCAGGTCTTGGTGTTATATAAATACTGTGAACATATCAAATCTGAATTCACAGAGAAATGCACACAGCCTGTATTCAGAAACTACGTCTTGAAACATCAGGATTTCTGAAGGGTGGTGACATCATAAGTAAACTATGTATAGGCAGCAATTGCTGCTGAAGTTCCATTACAATTGTTTCCTGGATGCATTACAGAACTAGAACCGCATTTTGGACTTGCAGCCATTTTTTCCCCCAGTCACCACTAACAGTAAAGTAACAAAAAAATCCCCTTGCAGCCCAAAAAGCATCATGGACCACAACAGTTCAAGAGACAACTGTAAGACTCTGGACAGGACGCTTTCGATTATTAATTTTGTAATGTAAAATCTATGGGCCAAGCGGGAGAAACAGTACCACGTATATTCAGAGGGATGTGTACCACAGCAGTAGGCCTGGAAGCTAGAGAAATGTTTGGTTGATTCCCCAGGAAAGAAATTTTCATTACACTGAATAGGTCCCATCTTTAGGTCTGGTATCCAGTTGTGATAATACATCCATGGCCCAGATGTGGAAGACCCGGAAATACTTAACAAGCAGAGCAGAGGGAGGCTTAAAGAGACAGGCACTAAAGCGTTTCAGACAGAGGGTGAATACAGCTATATTCAGACGCAAAGTGTGAGAAAAACAATGTGTTTTTGAACATTAAAGGATGTAACCTAGGATGTCATAGCAGAAACCCAACATATAGCAGCATGGGAAAAATTATTAGACCATTGCTTTCTTCCATCTCTTGTTCATTTTAATGCCTAGTACAACTAAAGGTACATTTGTTTGGACAAATATAATGATAACAACAAAAATAGCTCATAAGAGTTTAATTTAAGAGCTGATATCTAGCCATTTTCCATGGTCTTTCAAATAATGGTTATTATCAAGAAAACCATGGAAAAAGGCTAGATATCAGCTCTTAAATTAAACTCTTATGAGCTTTTTTGTTGCTATTATTATATTTGTCAAAACAAATGTAGCTTTAGTTGTATCAGACACTAAAATGAAAAAAGAAGAAAAAATGGTCTAATAATTTTTTCCATGACTGTATGTATGAAAATTAGACCCCTTTAGACAATCTCCAATGCGGACAATGCTATTGTTTTTAATGCCCACATCTATATAACATTTAACCAAAGACAGAAGACACAGAGTGAATTACCAGCAGTTTTGTGTGGATGCCATGACTAGTGAACCGCTACTACAGAGCTTTCATATTCAGCCGTACTAAACCAATCAAAATCCACTAGCAAAGGCTGAGCCCCCATCCCTCATCGACCCTGCCCCAGAAACCAGTGTTGTGGTTAATTGCTCTGTAATTACTTTTAATTAGATTATTTCTGTCTCTCTCCCCCCTTTTCTCTCCAACTATTATTTTCTCCTCCACATCATTTTTACCCCGGCGAGAGCAGCCATTGTTTGCTGCACATCTAGGTGAGGAGGGGGGAGGCAAAGGAAAAGACAAAGGGCGAGGGGGGGGGGGGAGCAGGAGGAGGACTGGAATAATGGGAAAAAGTTAACCAAACGATATTTTGACAGCAGAGAGAGAGACGACACCGGCACAGTCGAGCCTGCTGGCATGCCTCGCAGAGAAAACATGACCGCCTAGTGAGACTCATGCCTCTGCTCTCCTTGAGGCATGAGTCTCACAAGGTGGGGGGGGGGGGGGAGCGAGAGAGAGAGGGAGAGAAAGTCTGGGGGGGTGAAAGAAAGAAAGATGTGTGTGTATATATATGTGTGTTGGGGGATGGGGTGGCAGCCCTTTAGAACTGCTGATGTTTTCATTACATTTAATCTGCGGGACTGGGGAGCAGACAAAAATGTTTCAAATCCATGTGCTGCCCCTCGGCCTGAATGCACTCACCCATTCAGCAAACAGCTTGAGTGTGGGCCGTGTAACGCCACAGCAATGAGAAGGGCAGATTTAGCTTCTGAAGAGTGTCAACAGAGTTAACCTCCCGGCTCTGACCCCGAGATGCCTCCCGCGGAAATCACTTCCTGATAGCATTCATCCAGCCAATCATGGGCATGTGTCTGAGACAGAGGGCCGCGGTGACAGCAGAATGACACACTGTTTGTCTAAACATACAGACAAACAGCTATCAAAGCTCGTCCTGAGTCATGGCTGGATTATGAGACAATGGGCCCCTGGGCACAGACATGCAAACGGCCCACCACCTGACCTACATAGGAGCAAGACACACAGATTTTATAGCTGTTTTGCCTCTTTTTGTTGCAGTCTCGTGTCAGTGTTTTCTTAGTCGTAAGACATCTTGCTGTGGTTTTGTGTCTCTTTGTGGTAATTTTGTGCCTGTTTATAGTTGTTTTGGGTTTTGGACTTGTTCTAGTTATTTTTGTCTGTGGTTGATTGCTCCTCTTTTGAAGTTGTTCTGCATCTTGTCTTTATTTTGAGTCTGTAGATGCTTTGCTGCTCATTGTATTTATTTTGAGTCTCTTGTTGTCAGTTTGTTTCTTTTTGAGGTAATTTTAAGTATCTTTGCAGTAGCTTTGTGCCTCTTTGTAGCCATTTAAGTCTTTTTGAAGTCACTTAGTGTCTTTTTGTAGCCATTAAGTCTATTTAAAGTCACTTTGTGTCTCTTTGTATCATTTAAGTCTCTTTGAAGCCACTTTGTGTCTCTTTGTAGCCATTTAAGTCTCTTTAAAGTCACGTTGTGTCTCTTTGTAGCCATTTAGTGTCTTTTTGCAGCTATTTGTAGTTGTTTTGGTCTCTTTGCAGTCTTTTTGTGTCTCTTTGCATGCATTGTATGTTTCTTTGAGTCTCTTTGCAGTCTTTTTGTGTCTCTTTGCATGCATTGTATGTTTCTTTGAGTCTCTTCCTGGTCAGTATGTGTTTCTCTGACTAACATTTTGTCGATGAAGGCCTGTTATTTTGGGCCCCTGGACCTGTGCCCGCTTGGCCCTTTCAATAATCCATCCATGTCCTGAAGGGCTAGCTTATTCTCTGCAAGACTACGACTTAGAGATGCGTTGGGTAAGAACAAAACCAGATGTGGTGATGACGTATGGATGAATGAAGGAGTGTCTAGACGGAGCGGGACAGAGGGAAGCCAAGGGGAATGGGAGCATGAGGTTAAAAAAATGGCCAGATGTAAAGAATAGGTACGACGAAAAAAAAGCTTTTTCTTTTGATACAGTAAACTCTGACTCTGTATGTGTGTGTTTGTGTTCAGGCTCAGGGGCAGTCCTCCCTTTCCCCTGTCTCAAACAGCCTTTTCTTTGTTTCCACTCTCCACTTCCTGTTTCATCTGGAACCAATTTCCCCCTCGTGCCTCGTCCCCAGGGGGAACACTCTCCTTGGTGCGCCGCAATTACAGGGGAATGGACAGGCTTATATTCAGCAAAGTACTGACAGTGTAAAAAGCTGCTGGTGCTCGCCACGGCACAGATGGAAAGGCAGTTCAGAGCAGAATCTCAAGTCTACAAAGCCTTGGGCAATGTCAACGGGAAAGAGAAAACTCTTCCTATTCCAAATAAAAAAAGATGCATGTTGGGAGTTACCAACACTGTACTGCATTTCAAATAGGACTGCACTGATGTTCTGGTTTTCAGTTCACCAACAAGTGCTGCTAAAAATTTAACGGTGGGCCAAACAGCTGAGGAAATGTGATAATTTAGCTGTGGTAATAACAGGTGGTTAAAACGTTAACAATCTGTGTTTTTATCACATTTGCAGCCAATGCAAGGCATGAAGGCTTTGCACTGGCGACAAATACTGAGAGCAAAGCTGGAATGTCAGTGAAATCTAAACCGAAATTATACCCAACCATTAAATTATAGAGTCAGTGTTGCTTGTGCAGTGGACAGAGTGGAAAGAAGAAAGAGAAAGAAGAGGAGGAGGAGGAGTTTACGTAGAAGAGCAGGAGGAGGGAGTGCAGGGTAGCAACATCTGGAATCAATCTGTCTGCAAGAAAAGAGGGAGGGATGGGGGTAGGACAGAGGAGAAAGAAAGAAAGAAAGAAAGACAAAAAAGAAAGAACAGAAGGAAAATAAGGGCAGAAACAGACGCACATGAGAGGTGGAGGAATGTGGGGAATAAGACGGCCAGAGCCAAGAAAGGGGAGAGAAATATAAAGTAGTAAAACGTTTGCGAAATGGAGACAATGAGTCATAAGTGAGGAATGCCATGTGATTTATATTTTCTTAAAGGGTGGGGGAAGGGATTGGGGGTCTGAACTTGATACCTAGTTTTCAGAGACTTTTGTTTACTCACGCTATAACACACACACACACACACACACACACACACACACACACACACACACACACACACAGACACACACACACACACACACACACACACACACACACACACACACACACACAGTTTGCCATGTGGCATTGCTTTTAAGTATATTACATGCCTGCATGTCTTGAAAAGTACACAAAAGGCAGCCTCATTTCTGTCAGCTATGCTTTTTTAAACAAATAAATGAAAAAAATGAGCACTGAGCCTGTCCGGGTTGAAAGCTGGGCTTTCGTACTGCACTTTTGCAAGTTTCCATTAAGTTAATTCCATATAGTTTGTGAGCGAGGAGGAGCCTTTGAAGGCGCCGGCTGGCTGACTGTGAGGGCTTCAGACTGCACTGGCAGGGATCAGCAAAAGCACAGAAAAACCAGTCACACACACATAAACACACACCCTCTCTCTCTCCCTGTGTCCTGCTCTCTGACTGCACGGAGGGCAAAACTAAAGGGCGTCTCTCTTGTTTATTTTCACTCTCTTCAACTTGCTATTTTAGGAGAAGGAAAAAGAAGTTGGGGAGTTGCAAATGGTAAGGAGCAGGGGAAAGAAAAAGGAGCAGCGGTGGTGGTGGAGGAAGGCAAAAATGACATGAGGTCAACAGATGGTGAGAGGGGAGGGGGACGGAGGGAGGAGGGGAGCGGGGTAATTAAGGGGGCTGCTGCAGACATCCAGTGGTCCCGAACAGAACAGCCTGAGGAGGTGGACTTGGCTTTATTATGGTCTCAATCATATCGCCAAATGTACAAGAAAATCCCACCTGCTACCACCAACACATCATTACCCGCAAGACCAAAATCCTGACACTTTCGACAAAAACACTACACACATGACTGCGGAGTGCCGTGGCTCTGAGCCAGCCTCCCACCTCAACAGAAGGTGCGATGGCAATCTCAGAGCCAGAATTAACAACCTCACTAACATCACAGGAGAAATGGAAAACCAATCATTCATCGAGTGTTTCAGGAGATTCTTGGAAATCTTTGGCCCCAATACCATCAGCAACCGCAGAACCCTATGAAGTCAACAAATGACAAGTGAGTGGGAAATTAATGGAGATGAACACTGTTTGAGAGGCACTATAAAATGCAGAAAGTGAAGTAGAAGGAATTAACAAAACAGGCTGATGGGCACAGGGCAGGAATTGATGGATGTGATTCATCAATGTGATATACTCTAAAAGGCATGAAAGCCAAATGATGACTCTGAAAGTGACAAATGCTACAGACACGGGCGATATGCAGGGACATAAAGACGGAGAAAGACAACCAAGACAGCCAAGATGAATTGCATTATCCCCTCAGACTGAAGGCTTATTTCTGAAGACAGAAACTTTTTCGGACCCATAAAGTAGGAAAGCTACAGCATTAAGGCTGTATATTGGCATAGATCTGTGATACAATATGTATTGTGTTCCAGGAGTTATTGTATGATTTAATACACTATAATATGCCACAATAGTGTAAGCAAGACAATATACTGCAAATTTAAAATCTTTTTTTAGGAAAACTGTCATAGTATCTAAAAGGGCTGTCATGTTAGGGCTAAAAGGGCTGTCAACTACATGATTATCATGGTCAAGATTTTATCATGCATTTAATACAATTCTGTAACATCCAACATCACAGCACTACTTTTGTGCAGCAGTAAACACAACACAACTGTCAAATTTTTGCCTGTAAACGACTAATTTTAAAAAGATTATACCATTCTGAGAATCAAAACATCACAAAAATCGATAATCAAGTTAATCGATATATTCTTTTACACTCATACTACACATTTTCTTTTTTAGTTATAGTTTATGCACTTTCTCAAAGAGTATAAGTGTTTTTTTTTTAAGTGTGACAGTAAGAAAACATGTTGCTATAGTGAAACTGCCGGATAGATTCACTGAGGACTGCTTATAATAACAGATGACCTGAGGTTAAACATTACACAGGTGCTGATGTGGGCCTATGTACAGCATTTTTTCCTCATAAAAACATATAGGTCCCTGCAGCTCACACTGTCCAGTCAAATTTTCAAAGTGCCTTTCCCCATGAGCTAATTTGATAGCTAATTTACCATATGGCACATTTCAAAGCAAATAAACACTATATTTCTATTTTATTGTACTGTTTTCCTTTCATTCCCATCAATTACCACATTTCCACCTTAAATATTTCTGGAATCTTGCAACCCTAGTTGTGAATAAGAATATCTTTGCCAGGAATGACTCACGACTAAAATTTGAGCAATGTGTTTTAATTAGGCCATTTCATTATGCTACTGCATTTCAATAGGGCTGTCACAATATCAGAATTTTACGGCACAATTATCATGGCCAAAATAATTTATCATAACAATATTATTGCGCTATCTATAGAAAATTTTAATTAACTTAAAATTTGCTTCCTTTCATCTCTTTTTTTGGCGAACGAATTGAATACAAAATACAAGTGGGAGAGAGAGTCAGTGACCATAACTGTATAAAAACATACAAAAAGAACACAAAAAAGTGATTTTATGATAAGATACGATAAGTTAAGATAAGATAGAACTTTATTTATCCTGAAGGAAATTCTGGTTCCAGATTGCTCCAAAGTAACAAAAACAATTACAAAAACATCACAATATAGGATAATATGAGAAAACAATGAACGAAATAGGTAACTTGAGATCAATCTTTCACTTTTTAAATACTTTTTAATATATTTTTTAAATATCACAGGTATATAGCGACCTCCTCTAAAGAAAGTCAGAAGCTGCCTGTCTGTTCTTTTTCTGCCCTGTAACTTGCACCAATATGCTGCACAGGCTGCTCCATTGTTTTCTGTCAGATCTAATTATTTCTCTTTGTCCTGGCAAAGCCTGTAGTGCAGCACGGGCATGCATTATGTTACAGTGTTTAATATATGAAAATAGAACACACATCTATGCAAGTTTTCATTTCATGCTCTAACAGATCAGCAGCAATGTACTTATTTGATAAGAAAATGTGTCACATCAGAATTTCCCATCAACTGATCCTCTTAATGAAGTATTGGTGCTCAGTATGAGACATGGCTGATGTCTGATCTTAAAAAAGAACAATGCATCACATACGTCTTAATAGATGAAGGTATATTTCACAACTGAGTTTTCATTATTAATGACACTGTGGCAGCTGGGACAACACTGTGGCAGTGCATCACAGCTGACCCCATGTAAGGGAAACACTGAATTGACATTTCACTGTGTGTGGGAGGAGATGGGAGCACATGTGACAGTTTGGGGGCAGCCTTGGGGAGGAGGCATGTAGGGTGGGGGGGGAGTGGTGACTTGATGACCATAAAGGGAGAGTTAACATGCGAGTGTCATGTTAAGGAGCTGAAAGCAGTGTGCTTTACAGTACACTGATACAGAGAGAAAGAGAGATCTGTTTTATTCTTTTTATGAATGGTGCCTTTTCTCTTTTTTCTCCAATCTGATTCTTTTCTGCTTTAGAAATGCAGCTATTTCACAATAACGCACGGAGATTGAACTAAACACACACGCACACTGACACATAGGGCGTGAAAGAAAGAAAAAAATGAGTTGAGCAACTTCGTGTGGAGAATTTTTAGCTTATCGTTGCCGGTTCAAAAGTCAAGGGCTGCTGCTGTACTAGGCTCAAAGTTTAACGGCAATCATTAAACAGCAGCAGAGGGCATAACGTGAGACTGGGAAGGATCGTGTGCGACCCTCTGTAACAAATATTAACACGCAGCAGTACAGGCTCTGCCCCTCTGCCTCTCTGTAATACTGTTCCCCTTCTGTGGATTTTTCCTTCTTTTCTGTAAATAATTCAGACGGCTGACTTCTGAAGGACACTTTTGGGCTACAGTTACACATGTAGGCTCTCAGGGCATATACGCAGGTTACTATAGGAGCTGTGCAGCCACGTAGCTTATCAGCAATAATTAGTGAGCGCAGCAATAGCATTTTATCTTACAGTCAATGATTAGGAACAAGAGGCAATGATTATCTTCAGTATTTTGTGACTTTGTAACATTTAAGTCTATAACAGGTTAAACAACAGTGACAAGTCCCTATCAAAAAGACCCAACAGATGTTTTATGTTGTGCAGTTTGTTACGACTAGTTATAGAAAAGTAAAGTGACTTCCAAATAAATTAAACTGATAAAAGCTAATTCTCACATTTATAAGATCCCAGAGAATTAGATTGTACACCATTAAAGCTGGAGTAGGCAGTTATCTGGAAAAGACAACAAATAAGCCACTATTTGAAAATACAGTCATCCTACTGCAACTCTTTCCTCTGTCTTAAGCCCCTCCCAACAGGCAAGTACAGACATGTGCTCATGCTTTATACAGTTACCTAAACTAGTACTAGTCATCTCTTCAATCATACCAATCATGATTGTGATCCTGATGCCATTATATGTTATATAGTTCTATGAATTCATGAAGAATTCATTTTTTGGCAACTTGTGGCCCCTCTGAGATGACCATAGACTGTACAAAACAAATGGCCATAGACATCATGACATCACCCATTGGTTTGTGGACTACTGTCTTAACATTTTGGCAGTTGCCATCTTGTTTTGTTGGAACCAGAGGGGCCCATGCGTGGACAGGAGGGGAAAAAAACTGGCAATAGGCGGGTTTCCATTAGGTACTTCTCCCTCTAGTGAGCCTCTATGGTTGTGGCTTGGGAGAGAGGATCCACCCAACTTCACCGGTTAGCGGCTCAGAAAGTACCTGCCTCGGGTAGGCACTGAGCCGCTACCTGAGCCACTACTCACTAGTCGACGCTGATTGTATAAGGTTGAGATGGTTGATATGACGCGAGTAGAACTCGACACAACCACAACATAACAGCGCTTTTTTAAAAGAAATAAGCAGAGCAGACTGAGACGAGAGAATCCAGGACAAGAAATGAAAGAAGAGAAGACTGTTCTCTTCTGTTTGGACTTGCCACGTCGTTCTGTTGTCAGTGTCGCGTCATTGAAGTCACGGTCAAAATTGTTGCGGAATAATCACATAAGTGTCGCTGAACTATTTACGTCACATTCTAACTCCGTTAGCTAGCCGCTACAAAAGTACCTGTATATGAACAGAGGCCAAGGGGAACTAACTAGTGGGAGGAGCCAAAACACTCAGCCGCTTTCCAAAAAGTACTCAATGGAAACACGGCTATTGTGCTCAGCTACTCACAGATATCTGATATATTTATCCAAAAGGCAAACCCTGTTGTGATCAATGCTGGAGTTGCAAATTCTTCTACCGCCACCGAATCTGGCTTCCAGTTTCTGAAGGGACATACGAGAACAAGTGCATTTGCAGAACAGCCAGACCTGTAATTGGCTGAACTCTGCCGTCAAGGGCTAGATTTTCTAAAGCCTGAAAACAGGTCAAGAGGAGGTACAGAAGTTACAATATGCTGAAAGGTTATTTTGGAATTTCTCCCCAATGGCACCAAAAAAAAAAGAATAAAGTGCTGATGCCAGCTTTAATAGCAAAACTATTTTAAATTTTGGGTGCAATTTACTTTTAGCACCAAGGAAAAAAGTCAAGGCACATCTCCAGAGAATCCCTTAATGTCTGCTTTCTAAGCCAAGTGGTGGGGAGCCGGCTGTTGCAATAAATTTTCATTAGTGACCAATATGACAGACTAATACATTTCTCACTGGGCTTCTTGGTTGACGAAAAAGTTTTACAAAAGTCTTCTGGAGGAACAAGCAACTCTCAATGTATCTGCTTGTGGTGAGCACTCTGAAACCAAAAATCACTTCTGGTAATAACATATCTCCGTGATCTGTCCGTTCATATCAACCCACGCCTTGCCTGACCCCCTCCCTTTGCTCTGGCCTGTTAAAGCGATCAGTCTGGTTAATGCCCTCTCCTAAATGAGCTTTGATCTCGTTAGCGCGACACAAAGCCTCTTTACTGCCAACGATAGGACAAATCGGCTCTCCGAAACAGAGAGAGAGAGACAGGCCGAGAGAGTTATAAACTGTACTCCCACTGCATCTGAGTGGACCACAGCACTGCCTCAAGGGGAGGCATCAATACTACAGAGAGTGGGATAAAAATAAAAATAAAAAAGAGATAGAGAAGACAAGAAGGAGATGAGGAGGGAAAGAAGAGATGAAACAGGCGGAGCTGGGGGAAAATGGATGGATGTTGTGTAGATTTGAGTGATGGGACATGGGCCGAGAAAGGGGGAGATATCAAAGATGGCAGGGGGGAGGAGATGGGACGGCAGAGAGAAAGAGTAGAGGGGGGAGGGGTTTGGGTGCTTCACCTCACTGGCACACTGAAAAGCCTGTGAACCAGGAGTCAATTAGCAATCTGGAAATATGCTTGGGGGAGAAATCAGAGGACAGCTAGAGGGGAGCACGGGGTGTGAGGGAGGAGGAGGGGGGGAGGTCTGCCATGCTGTTTGTATGAGGCAGAGCGGGGGGAGGAGAGCAACAAAAGGGAGAAGAGGCTGCACTCTCATTTATTATTACAGTCCTGATTTACAGTCAGCCCGGAAGGTCGGCAATCTACCAGCCCTGGCTCTCAATGGGAATACTATGGTAATTGTTGGGTGCATTTAGATATAGGAGCCTCCACTCAACTCCTCTTCCTCATCCTGAGCACGCACGCAGCCACAGCACGGGGGCTGCCATGCAACTACCATGACTGCATTAGCCCTCAATGTCATTTTCTTTATTTATTTACCCTTTGCATAAAATGTTATTCATCATTCAGGGCCTATAGTCCTGCTTATCTATCCCCCAAACTGATGGTGTCATCCCTGCTATCCATCACTTTCCTCTCATCCTTTATCATGGCCCCTGATGGATGCTAACTAATGGCTCTGACTTCCTTTCTCTCCTGCTTCCATCCTTTATTTTCCCCCACATCTATCTATCGAGGCTTCAAAGTCTCCTTTCTCCCCTGTACTACACCCAGTATAGTGTCCATCCAAAACCCCACTTTTTATTGCTCTTTGTCCTTCACATCTTTGCCTCTTTCTCTTCCTATGTGCATCCACGGATCACTCTCCGTCCATCCATCACCTCACCCTTGCATCTGCTCCTCTCCCTCCCATTTCCAGCCTGACCCCCCAGTACCCAGCGATCAATACAGCTGATGGGCAGTGAGAATCCTCCCCATGCCACGCTGCTCATTGTCACATCATGTTCGCCGGCGGGCTATAACCTTTCCCCATCATCAGCATCCATCCTCTGCGAAGCTCACTGAGCATTACGCAGGAGGACCTATTTGTCATTGCAGCAGGTCAGCCGCACAGCCAATTAAAGTATTTTACCAGTTCCCCTGGATTCAATTACCTGCAGATGACCTTAAGCCATGTCCGCCTGCCCTTCGACTACTCTTAGTGCTGTTTCCCTCTACTTAAAACACCAGACGTCAGCTAAAATTCCCCTTGTGCTGTTGGATTTTAAAGCATGTGTAGGTGTAAGAACGATGTGTAGTGCATGTGTTTATGGGAAAAAGAGAGCGAGAGGAATAAATAGTGATAGAAGGGAGGAGGGCAAGCCAGAGAGTTGCACCCCGTGACTCGGTTGCCCCCAGGTTTACTGTATTATACACAGATTAGTCCGGTGGCGGCAGGCTATGCTGATGCTGCCTCAGCAGTCGAGTCATGAAAGCAGGGAAGACCCGTGTTAAGGAGGGCCCCCCTTGAGCCCCCTTCGCTCCTTCAGCCGACACCAAAAGGCTCTGTTCTTTGTCTTTCACAGTGGTGACCCCTCCCCCAATCCCCTGTCTGCCTCTCTCTCTTTTAACACCTAGCGACAATCAAGGGGGGGGGGGCAAGGAGCGATTAATGGCACATGCGGTGTGTATCAGGATTTGATGCCATGACTCACTGGAAATTATCATCACAAGTCTGAGTGATTTCATCCATGCAAATTATAAATAAATAAAAAAATAGAATGTGAGCGAGCACTGGTTTACTTTCCAAGACAGGCTGCGTGATGAATGGATCTGATCTTTGCTGTGCTGCTGCCTGTCATAGCAATGGAGCCTGTATCATATTACCTTTGTCTGGCTTGGTCATGCTCCCTCACTGAGCAGCTCCAGGAGCACAGCTACAGCATTATACTATCCCCACACTTTTGTGTAATTCAATAAATCCCCAATTTAGTTTCAATTAAAGGATTTTGCTGCAATGATGCATGATTACATTGTAGATGAGGGGAAAAAGAAGGCCTGTCAAAACATTATCATGAGTCCCTGCTGATGCTTGGGAACAAAAGCTTTTACTGGAGGAGAAGAAGAAGGAGAAGAAAGGGGAGGGCAGATGATACTTTGTTACAATGCTGCACACATGATGGAAACTAAACGGTACAGATATGTGTTTTGCATTCTTACCTGTCCAATGTCACCAACAACACTCCCGTCTATCCTTGGTCTTTTGCACTCCGCCCCGGCTAAGTCAGTCAACGCAGCGGCTGTTTGAGCGTCGGGCTCCGGGTCTCCTCGCTTCATCCCACGGACAGCTGCTGGACCCCCGGCCGCGTTTGCAAGGGCTCCGGCTGTTGTATCAATGTCTCTTTCCATTATTCCCCGACTAACGGGTAGCATTATAGATGCAACGTCGGTCGACATTAACATTGGACGGCAGACAGTCACCAGTCAAAAGTCTTTACCTTTGCCTTCTCCGGTTGAATTATCCACAGCTCGATATTCACAATGGAACTGGCTTTCCCCAAAAAGCGTAGAGGGGAAATATTGAACTGGTTTACATCAATATGGGCAGCCTGTACTGTTTATTGTCTTAACTTGGCGTTAGCTATTCGAGGCAGAACATTATGACCATGCCAGGACAAAGAACATCAAGTACAGCCTTTTCCCTAAAAAAGTAAAACGACGCCAAACAGTGACCTATTTTAATAAAGATCACGCGTCCGACTCCTGGATGCCTGACAAGCTAATTAGCTAGCTAACAGCAGCTAGCTGGCTAGCATTACATTCCGCTAGCTCTCGTTATAAATTTGGCTCGGAGACACACTCACTCCCGCTGCCAATAATAGAAAATGTTGGAAATTAGCTTCGCGTAATACTTGTCCTTCTGCGGGGCCGGCCAGTCCTCTGTCTCCTCTCGCCACTAAACGTGTTTTTGCATTAAAGCTGGTTTCTGTTGTTCCTCCAGCCTTCCCGTGGATCCAGTCCCTTCTTATCACACCGTCCGTCCCTCGCTGTGCTCTGCTGTGGATGTGTCTTGGCGTGCGGACTCGCCAGCCGACGAACACGATTTCCTCTGGTCTGAGTCCCGGTTGGTGTGACTCGTAGTGTGGAGGGAGCCCGTGTGCGCTGATCCGCGGTCAGATTTGTCTACGGACACCGGGAGCAGACAGAGAGGACAGGGAGGTGAGGTGGGCTGGTCTGAGGTCTGCGTTTCCTCTGTCTCCTTCTTCTCCCCACCACCACAGCTCCCCCTCCTCCTTTATCCTCACTTATTATAATGTTCAGCCGAATCGGAATGAAGATGCTGCTATTTTGCTGCTTTTAACACTGCCAATAGATTTTCTACCAAATTATAAAATACTTAATATATTAACCCATAAGAACTCAGACCCAGTTATCTTTAAAGGGAAGTTATGGGGGATATATCACAGACCAAGTGGACCACATAGAACACATATATATTGTTTTTAAAAAAAAAAATACTACCCCTAAATGTCAAAGATCTGCGATGTGACATAAACGTTGCATTTGGCGTTTATGGTAATTATGTTTATAATATTTATGTTTATAATATTTCCTATTTAAAAAAAAACAAACACATTTTCTGCTTACAGAGACACAAATTTGCCTTTTTCTTTGCATCTTCACAACATTTATCAAAATTGTGACATTAATAATGCTGTTTAACAATAAATGATTTCTCAAATTTGTTTTTAAGTAGCATAATAATAATAATAATAATAAATCAATAATAAATAAAAACAAATAACCATGTGCATTTTTGTTTGCATCTCCATAACATATATCAAAATTGTGACTTTAATTTGTTCAGGAAATATGGTCAGAACAAGTTAAATGCAATACAGGACACCCTATTAATGGATTGGAATTGTTAAATGGGTTTAAACAAAAAAAAAAGCTTTTTAAAAATTAGCTACTTTTTCACATTTCTGTTTCCAGTCACACCCACATTTTTGGAGAAGTCACTTCTTGTCAAAGTCACATGACCATCACACACATTAAGTATGCATCGCTTAGGGATTTAATGAGTTAAGGTGAAGCATAAAGGTGAATATGGGAGATTATAGAAGATTGAAAGTGTTTGTTACACAGGTGTCACCATGGGTTCTTATGGGTTAAAACAACGAAACACAATGATAAAAGGCGATATATAATAGTAATAATAGGGAAATATGTATGAAAATGTCCACAATCAAGACAAACAAAGACAAATATAAAGTAAAATAAAAGCTAACTTACTTAATGTTTGAAAACAAAATTACATGCCAATACCCTAACCTAATACATTGGCTTGCAAAAAATGTAATCTAATCTGATTACTTTTGGATTACTTTAAAACCAAACACTGAAAATGTTGAACCTTGCACTAAAAATGGAAGCAGCCAAAATCAGGTAAATCTAAAGGCATATTATGCAGGAATTGTCATTTGTTGTTTGTAAACACATCATTTAAACTTGGCCCCTCCTCCTCAGATCAATGAAAGTGAAAGCAAACCGCAGAATCACGCTAGTTTTGGAACAAGCTTAGTCTGCTTATTTGGCCTCAATATATGTGTGTTTTTTCAGCAGCGTGCTATTTTTGGAGCTTTGTGGCCAAAAAGGTCGCCCCCAGAACTTCTTGAACACAGCAAAATGACATCAAAAGAGGAAATACATGCAAAGGGAGAGTCTCTGCAGACACAGATTGAGAGGGATTAGTTTTGTTTGAGCCTTTACATTCACTAATTTCATTTTTAAGGGAAATCCTGCCTAGTATTGATTAAAAGTATAACAGTAAAAGTACTCACTGTGCATACATTATCATTATTTATGCAGTATACATCAGTCTATATTTTGTTGTTTCTGAAAATACTGCATAGTATACCTTTAAATTTCATTCGGCAACATGTGGGATGGTGTTGTTTTGCTGTTTCTTAATCAAAGTTCACTCTTGTAATGCAAGAAGAGGGCTTACTCAAAATGTTCAACTTTCACTGAGGCAGTTAAATAAAAAGAATCACTCACTTCATTATCCTTAAATCATCGATAAAAAAAATAAAATTATTAAGAAACTGGCAAACTTTTAAGATTATTTGAGTAATCAAAAATTTAATTTTGTAATCCTTGAAAATGTAACAAGAAGCTAATTATTTTTCAAATGTAATCTGACCCGATTATAGTTACTAATCTTTTGTAATCTGATTATGTAATCCCAGTTCCACGTAATCTGTGACTACCAAACCATGCATATAGAAATATGCAGTGTATCATGTATGTTACATAGGCCTACATAAGCAGTTAAGTAAAAAAAAACCCATATATATTCAAGGTCCGAGTATCATAACACAACATGTCTGTAGTGAAATAAAATTATTATTTTGAAATAAAATACAAATCTTTTCTTTTTCTTCAAAAAAGAGCAGCTGGCTCCCTGCAGTCTGTTAGATTATTCTGAAGGATTGAAATATAGCTCTGTGACGTTTTTTAATGCTTTAGCGCCCCCTGGTGGGTCTTATACGACAGAGCGTCTGAAGGGAACGGCCTTTCCTTCTTGAAAGAAAAAAAAAATCACTACTCTCTTGTGAAATTGTTGTCACATAATTCACACAAAAGCAACACTAATCAAATACGGCTGCTGTTGTGTAGAAAGGTTTATAGTAGCACAGCTGCAATAACTGAGAGAGGGGAGGATACATCACAGAGAGAAATACAGCTGCCACACACACACGTACACATACACACCTATATGATAAAACCTGCACTGAAACCTCACTTCACCTGCCTGCCTCCGAACAGATGATTGCTGTCACTTGAAGCTGACTGCCTATGTGTAAGTGTGTGTGTGTGTGTGTGTGTATATGAGCAGCTGAGAGTGTATTGTGTGTGTGCTTTTTTTCTCTCCCTCTGAGTCACTCACTCTATCAACCTGTCTCTCTCCTGCTACCTGTCCCTCCGCCACCCACTGAACCTGCAATGATGGACGGCGGTGAGGTCAAATCACTCCACACAGCCGCCTGTTTCACTGACGCAGGCTGTGAGAGCCGCAGAATCCATTACTCTCTTTTTTACAGCCACAGACCTCACAGGTCATGAAAAGATATTGGTTGTGAAAAATACACCATGGTATCTGTAGGAACATCTGTATTTTTAGTGGCACTGTGTATCTCTTGTACAGTTTCAGTGGTCTTCACACTGAACACTTTAATAGTATACTGGTTACAAACTTGTCCGGCAGTCTGTTTTTTTACACAATTAATCAGTGTGTATTTGTGCATAACAGTACGCATTTGTCACACAAGTCGGTTTAAAACCTTTGCTTGGTTCCCCGATTTTTTGAAAAAAACAAAACACAGTAAACGTGCCTTTTTGGACCTTGAGGGTGCCCTTCCAGTGGAGTAAACAAGATGCAGTGCACTAATAGATTCTGATAATGTGATAATGTGATGCAGTACCTCAAGGTTTCCCCTTTGGGAAAAAAATGTGATGCAGGGCCCTGCAGGGTGTCCTTCCAGTGGAATAAACACGATGCAATTCACTAATGGGCGCCCCTCCATTGAAGATAAAGTGTTGTAGTGACCTCTAGAGTGGCCTTATGGAAAAAATGTGATGCAGTGCTCTGTAGGGTGCCCTGCCAGTGGAGTAGACAAGATGCAGTGCACTAATAGAGTTCCTTAAATGGAGATAATGTGATGCAGTGCCCTCTAGGGTTCCCTTCCACTGTAGATAATGAGTTGTAGTGACCTCTAGGGTGCCCTTATGGGGAAAAAAAGTGATACAGGGCCCTTAAGGGTGCTCTTCTAAAGGAGTAAACAAGATGCAGTGCACTAACGGGTGCCCCTCCATTGAAGATAATGCCCATGTTGCCCTTATGGGAAACAATGTGATGCAGTGCCCTGTAGGGTGCCCGTACATTGGAGTAAACAAGATGCGGTGTACTAATAGGTGCCTTTTAATGGAGAAATTGTAATGCAGTGCCTTACGGTAGAGAAAATGAGGTATAGTGCCCTTAAGGGTGATGTTAAGACAGTGAGGACAACAATGCAGTGCCCTCTAGGGTGCCCTTCCTGTGAAGTAAAAAATATGCATTGCACTGATGGGTGCACCTACATGGAGGATTTGCAGTGCCCTCTAGGATGCCCCTCCGTTAAAGAAAGCATGGTTTAATGCCCTCAAGGGTGCTTTTCCATTGAAGAAAACGAGATGCACCATTAGGTGTCGTTTAACCCTCTGGAGTCCATCTATTTATTGAAAATACACATATTTATTTACAGTAATAACTTTATTTATATTTGATATGTAGACAAGCTGCGGAAGCCAGTTGAAAGTTCAATCATAGGAGCTTTCATAGTGTGCCATTTATGTTTCTAGACCATTTTTAAATTGTGAATTTTCTACAATTCTACTATTTTCTACTTTCTACAATGAAAACTATTACTATTTTTAATTTACATGCAAAAAGACTGTTTTGTAGTTTTATTATTTATTATTTTTTCTGCTGTTTTGGTGTGTATAAATGGTGAAAAAAAGGTAAATTTCCATAGAAACCTGTGTCGAGTTTGTGTCGAGAGGAGATGCTAAACAGAGACAGAAATGAATGCATAGGAAGTTAAAAAATTTCAACCAAAATCTCCTGGACTTCAGAGGTTTAATTGAGAAAACCTTGTTTGGTTCCCATTCAAGTTAACTCAAAGTAACCGCTAGGGTGGCCCTTAACAATCAGAAAACATACAACATGTGGTGCCATAGAGGCTGGCCTACATGTTTGAAAAGTTTCTGTGCCCTGGTTCCCCACTGCATGCAGCTGGTGCCCTTTTGGTGAAACAATTGCTTAAAAACCATTAGATAACCGATTAATAATTTAAGTAATTTTTTAAACAGACTGTGAAACTGTGTTTCTACCATTTTCTTATGGTTTATAGACAAATGATCAATCGAGCAAATCGTCTGCAGATGAAGCGATAATGACAACAATCATTATTACTATTACTGTCAATCATTAATACTATTTGCATATAGATTTGTGCAGATCACTGTTTTACAGTTTACATGCTAATTTAATTACCTTGAGTAACAGCTAGCACATGGTGTTTTACCCTGGCTGATGGTGTCACTGTGGGGTTGAACAAACCTGTTTATGTGAGAACTCTGTGAATTCCAGGAACCACCAACACATTCACACCACATTTATAAGGTGTGTGCTATGCATGGCCCTGTGTCATGTTCACTGAGCAATGAAAAAACCCACCGACTTCTTTAACTATTTACATATATGATATGAAATATGTGTCAATGATTTTTTTTCAGTGTGTCCCTTTTCGCTAGTTAAATGCATAGGTAATTAGCCATATCAGTAATTGGGGTACAGTAGGAGTCCATTACGGTACCCCTAAGGGCTAATAATGGACCTTAACTAACAATGAATACTTTTTTGAGGGACAAAAAGGTACTAACCCAAATCAATGTCAAGGGTATAGCTGTATCTCAGAGGGCACTACTCCAGCTGTTGTAAGATAAGATATGACATTATTTATCCTGCAGTGGGGAAATTTAGTTGTCACAGCAGCTCAAAATAAAGACACATAGATATAGAAGACAGAATAAAGAATAGAAAAAAGACATATACATAAATTCTATATACATTACATACATACATTTTATATACATACATTTCTGCTGTTTCTGCTGTTGTACCCCTAAAGTTACAAATTCTACACATTCTTTCTGAGTGTATCCAATGTATACAACACATGAGCCTCAATCATGACCAGTATGAAAAAGAACATAAGTGGACCTATTCCCTCTAAAACTCTATTTATATGCTATTCATTGTCTGTGAATCGTGAGCCTGATAAATCTCCTCCCTTAATCCTCTCTCCCTAAATTTCCATTTTAATTGATCTTATCATGAAGCTCACAAAGCCACTGATGACATTTAAGGATCTCATGACTCATGACTGCTAGACCACAGAGAACTGGATCTCCTCTGTGTGTGGGGTGTGGCTCCATGAGAGCTGTGCTGAGGACAATGGGGTCCTGGCTGATGTGGGCTATGTTTGCACAGAATCTGTCCAGAAGGGTATAGATATTACTGAAATGTGTTCATGATCTCATTTATTTTGTAAATTCATAGGTGGTTTTCAAAAAACATGATGTGAAATTTGGTTGATTACCCTTTAATGTTCAATATTTCTTAACTGATCTATCTATCTATCTATCTATCTATCTATCTATCTATCTATCTATCTATCTATCTATCTATCTATCTATCTATCTATGTAGTATATCCAAACTGATTAAAACTTTTTTTGTCCCTCAATTAAGCCAAAAGGTTTGGTGTCCCAGTATTTTACTTGGCAACATATTTTCTTCACAGAAATACAGCAGAGATCACAACAAATTCTTAAAGTAACACTTAGGTAGTCTTTTCCGGTGTTTTCTTTCTTTCTTGTCCTCTAAGAAGTTTTACATTTCACATCCTATTCACAGAATATGTAAATCAACAAAGCCAGGAGTACAGCATTTGCATGATGGCACTAGTCTTTGAGATAGAAGGACGATTCTTACACAAACAATTCTGCATTGCATCAGTACAATGCATCCTGTTGATTGGTGTACTTACTGTACTGTGTAACTTGTGGGTTAGGTGGAAGTGAGAGGGGGAGGGAGAGAAGATGGGTGAGCACATTTCCTTTCCTTTGTTCTTATCTGGGGTTTAAGTTTCACATTTATGAAAATAAAAAATATCAAGTAGCGTCCTCTTGTTATTATATAGGCATATTTTCTGCATGATAAAGTACCACAATTGGCTTCAATGTTCTGTTTGACCCTACATTTATCTCTGAATTCCTGTATTTATGCCACATCAAATCAATTTGAACTGCTCACAATGCCTCATATTCACAGTGGGTCCGTTTACTGTAACACTCAAACAGTGCGTAGCTTTCATTTCCCAAAGTTTCGTTTTGACTTTGATGTTAACCTGGCCCCGCCCCTTATGTACGTCACCGCCTGCTCATTGGCCCTACCTTATGTCAGTTACGCCTCTCAGCCAATGAGAATACTGAGCGAGAACAAAGAGGTGGGAAATGGCGCACATTGGGTCTGTGAAAACAGCACGAAGCAGCGTTGGGAATGTTTCACTTGTAGATGTTGTCTACCTCTTAACTACCTGAAGGTACAGCCGCGACAGCCTTTAACAAAACCAGGTATTTATTGCATTTGCAGTTAATGTCTTTTGTAGCATGGCTGCCATATTACTTAATGACATATTTCAAAGAAAGCGCCGTTAAAAAAAAACGTTTAAATCCGCTTAATATGACGTTTACATATAAAATATAACTCTCGGAGGTTTCATGCATATGTGTTTATATGTGTGTATTTTTAATATACGTAGCGTGCCATTGGACACACAATTATGTGCTAATAAGTCGTTTACACCTTTCAGACTTCACGAGTACACGCAGGAAAAGACAAGCTGGTCACCATGGCTCTGGACGGATGTGGCCTTTTCTGCAAATACACCCTCTTCATCTTCAACATCATCTTCGCGGTAAGGCTGTCATAAATTCAAACTGCGTAGTAGAAAATATACAGAAAAACACCTCTCATTTCCCCCCTAAGTGACTATAATGTCTGTTGTTTTTGTTGTAAGGTATCATGGGGGAAAAGCCAAAATAGTTCATTTGTATTTAAAGTATGTAGTGTCAGTGTGTAATGTAGAGTCCGACCGATATGAGACGCCAATAATGATTTTCGAGTGGAAAATATTCACCGATAGGTGACATGCTGGCCGATATAGTATATTTTTAAGCTGGAATTTTCAGCTACTTTCTCAAACAAAAACTTATTGGCATAGTAATAACACTATGCATAAATGATGTAACTTACCACTGTTACCATATCTTGCTTAAGTCACAAAGGCATGTTCAAAAAAATTGCCTAAGTCACATTTTATTTTGACTTAGGCATAATAAATCTGCTTAAGTCACACACTTGACATAGGCCATTATCTTAAAGGGGTAAAATAACACAATCTGAGGATGTAGGCGATTTTACCATAGGTGGCCGGCGTCATGAGGAGATGATTTAGGCAAAAAAAACTATTTTGACAAAAAACCACTTAGGCGATTGTTTTAAACAGTGTGACAATATATATATATATATATATATATATATATATATATATACATATATATTTAACATTGGTATACATTATACAAGCAATGGTTTACATGGTCAGCCAATTCTATAAATGAGAAGTGAGAAAATAAAGAATAAATAGGAATAAAATAAAGAGCTAAATAAACATCATTACTGTTCAGTGTCAGTCACTTGCTGACTGTTTAAACTAACACTATTTCTGCATTATATATTGTGTAATAATGTTTTTATAACTTCACATATCAGACAGCATATACACAGATACCAACAGGCCAATATCAGCCTATAATGTATGTATTTTATACAGTCGATGATGTCAACAGATAAGTCTGTCTGGCTCTGTTAATGTTGTTCAGTTGGCTCACATTAGGTTTCGTTTCAGCTGAATGCCAATTTAGGTCACCTACTACTTTCACGTCTTGGCATGAACAACACATGCCTCTACTGTCTCACTCAAACCCAACAACATTAAAGGAAACCAAAAGAGAGATGGCACTAATTCATATATACTCTATTATAACCACAGATAAAAACATCTCAAAATTATTTGCAAATCAGGGTTTGTACCAGTGCTGAAAAATCCTTTAAAAACAATTTATGTTGTTGCAGATGTGCAGATTGACAGCCCTTATTAATGTGATGGAGTGAAATAATCAATATACTGTATGTATATGTATTAGTTAACACAGCTGAGGTACAGGAAAGTCCTAAAAATGCAAACTGAAAGTGCTTGATGTTGCCTCTGGTCACAGTGCAGGAACCCTAGTTAACACACACACACACGGTGATTCATAAATATTCCTTGATTTATAAATTTATTTTGCTGTCTATAAACACAATAATCCCTACCCATATCTTGTAAGTTGGTATTTAAATAAACGTGACATTATTTGTCCAAATAGATGACGATCAGTAGCTATATTGTTTGAAATTTGTAAAAAAAAAAAAAAAAAAGTAAAAGTAAAGAAATTAGTTCAATCTGCATTTGTGGGTTGAATAATACACATTCATTCCTTCTTGGAATGAAGTCATTTTTGATATGCTCTTTTGAGATCCAAACACAAAAAGTGTTTTTACAAATGACAAACACTTACACATAATCATCTATGTGTACAAAACAACCATTTATTATAAAGTATTTTACTCTGCTGTGGCTTTCATGTGTGTGGTCTATTAAACTGGTGCATTGTGTCTCAGTGTATTTTGGTTGCTTGACAGGTGTTTACCTAGCTGTCTCACCGTTTGTCTCATTCTGCACTTTGTTCTCTCAAAGAATATTTTTGTGTGGCATGTCTGTTCACCTACATGCCACCTGTTCTTTTACACCAGGGTTTTCCCTGCCATTATAATGCCTGGGCACAGCACCAAACCTGTTCTGGGCACACAAAACTAACTAAATGACATTTGACAGATTTTGGTTGCTATTTATTCATTATCTGCCCTAGCTTTTCCATTTTTTGCTTACCTGATTTGGTAATGATAATGGTCCAAAATTATGTAAAATGTCATGTTTTTAACTGAAAAATTAAGCTTTTTCATGGGGGAACTTGCCCAAACGCCCTACCATATTTGCAAGTCTTCCACAAACACAGGACAACTCTACAAACAATGTAAATAAAAACTCGCCTTCATATATTCCTCAGCTGTGACTAGAAAGTTACAGATTTAAAGATGTGAAACCATGTAACAGGAACGTTGGTGTCCTGCACATTGAGCTGTGGCTTTATTGCTATTCCTGTGGTTTTGCAGGTGGTGGGGTTTGCCTTTCTGGGTCTGGGCCTGTGGCTGAGGTTCAGCGACGGCACCAGAGGCATCTTTGAAATAGAAGCACTCAACTCCACTGTTTTTGTTACAGGTGAGTGCAACTGTAACGCAATCTGTGTTTTTTCTCCAATTTCTCCAAAATGCATGAAGATATTTAGCCTCTGATGCACATTAAATTCCTCTCTCTTTTCATTATTATTAGCTGTGACGGTACTGATAGCTCTTGGCGCAGTGATGCTGATCGTGGTGATATTTGGAGACTACGGTGCCTGCAATGAGAAAAGATGTTCTCTGCAAGTGGTGAGACATTTTAACACAGTAACTTCCTTATACAGCAGGGTTACAGACAAGTTTTTCTCCTGTTGTGTGAATAGGCTTTCTAACACAATGGACACACTGTAACTACTCATAGAGTGGAAAACTGACTTTGTGTTTATCTGAAAAAGCTTTGAGATAAAAACTTTCATTTGAGGACAGAGCTGATGTTCAGTTTTGTCCGTTGCATGAACAAAAATGGACAAAATAATAGAAACAGTAAATTTGACAATGAACTTAAGGATCAGTTTTACATTATCTGGAAATACCTCTCTCTCTCTCTCTCTCTCTGCGTCAAAAGTAATGAAGTGTCAACGAGCTACAAAAGGTGTTTTGCATGATCAAATCAAGTTCCTGTCAACAGACTGAGTGCTCTGCCCACCTGGCCTCCATCCTGGTCCTACAGTCAAAGATGTATAAATCACATCTGCAAGATAGAGATATGCTGCAGTGATAAATAGGATGTGGTATGGGGGGAGTTGAACCACAAACAGTTTCAGGGTTTTTCTTCCTGTCACATTTTACTCAAACATTTTTCCACTGCAATATATAAAAGTCCTGCACCTCAATGGAAACAACACAATCATGGCTAGAAGAAGGGAGAATAAGATATGTGCAGTATAACACAGTTATAATGACATAAATCATAAGAAAATAATAATAAAATCTGAGTTGAATTTCTTATATATATTTTGTTACACAAGAATTGGGGGAAAATGTAATCTATGAAAAAATGACTGACATGAACATGAACCAGACTGAAAGCAGCAAATGTATGCCTAATATGTATGCCTGTAGTATAAAATGCAGAACCAGGAGGACAAACAGGAAGCCACTAGACTACTTGTTCATGTGTGATTCTAAGTTGACTTTATCTTACACAGAACAGACACAAGTTTATTGAGTTGAAAGGTCCTGCGTACAATTTTACGACTAGCAAGTAATAAATAATTGAGGTGGGGTTCTTAAAGAAGACTGATGAACCGCTTTCTTTGGACAGAAGTCTATTTGTATTCAAAGCAAAGTGTTCAACTGTTACCTAGTAGAGAAGAGCAGCAGCACAGATTAACTCACATTTCTGTTTCTAAGTTGCCTCTTGTAGTTCATTGTAGCTCATGTAGTTGCGGATTATTACAGATTTAACCCTTTATCTGCCAACTTCAGCGTACATCTAAAATGAGGTCATAGATTTCTCCCAGGCTACGTCATAGATCGTGACACCATGGCATCTGACCAATCAGTATAATAATAAATAATAACCCAATTGACCTTGATTTGCAACAACAAAATGAAACATTTTGAAAAAAAGTAATATCTTGTATTTCATTGATGGCCCTATAACGGGCTACCTGTGAATAAGTCTCTCCCTCAGGTCAACCCTTTTAATTTTCATTGTCACTTTATCCCTTCAAGTTCTGGTTATCTCATTCTTGTGCTTGAATGTCAAAACTTTACTTCCTGAAAGCTGCAGACACATATTTTCCGTTGATTTCTAACCGCAAAGTATCGAAACCCTCTCAATTTCATGTTGCCAAACCCTAGCAGGACACTAGTTGATGTAAGGGAAGACAAGCAAATGTAAAAAGATCCTTTAGTTGCTCACAGCTCTGCCTCTGGCGAGCTCAAGGAATCTATGGATATCTGCACTTCTGATCTTTGACTTGATGTGGCATTTCCTTCTTCTTCTTTTCTGCAAATGACAAGATTTATGCTCATTTATGTGCAAAGACTGAGCCTGGTGTGCAAAATCATATCCTCAACAATGTTGGTATGAATAATTAAATATTAGTTATTTAACTACAACAATGGGGTTAAATATGTTGCAAAATAAACACAGTAATAAAAAATTGCAATAAAAACAGTATAGTTAAATTACCTGTGATTAGTGCCTGTTTAATAGGACTTTATGGTTTTATTTTTCTGTCCTTGTATGAAAGTTCAGTAGCATTCCTGAACTGTTACATAGCACAGAGGCGGGGGCTGACAGGGCCTGTGTGCTGGAGAAAGAAACAGACTGTGACACAGTTGAAAACTCTGATTTACAACAAAGAAATGTAATGCAGCACGAAGAGTGTTTATTTCCGTTTGTGAATATGAAGCTGATCATAAGCTCTAGGCGACTAATCAATAGGGAATGAACTTTTATTATGACTCATTAAACTGTCTCCATGTTTTATGAAGTGGTAGAAGCTTTAAATCACTACTTATTACACTCAATCAAGAGCTTTATGAGTTATATGGCTCAGTGGCCATGAAATGAATAGATTACCTTTCAAGATAGCCAACCTTTATAGGTTCTTTATGAAAGAGGTGAAATATTACTCTTTATATATTTTTTTCCCCAAGTACTTTTATGAAGTGCAATGTTAAGCATTCCAACCACTAAAAAGCATACATTATATTAAATCTGCGTATCGTTGTTTTGATGCACATTTACAGTGTTTCCTCTAGGATTTTTTCAGCAGCAAGGGTAAAGGGTTATTTGTCCCCTGGATGGTGTGCATGTGTAAATATCAATTAGCAATTTAGAAAGACACTCGACTACAAAACAAAGTTTAGAACCAGTGTTTCCCACAGGATTTTGTGAGACTATAATGGAGGGGCCCGAACAAAGTAGGGGGGTCTGGTTGCATGCTCCCCAAAGAAAATTTTGGCCCTAAAAGCCTAAATTTGGTGCCTCTCGTGCCACTATTTTATCTTAATTATTGCATATTTTAATGAATTGTTGTAAAGGAGCATAATGGTTCTATTATCTGGTTCTATTATTCTCTATGCTTTATACAGTATAAGGCATCACATTTTGACAGTTTTCTTCTTGTAAATTATTTGGTGGAATCATAAACTTTTCTATGATGTTCAAATTTATTGAGATGCTCCTGTATTAACTTGTACCATTCAGATGTTGTAATTACCTTTATTTACCTTCTTCTCCTTTCAGTTCTCCGTCCTGCTGACTATTCTGGCGATGGCTGAAGTTGTCGTTGGAATTATGGCTTATTCCAATAAGGATGAAGTAAGAAACAATTGGAAAAGAAGGGAAAGAACACAACAATAGGATTAAGAAAAGATACATGATTTATTTATGATGTTTGTTTTTCATTATGAAGGTTGGACGAAAGATTGCAGAGTTCTACACCAGCATGTATACTCTGTATGGGATCAACGGAGACCCAGTCATTGGTGCCACTCTCACATTCATCCACACCAGCGTGAGCACTAACTCTCTTTCCTTCACCACTATTCCACAGACTTGTCAGTCAAGTCAGTGGGTCAAAGGCTCATGCCAGTTCCAGGTCATTTTTTCTTGGACAACTCAAACAACTTAATGTTTTTTATTTATATTTAATATTAACACTTAACCGAGCCTCTAGTCAAGTCTTTATCTTCCAAGTTGAGTCAAAGTCATAACGACTCAAGCGCACATCTTTGCTATTTGATAAAAAACACAGTTAAACACAAAAAAATGTTGTTTTTGATGCTTTTGCAACTTGTGTAATGAAATTAAATTTTTCAGTTTAAAATTTTTATATGAAACCTGAAGGTGTTCAATATAAAAAAAACATGATGAAAAAAATAAATGAGAATATAAAATTCTGTACATTTAAAAATAATAATTTGTTACTTAACTGGAAAAAAAACTGAAATTCATGGCATTATTATGAAATGCTATTTCGTCAAAACTGAAATTATTGGGTACTTATTTATTTCAAAATCCTCTTTTTCAAGTCGGTTTTCTTTTTATTTTATTTTTATTAACATTTTCACAAGTTTAAAAAAAATATATTTTATGATTGTTTAGATATTCATATCAATTCCCTGCAAATCTTTAATTTCACAGGAATGTCCAGTTTCTCTGCAAATGTTTAATTTTATCAAAGGTTCATTATTTACAGGTTTTTAATGTATGTATTTAATATTGGACACTCTATATCATAGATAGGGAGCCTTAATGTTCCATGTGAGGTTCTGCTTCTCATTAAAATAAGTTTGAGTGTTGTTAATGACCTCTCTCCTCTTTAGCTTCAGTGCTGTGGAGCGACCGGGATAGTGGTGGTGGAGGTGGCTAAACAGACCTGTCCCAACCAATCGTTCTGGACTGCGGTAAGTTGCTGCCAAGAAAAACAAGTTGGTTTATGTTGCTTATTATCTGATTTTGTAGGGTGACTTTAGTGTAAAACTGACGATAAATGAACCACTCCTCTGCTGTCTTCTGTAGACTCTGCCTTAGCCACAGTATAGAGGGCGCTAACAGTCCATCCTGTCTCTCCTCTCCTCTTACAGAGCTGTATCACCACCATCGTAGACGTCTTTAACAGAAAAGCACCACTGGTGATGGGAATCTTTGTTGGAACTGGAGCTCTTTTGGTAAGCAAATCTGTTACTGCACATTTCTACACTTCGACAGTAAAAGATGTTAATGTTATAACAATCAATCAAAATCAAAATAAACAGGCTGGTTACAAATTGATCACTTACCAAACAAAAACCCAAATCAATGAGCCATGCGGTCTTAGCTGCATATAACACAGTACAAAGTGTAAACTATCCAGCGTTTAATTAGCATCAAATTACAATGAGAACACAGTAGTGAGGGCACAGATTGACTGATGTGGGGACCAGAAGGAAAGTATACCAGCCCTGTTCAGTTTCTTACCTATAGACACTTATTTTTGTGTCCTTTGCTCCTGTTATTCATAAAGTAAATAACCATGTTCTAATCCCTCTGCACCCCTGTGTTTCTTTTAATCAATACTCCTCCCCTGTCTTGCTCTACAAAAAAAAAATCCTTTTTTCTCTCTACCCTTTCATTCTCCCCATCATTGGTTCCCAAAGATCATAGCTCTGATTTGCAGCTCCATCCTCAGTTCAAAGATCCGTCAGTTGGCCGCATCTCCTCAGTACATCATCCTGACTCACTCCACTTCTGTCCTGGCTAACCCTCAACCACCTCAGCCTGAATTTCTCTCCACTTCGTACCCATACCCAGACCCGAACCCGGTGGTCTTCACTCCTCTCTCTGTGGCCAACATCCCTGTAGCTCAGCCTTAGCGCTCTTGTAGGTTTCCACTCTCACTGTCATGCTGCCTTGATTGTATTTCACAGCGCTCTGGCATAGAGAATTTATTATTTAGTTAATTTGCTCTTCTGCTGAACACATCTTCTCTGCATGGTCACTGCTGCGTGTCTTCAGCTCCCAGCTTTAAAAAGGAAAAATCCACCCAAAAAGACCTAAAGACCACCGCAGCACTACATCTATGGGGGCTGTTGTGTTGTTGGCCTTTTTCCTTTTTAATTTTTATTCCCACAGATTATTCTATTAATGACAGCAGACAAAATAGCAATATGTTCTTATTAAGCTCATGGTTTTGCACTTTTCCAATAGTTATACATCACTAATCTACATAAAAACAATGAAAAAGCTAATTTTCTCTTTGTAGCTTCCCAACAAATCATTTAAAAAAAATTATACAGTGTTCGTACAAAGTCCTGAAATTTTGATTTCAGGGTTGGGAACATGCTTGTATTTGTATATAATCCTTTAAATAAAGTCTGGTGTTTTCATGTACACAATCACCTGTGGTTATTCATAAAAAAAATCTAATTTGATCTAATCTAATCGAAACACACAGTTAATAAATTGACAATAAGTAAGTTAATATGAACACCTGGAAAAATAGACAAAGTAACTATACATTGATTGCTGTAGGTATTAATTCCGTAAAGCACATTTTCTGCAATTTTGGTTATCGTCACAATTTATATGTGGAAGAAGACTTTGATGGTGTGGGAATTCGTGATTTAGGTATTTAAAAAGGGCTCCATTTTTTATCTTAAAAAGCTGTACAAACCCTGTATTTAATCTGCAAGAAAAACATTTCCAGGGTTGGGTTTTTCCTTTGTCTACTTGATCCTCTTTCCATTTTGCATTTTGTGGGGCTGCATGCAAATTGGTAGCATGAGTTGGTTCTGCCCTCACACTAACTCATTCTGCGGCTGGTTCTAATCCTGGAGGTGATAGGGAGCTGGAGGCAGGTTGGTCACCGCACCGCACAGCTCTTTGTTCCATTCCTGCTCTTTACTTCCCCTCCTCCTTCTGTGTCTGCATGACAGATTACTGCCCTGGTCTGCAGCATTATCCTCCTGAAACAGACCAAGAAGAACCAGCAGCAGATGACTGCATACTATTCCACTGTTTACTAACAAGAGGATTCGGTTTTGGACCCTAACCCTCCTCAACGAAGACCATCGCTGGAATTCAAGCTCAACCAGCAGAAAAATGTTTACAGATTTTTCGCTGTGTGAACTACTGATTACACTAGTTTTAGAACTGAACTAGAACTTTTAATTAATATCCGAAAACGTCACACTGTGCTGATAATTTGACCAATTGCGAGCAGGAAAAAACAAACCCCTGCTTTGTTCAGAGCTGTCGACAACCATCAATATTTTCTGGTTTTTTTTAAAATAATCATGAACCAACTCTTGGGGGAAATGGATGTCGCTTATAATTGGCTATTATTCATTGAGCTGGAAACTGTCACAGCTAGACAGCAAGTGCGTTCCAGCTTGACAGGCCTCTTCATCATTGTGGGCATAAGATAAGTAATCTGAGGAGGAGAACAACACGTCCGTTTAATAACAGTGTTAGGGAGAGAGTGTTTAATGCAACTTCCACATGTCTGTTACATGTTCAAAGTTTTTTGCTTTTGTCTATTGCCATCATGTGGAGGAGTTAACAGTTATACACACTGAGCCAGTGGCAAATTTTACTGTTTGAATGATGAATATATATATAAATGCAAAAGGGATCATTTGCTTTAAAATCCATTTAAGCTGTTTATGTGAGGTTGTCATGACGGGACAGTTCATGTTCCTGGTCAGTACATTTTTATGCTACAGAGGTGTCACGTTACGGTACCAGAGGCATTTGTCCTTTGCTGCAATGTTGGAAAACATTCCATTTAATCTTTAATTAATCTTAATCCATTTAATCGTCTATACACAATTGTGCACTCCATACAAGTGTGATGGGAATATTCTGCAGGTTCGGTTTAAAGCGGTTAAAACTGTAAACATTTCAAGTGGCATGCTTCAGAGCTGTGAAACATGCTAAGTTTTTGTAAAACACTGGTTCGGCACAAAGGGAAGCAACGTGCTATTAACAAACATTAGAGTTCAACTTTGCTTTTCTTCCTGTTGCTGCTTCTGTGACCAAACTAAAGCTCATGAAGTGAATGTTTTAGAAAGAGTGTATTGCTTGTGTTCTTTTTCTGTACGCTGTAGTACTCATGATTGCATTGCACTATACTGTTTTTATGTTCATATTTTTAAAAATAAATATTCAGGGTTTTGCCCTCTCTTCGCCAAGACTTGTGTACCTTTTTTATTCATTAAAAAAAGAAAAACGAGAATTTTTTGCAAAAGTGTTTATTTCATTGCTCACACGTCACTGATTGGACCTACAAGAGAAAAAAAGTGAGAGTTGTGATGTACAAGAGGCCAAAGCTGATAATCACACTTTTATCCATACATTGCCATGTTTCTTCTGTTGCCCTATTTGTAACAACGCACCATTTTTAAAAGCCGGCGAAGAAGCGAGTAGTCACAAACAATAATTTATATATTTTTTCATCCATAATAAACAATTGAAAATGATTTGTCACCTCTGGAGTCTTGTAAATCCCTCTGGGGACTTTTTATTAACCCATTAAGGCCTGAAGCACCTGGAAAAGAATGCCTGGAAAACCTATGGGCGATTTTCAAATGACCCCCTAAAACCTGAAGTTTTTCTGGAAATTCAACACCTACTAAATAATAGATTTTTCAGCCTCTGTAGCAGATAAAAATGAAATTCAAAAAGTATTTGAGAGCTTATACCCGTGGCTTTCATACGAAGTTGAGTTTATTTGTCCAAACCTTCAATAAAGTTTTTTTTTAAATCAACAAACTCAGCAAATGTTACATTTGACTGAATAAAAAATCCTATGCATAATACTAATACATGCCCATTAGCAAGATGCAAACATGATATGACCACTGGAAGAACAAGACATAGTTCTCATTAGCCTACTGTAATAAAAAAAATTATCATAATAATAATAATAATAATAATAAATAATAATAATATTACATTTTATATATTGCACTTTTCTCAACGACGCATAAAGTAATATAAGACATAAACAGTCATGATTTCTTATATCATCATCACAATCAATTAGCCTATTATTATTATTAATATTAATATATTATTAATAATATTATTATTATCTCCAGATGGCCACAAATCTATCTGTTCTTCGGTGAAAATATGTCGTCTAAAAATATATTCCTCATCCATAAATGCCGGTCGATTGGTTCCGAGGGTTCAAAGTCCAGATCAGCAATTAAATCATCGGCGCTGTTTTAATCAGATCTCTTCCGTCACTTACTGCTGAGCTCCTCCGCTATAGTCGTCTTCTGCCATGATTTCAAATTTCTGGAAAAGTCCGATGTTGCATTGCGACACTCCCGCATGTATTCTGATGCATTTCATTGGCCAGGGGGCCAAAAATAAGTGGAAAAAAATACAAATACTACAAAATGACATATCCGCTGTCCCGGCCTTAATGGTAGAGTGACGCAACAGTGCTCCCGGTTTTAATGGTAGAAATGTGGTAATGCTTTCCCGGCATCAATGGGTTAAAAGAGTCACACCGAGTGAGCGGCCATTTGAAAGGCCGTGGCCTGAAACTTTCCCAGCGGACACTTTTTACCCTAATGGAAACGCGCCAAAAACAACAACTTATGATGCCTGATAACATCAAATTTCTGTACTTTAAAAAGTTTAGGTGTTTATGTACACGAATGCTTTAATAGTTTAAAGCTCTGACGAAGCAAAGCTGACATCACTATAGTTAACAACAGTCCTGCCTCTTTAAATGTAATTTTTTTTCTCTAGTTAAGTAAATGAAAACATCTCAAAACATACTTTGGCTTTTAAAGAGCATTTTGCCTTAGAACTTATATGAATATTGTGATTCAGTTTTTAGAGGTAGTTTGTTTTTTCTTGCTGATGTTCTTCTATTTTGTCAAGATACAGCTACAGGTATACTGAGTTTTTAAATTTAATGAATAAATCGCAGACAAAAAGCGTTTGGCTGCTTGGTCTGCAGATAAAACACAATGACCAAAGCTATAGAGTAAACTGTTCTGCTTAAAGGGAAACTGCCAGCTGCGTGTCACTGCAGCCAGACGACTTTTTGCATCATCCAGCAGACTCGCCAGCGGGGGTGGAGACAGACCAGCAATCTGCACGTACTGCCCACGCTGCAGTGACAGAGCTGGTTAAAATCTGCTTCAATAAAAAAAACAATTAAAAAAATGGAAAGGGGTTTTGAGAAGTCAACAAAAGCAATTTGGCTTTGTATTATTGACTGTCTATCAGCTGTAATTAATTATTGGAATAATACATACTATACATTTTCCAGTATCAGCCTATAATTTACTGGCCAGATGTATGCTGTGCATCCTTGCCTATTTGTGTTGCCTTTGTAGTTTATTGTGTTACTGGCTTTTAGCAGGAATGAAATATAGCTCTGCGACGTTTTTTAATGCTTTAGCGCCCCCTGATGGGTCTTATACGACAGAGCTTCTGAAGGGAACGGCCTTTCCTTCTTGAAAGAAAAAAAATCACTACTCTCTTGTGAAATTGTTGTCACATAATTCACACAAAAGCAACCCTAATCAACTAGAAAATTTCCTCTGGGGAAATTCTGAAAGGGCCACGGGGGCTACTGCCTGTGTGATTTCAAACTATGCCCTTTAACCTCAAAATGTGTGTGTGTGTGTGTGTGTGTGTGTGTGTGTGTGTGTGTGTGAAACGTGTATCTGGAGGAGTGTGCGCGCTTACATGCGCATTTGTGTGTATGTGTGTGTAGCGAAAATCGCATAAAGTTACCTGTGTGTGTGTGTGTGTATCTGTAACTGTAATCACATCAAAGGATCAAAGGCAATCAGAGCAGAGCAATCAACAGAATTAACTGCTACCAACTGCCAATGTCCCGGAACAATGACAGCAGCCAGAGGTGGACAGACTGGAATTTCTGGCCTCAAACAGAAAGCATTTTTGGCAAAACCATAATACCTATCATTGATCCGACTTCACTTTGAGCGTCCTGAGTTCTTCCTGAATGTCTACATATGTTTGTTTTTTTTTAAGAAAAATGAAAAAAACTGTTACATCTCCCTTTTTCAGAAATCTTCCTGCGTTTTTAATATGGGAGCCAATGGGGCTGTTGGTGCATGTTGGTGGCGCATCTGTGCGTCCTACGCCCAAACTATAGGATTGTGAGGGAGAAGACAAATTTTCCTACGTTTCTATGTATAAATTATTTCTGTAGAGTGGAATGCTGGAGCGCAGTTTTCAAATTAATTTTTTGACAATTTTTCCCTCCCTCTACACACCCATTATAATCTCAGAATTTCTCCAAAAATGATCATGGTTATTGAACAGGGATTGATAAAAAACGATATGACCTATCGAAACGTGGATTAATTCACCGATACACAAGACTTGTATCTACTGTTTAAAGTTTAAATGGAGTCTCTAGGTGAAATTATGCCGGAGAAGTAGACATTTAAAAAGTTCTTTTTCACTCTTTTTTCCCCGGCCGTCCCATTCACTTCAATGCAAAATTTTGGGCAGTTTTGAATTTTTTCATAATTCATATTCGGTTCAGTTTGAACTGCGCACGAGGCCTCATATTCACAGTGGGTCCGTTTACTGTAACACTCAAACAGTCCGTAGATTTAATTTCCCAAAGTTTCGTTTTGACTGAGTTACGCCTCTCAGCCAATGAGAATACTGAGCGAGAACAAAGAGGTGGGAAATGGCGCACATTGGGTTTGTGAAAACAGCACGAAGCAGCGTTGGGAATGTTTCACTTGTAGATGTTGTCTACCTCTTAACTACCTGAAGGTACAGCCACGACAGCCTTTAACAAAACCAGGTATTTATTTCATTTGCAGTTAATGTCTTTTGTAGCATGGCTGCCATATTACTTAATGACATATTTCAAAGAAAGTGCCGTTAAAAAAAAGTATAAATCCGCTTAATATGACGTTTACATGTAAAATGTAACTCTCGGAGGTTGTAGTATGTGTTTATATGTGTGTATTTTTAATATACCTAGCGTGCCATTGGACACACAATTATGTGCTAATAAGCTGGTAGGATAAAGAATGTATTCCGATTGGCTGAGTTGCTAAATTATGAACTCATGATTCAGTTCAAATTCGGGACAGTATCAGACAGGAAATTGTTGTGGATGAGTTCAGCTCAGGCCTTGGCAGTGGTGAGAAGAGGAGGAAAGGGAGACGAGATGCAGATTAGGGATGGGTGACAGGATGTGAAGGTCCCAGCAAACAACACACACACACACACACACACACACACACACATAGATTTTGAAAGGTCAAGGAGATGTCAAATCCCCAGATGCACGGTTAAGGGTGGCAACCGAAAAGCATCACACAAAAATTGACCAATTGCGTTAAAAGCCCACCCAATTGACCAAACTCAAGAAGATATATGTAAAATTAAGGAAGTTTGTAATCACTCTGTCTTGTGGTACCATCAAGATCACATTGCAGAGCCAGCGCTGAGCATTGCATTTGGCTATTATTCTTTCAATAAATGGTTAACTTTATTCATTTAATTCTGAGTGTTTTGTAAGACCAAGTTTAGAAAAAAGAACCCGGGTGAGCGTGGGAGGCTTTAAGAGCCCCCGGCTCTAACAATTGGTGCCGTGACCCGGATTCTTCTTGGTTGTGGAGCTCCACAAACAAGGTAAACAGAAAATCTTTTTGAATTTCTGCCAGACTTTGGTCTATCTGTCATGTTGGGCGGAGACCTCTGGTCTGGAGGAGAAAGATTCTAAATTGTGAGTATTTTGTTGTTGTTAGAAATTGTGATTGAATATAGCCACATGCAATGTTAAAATCACATATTCACACACAGGGCAAATAAATGAGCGTCCGAAAAATAGTGTACGAATTTGGAACAGATCAGGACTTCCCGTAAAAGTGGATGGTGCCGTAAATTTTAGAAAAAAATCCGTCAAGGATAAGTGAGGACAGCTTGAAGCTGTCAGAGGGCCCGGGACCCATTAAAATAAAGGAAGAAAATAAGAAAGGTTAAAAGGACGCAGGGACAGATTCTTTGTTTTTCATATTGAATGTGGGGAGGTTCCTGTGTTCTAAAGTGAAAGCTCCAGGACTCACGGGTCCATTGCACGGGGCTTGTGGGTGGTGATAGTAAAGAGAGAAAATCTCTGGGAATTAGACTTAGATAGGGCTGTAGGACACTGCAACTGAGTCCGTCGTAAAAGGGATAACAGAGGAGATTTTGGGAGAAAGACTAGCTAAGTTTCGTCAGCATGAAAGGGTAGAAGCCTGACGAAAACTTCCAAAATCACTAGTTCCCCTCATTTCCCCGGCGGTGAGGTTTTGGCCCTAGGCTCTCTTCGGGTGACCACTTCAGACAATAAGGGCAGTGTGTGTGTGACAATTTTTCACTGTGCATATTGTAACTGAGGACTGAAAAAAAAAAAAAAAGTCTGAGAAAAAGGTGGTGTTGAAATGGAGTAACTGTAAACCTGATACAGTAGGAGATGTGATGAGAAAAATCTATGAGAGACAAAATTATGTCATCACAAGTGATGATAAAACCAATCAGACCAAAATCCAACAACTATACAAAACTAAACGTGCGAATGAACAACAGCAACAGACAGAACACACATCTGGCATAAGGTAGTTTAGTTGATCTGGGGTAGATCAACTAAATGAGATGCGAAACAACATGGCAATAGAATCAAATGATGAACATCAAAATCCGTTGTTACCAATCGGCTTTATCGCAGCTGCTGCGGGTAAACTGGCTGGAGCTGCTCATGTGTTATCTGAAGTCAATAACCTAAGGAAGACGCTTCAGAAACAGAAAAAATCAGAGGCTCAAATTCAAGCAGCAATACTGAAAGTAGCAGGTTTCCTAGAAACTGATGATGCAGATGAGGACACAGCTGTGACCTTTAGAACTCTTTGTGACTCCCTTCCAGTGACTGGCGGCCAGGCGGCGTGCGCCACAGTGCAGTCTCCGCCCCCTGATACGCCAGTGTCAGTCACAAACAAGGGCGTAAAAATAGCGCGCTTTGAACAGGAAATAGAGCAGGCAAGCAGACCGGCAGATGAGGCAGACACACAGAAAGGAGAAGAGGAGGAGAAGGAGTGGGGTAAAGATGGACACACCTCAAAGGAGGTGTGATAAGCCATTCACACGACTTGGTTGTGGTACCCGGGCAGGCCTGATCACCCTGACGGTTCTCACAATCATAATTGTCGCTCCTATTCTGTGGTTAGAAAAAACAAGAACAGAAACAACAATCAACAATTACTACAGAGAGGGTTCCCCTTTTAGACCCCGTATTGACGACGGCGTCTGAGGAGGGGGCTGATCCCCTTAACCAACCTTATGCATTCTGGGACGCAGAGGTAACTAGAAGAAAACGAGAACGAGAAGAAAAAATTATAAACTCTCTAAATGCCCAGTTTCTATATCCCCTAAAGATACAACAACAAAATGTTCTCATGAGACTAATCAAATATTTAACATAGCTGTCCTGTGAGGTATTCTGTCCAATTGCTTATCTTATTTCTGCCTATTGTATAATATAGTACAACATTATAAAAAGAAACAAACTTATCCTCACAGGTAGACCCCTTTAAAATGATATACTGCCCAAACAACTGCTATCTCAGGTATTCTAATCAGTATGGCCGGCTAGTGCCGGGGTTTGATAGAATTATCTTTACTGTTTTGGTTTAAGATTGATTGAATGACAATTAGCTAGATTCCATTAGTAACTTTAAATAAAGATTGATTGAATTGGATCTGAATTAAAAACAACCTGAGATACTGCAGCATCTAAAACACTGTAAATAGCAATAGTTCTATCTTTTCTTGCTCAAACCAACTGGGGTCTGTCCCCCACAAAAACAGCGTTTCGGGCTTAGGCCCACCCTTCCTGTCAAAGCTTGGAGAAAGATGGCCTCAGACCGAGGTGAAGACTTCTGATGAAGATCACCCCCCGCCCCTTTTTTCAATTTGCTGCTTATACTTGCGAAGATAATGTTAACACACACAATGTTGACACATTCTGTGCAGTAAGCTGTGCTGCACACACACACGCTTACACATACTGCATGCCTGCTTTTGTAGGGAGGTGGCAAGTCAGCAGTGAATCGGCTGGAGGTGCCGGAGGGGGCGGCACATGATACTGAAGGCCAAGACATTGACCTGCTGCTTGCCTAGCCCCTGGCAGGTTAAACACATCACTATTTTTGATGAAGTGATTAAATCACTTCAACAGAGAGTATTGTAGGATAAAGAATATATTCGGATTGGCTGAGTTGCTAAATTATGAACTCATGGTTCAGTTCAAATCCCCAGATGCACGGTTAAGGGTGGCAACCGAAAAGCATCACACAAAAATTGACCAATTACGTTAAAAGCCCACCCAATTGATGGGGTTAGCCAAACCCAAGAAGATATATGTAAAATTAAGGAAGTTTGTAATCACTCTGTCTTGTGGTACCATCGAGATCACATTGCAGAGCCAGCACTGAGCATTGCATTTGGCTATTATTCTTTCAATAAATGGTTAACTTTATTAATTTGTTCTGAGTGTTTTGTAAGACTAAGTTTAGAAATAAAGACCCCGGGTGAGCGTTGGAGGCTTTAAGAGCCCCTGGCTCTAACAGTCGTTTACACCTTTCAGACTTCACGAGTACACGCAGGAAATGACAAGCTGGTCACCATGGCTCTGGACGGATATGGCCTTTTCTGCAAATACACCCTGACCTTCTTCAACATCATCTTCGCGGTAAGGCTGTCACCTACTACTTTCACGTCTTGGCATGAGCAACACATGCCTCTACTGTCTCACTCAAACCCAACAACATTAAAGGAAACCAAAAGAGAGATGGCATTAATTCATATATACTCTATTATAACCACAGAGAAAAACATATCAAAATTATTTGCAAATCAGGGTTTGTACCGGTGCTGAAAAATCCTTAAAAAACAATTTATGTTATATAGGTTTCTAAGTCTACTCAAGAAAACGTGACACATTTTTCAAAAATAATGATATCTGATTTAATGTAGAGGTGTAAGCAAACATTGATGCATTTGAGTGTTGTGATATTGTGTTTTATTTCTTTGTATTATTTTAGACTACTATGGCAGTTTTCCTAAAGTTAGATTTTTAAAAAATGACATTATATCAATGTATTTGATTGTAAGAGTGTATCATGATATATGTATCACATGACCAGATTGACAGCCCTTATTAATGTGATGAAGTGAAATAAACAATATACTGTATGTATATGTATTAGTTAACACAGCTGAGGTACAGGAAAGTCCTAAAAATGCAAACTGAAAGTGCTTGATGTTGCCTCTGGACACAGTGCAGGAACCCTAGTTAACACACACAGCGTGATTCATAAATATTCCTTGATTTATAAATTTATTTTGCTGTCCACAAACACAGAAATCCCTACCCATATCTTGTAAGTTGGTATTTAAACAAACATGACATTATTTGTCCAAATTTGTTTGAAATTTGTAAAAAAAAAAAAAAATACAGAGTAGAAGTCACGAAATTAGTTCAATCTGCATTTGTGGGTTGAATAATACACATTCATTCCTTCTTAGAATGAAGTGATTTTTGATATGCTCTTTTGAGATCCAAACATTTACAAATAATCATCTATGTGTACAAAATATACATTTATTATAAAGTATTTTACTCTGCTGTGGCTTTCATGTGTGTGGTCTATTAAACTGGTGCATTGTGTCTCAGTGTATTTTGGTTGCTTGACAGGTGTTTACCTAGCTGTCCCACCGTTTGTGTCATTCTGCACTTTGTTCTCTCAAAGAATATTTTTGTGTGGCATGTCTGTTCACCTACATGCCACCTGTTCTTTTACACCAGGGTTTTCCCTGCCATTATAATGCCTGGGCACAGCACCAAACCTGTTCTGGGCACACAAAACTAACTGTCAAATGACGTTTGACAGATTTTGGTTGCTATTTATTTATTATCTGCCCTAGCTTTTCCATTTTTTGCTTACCTGATTTGGTAATGATAATGGTCCAAAATTATGTAAAATGTCATGTTTTTAACTGAAAAATGAAACATTTTCATGGGGGAACATGCCCAAACACCCTACCGTCTTCCACAAACACAGGACAACTCTGCAAACAATGTAAATAAAAACTCGCCTTCAGATATCCCTCAACTGTGACCAGAAAGTTACAGATTTAAAGATGTGAAACCATGTAACAGGAATGTTAGTGTCCTGCACATTGAGCTGTGGTTTTATAGAAGAAGAAGAAGAAGAACATGATTACTTTATTAATCCCACAATGGGGAAATTCAACCTCTGCATTTAACCCATCTTTTTTTACACACAAGTGAACACACCATGCTTAGGAGCAGTGGGCAGCACATTACTGCGCATTTTTATTGTTATTCCTGTGGTTTTGCAGGTTGTGGGGCTTGCCTTTCTGGGTCTGGGCCTGTGGCTGAGGTTCAGCCAAGGCACCAGAGGCTTCTTTGAAATAGAAGCACTCAACTCCACTGTTTTTGTTACAGGTGAGTGCAAATGTAACGCAATCTGTGTTTTTTCTCCAATTTCTCCAAAATGCATGAAGATATTTAGCCTCTGATGCACATTAAATTCCTCTCTCTTTTCATTATTATTAGCTGTGACGGTACTGATAGCTCTTGGCGCAGTGATGCTGATTGTGGTGATAATTGGCTCCTTCAATGTGAAAAGATGCTATCTGCAAATGGTGAGACATTTTAACACAGTAACTTCCTTATACAGCAGGGTCAGAGACAAGTTTTTTTCCTGTTGTGTGAATAGGCTTTCTTACACAACTGACACACTGTAACTACTCATAGAGTGGAAAACTGACTTTGTGTTTATCTGAAAAAGCTTTGAGATAAAAACTTTCATTTGAGGAAAGAGCTGATGTTAAGTTTTGTCCGTTGCATGAACAAAAATGGACAAAATAATAGAAGCAGTCAATTTGACAATGAACTTAAGGATCAGTTTTACATTATCTGGAAATACCTCTCTCTCTCTCTCTCAATTCAATTCAATTCAATTCAATTGGCTTTATTGGCATGACATAACAATGTATATATTGCCAAAGCAAGCATCAGAAAAAAGATAACAAGGAAAGCAATATTTACAATAAATTATAATTATGTTATTCATTTTAGATGAAAAGAAAAACTAATAACAATAAAATAAAGCAATATTTACAATCATTGAATTACAATCAACATATAATTTATACAATCTAACTGTCCCAGCAAAAAAAAGAAGAAAAGTAAAATTAAAAAAATAAATAAAAACAAAACAACCAACAGCTGTGTGTCACTGGCTGTCTCTCAGTGTGTGACAGGCAGAAACATAGAGTGCTGCTAATCTACAGCTCTGTGACCCTTCCCCGAGGAGGAGCGGCAGTTTTTCCTCATCTGACCATTTTAAAAAACCTTTTTTGACGGATTCAAATTTTTGGAAATATGTTTCTCTAATTAGTTCATATTTTTGACATTTGGTGAGGAAGTGTAGCTCTGTCTCAGGCTGACTGAGGCTGCAGTGGCAGCACAGCCTCTGCTCTGCAGGGAGCCAGCTCTTCCTGTGCCTCCCTGTTTCCACAGCCAGTCTGTGTTCACTCAGTCTGTACTTTGTCAAGGTTCGTCTCAGCTGTGGATCCGTCACCGTGCTCTTGTCTCTCTCTCTCTCTCTCCCTCTCTCTCTCTCTCTCTCTCTCTCAACAACACCACAATCATGGCTAGAAGAAGGGAGAATAAAAATGTGCAGTATAACACAGTTATAATGACATAAATCATAATAAAATAATAATAAAATCTGAGTTGAATTTCTTATATATATTTTGTTTTACAAGAATTGGGGGAAAATGTAATCTATGAAAAAATGACTGACATGAACATGAACCAGACTGAAAGCAGCAAACCACATGGACCAATATGCATAAAATGCAGAACCAGGACAAACAGAAAGCCACTAGACTACTTGTTCATGTGTGACTCTTAGTTGACTTTATCTTACACAGAACAGACAAAAGTTTATTGAGTTGAAAGGTCCTGCGTACAATTTTACGACTAGCAAGTAAACCATAAATAATTGAGGTGGGGTCCTTAATGAAGACTGATGAACCGCTTTCTTTGGACAGAAAGCAAAGTGTTCAACTGTTACCTAGTAGAGAAGAGCAGCAGCACATATAAACTCACATTTCTGTTTCTAAGTTGCCTCTTGTAGTTCATTGTAGCTCATGTAGTTGCGGATTATTACAGATTTAACCCTTTATCTGTCAACTTCAGCGTACATCCAAAATGAGGTCATAGATTTCTCCCGGGACACCTTGGCATCTGACCAATCAGTATAATAAGTGTGTGTGTGTGTGTGTGTGTGAAACGTGTATCTGGAGGAGTGTTTATTGTGCATCTGTGTGTGTGTGTAGCGAAAATCGCATAAAGTTACCTGTGTGTGTGTGTGTAATTAAAATCACATGAAGTTACCTGTGTGTGTGTGTGTGTGTGTGTGTGTTTGTGTGCGCGCGTGTGTGTTTGAAGCATGTGTATGCATGTGTGAGGAGTGTGCGCGCTTACGTGTATCTGTAACTGTAATCACAAATCAATCAAAGATCAAAGGCAATCAGAGCAAAGATCAAAGGCAATCACAGCAGAGTAATCAACAGAATTAACTGCCACCTAAATGTTCCGGCACAGTGACAGCAGCCAGAGGTAGACAGACTGGAATTTCTGGCCTCGAACAGAAAGCATTTTTGGCAAAACCATAATACCTATCATTGATCCGACTTCACTTTGAGCGTCCTGAGTTCTTCCTGAACGTCTACATGTTTTTTTTTTTTAAACATGAAAAAATAGCTTTGTTAGAGCGATCTAAAAAAACTGTTACATCTCCCTTTTTCAGAAATCTTCCTGCATTTTTAATATGGGAGCCAATGAGGCTGTTGGTGCGTGTTGGTGGCGCATCTGTGCGTCCTATGCCCAAACTATAACTCTGACAGCTTTACCAGAGGATTGTGAGTGAGAAGACAAATTTTCCTACGTTTCTATGTATAAATTATTTTTGTAGAGTGGAATTTGCGGCCTGGACTGCAGTTTTCAAATTTATTTTTTGACAATTTTTTCTCTCCCTCTACACTGGCGATGATGTCACACACTGATACACACCCATTATAATCTCAGAATTTCTCCAAAAATGATCATGGTCATTGAACAGGGATTGATAAAAAAAACTGTATGACCTATTGAAACGTGGATTAATACACCTATACACAAGACTTGTATCTACTGTTTAAAGTTTAAATGGAGTCTCTAGGTAAAATTATGCCGGAGAAGTAGACGTTTGAAAATCTCCAATTATTGTTCTTTTTCGCTCATTTTTTTTCGGACGTCCCATTCATTTCAATGGAAAATTTTGACTTACATCGCGAAAAATTCTTATTCTGTAGAGAAAAGTAATAGCACACCGATCCCGATCAAACCGCACGTTTTGATATATAATTTGTCCTGCAACTCTTCAAGTAGTAGGACTAGTAGCGGGACGAAATTGCGTCCAGAAGAGGAAGAAGAAAAAATCCACAGTATAACAGTAGGTTTGCCCCGAGCACTGGTCCCTACAGCAATTCCTGTATGGGACCAGTGCTCGTTGTGATTGCCCCGTGGCCCTAATAACCCAATTGACCTTGATTTGCAACAACAAAATGAAACATTTTGCCATTTATTACAGGTCCACCTGTGAATGAGTCTCTCCCTCAGGTCAAGTGTCTGGGGGTTAAAAAAAACCCTTTTAATTTTAATTGTCACTTTATCCCTTTAAGTTCTGGTTATCTCATTCTTGTGCTTAAATGTCAAAACTTTACTTTCTGAAACCTGCAGACACATATTTTCTAGTAGTAGTATCGAAACCGCTCGAAGCTCGAGGAATCTATGGGTATCTGCACTTCTGATCTTTGACTTGATGTGGCATTTCCTTCTTCTTTTCTGCAAATGACAAGATTTATGCTCATATACGTGCAAAGACTGAGCCTGGTGTACAAAATCATATCCTCAACAATGCTGGTATGAATCATTAAATATTAGTTATTTAACTACAACAATGGGGTTAAATATGTTGCAAAATAAACACACAAATTACCTGTGATTAGTGCCTGTTTAATAGGACTTCCCGGTTTTATCCTGCAGTCTCATCTTTCTGTCCTTGTATGAAAGTTCAGTAGCATTCCTGAACTGTTACATAGCACAGAGGCGGGGGCTGACAGGGCCTGTGTGCTGGAGAAAGAAACAGACTGTGACACAGTTGAAAACTCTGATTTACAACAAAGAAATGTGATGCAGCACGAAGAGTGTTTATTTCCGTTTGTGAATATGAAGCTGATCATAAGCTCTAGGCGACTAATCAATAGGGAATGAACTTTTGTTATGACTATTTAAACTGTCTCCATGTTTTATGAAGTGGTAGAAGCTTTAAATCACTACTTATTACACTCAATCAAGAGCTTTATGAGTTATATGGCTCAGTGGCCATGAAATGAATAGATTACCTTTTAAGATAGCCAACCTTTATAGATTCTTTATGAAAGAGGTGAAATATTACTCTTTATATATTTTTTTCCCCAAGTACTTTTATGAAGTGCAATGTTAAGCATTCCAACCACTAAAAAGCATACATTATATTAAATCTGCGTATCGTTGTTTTGATGCACATTTACAGTGTTTCTTCTAGGATTTTTTCAGCAGCAAGGGTAAAGGGTTATTTGTCCCCTGGATGGTGTGCATGTGTAAATATCAATTAGCAATTTAGAAAGACACTCGACTACAAAACAAAGTTTAGAACCAGTGTTTCCCACAGGATTTTGTGAGACTATAATGGAGGGACCCGAACAAAGTAGGGGGGTCTGGTTGCATGCTCCCCAAAGAAAATTTTGGCCCTAAAAGCCTAGATTTGGTGCCTCTCGTGCCACTATTTTATCTTAATTATTGCATATTTTAATTAATTGTTTTAAAGGAGCATAAGGGTTCTTCTATGCTTTATATAAGGCACCACATTTTGACAGTCTTCTTCTTGTAAATTATGTGGACTCAAACTTTTCTATGATGTTCGAATTTATTGAGATGATCCTGTATTCATTTGTACCATTCAGATGTTGTAATTACCTTTATTTACCTTCTTCTCCTTTCAGTTCTCCGTCCTGCTGTCTGTTCTGGCGATGGCTGAAGTTGGTGTTGGAATTTCTGCTTATTCCAATAAGGATGAGGTAAGAAACAATTGGAAAAGAAGGGAAATAACACAACAATAGGATTAAGAAAAGATACATGATTTATTAGGGCCATGGGGCAATCGCACCGAGCACTACTGTTATACTGTGGATTTTTTTCAATCCCTGTTCAATGACCATGATAATTTTTGGAGAAATTCTGAGATTATAATGGGTGTGTATTGTACGGAATGTTCGTGTCACAGTGTGTGACATCATCGCCAGAGTGTAGAGGGAGAGAAAAAATTGTCAAAAAATAAATTTGAAAACTGCGCTCCAGGCCGCAAATTCCACTCTACAGAAATAATTTATACATAGAAACATAGGAAAATTTGTCTTCTCACTCACAATCCTCTGGTAAAGCTGTCAGAGTTATAGTTTGGGCGTAGGACACACAGATGTGCCACCAACACGCACCAACAGCCTCAATGGCTCCCATATTAAAAATGCAGGAAGATTTAACAGTTTTTTTAGATCGCTCTAACAAAGCTATTTTTTCATTTTTCTTAAAAAAAACATATATAGACGTTCAGGAAGAACTCAGGACGCTCAAAGTGAAGTCGGATCAATGATAGGTATTATGGTTTTGCCAAAAATGCTTTCTGTTCGAGGCCAGAAATTCCAATCTGTCCACCTCTGGCTGCTGTCACTCTTCCAGAACATTCAACAGGTGGTGGCAGTTAATTGTTGATTGCTCTGCTCTGATTGCCTTTGATCTTTGATGTGATTACAGTTACAGATACACACACATGATCACATCAGAATTTCCCCAGAGAAAATTTTCTAGTTTATGATGTTGTTTGTTTTTCATTATGAAGGTTGGACGAAAGATTGCAGAGTTCTACGAGGCCATATATACTCTGTATGTGGACTCGAAAGAACCAGTCGGGACCAACAGAGACCCAGTCATTCATGCCACTCTCACATTCATCCACACCAGCGTGAGCACTAACTCTCTTTCCTTCACCACTATTCCACAGACTTGTCAGTCAAGTCAGTGGGTCAAAGGCTCATGCCAGTTCCAAGTCATTTTTTCTTGGACAACTCAAACAACTTAATGTTTTTTATTTATATTTAATATTAAAACTTAACCGAGCCTCTAATCAAGTCTTTAAATTCCAAGTTGAATCAAAGTCATAACGACTCAAGCGCACATCTTTGCGATTTGATAAAAAACACAGTTAAACAAAAAAATGTTGTTTTTGCAACTTGTGTAATGAAATTAAATTTTTCGGTTTAATATTTTTATATGAAACCTTAAGCTGTTCAATATTTTTAAAAAAACATGATGTAATTAATAAAAATAAATGAAAATATAAAATTCTGTACATTTAAAAATAATAATTTGTTACCTAACTGGAAAAAAATCTGATATTCAAGGCGTTATGAAATGCTATTTCGTCATAACTGAAATTATTAGGTACTTATTTATTTCAAAATCCTCTTTTTCAAGTCGGTTTTCTTTTTATATTAACATTTTCCCAAGGTTTTTTTAAATATAGTTTATGATTCTTTAGATATTCATATCAATTTCCTGCAAATTATTAATTTCACAGGAATGTCCAATTTCTCTGCAAATGTTTAATTTTATCATAGGTTAATTATTTACAGGTTAAGTTTTTTTAATGTATAGTGTATGTTCAATGTATGTTTGAATGAGGTTCTGCTTCTCATTAAAGTAAGTTTGAGCGTTGTTAATGATCTCTCTCCTCTGTAGCTTCAGTGCTGTGGACTGAATCAGTCGTTCGAGGATTATAAAGAGACCTGTCCCAACGAATCGTTCCGGACTGAGGTAAGTTGCTGCCAAGAAACACAAGTTGGTTTATGTTACGTATTATCTGATTTTGTAGGGTGACTTTAGTGTAAAACTGACAATAAATGAACCACTCCTCTGCTGTCTTCTGTAGACTCTGCCTTAGCCACAGTATCGAGGGCGCTAACAGTCCATCCTGTCTTGCCTCCCCTATTACAGAGCTGTGTTACCACCATCGAAGACTTCTTCAAAAGAAAAGCACCACTGGGGATGGGAATGTCTGTTGGAACTGGAGCTCTTTTGGTAAGCAAAGCTGTTATTGCACATTTCTGCACTTCGAGACAGTAAAAGATGTTAATGTTATAACAATCGATCAAAATCAAAATAAACAGGCTGGTTACAAATGAATCACTTACCAAACAAAAAATACATATAATTTGCATACTTATGTTTTATTCCTCTGGCCATCTTCATTGCTGAATACAGTTCATTGTGAAGTACAACACAATGCAGATGAGAGCAGAAATATTTGTTGGTGCCACCAAATCACACAGCCAATCAGAAGCTAGATATAGATAATTTGCTATTAAATTGTAGTTTGATTGGCTCATAAAAAACAACAGACTATCTTCTTAAAACATAATCTGGAAGAGATGATATCAGATTCTACACTCAAACATTTCATTTCAAAGGCTCATTTTATTGCAGTTTTATAATAATAAAAATATTATAGTAATAAGTCTAAAGCCATGCTAGCAGCTCTGTGAGGTTTAAAGTATAGGCGTGCTTTCAGCTGAACGGCCAAAAGCTGACAATAATGTGGCCACAGTGGCAATGCTACCATTCAAGAGTCTAGCCAGTATAATATTTGTCAGGCTAACTTTCTTTCTCATATATAGTCAGTTAGCATTAAACCAACCTGGTCTCACAGAAATCCGTGAAATAGCCACAGATTTGCTTAACTCAAAATCCGTGGAATAGCCACGGAATCACTCAAATTTCCCTGAAACTGACACGGATTTCGCTACAATGCAAGTTAATGACAGTCATATCCCAACCTGGAATTTTTTAATGTAGTGATGCGTATGTTCACATTCTGCCGTGAGCATTTAGCTCAACTTAGCACAGATGTAGACTCTTGGTGAAACCATATTCTAGGCTACCTCACAGAGGTGTCACGTTACGGTACCAGAGGCATTTATCCTTTGCTGCAATGTTGGAAAACATTCCATTTAGTCTTTAATTAATCTTAATCCATTTAATCGTCTATACACAATTGTGCACTCCATACAACTGTGATGGGAATATTCTGCAGGTTCAGTTTAAAGCTCTTAAAACTGCAAACATTTCAAGTGGCATGCTTCAGAGCTGTGAAAAATTAAGTGCTGACCTTTTGTAAAACACTGGTTCAGCAAGAAGAGAAACATCGTGCTATTAACAGACAGAGTTCAACTTTGCTTTTCTTCCTGTTGCTGCTTCCGTGACCAAACTAAAGCTCATAAAGTGAATGTTTTAGAAAGTGTTTTGCTTGTGTTCTTTTTCTGTACACTGTAGTACTCACGATTGCATTGCACTATACTGTTTTTATGTTCATATTTTTAAAAATAAATATTCAGGGTTTTGCCCTCTCTTCGCTCAAGACTGTACCTTTTTTATTCATTAAAAAAAGAAAAACGAGAATTTTTTGCAAAAGTGTTTATTTCATTGCTCACACGTCACTGATTGGACCTACAAGAGAAAAAAAGTGAGAGTTGTGATGTACAAGAGGCCAAAGCTGATAATCACACTTTTATCCATACATTGCCATGTTTCTTCTGTTGCCCTATTTGTAACAACGCACCATTTTTAAAAGCCGGCGAAGAAGCGAGTAGTCACAACAATAATTTATTTATTATATGTTTCCACTGTGTCAAACTTACTGTTAATGCAGCTGACACTGCAGTCACCATCTGCCGTAGAGCACACTTCTGTCAGACACAAGAGGTGGATCTGAAAAAAAGCACAAAGGGCAAAACAAAGTTTTACTACATTGCTACAGCAATCCACGTCCACACATGCCACCATTATGGATAGTGTAAGTAATAGTCAGGTTGCTTGCATTGATATTGCTTGATAAATGCTTTAACATAATACATATCGATAGAGTTTTAATATAATCCATAGAATGAATGCATAAGATAGTTTAAACTCTCTACTCTCAAATGTGCATAGTCACTCATAGAAATCACATATTCTGTGCAAGTTACTGGAAACAGTAGACCACAAAATGAAAAAGGGAACTTGATAACATCTAGAACAAAGTATCAGTGTTAAAATAGAATAACTGTCTGCGTGTCTGAGTGAGTGTTCATGTGTTGAGTGCCTAGACCACATGCAAGATGTGTGATGAGAAGACAACACCTCTGAATATCTACTTTGTGTCAAAGACTAGGTGGAGTAGCTGTGTAAAAGGGTTCAAGGGAGAGACAGATGGGGTTCTGTTCAGACTGCCTGACAGCTCTCCATACTCTGGGTTCTGAATTAGCTTGCCCTGGCAATCATACAGAGACTCTGTTGCACATTTCTGACTCATTGTAATCAATAAAGCGATCAACTTGATGAACTGAGCTGCATCCTCATCATCCTCTCTCTCATCAAAGGACGTGTGGAGTAGGTGTGTGGCTTGAGGCAATTCTCTCATATTTATAGTTATGTGGGTCATGCACTGTGTTAGTACCTATATCTGAGTTAAGTACCTATTTTGGGAAGTGTGGAAAACATAGATTGTTGGTACCCATAATTGTAGTTTATTATTAGAGTTTGTTCTCCTCACACCCTCCTCCAACAATAGTCTTTGTTGTGTTTTAGGATTTTAAGGCAGCCTGAACTGAAACAGTCACAATAACAAGTGAGAAGTACCTCTGGGTCGTACAGGTGAGAGGACCCTCCTTCAGCTGGATAGGAGGGACTTTCTGAGGGCAGGGACAGGAAGCCAGAGATTAGGATTCTCCGGGTGTGGTGGGGGTCGGAGCGTGGGGAAGGAAGCAGCTGTGAATCACCGCTGCCTTCGAGACAGCTGAACAACACACAGTATTGAGAGGAAGCACTGCAACAACTGAAAATCTCTACATAGAGAACAACATGCATATCAGATATTTTAATCACAGGCGTATGAGCAGAGACGTACCCCGTCGCTTTAATGATCATCTGCTAATTACATCTTTATTCAGCCTCAGGAGACCATTAGCACTCACAGTAACTGCTGGATTTTCATAAAAGTCTAGTTTGAAAGACTTCACAACGGTGTTGAATAAAAGGGGGTTTCCAGGTATCTATATGAATCATCAGCTCAGGATCATGATGACTAAATGCCATGGCAACGCTGCAGATAGATGTCAACAACCTGGTTTACACATCTTACAACCAAGCATCCGTCAGATACTGTGAATTCTGATCCTTTGATTAGGATTATTATTAGACGGGCAACAATCACTGAATTCCAAATCACGTACATTCAGTATGCACTGCAGATTCAAGGTATGTACTAAACTGCACGGAATATGCATACAATATGACATACAACATCATAACATATGAGCAAAAGGACTAAAGTTCAAGGCACAATATGATGCACATAGGATTGTGGGTCAGAAAAGCCAGAACAGCATGCTGACTTGAATACAGCAAAGTGTATCTGAATGTACTAGGACATTCTGGTATTTTTTGGCATTCTGAATTTGACATACTATGTATTGGGACATATGACATTTCTGGTAAACTAATTAGTATGGTAGTATATACAGGGTCAGCACAAAGTCTAGAAAATGCTTATTTTCACATAACCTGGTATTTCATCTCCACATGCACTCGTGTAAACCACAAATCTTTTAATATTTGAAATGAAACTATCTCACAATCCTATTTGTTTGTTGTCCCATGACCTCTCACGCCAGAGGAGATAACATAGTGTTAAGAGATAAATAATTACAAATAATCTACATAATGATTTTAGATAAAATGCCGCTTAGAAATGTATTTAGCAAAGCATAAAACTCACATTTTAAATGCCAGGCACAGCACACAGAAATAAGGAGTATCAACAGAAAGGCCACACTGATAACACTTTGCATATAATCACATATTTGAGGGCAAGCAGATGAAACACTGAAGCACTGTTGGTGCTACAATTCAAGGCCACGGGCCCAGGTGGAGACAGGCACTGACCAACACTAGACAAGATACAAAAGTGTGCCGTTAGCTTTTTTTCTTCCACAGGGCGGAGACCAGAAGCTGAAGCACCAAGAGGCTAGGACTAACCAGTGTGCCAATGAAATGGGCATGCTGAGTCTAAACCAGGGTGCTGCCCCAACCGTTTTGACCAATTAGATAGTCGCACATTCACATTATAAAACTCTGTAAAAGTGCTGTTTAGCAGCCTCTGATTTCTGAATAGAGAAGGTCGAAGTACATCACTCACTCTCTCATTGTCTTTAAAAAATAGTCCAAAAGAATATTACTCTCATCAGTTCTGAAGAAAAAAAACCAAACCCTAACAATAGCTAATAGCTAGATTAAATCGTCTGTTCATCCCTTAGTCTAGAACGCTCCCTGCACTATTGGTAATGTGCAGATAGCTACTAAGATTCAATTCATTAATTATTTTTTAGAATATACTGACATGTACTGTTGACTCCTGAAGCTGCATGGAAGAATCAAACATTCTCATAATGCACAGTGTGTGATAAATAGGAGCTCCTACCTTCAGACAGCGAAAGGCTTAGTGTAGTACAATAACACTCAACAAGGCAAAGTATTAAGGTCTTATGTAGGCACAAGACGCTGCATATTTATTGAGCCAAAGGGGATAAATTAATTGGTTGTTCTTGAACTCCTGAGCGTTGTGACTATAAAGAAAACTTCACGGAGACTCAGCACAGAATAACTTTTCAAAAACAAAGTTGAAAAACCATATTGGTTCTTAACTACAACTTGCTCTGAATCTTTTCATGGGATTACGTAAATCATCCTCCTGCTTCGTCTGTGTTTAACACCAACATGTAAAGCTGGAGAGACTGATAACAATACAAACAATTTATCTCTGTGTAACATACCCATCATAAATAGGCAGCCAGCTGGTGTAGGGAGCCTGAGTGTAGGCCAGGCAGGAGTGAACCAGCAGCACCAGACCCGGCACTGGAGGGTCCAGCAGGCTCAACTCCACATAAACGGTTCTGCCTCGCATGAGGCTGAGAGGCAGGTGAGTCTCAGGGTGGAAGCTGGTGAAGGACTCATCTACAGTCATGGGAAAAATTATTAGACCACCTTTATTTTTCGCTATTTTCTTGTTCATTTAAATGCCTGGTACAACTAAAGGTACATTTGTTTGTACATATATAATGATGAAATAGCTCATAAGAGTTAAATTTAAGAGCTGATATCTAGACATTTTACATGGTTTTCTTGCCAATAATCAAAATCATCAAGAAATCCATGTTAAATGTCTAGACATCAGCTCTTAAATTAAACTTTTATGAGCCATTTTTGTTATTATATTTGTCCGAACAAATGTATGTTTAGTTGTACCGGGCATTAAAATGAACAAGAAATTAAAGAAAACAAGGGTGGCCTAATCATTTTCTCCATGACTGTAAACACAAAAGAATATGTTTGCTGATTTGAGAATGTCCAAATGCATGATTTAAAGAGAAGAGAAAACAATCACCTTTGGCTATTCTCAGCTGCACAGTAGCAGGGGCTGGTGCAGACTGAACGGGTGGTGGAGGAGGTTCATCCATCACATGGAGCCTCACTTCACCTGGGGAACCCGGGGAGGAGCTACATTCCACCATCAACCTGCCGATCAACACAGACAGCTGAAATTTAGATGTGGAGCGTGTCAACATCTCATACTTGACACATAGTGATTATTTCATAAGTCATATGGCTGTCACATTTTGTCTATTCTGAGACAGTGTTTATCATTTTTTACCATTAATAGTGAATCTTTTTCTCTCTCTGGTGCAGAAGGTGGAGATACGTCAGTTGTCTGCCGTTTTTTTTGTGAGCAGCTGCTTTGAATGATGACAGCTGTATTTCCTCTCTTGTGACAGAGCAGCAGCCAAACATGCATATCTGCATGTCCGGAATTAGTTTAGTCAACTGTGTGTAGGTAGCTGACACTTTGGGATTGTGAAGCTGTAATTTCAGGATGATTGCACACGTCTCTAAATACCTTTAATAGTAGAGGTTACATATGTGATTGTGTTACATTTTGTGTTGGGCTTTATGTCCCCAATCACAAGGAATTAAAGAAAAAAAGGATGTGTTGGAAAGAAGGCCAGAGCATTGTCTCCTACCCCCCGCCATTAGAAGATGAAACTTTAGATTTTTTTAAAATGAGTAATAAAAGCGTCAATATTGCAAGTCTTAGTGCTATATAAATACTGTCAAAGTATTGTAGTGGAATTACTTCCTCTCGAGTGAGAAAATGAATCAAACAGCATGTTGATGTTCCTTTTAGTTTTCTTTATTATCAGACATCAGAATACACTGCCTAGGTACAGCGGGAGAACAATTTGTCAAATCTTCAGGGCTGCTGAAAAAAAAGAAAAAAGAAGAGGGTCCCGTCTCCAATAAAGCCCTGATGTTCTGAGTCTCTCCATGTGTCAGTTTTTTTAACCTTTCTGTAAACCAGAATTCTGACAGCATACGGCATGCTAGGTCTACTTTTGAAACCTTAAAAAGGATGCAACTCATACCGTTTATATTATGCTCCCAAACACCTCTAATATCTGACATCACATCATAGTTCTCTATAGCAAGTTATTACCTTACAAGGAGTCTCTAAAGTGCATAAAAGCCAGAATGAAGCCATTCAGAATGGGCCTAAACTTCAGCCAAAGTCTTATGATTAGAGTAAACAAATATACTGCAGTATCAAAACGCAGAACACAGAAATAAACACAGCCCATATTCAGAAATTGCCTTTAAATGAGCCATCAAGACTTCTGTAAGGTTGTGATGTCACAACTATACTATATCGGTAGAAAGTTTTGCTACAGTGCTGTTGCAGTCATTGACCGACTGCAATGATGGTGCAGAGACTACCCAAAAAACAATGACCAATCAGAGCAGACTGGGCTTTTTAGAGAGGGTTTTTTTTCTAAGAGACAGGTACTAAAACAGTGTTTCAGAGTGTGAATTCATTTATAATCCAAGAAAAATAATTGTTTACAAGTTGTTTTTTTAATGCAATTGTTAATACTTTTTACATTTCTACTTGCTTATATTGTAAATTGTTAATACTTTATATTTTTTGCTTGTTTATTTGCCTATATATTTAGTTTATACTGCCGTTTCCTTTTTATCATTTTTTGCTATCCATTTTGCTGCTGTAACTCTGATTCTACTGTGTTCTGGGTGAGAAAATAAATGGATCAAACTTTATCTAAAGCAATGTAATAAACAGCCTAAAGGCCGTAGTAATGAGTAGCATCACACAGCCAACAGCAGGAGAGGCCAGCCTATAAGAGTCACTCAATGATTAATGTGGTTTAAAAAAACAACCTCTAACTCTCTCTTAGCTGAAGGCTAACATAGACCGGTCTCTGCTACAATGTTTGCAATGCAAATGTTTGGCTGCATAGCTGAACGAGAGAGAAAAACAAAACATGCCCAGGAAATGAATTGTGCCAAAAGATGTCCTTTAAAAATAAAGTTATTATCTTACTCCTCGTATATATAAAGTTCTATTCTATAAAAAAAGTTTCCTTTTTTAACAGTAATGCCATACCTTACTGGTTGGGCTTGTTGAAGAGAGTGGATACCATTGACTTCCAACAGATGAACCACTTTCTCACCAAACACCTAACAAGACATGACATTGGAAAAATGATTTACATAATTTCACAAAGCAACACTGAGGTCAGTCAAAGCATAAAGAAAAGCATCACTCTATTACGCCACATTAAGCAGGCTGAAGGCAGCCTGTGCATTAAATGGTTTACATAGAAGTGTTTCTTACATGTTTGTTTACTCCACAGCCATCCAGGGGGACAGTGTAGATGTCGGGGTCGGAGGTCAGCTTCTGCAGTGTGCAGGACACATTACTGACCTCAGAGGGGTGAGCAGGGGGGGCAACTGTGGGCTCCAGCACAGAGTCCGGCACCGAGAAGATTAAATACGGCCCCATTGTACAGTCTGTTGGCACACACACAAAGTCGTTCCCGAGTTATGCGGTTTTCTTGACCACATTAAAAGAAATTCTCTCTTTTTTGTCTGCATGAATATTTAGGTTTGATTTTAAACCCTGGCATTTTTTTTTAATTAGGTGGTTTGGGGTGTCGGCTTTGAGCCCACATATCAATCAGCCAATTTTTAGATTTTCTCCTTTGTCAGTTCATTCTTTTCCAGACGTGTGTGGACAGATCTGTTATGGGAAGGACTCACCCTTCACCGGGTACGAGCAGCAGCCCAGAGAGATGCTGCCGTCAGAATCTGACACGGGGCCAAGGCCACAGGGCGAGGCAGAGGGAGTGGACGGGTTGGCCTGATCTGAGCAGAGTAAACAAAGACAGAAGAGCCAGTTATACTTGAATGCTTCTATTCAGCAGCATGAGTGATGACAGATCCATACAGGTGTCTATTCACAGCCAGGACCAGAGGCTAGACCTTTAGCCTGTCGGGACTGAGTAATGTTCTGCCCCCTTGTGGTGATCTGAAGTCACAGCACCAATATTAATGGCTACGTCTCAACTACATGAACTTACATAGGCAGAGTTCATGGCTGCTGGAATTTCTATTTCTTCATTTCACTGTAATGTATCTCAGCTTGTGAACAAACTTCTATGCAAACTGTACATTTCTATTAATTTTGTGTTATTGGCTAATCTTTAAACTTTGATGAATTGTGTAATCTTTCCTTTTATCTTGGTAAATATCAATAGATGCATTTAAAAAAAAGGATAATATCTTTATAAGCAACCTTTGTCTTCTTACATGTCCTGTACAATGTTCTTCAGTAATTCTTATCATCTTTTATATACATGTATATGTGCAAAAAAGCTAATCTATGTCACCTTTCATTTCACTATCCAGCCTCTCTTCTGTTCCTTCTTCTTCACCAGGATGCCCAAAAGGATAATATGCATGTTGTTGGGTGATATAATGGGCACTGAGGTTATAAAAGTGGCTGTGCAGCAGCTGAGACATGCTGGGATCAAGCATCCAGTCCATCCCGCTGTAGTCAGAGTGGAGCGGAGATTCTGGTTTTGATGTTGTCTCAGAGTTCACACTGCCTGCAGGATGAGGGTCCTGGTTGTGTTCAGACGCTTTAGGGTGGTAGAAGAGGTGGTGGTAATAATAGTAGTAAGGATGTAAGAGGCCATTGTGAACATCATACATTGATTTTGTGGTCGGAGGAGTGGTTTGATGTTGATCAGATGGGGGCTGTGGTGGAGGGGGAGATGCTGGAAGCGGAGGGTCCAAAGCTTCTTTGGATGTTGGAGACACATGATTTTCAGTTGTGTGTAAACTGTCAGGTCCATAATACATCTGATAGTAATGATAATAAGGGTGGAGGTAGTATGGGTAAGGAGAAGGATCATAGTCTGGTGATGGAGCACGGTTAGAGGGTTGTTCAGGAGGAGGAACGGGTCCAGGAGGCTTAGGAGTCGGAGGAGCAGAGTGTCTTTTTATGTCATCCAGCTCTTCTTCTACATCATAGTCGTCATAATCATCATCATCATCATCATCATCTTCAGATAAAAGTGGATGTTTGACCACTTCTGGACTACTTTCTGGTTCGTTAATCACTTCTCTTAGGTGATCTATGTAAGGATTTAAGTTAAAGTCATCATGATCTTGTTGTGAGCGAGGAAGTGGAGAAACAGAGACGGCCGACTTTGTGTTTTGGTGATCGGACAAATTTGTTTTAGCGGCTGTGTCGAGAGTGAGAGGAGCCAATCTCCTGGCCTCGCCTCGAGCAACGTGTGGAAAGTAATAGAAGTATGGATATGGCTGTGGAGGATCAGGAGTGTGAGGTGCAGAGGTTTCTGGGGGACTTGTTGGAAGGGTGTAAGGATGAGAGGCAGCCTGGGGCACGAACTGAAGGGATGGAGACTCAGACTGCTGTGGGGGCAACATTGGATATTCATAGTTATGAGGATTATTTAAAGGTACTTCTCTAGGCACCTCAGGGCCTGGATCAGGGTCTTGAGGTGGGCCAGGAAGAGGGATTTTAGGGTGGTGGTAGTAGTGATAGTAGGGATTGAAGGCATGGCTGGGGGGCTGGAGGGGAGATGCAGCACTCGGCTTCTCAGAAACACCAAAGACAGGAGTTTTCTGCTTTTGTTGGAGATCTGGGTACCACAGACTTGAAACTTCAGCCTCATCGGTAGATGACTGAGGTACGTGGACATGTTTATAAGACTCTTCTACTGGAGTGTGGTAGTGGGAGTAGACCGGATAGTCTGGCGGGGAATCAACAGGAGGGAGAGGATGTGGACCAAATGTATTATCTGGGCTGAGGGATGAGGGAGTAGGAGGGTTATATGCATCCAGTCCATCAGGTTGAGGAGACTTGAGGTTATAGGTAGGGTGGGGGTAGTAAGGCGGGGCCAGGTAGAAAGGTGGAGCCCATGGAAAAGGCTCCAGGGATTGTTGCGCTGCTGGCTTTCTGGTTAGATGCTGAGGGCTGGTGACTGGAGGGTGATGGGTCAGTGGGAGTGCTTCAGGGACAGAGACGGGGCAGGACAGTGTAAACGTCTTCTCTCCTACCTGAAGAGACAGCGTGTATTTTCCATCCTAAAAAAAAAGAAAAAAAAAAAAAGGAGATCAGAGGTTTTCTGTGTGAGACTGCAGAAATAAGCATGTTTAGAACTGGATACGTGTCTGAACTCAAGCTGAAAACTGACAAGGATCTATTTAGTTGTAAATATTTTGCAAGGAAGTAACTGTTGACAGGCTGGTTTGTAACACTGTTTTTATATCCTCTCTCTTTTTTGACCCTTAGTCCTTTTCCCCTGATAAGACTGTTAAACTTCCTTTATACTAGATGTAGTTGTATCTGTACTGTTTTGTTGCATTCTAGACCAATGATATGCCTTTAGTGGTTCAAGATAAATAACAAAAAAACCACAACAAATAGCAAGTTTCTATATGTGTTCAGTAATTTAAACAATCCTCTCAAACTCATATTGTATTTTGTATTTATTGTATTTGTTCATCATTGATGGATTTAATTAGTTTAAGGCATTTCATTTGTTTATCTTTAAATTATAATTTTGATTCTTAAAAATAATTTGATTCTCTCAGACTTCATTCCTTCCTCCATCAACAGACTTTCCTTTCATCTACAGATGAACCTTGGTCTGACCAAGAGAGGTTGTCTTGGTCAGGATCAAACTGAATCATGGTTTGGTTCACTTCTGATTTGAGAATATTTCTGGATGGTTTGGACTTTTGGACAGTGCTGGAAAGTAACTAAGTACATTTACTCAAGAACTGAAGTAAAGTACAAATACTTTAGAATTATACTTATAGTATTTCCATTTTATGTAACTTTTTACCTTTACTCCACTACATTTATCTGCCAGCTTACAGGCTGAAATTTAACATAAAATATATGATCACGACCGCTGCGCTCTTCCAATGAACGGCGCCTGGCTCTGCCCCCCGTTGGTCCAAGGCAATCCAAACTCTTTGCATTTCTTGTTCCCCGCTGGTGGAACACACTACCAGTTCCTACCAGAGCAGGGGCGTCCCTCTCTACCTTTAAAAAACTCCTGAAGACCCAGCTCTTCAGAGGGCACCTTCTTTCCTCGCACTACACGATAATTCTACTCCTTAAAGAATTGTCACTAGCACTTATTGATGCACTAATAGCCCTTTTTGCACTAAACCTTCATTGTTTACTTTTACTCTTCCTGTAAGTCACTTTGGATAAAAGCGTCTGCTAAATGACTAAATGTAAATTTAATGATCAATTTAAAGTAATTAGACTTTTTAAAAATGTAATCTTATAAAAGTATATTAAGTAATTAAATTAGCCCCATCTTTACAAAATTAAAACACTGCTTACATAAAAGCATCAATACAAATAATCTAATAATATATCTAACAACCTGAGTGGGTCCTTTCTGCATAACAAGTACTTTTACATTTGATACTGATTTGATGCTGATACTTTACTTACTTCAGTAAGTTTTGAATGCAGGACTATCGCGTGTAGTGGAGTAATTTCACAGTGTTGTACTAGTACTTTTACTGACGTAAGGGATCAGAATACTTTTTCCACTGCTGCTTTTGGACTAATTACAGAAAGTTCTGGCTCGGAAAAAAGGATAAACAACGCAACAAAATGAGCCATGGACATTAAAAATAAAGCTCACCTTTACTGTGATGCCACACGTAACGAATGGAGCAGCGATAACAGTTTCTGCATGTTGTCTGTCCAGTATGTAGCCACACTGCTCAGCTAATGCAACCAAAGGGGTCCATTCTCCTCGGACTGGAGGGAAAAGGAAAAAACTGCTGATATTATTTCAGAAACTCTGGAAAGCCATAGAATGATCTGAGTGCTAATAGATTGAAAAGCTAAATTAAATGTTTGTGTTTACCATTTACCCTTAGCTCCTCTGTATCATGGAGGCCCTGCACTTTGACAGTCATACCATACGGGGAGCAGCAGAGTGAGGAGGGGCCCGTGGCCTGAGGCTGCATCTCAGAGGCCGGGCAGGACATCTTGACTGGAGTCCCCCTCCACAGCAGCGGCAACACAAAACTGTCATCCTAAACACATGTTTTGAACCGCAGGCTTTTTATTCTTTTACTGCTGTTGGCTAAAACATTTCACATCCATTAGAGAAGACAGGGCTATAATTAAGAATCAAGTTTGTCATTAAATAGGCATTAAAATCATGAGTTAACAATCCATGAAAGTCCCCAACTATCTCATCAGGATGACATAAGAGTGTACTGAGTCATTTCAGTTGAAATGTATGATTCATACTAACCCCGTGACTAAAAAAAGATTGTGTCTGGTGCAGAAACACAGACTAAATAACAAGATAAACCAGCCCGTTTGATCCTATTTTCCACATACTGAGTCAACACCAGCTCGTCGGTTGAAGACGGCAGTGATAAACTGAGCTCTGTGTTGGTATTTGACATATTAAAATGTATTATACTAATCCCATACCTCCTGTGTGACATGGCAGGCATCATACTGAGCCCTCAGACTGAGGTCTCTCCACGTGGTCTGAACAGAGTAGCCACAATGTGGTTGCAGCTGGGACAGGGGCACAGATGACTCATTCACTAAGACAAAAGACACCAAAATAAAAACTTATTTTCACTTATGACAAAAAAAAAAAAAAAAAAAGGGAAAAAAGATTAATGTCTGAACACCAGATGCTATTTCACTGTGAACAAAAATCTCACTATCCCAGACAGAGCTGGAGAATGTATAAATGGAGAAGCCTGACCTCGGTCCAGCTGTAGTTGTACAGCTCGTCTCTTCCTGACAGTGAGGGTCATGGCGTCTCCACACTCCACCACGGGCTGCAGCCTCTGCCAGATCTCCTCTGAGGCGCTGACCCGCTGACCTCTGACCCTCTCCTGGCCTCCCTGAGCCTGCACTGATGAACAAAAACAAACCACCTCAGAGTTCACATCCCCACCGCATACAAGAATACACTGCTAGTGTCTGTATTTTCTTTTATTTATCCCATAATCCTGATTCCAAACAGGTTGTTTAAAACAAGCATTGAATTCTGAATGAGTGTATACATTTACAAAATGCAAAAATGTTCCCAGTTTGAGCATTACATATATTGTCTTTATACCTTTGTCAATTGAATATGGTCCCAAAGAGTTTGCAAATCATTGCATTTTTTTATTCCGTTTTTCACAGCCTCCTAACTTTCTTGAAATCAGGATTGTATTCGCTCCTGTGACTCTTTATCAGTTACCAATACACACACTCTGACACATACACTTGTGAAGTATATAAATACCCTTAGTAACAACTGGTTTGCAAATTTCTAATGACAGTATTGCTATACATTTTAACATAATTTCATACTTGTTTAAGTTTTTGTGCTGTCCCGTCCATCTTCCCGTTCCCATCTATTCCTATGCACATTTAGTATGTCACTACTTCTGCTTTTTGAAGTGGCCATTGCACCAATAAAAAGATATATACATATAAACAAAATGTAAATACCCCTAGTAGATAGTAGGGCTGGGCGATATATGGATATAAAAGATACATTGATATATTTTTAAATGTGATATGGAATAAGACCATATTGCATTTCTCGATAAAGTTAAAACATTTATTGTTTAGTTATTTTGTAATGTTCGTTATTATTTTCTCATATCAATATATTTATTTCAGAAAAAGATTGGCCTATTTTATTTCATAGGCTATTTGTATTTAAGATATATTTTAATTTAAATGTGCACTTTATGGAGCTTTGATTTAAAAAAAAAAAAAAAAAAAAAAAAGGTATTCCTGTTGTTATACAGTATTTATGTTCACTTAAATAAACAGTTTCAATAAAGCTACTTGTGACATGTCATGTCATTTGACTTTGACTGAACATTTACTCTCACTTTGCAATTAAAAATATCGCGCTATATATCATATATCGATATTCAGCCTAAATACATCTGGATATGTCATTTGGTCCATATCGCCCAGCCCTAGTAGGTAGGTTAATGTGTATTGACTGGTAGCGTTAACATTCAAATGATGTACTGTAAAATACCTGCACAGTTATCCCAAGGCCAAAATGGAAACAGTGATGAGTCAATTGTAAAAGCTGCCAGCCATAATTACTACCGTATTCATTAAGAAGGAATTTTCTTTAAACTTCTGCCAACTTCCTGACACTGACATTGTGACAACCATAAATCTACAGTGAAAGACTACTGTGTGTTTTTTAATGAAGAGCCTGTGCTTTTTTGTAGTGTTTCACCTGTTTCAGTCTATTGCTCCGGATCTCCTCCCGTTCCTCTCCCATCTTATCAACACTTCCTTGACTATTGGCTGCTTTCCTAACTCTCTAAAGGAAGCAAGGGTGAATCCTCTCCTAAAGAAACCCACCCTCGACCCATCCTTAGTGGACAACTACAGACCCGTCTCTCTCCTGCCGTTCCTCTCCAAAACTCTGGAACGGGCTATCTTCAACCAACTAGCCTGCTATCTGCACAACCTCCTTGACCCTCACCAGTCTGGTTTTAAGAAGGGCTACTCAACAGAGACTGCCCTTCTCGCTGTGACTGAACAGCTTCACAAGGCGAAGGCAGCCTCCCTCTCATCTGTGGTGGTTCTACTGGACCTTTCAGCAGCTTTTGACACTGTGGATCACCAGATCCTCATCGCCACCCTTCACCACCTAGGAGTATCTGGCTCTGCCCTCTCTCTGCTCAAATCCTACCTCAAGGACCGCACCTTCCGTGTAACTTGGAGGGGTTCTGTTTCAGAACCCTGTCCACTCACCACCGGGGTCCCTCAAGGCTCGGTCCTTGGTCCGCTCCTCTTCTCGATTTACACCAACTCCCTTGGCTCCCTCATCCACTCGCATGGCTTCTCCTATCATAGCTATGCCGACGACACCCAGCTAATCTTCTCATTTCCCCAGTCTGAAACACATGCAGCAGCACGTATCTCTGCATGTCTGGCCGACATCTCCCAGTGGATGTCCTCGCACCACCTCAAACTCAACCTGTGAGACTGAGCTACTTTACCTCCCAGGGAAGGGCTCCCCCACCACTGACCTCCACATCACTGTCCAGAACACAGTGGTTGTCTCCACAGAAACCGCCAAGAACCTTGGCGTGACTCTTGACAACCAACTGTCCCTCTCCACAAACATCACCGCCACCACCAGATCTTGCAGATTCTTGCTGCATAACATCGGGAGAATCTGTCCGTTTCTCACTCAGAAGGTAGCTCAGGTCCTGGTCCAGGCACTGGTCATCTCACGCCTGGACTACTGCAACTCCCTCATGGCAGTTCTGCCTGCCAAAGCCATCCGACCTCTGCAACTCATCCAGAATGCAGCTGCTCGATTGGTCTTCAATCTTCCCAAATTTTCACACACAACACCCCTCCTCCGCTCCCTCCACTGGCTACCAGTTGCTGCTCGGATACGCTTCAAGACTCTAGCTCTGGCGTACTCTGCTGCTAACGGTTCAGGTCCTACTTACATCCAGGACCTTGTCAAACTCTACACCCCTGCCCGTCCTCTCCGCTCTGCATCAGCCAAACAGCTGGCGAGTCCCACCCTCCGTGGGTCAACTCGCCTCAAAACCTCCTCCAGACCTTTCTCTATCTTGGCTCCCAAATGGTGGAACGAGCTCCCTACCGACATCAGGACCTCAGACAGCCTGGACATCTTCCGCCGCAGGCTGAAGACCTATCTCTTCCAACAATACCTCGGTTAAGCCATGGTCACCTAACACATATATATATTTAAAAAAAAATAAAAAAATAAATTGCTCTTTTCTATTCTTTTCTTCTTTATCACATAGCACTCCTGTAGCGATGACAGTTAGCTCTTAAAGTTATGTACTTGATTCCTGTGGTCTATGTCTAGTACCTTCAGGTTGAATACACTTATTGTAAGTCGCTTTGGACAAAAGCGTCTGCTAAATGACATGTAATGTAACATAAACATGTTAAATTTAAAGTGATTTTAAATTAAACCTCATTACAATATGGTAAGATTAAAATTAATCCTTGAGAAAATTAAAATTCTGCTTACATAAATGCATCAATAATAATAATAATCCAATAAAATATATGATGCTGATACTTTTGTACTTTTACTTCAGTAAGTTCTAAATGCAGGACTTTTACCTGTAGTGGAGTAATTTCACAGTGTAGTATTAATACTACCATTTCTATTATGCTAAACAAAAAGAGAAAAAAAAAGTTATTTTTATTTGTCATTACTTTAGCCCTCCTGTGGTCCTTTTTGACCCCAAATCACCTTTTAAGGCAACTCATGACCAACGCATTGATATGTAATTTTCATATTTTTTTGCTATTATTGGTCAATTTTAGTTTACAAAATTAGGCCTCATTTCAAGAAAAAAAAGGTAGTAAAACCTGTTTTTTTTTTTTGTTCAATAGTTATAGCGAAATAATAATTTCTTAATGGGAATGCACAGAGTAGGTTACATTAAAAGTTTGAAGTTTTTATATTTTGCACAATAATAAGACAAAAGACAAGGATAAAGAGATAACAAAAAGCTGCAAGGTAGCAGCAAGAAACCCAAAAGGGCTGATACAGGCCTCTACCTATATTAAAATTCACAAGTTAAATTAAAACAAGTAATATATGAATAATGAATATAATGAAATAGAGAAAAATATATATTAAAAGTAAAATAAAACAAATTTGTTGAAGTGTGTGTGTGTGTGTGTGTGTGTGTGTGTGTGTGTGCTACTTAGTGACCTGAGCAATCAGAGCAGCCGCTAAACTGCTCTTGTATGTGTTAAGAGATGAAAACTGTATGGAACTATTAAACTGATCATTCCAGAGTATTGATCCTCTGGATTTGAAGGAAAATTGCCCAAGGATAGTACGATAGTGAGGAGGGTGTAATCTTGTCAGTTGTCTAGTATTGTACTTATGTAATTGTGAGTTGACATGGAAATATTCACTGAAAGGTTGAGGAATGGAATTTGGAATATACACTTAAAGATAAAAATGCATATTTGGTAGGCTATATATTTATCTGAAAATTTGTCATTGTCTTGAGTTTTTGGAAAAGGGGAGCAGAAGGACCAAGTCGTTTTGAAAATGTGGCAGTTTTAACAAATCTTTTCTGAACGACATACATTAAACCGCAATACATTAAACCTGGGTTTATACATTCAACCTCAATACATTAAACCTGGGTTTACACATTCAACCTCAATACATTCAACCTGGGTTTATACATTCAACCTCAATACATTAAACCTGGGTTTATACATTAAACCTGGGTTTATAGCCCACATTAAACCTGGGTTTATAGCCCACATTAAACCTGGGTTTATAGCCCACATTAAACCTGGGTTTATAGCAGGGATGGGCAACTGGAGGCCCGGGGGCCACATACGGCCCGCACCCTCATCTGAAGTGGCCCTCAGTACAACTACATGCATTTGAGCATGAAATCTTAAAAGTGCAGTATAAAAATGCACAAAATTACTTCTTGCAAATGTTGGTCTGCTGTTCTTGCACTGAAAAAAAAAACAACAGATTTTTATTTGCTTCAAACCTTTTGTATTCCTATTTATACTGTTATACATACATTTGAGCATGAAATATGTTAACTTACTGCACTGTTAACATATTTAAAATTGCATTTTCATCATATCTAGTTAAGTGCACGGTCCTATATGTGGCCCTGTGGTGGTGTCCATGAAAAACTGTGGCCCCCTCCAGCATTTAAGTTGCCCATCCCTGGTTTATAGCCTACAATAAACCTGGGTCTATACATTAAACCTGGGTTTATACATTAAACCTGGGGGGACCCCAGGTAGCTTACCTGAAACAGCAGAGTCTGACTGGAAGCCCACATTAGGATTTGGCTCCAGTTGACCAGTTATATAAAACTTGCCCAGGACGACATGTTCAATGTCCCCCTTCCTGCACTCTTTATCAGGAGGGATAATAGAAGTATACAGCCGCTGCCCTTCGCCTCGCTCCGGAATTTTTCGGGTTTTAAAGCCTCTGTCAGCCGCAGAAGACGCCGTGTTTGCTCCTATTGTGTATCCAGGCCCCTCAGAGGTGTCAGCTTGTGTCCCGTCCGTGTTGTCGGAGTTGTGAAAGTCCGGGAGGTTTGTCGACTTTTCTACCGGCCTTGAGTCTCCGTGTGGCCGCTCTCCGGCCTCTCGGTCGGCCGGCTGACTGAGGCCTTCGGTCGCCGACCCGCCGCTCCTGTCATGGCGGAGGGCCAGCTGGGGGTCTGGTTGGTTGGAGTGGACAGTGGGCCCGCACCGGCCCGCTGACGGTAATGTCATAGTTATTATGGTGTTGACGAGAAGGACACCGAAGCAGTATCCTTTTTGTTTCAAATGCATTTCAAATAAGAGTTTCTCTCTGCGCACCAAAACACTGGGACAGAGCGAACTGCTGCAGTATGTTTTGTAGACTTCCTGCCAACACACCTGCTCACTAATTGGCCCTGATGAACCAGGTGGCAGGTGATTGTCAGTGGGACAACTGCTGCGTTTAGGCCTAACACATTTTTAATGTATGACTTTTATTTTGAAGGTTTCAAATTCTCCCTGTTAAGTTCATTTGTCTTTCTCTTCTCTTTCTCTGATCCAGAAGAGTCAACCAAACCCCCCAAAATCCCAATAAACATTGTTTATGTTTCATGATTACCCCATTACTAACCATCTCAGTCAATATTTAGTGCAATGGTGTTCTTTACCTCTCACAGATCATGGTTCAATGAGGATAATTCACTTGTTTTTTTATAAAAAATGCACGTTAAAACTTTTAAAAAATATATACACTGGAAAGACCTATATATAAAATACAATGGTTTTACATGACATTGAGTTATTGAAAATTTTATTTTTAGATTTCTAATTTTTTTCTTTTATGGAGTGATGTTGATAAATTAATGAGTCCCCTCTTCTGTTCTGTTCAGGGTCAGATTGACCATTGAACAGTGTCTATGTAATTTAAACACGTAAATTTGTCAAATAAACCATTTTATATGTTGATTACACTTATTAAGCCAAGCAGAAGAAGTTTTGATCCCGAAAAAAATACTTTAAACTATTTTTTTTAAAGTTTATTAAACTTTGAAATAGGCCAGTTTGTCCCACAACATAACAGGAGGGTTAATACTATGCTACCAGTGGTGGAATGTAAATAAGTACATTTACTCAAATATTGTACTTTAGATTTAAAGTAGCCTACTTGTACTTTAGTTGAGTCTTTTCTTTTTATCCATCTTTATAGGCCCAATCGACTACATTTCAGAGGAAATTACTCCACTACAATTATCTGAGTGCTTACTTAAAATTAGGACACACAGTACATATACATATATATTATACCCAACGATTTATACAAGTACAGCTGAAACATTTGATTGAATTAATTTATATGAATGTATCTATTTTTGATAGTTTTTTTAAGTAATTTTCAATGCCAAAGGAAAACGAAACAACATTTCACAATTTAGCTTCTCAAATGGGAAGATTTGATGCTTTTATTGTATTTTTTAATAATAATCTTGAAGTCTGGACTATTTGTTAAAACAAAGCAATCATTGTGAATGTGGCACTTTGGGCTCTGGGTCATTGTGATGACATTTCACACTATTTTCACAATTTTTACAAACCAACAATCAGTCAGCAGAAAAAATAATCAGCAGATTCATCCATATTAAAAATAAATAGTTGCAGTACATTATAACGTATTTCAAACTGAGCTCCATCTTTACTTTAATGTATAAATAATATTAAACTAACGATATAGTAAAGGATAGGATAGGAATATATTTTATGCATTATATCTACTATGAATTTTGCCCATTAAAAAACTTTTATCACAAACTACCTTCTGGCCACTAGGGGGCGGTATCACACTACACTAAGTCAGTACTGTAGGGGATTTTTTTCCTGATTAATTATGTAGACCTGTTCACACACATTAGTCAATAAATATTTATCTTGAGAATAACTTCCATGTGTTAAATACTAATAACCATTCTAAGTAGTTGTTGTTTTTCTTTTCTTTAAAACATGTGTCTACTCTGCCCTTCTGACAGATCTAATGGCACCCTGACATCCAGGTCCTTTGGCCTTTGCCCACTTTTTTAAATAATCCCCTCTCTCTTTCATCTGATTGACAGAAATAAGTCAAACAGCAAGTCACATTGAAAAACTAATATATTCTCCTGTATATAATTTACATTCATTTGCATTTCATTGTTTGGTTTTTATATACTGAACTGAAATTAAATCTCTACTGCCAGTGTTCTTTCCATCCGCCATCTGCCATGAAAATAAAAGCATCTAATAAAGTTCATAAAACTGTAGATGCTCCACTGATTCATAACTAAAAGACAGATATTGTCTGTGGGCTACTGTACGTAACCAAACAGCCAAGGAAACAAGAGCACTGTCAGTTTCCTGCCAACTCCACCATCTGACAATTAGTGAGTGAGCCAAGCTGTGATCAGTCATCACATTGTGGTCATGATGTTATCAACTGAGGGCAGACTGGTAATGTTCTCACAGCTTCTCACTTAGGATGGCTGTCTCTTCGCTTCTACCTCAAGAGAGCGGTGAGGAATTAGACGAACCACACACTGTAAAAAAACAAAAACCTGTTTTTACGGTAAAAAAAACGGCAGCTGTGGTTGCCAGAACTTTACCTTAATAAATACGGTACAACTTTTTCTAATATGACGGTAAAAGGATATTTGCACTGTTGATTTCACCTTTAAGTTTGCCATTTTATTCCATATTTTACCGTATAAATAAAAAGATGAAAAGAAACGCTGTTCTGCCATATAATTGACAAGAAAATACTTAATAAATGCTGCATAAATGAAAGATTTTACCATAAAATATTACAGTATATTTTTGTTAGAGATATGGTGTTTAGTACAACAGTGAGAAAAAAAGTATTTAAAAAAAAAAAGAAAAGCAAAAATTACAGTGATTGCTTACATTTATTTTACAGTATATTGCCAGTGTATTTTACAGTAGAGTAATGTATTTTTTTAAAAACTGTAAAAAAAAATAAAAATGGAAAAAACAACATTTTTGGCTGATATATACATTTACGGTGTTTCATTGTTACTGAAACTGAATTAACCCATTTATCATTTTACATCTTTTACTGTCGTGGTTTAGCCATTTAGACATTTTTTACAGTGTACGGCCGCACAGTTTGACTGTTTCCAACAACTACACTTCATAAAGAGGCTCTGAAGATCTGTGTTTGTGTGTGTGTGTGTGTGTGTGTGTGTGTGTGTGTGTGTGTTTGTGTGTGTGTGTGTGTGTGTCAATAGGGTGGTGGTGGGGGGAGGGAGGGGTGATCAGTTGATGATGGGCGCGGCAGTGAGATGACTCATATTTGGAGTTGCCTAGCTACAGCCAGGAGTTGTTTTCTTTCGACTCGGCGCAAGAGTACAGTGTGTATGTCTGGATTTCATTGAGAGAGAGCGAGGCTTTGTGGGGGCGACATAAACGCAGGGGTGGCACTGAGCAGGAAACAGGAGGAGCACAAATGTTCCCAAAAGAGGAGAAGAAATCACGTGAGGAGAAACTAGAGTTAAATGTAGTAATGTCAGCGAGGGAGAGAAAAAAAGTGAGGTCTACAAAAAGAGCTCTCGGGTGAGGAAGTGAATCAAGAATGAAAACCCCTGGCAAGTAACCATGGCAACGGGCCGGCTCGACTAAATATGAGGAATTCTGTTTTTATTGAATGTAAACGGTGGCTGAGGCACCGCAGCTGACACACACAGCGCCGGCCCCACTGGAAGCTGTACTGCAGCCTTCACAAAGTACAGTGTGCTCACATCTACTGTACAATATCCACCATGTCGGTTCGTAATAGACTCCTCAAGCTGCTCCTGGCTGATTCTCATTCACACCACAGGCAGCCTGCCAACAGGGCACATGCAAATGCTTAGAGAGAAATTCTCTTAGCTACATGTTTAGCATATTCTTTGATGTCTTAATTTGATTTTGATTGCCCCTTCACTCAAAGTTTACCTCGGTCTGTCTACCTCCTACATGTTTTTTTGCCCTTTACCACATGATGGCTTCTATTTTATTCTCAGGACAAACAGAAACCAAGAGAAAAAAATTGTTTTGAACGATTAAAAACACATAGGGGCACACGTAGAAAGAAGTTTATCATTAAAAAAATGAGTTAGGAGTTGTACTATAAACAAGCTAGGTTTTAATAATGATAGACATAATAAAAATAACAACAATAGTTCATATAGCACATTTCATATAAATATGATCTCAAATCATATATATAAAATATTTATACTGAGAAATTAAAGAGGGCAAACAAAACAAGTAAGACATTAGGAATGCAGTTTAATATTAAATTAAATTAAATGTATATATAATTGAAATAAATATACAGTAAGATTCAGTCCAAGCAAGGATACAGACTACATTAAACACAAGTTATATCATCCAGTTGGGATCATCAGACTCAGATTTAGCTTTATTGGCTTAAGTATGTACACGCAAGGAATTTGGCCCCAGTTTTTTAGTTCCTCTCAATTGAGTTTCAAACAGAACAGTTTACTGGACGATAGAAACAGACATACAGCGAATAACAAAGACAAGAAATCAGAACAAAGCCGGGTGTACATATAAATATATAATATATACAAAAAGCAATAATTAACCCAAAACATACAATGTCTACTGTAAATTGTAAACAGATATAACTTATGTGAAGAAAAGCATGTTGAATGGGTGATCTAATAGATTTCTTTATATACCAGACTGTTCTCACTCACTGTTCATTGTCAGACCTATGAAAAGTATTGTACTGTAATCCATAGATAACCTCTGTAATTGTGAGTCTGGAAGTGCAGCTTATCACGACCTAAAATTACATTTGTTGTTACACAGCGGTGGCTGTAGTAATTATGACAGGATGGGAGGAAAGAAGGATGATGCGCCGCAGCATAAAGACCAAGAAAGGCCATTTAGGGCCAAGTGAACTTATGTACTTATGCACCCAAACTTGATTATTTCCTGAACCTAACCAGGCACTTTTGTTGCCTAGTAAACAGGTCCTGTACAAATGGAAACCACTGGCGCTAAAAAATCGAAAGCCAATGACAAAACTGCAGTTCCTCGACTAGCCACTTGAGGCTGGTTCGAAACAGGCGGCAACTGGAAGGCAAACCAGGAAGTGCCTTAAGCTACATTCTACCGAAAATTCCAGCAGGGGGCGCTGCCGGTGGTTGCAGAAGCATTTGGGTCCATCCATTTCAATACAAAATGAGAAAACTTCTCACTTGATTTATTACCACAGAATTTTTTTGAAACACTATGGTCTCAATCACTAGTAAAAAATCTTCTTCAAGACAATTTGATGTAAATGGACTGCACTTATATACAAATCGCTTTACACTACAGACTGTGCTCATTCACGTGTTCACACACACATTCATACTGGTGGCCGAGGTATTCAGTATCTTGCCCAAGGATACTTCGACATGTAGGCTGCCATAGTCTGGGATCGAACCTTCGACCTTCCGATCAATGGGCGACAGCTCTACCAACTGAGCCACAGCCTGTTAATAGTGGTTTGGTCTCATAACTTTGACCTTTTCACTGTATTTTCACCCAATGACAGTTTATTTGAATATTTTGTTGAGTAAAAATGTCTTGTTCAGCATTTGGTTGGACTAACAGACACTCCAAGGAGTCGCTGTTCAGTTTTCTGAGGTGAGTAATATAGATTTTGTTTTTGTTTTTTGCTAGCCAAAACTAACATCCCAGTTAATGCTCCAGTTAATGCTAACATGACTTAGCAGCAGCTTCTCTCAGTCAGGTTGAGGTGTAGAGAGGCTGTAGTCAGTGATCAGATCCCTCTCGCTCCTCCACAGTCCAGATATGGTCTGCTCCCCGTATTGGAAACAAGATGGCGACGAGTGTAACGCTGAACTCGATGCCTCAAACGGGCCACAAACCAATGGGTGATGTTATGATGACTACGTCCATTATTTATACAGTCTATGGTTCCAAAACAGTCCATCCTCATTGACACCCATTCTAAAATGCCATGTTTACAGTCTCAACAGCTAATTTCACTTTTTATAAAAGAGGGTGGCAATTTTAAGTACCTAACACATTTAATTAATAGTGAGGCTTAAAGTTATGCATAATTAAGGGCGTGGCCAGTTTTTACTTTACAAAACCATGTGTGTATTTTAGTCTACAGCAGTGATCACTCGTGTTGCTGAAATTGAATTGATAATGCATGAAAAATGGTTAATAGGAACCACTATATGAGGACAGATTGTACCTTAACTGAGGCTGAAGTTGCCCTCAAATAACGAGTTACTGCCACAGCACGGTCGCACACTGGGGAGGTGACCATTACTGGAAAATTAAAATGATGATCATTCCGCTCCTTAGATAAGGGCAGTGGAAATTAAGCTGTCTCTGTTTGTGTGTGTGTGTGTGTGTGTGTGTGTGTGTGTGTGAGTGTGTGTTTTTGCATTTTGTTTCTCCAGTGCCTGTGGCAATGTGTCACTCCCTTAGAGGATGATGAGTATGCAGTATGTATGTACAATATGCGTGTTTTTCTCTCTCCAGAAACTGCAGCCATGTGTCACCACTTGTAGAGCTCCAGGAGGATGTGCACGTGTATATAGGTATGCATGTTTGAGAATGTGTGAGACTGACATGCCTGTGCTGTTGCTTATCATCAAAACCAGCCGAGTGACACAGGAAGCAGGGACGAGGGCGATGGTCGACTTTTTTCCAATTAGTCAACAGCCCCGGGGTGAGGTGAGAGTTGCAACACAATACCAGCGGCGAACACGAGCCCTTGTGTTTGCCTTCTGCCTCGTTCAAAAGAACAGTCGCATCCAAAGTCTTTGAAATTACCCCTGCAAATCCTGTAAATACACACTCTGGGCTGTTTTTATAATAGGAGTTTAGAAATCTCAGGGCAGGGTGCGACATTGTGAAAGACAGAGAAGGAATGAGCGCAGTGAGACAGTCAACCACAGACAGGGAGCTTTACTATTGTGTAAAGCAGCAGTGACTTGGCTGTGGTCAGGCTCACTCCCCTGGCATGTAGGCACTGCTCTGCTGGCTTTGTTTCACACAGTCATGTTGAAATACTCCCTCACTGAGACTCGTCACAAACACCTAATCAAAGGATTTTCACATTACTCAACCACAAAAATCGAGATCTATCTTGCTACATGCCTTGTTTGTCTATTTACAACTAATTTATATATTTGACATTTAGCTGAAGCTCTTTTTCAGGGCAATTAAACACATGTCAAAGAGATGAATGTCAGACATTGTCAACTTTACAAACAACCAGTAATTAGGAATGCAAGGCTCAATGTCACAGCTTTGATACTATCATAGAGGAGCGCTTGTTGAGAATGTTGGAAAAGCTACAGTAATTGTCCTCCAGGCAGACAGACCACATAATTCATTTTCCACAATGTAAAATGTCAAAGTGTATTCGAGTCATTTTTGAATAGCCGCCCTACACTCAGCTCTTTAATAACCCCTCCGTGGATAGTAAACTGCGTAACAGAACCACCTTAAGCCAGCAAACCCTGAGAAAGTATTAAATAGAAGCAATATTAATGCTTGTGCACACAATACTTAGCAGATAGGACAATATCACAACTGTTCCAAGTGATCCTTTATGACTCTGGTTTTTCCAGTACTGATCAGCAATGGCAGCATGACAAAGGGCTGATTGTTGAGCAAGCCACCTTATTGGTCTTCTTCAGCAGTTACACAGCCATGTGATTTGTCAGCTTGTGTTTGGATCTAAAAAACGTGTTGTGGCTAAGCTCCTGCCCCGCCCCCCGCTGGTGCACGCAGTAGACGGTGGCGTTGTCAAACACTTAAGTTTGTATTTCAAAAAAATGATAACTGAATGATGCATGACTCATGGCATTTCCTCTACCAAAAATACACTGGAAAAAGCCTGTTTCTTGCATAACTCAAGTGGTGTTTGTGCATTTACTCCACAGGCATGTGAATGGGTTTCACTCAAAAAGTCTAACGTTGTGGTGTGTGAAACAGGCAGGAGGGAGTGCCGTATCACAATGTACGGGACAGTACAAACCATGCTTACCTCACCTGTAAGGTGGGGCCAACACGCCCAGAGCAGAATCAGGTTCAACCACATTCTCCATTCTCACTTCTGTTTTTTTCAGTTAGCGTCTCATGTGCTTCTCTATTTTACTGGTGGATTAACTTTTTTGAATGTGGGCGAATGTGGGCGTTGGAATCATCAGCAAATGACTTCCCAACTAGGATTATACAAGCACATATAAACGCCCTCCCAAGTCGCAGTATTAAATCTGCAACACGACGTGCCGAGTTGACATCATATTAAAGAGAATCATGGCAGACAGCAGCAAAAGTTGGGTTGATTGTTGGAAATGTTTTATTCACATGTTGCAATTTTTTATTTTATAACCAGGGGTGTGGCCAGGGAGAAGCTTGGGGTGGCCACCCCTGAAATCTGATTGGCCACCCCAGGTGCTATCACATTATCCTAAACTATAATTGGCCATCTGCCCAGTCAGAGACAGGACCTCAGGCTTACTTATTTGAATTTTGTTGGCTCTTTAGTGGCTATATTTTTTTAAATGTGTTCTACTCTATGTATCCTATGTTCGGAGGCAGAAAGTCCTTTTATGATTTAAAGAAAAAAGGTAATCTTATATTACAATTTTAGACACAGGAATCTAAGAAACTTTAAGATACTGTAATTATGGTATTTAAGGTAAAGTAGTGGAGATTAAAGTGTTGGATGAATGTTATTCTGGCAATTGTGTGTGTGCAACCACATACTTCATTCCATCCCTGCATTAGTCAATGAATGCACTTATTGTAAGTCGCTTTGGACAAAAGCGTCTGCTAAATGACATGTAATGTAATGTAATGTAGTCAGTGCCCCACAAAAATGTCTGGAACGCCACTGTTGCTTATTTGTAATATGATTTTAAATTATAACCATTAGTTGTTGTCAATGGAGGGTGACCTAGATAAGTTATAAAAGCAATTTATTAGTATTTACCCTGATTAGTCAGTTAAAGTAATGTTTTAGTTGTTTTAGTGAATGAATATTGGTTGAAGGCTTCGAGCAGTAACATAAAACACATCTTTTTTTGTTTCCACAGTATGACTTCAATTATAAACACACAAGTCAGGAGAATGACTCCCCAACTTGGGAAATTGGACCACCCAGGGAGCACATAAATGCACCAATAATTTAACTAAATTTCAAAATAAAAGTGTTCAAAAAAGCCTGGGTACATCCCATCCTCAGGTTGTGTCTAAATGGTAGTTGTAGTTGAAAATGTCTTTTTTTTTTTTAAATCTAAAATGATACCAATATGCTGGGAGAGAGTTGTCTTGCAGCTTGGGTGGAGCTCTTTGTGTCAGTTTTTGGCTACATTTAGAGATGTAGTGTAGATTCTGAGATTAGACAAATATTCCAAACCTGAATTGCAAAACATCAATGGACTGACATTCTTTCCCATAGGGATTTGGGTGGGACGTTAAGTAGTATGATCAAGGTGTGGTATCTAAAATTCACACTGTTGAACATGAATGGATGGATACTCATTTAGCCGTGTTAACCAGTAACAGGGGCGGTATATTTACTGTGGCCTCCATGGCATGTGATAGTGTTGCCATGGAAATTGGTGATGTGCATAAGGCGCAGAAACTGAAGTGTTACCATGACAAAAGCATCAGTAGGTTCAGCGTCTTAGCGCTGGCTATGTTTAGCATTCCAGCTTTCTGAGTCCCTCTGTCTACATACGAAAAAGGTTATTTTCCATGACAACCAATTAAATACACAGTATTCATCTTAGCTTTCACAAAAGGAGAAGAGCCTTGGTTTCATTTCTCACAAAGAGAGCAGGCAGTAGAGGGTTTTTTGTATTCGTGTGACACCTCATGACCCCAGCAGAATGTAGCCTTGCCATAAACGTAAGCAGGCTCTGCTGCATTACCAGGTCACTTTATTGGCAGGTCAATTATTTCTGAAGCCTGTTATTATCCCGCTGGCTCATACCTGAGGCAGCCTGACATGACACTGACCAGGTACTCTGCTGAGCCTTTGACTCAGACTTCTATTGGCATATCTTAATATTTTTATAGTCACCAGAAGCAAACAAGTGACCTCAGTCTCCCAGTACACACCCAAAGTATTTTTTGTCTGCCTCTATCTATTTGTGTGTATCTAACGTCCCGAACTGACCTTTATTAGGGTACTTTCACTTTTTTCACTTTTTTATTGCCTCTGCCAAGAAGGTAATGTTTGGTAAGTTTACTTGCTGTTTGCCAGCAGGGTTACGGAAAAGAAACTGGTCCGTGATAAAAGGGTGTAACACGGGCAGAGGAAGAGCCCATTAAATTTGGGATTGGATCCCAATCATGGGGCGATTACACAAATGATGTTTGTTAAAGGTGTCAGTATCATGCGAGAAATGCCAGGCCTGAAAAGCAAAGCCAATGTGGAAGTGCCTTAAAACGGCAGTCTTTAAAATGGCCAGCAGGGGGGGACTCAACTGGAAGCAAAAAAAAAAGTCACATTTTGTGAACATTTATGAGAAAATTACTCTACTTCTTACTTGATTTATCCCCTCAGTAAACATTTTCCGGTATTTTTTAACGGTAAAAAAGTTACAGATTTGTAAGAAAAAAAATCAAATCAATGGTAAAAAAGTTTACGAATGCACAGATTCATGACATTTAAAGTGGTGAATCTGCAAGAAAAAAGTTGTTTTTTTGTTTTGCTTTTTCTTGTAAATCTGTGACTTTTTTCATGCAGATTTGCCACTTTAAATCTCTTAAATCTGCAACTTTTTTTCTTGTAGATTTGCCACTTTAATCTAGTAACGAAGCCTGATCTTTGCTGATTAGCTGGAAGAAATCCATGTGGTTCTACGACCTCACAGAGAGACTTGGGGACCCCATTTTGATATCCACTGAAGTTACCAAATATAGTTCTTCGCCCGATAAAGGGTTAAACTACTGAAGAAGTTTAACCACATGGGCTTCAACTATTTCAGTATTTTAGCAATTCAGATGTTTCACTTGCAGAGTAGAAGAACAGTTTCTTCAAATAAATGAAGCTTTTCTTGGGTATCAAGTATCATTGCTGAGTGAAAGTTTATTTTTAGTTTTTCCAGTCATTAATGGCGTCTACTCAACACATGTCCCCACCCAAAACCTTTAAAAGAGTTTTAAAATCAAACCACTCCATAAAGCTATAACAGTCTAGTTAGAAGCTGTTTTGGTGTGCTTTTACTACTCTGTGTGAATTAGTTTTTAGAAATATTCTCATATTGGAGTCTGATGTAAGACCTTTACCCTTTGGCCTAGTTCCCTGAGGACAACAGAACTTTTACTCAGCATGTCTAATATTTTATGAGGATCTTTTAGAGATAGTGAGCATCTGACATTAACACTGTCCCATTGATGTCATTGACTGGCCACAGGAACCACAATTTGTAATCAGTGAGCTCTTGACAAACAAACAGTGGTGGAGTGTAACTAAGTACATTTACTCAAGTACTGTATCTTAGTGCAGTTTTGATGTACTTTACATTAGTATTTCCATTTTATGCTCTTTATACTTCTACTCTACTATATTTCAGATGGAAATATGTTGTTTTTTTTTACTCCACTACATATATTTGACATTTATAGTTAACCCTTTATAGGGCCCTCCTGGAAATTGAAAATTGAATGTGTTATTGGAGGATATTACAAGACTTTTTGCAAAATGTTTCATTTTTATATTGCAAATCAAGGTCAATTGAGCCATTATTATTATTATTATTATATTTATTATAGTCTCTTTCCCACAGCAACCCTAAATAGACAATAACACATCATTTGCATCCATCACCACTTTATCTTTTACCTTTAAATTATTAATGATCTTTTTAGACTACTTATTACATATGCGTAATGTCTAAATGTCTTTTTAAAGCACCTTATATATGAGAAGCACACGTAAATTTAGTTGTATACTTTTTTAATACAATGACAATAAAGGAAAGCTTGAATCTTTGTGGTTCTATGAGCTCACGGAGAGCGAGGAGACCTGTTATAGATGTCCGCTCAAGTTACCAAATATGGTTCTTTGCCTGATAAAGGGTTAATAGTTACTTAAACACATAATATACTTATATCATATGATGCATAATCCACCCAGGAGTGTACAATGTATTTAACATTGGCTTCACATGATGAACTAAAACATTAAAATATTCTTACATGTATGTGTTAGAGATAAAAACAGAATAATATAGTATTTTATAAATATATAACGCTTTGACTATTTTCTTCTACATTCTTATCAAAGTGTTTTTGTTCTGTTTTTTTGTTTGATTACTTTTATTTTTACGTGTGCATATGTGACCGTGTACATATGCACATATGTTGTTTTTTTTAAAAGGAAAAGGTAAATTGTATTTCTGGAATTGGAAGCAGTGTATTGTATTGTTTTTCCATTAAAAATCTTTTAAAATAAATGAATAAATACATATATAGCACTGTTAGAAGTGCTTTTCTGCATTATCAGTAGTTTTACTTTATACTTCTCCTACTACTACTGCTTAAAAATTAGTGTTTTTACATATCCTATAGTATAACAAATGATATTGATAAATATAATGAGAAATGGGGAATTTTTTAAAGACTATATTCTTTACAGGGTAGCTAAAATGTATCTGCATACACTGATCATTATGGGCTGTTCTTGGGGGACTGGCATGGAAATGAAGGTGGAGGCAGACTGGGTTCATTACAGGGAAATGTTTACTGGAAGACTATTTGTAGACAGTGAATTAACATATTGAGCATGGATTAATTGTACCTGTCTTGGACTTCTTATGTAATTATTTTTATTTTATTGTTTTATAATTTATTTTTTATTTATTTATGTTTTATTATTAGATTGTGTATCTTAATTTTGCCCCTTTTTTCCTTTTTTTTCTCCTTTTCTTAATCGGTTGTTAGTGTGGTCTCAATAAAAAACTCAGTAAAAGTTGAATCATAAAATAAATTGTATTTTTCTATCAAAAATGTCTACTCATATTATTATGTGTAATCCTGTGATGTTTATTAGTAGATAACTGAACTAAGGCACGTTGAAGGAGCAGATGACTGTGACTCAGTGGAATCATTAGGACCATATCAATCAGCAGCAGCTATAAAACAATGATGGTGAGTAATAATTAATGAACTTACAGCAGTGTGAAATGTCTCCAATAACCCCCCCACCTCCCCTTTAAATTCCTCTCTCATTGCCTTCATGTCTTCCTCCCTTCATTCTCATGCCCTCCCTCTTCTTCCCTCCTTCTCTCTCAAGCTCTGACTTGCACTCATTTGCCCCCACCTCTTTCTCCCTCGCAACCAACAACATTCCTTCATCCTGAAACTCCTTCCTCTGGAACAAAAGCGGGAAAAGAAAGAGGGCGGCAATCACAAAATGAGCACAAGTGTACGTACTTGTGAGCGCCTGTGTTTTACGGCAGTCTGACTGTTTGTTTATATATACAACAGCAGAGATGTGACTGCGATTTGGGCCGTGTTGAAGTCTGTCACCATGGCAGCATGCTGAGAATCATTGTCAATAAGGTTAAATGTTATGGGAGTTCCCCCCTCAAACATCAGTGAGTCATCAGCGGCCCTCTCGGAGAAAATCACCACCAGCAGCTGAATGACAAAGACATGACACACCAAACACAAAAGGAAAATAAATATATATATATGAGGCCTGCCCACAGAAGTTGTGGAAATAGTGTGTGTGAGTAAAGTAGACAGAAAGAAGGAGAGGGTGGGCCTGGGAGCAGAGAGTAGAGTGGGAGGGGGAAAAGAGTCAGATTATGTGCTCAAGCAAGCCAGAGGCTTGTCTGGGGTGTGGACTTAAAAAGAGGGCTGGGTAAAAGTGGGCGGACGAGTAGTTCCTAGTGATTGTGCATTTAGACTCTGAGTCTGAAATTAGTATCCTTCAGAACAGCAGGAATTAGACTTGAAGAGACTCACAGCCATCAAACAGTAAGTCATGAATAAGTCTGAGTTTTGTTGTGCTTTTTGTACGTCTTACTTCTCTATAGATACTTCAGAATGATAAAACAATGTGTTTTAATAGGTGTTCTGCATGTTTGTTCTAGTCTTTTTCTGTCTTTATTGAAGAAAAACATGCTAAGAACAGAACATACGCAGGTGTGTGTTTGTGTGTGTGTGTGTGTGTGTGTGTGTGTGTACCTTCCATATAGCTGCTCACCTTCATATGTTATTGAATTACACTTTCTACTACCAGGCAGGTGTGCTTGTTTCCAGATGTGTTCAGCTCCCGTAGCAGTGCTGAAGTAAATAGTTTGAATGTAAATTGCGTTTGTTAAAGGTACAGGACTACTTTCTTGCTTGCTTTTTGGGATTTTTAGCATCCTCAAACCTAACCTCAGCCACATATTCCATTTTGCGCAGTGGAAAATATGCCACAGCCAGGCCAGACCTTTAAAAAAAAGAAACAGCTGACACGTCTTTGTTTTTTCAGGCAAAGAATTTGGAAGATCAAAGTATTCCACAAGTGTGTTTTCTATTAAAGCAACTGCTGAGCTTTTAACTTCTGCTGTTGTTTTTTCCGTCCAGGAGTTGTTCATTAAAGTCTAGTCATCTGGCCGTAGACAACACAAGTCAGAAATTATACAAATATTTAAAAGTTCAATCTTCATTGTAGTTGTTTGAAGTGGTTAAAAAGGTGGAAATGATATTTGTCTGTCAGGCGTGATCAGATATGTGCCAGCTTTCCCCTCGGTTTGCTCTGTGTTTGGTTGCGTGTGAGTGAGCTGGCGAGCATGCGAGTATGTGTGTGTGGACCCAGCCCTTGACCACTCCTTTACCGTGAGGAGAACCAGCACATTCCAGATGTGCCTCTTCCTCTGTTCACACCCAGTGCGGCCTCGGCACTGGATGCAGCCGCAGATTGCTCACACACGACTAAGAATGTAAAACTAAAAAAAACTGAATCAAATGTGTAATATTGCAGGGAAGAGCTACCCGTGGAGCCACCAATGAAGTAGAAGGATTGCAGTTAAAGTAAAGAGGCCAAAGGAACAGTAGAGAAGAGAGGGTTTTTAATTGTTTTTGGTGTTTAATAGTGTTGTAATTCAAACCAGGGGGGTCGGGCGTGGGCCAGCTAAGCCGCTAGGTTAGCAGGTATTCTCTACAGTTATTTTAAGGAGTGGCGGGTTTCTTGGAAGACAAGCCCAAACTCATCTGCCCGCCATGAACTTCCCTGCTGAACACACACTCTCCCTGAACCAACAGAATGTGTTTGCCCTACTGATTTCGTTTACTGATCCCTGCCTGCACAAATATACATCAACATTTTGATTCAGGACGGGAACATTATCTCAACGTCTATTTGCAGGCATTTCACTGGGAGCGCGTTAGCTGTAACTCCAAGTAATTAGAAGTTGTGAAGCCACACCCTGAGTGGGTGCCAGGTTTTGGCCTTGCTTTGCTGCTCTGAGTGTGTTTATGAAGATATGTGTGTGTGTGTGTGTGTGTGTGTGTGTGTGTGTGTGTGTGTGTGTGCGTGTGCGTGTGCGTGTGTGTGTGTGTGTGTGTGTGTGCTTGGAACTGTCATTAATGGCCTTTCTCAAACCAAACAGGAAGCATGGAGCCTTTGTTTTTGGCCATATTTGATTGTTACTGTTCATAATAGCTGCCAATTTGCTCAGTGTGTGCGTGTCTTTATTTTTTTATTATCTTGATTGTGAGTTAGCCCTCCAGATATGTTCATCCTGCATAATAAAAAAGTGGTGTAACAAGTTTCCTCTTGTGCTTCCATCTCTCTCTCTCTCTCCAGCACTGCCATCATGCTGATCCTCCTCGCTGCCATCTTTGTTATCCACATCATTGGCATCATCCTCCTCCTGGTGGCCACCATCGACAATGTAAGTAGATTTTTGCCGTGCTGGAGTTTTATTTCCACACACCTGTACAGTGCACCTCACAGCCTCAAGGCACAATTGTCCCTGCATAATCCCCAACTTCCTCCAAAGTTTGAGTGTTAAATGACAGAGATTGAAGAGTTATGTGCGTCCCCCCGCATGCTGACAGACAGCAGGCTCCCTAGCGATTGGCTGACGCTACTCATTCATCACTCGAGGCCATCATTCCTTTTCTGTCAATGGTCCGCTGTTCTTCTCAGGGCCACATATTCAGCATTTCTTGGTGACAGATGGGACGACCACGGTGTCGTCACTCAGTGCCACTGAGTGCATCTGTGGATTTAAACTGCGGGGCAAGGTGTCAGTCAGACGGTGCGCGTACACATGTAAATATGTCAGATTCCTGCCTGTGAGTTTTGCATACCGGAGTGAGACCTGAGGAATACCACAGTGACAGGTGGATGTGCATTCCACTGTCTGATTGTCGTCCGCTTCGCCTGCAGCTGCCCCCAAATACGTGTCAGAACACAGTGTGAACACACACACTAGCACTGCAGCTATGTTTACACACACTGCAGCTCTGAATTGTCTCCATTTTTTCCATCTCTCTCATAAGCTTTCCTTTAGCGTGCAGGAAGGTTGTCCATATTCATGCGACAAAGTGAAAAAGTGATTTAAAATGTAACATTCTGTCCCTCTGCCCTTCCCCTCAGGCCTGGTGGATGACTGACACTATATCCACTGATGTCTGGTCCCGCTGGGTGCAGACCAACGGAGTGTGGAACCTCACTGATCTCCCCACAGGATCACACTACCCACAGGGTAAGCTGACACACTGACCATGCCGCAGAGAGGCAGAGTGAGGAGTTCAACAAAATCATATTTCGTTTCCAATGAGTTGGCCTACAATGTTTCATAGTTTTTCTGCCACATTGACTGTACGACTTAGCATCACTTGTGCTGCCTTCATTCTACACAAGTGGCTGAAATAACAGCACTTCACTAAAACCCCTTAAAAGTGATTTCAAATCTTAAGCATTTCTCTAAAAACATTAAATGTTCATGCCTCAATGACAATGACAAAAATAGACATCTTCTGGTATCATTTAGAAGAGTGTAGTACTCAAACAACAAAGATGAAGATGTGGAATACTAGGTGGCCAGTTTTGTTGCTAGCTAGGTTGCTAGCTTGGTTGTCAAGGTGCCTCAGTAATTCAAAATGAAGAGATTACTATTTTAGAGTGTCTTTTAGCGCAACTAGATTAGTTATCAGCTAGCACTAGTGCTAGCTAGCTAGCTTAAAATTAACAGCTAGCAAACTCCTTTGAGTCTTTTAGTATAAAAAAATGCTAAGACATTTAAATGTTACAATTGACTTTCATGAACGGTGGGCGAAAATAAGGAAATACAACTTGTCAATCACAAGTTAGCCAAGCCCAAAGCATAACCTACTTTATTGTCTTTTTTACTCGAAATGAGACATTATTTAAAAAATGAATATCATACTGTATTGAAGAAGACTTTAAACTAACGACTGAGATCATAAACTCATTCCTGAGGTAATAAATCAAGCAATATGTAGGGTTATTTTCTCATTGTCTTCCATACAATCAAACTTCTTTTTGCAACAGAAGCACTTCAACATTGACTAGCTTGTGGCCAAACTGTGTGGGTGTGGTCCTGTTAGATTTAATTGGCAGTTGTCATCACAACTGGATTCAAATGTTCTGAAATCCTAATTGGAGCACGGAAATGCATGACGTCACCTTTTGGTTGCACATTAATAACTTAGCTGCAAGTACAAACATGTAGCTGCAAGAATTTGACGCGACAGTTGTGATTTTTGGCGTCCTCCCAGATCATATGCATGTAAATGAAATGGGGGCACACGAATGGTTTTACAGTAAGCCACATATTTCTTTTTTTTATGTAAATCAAGACCAGTATAGCTCTAAACGATGTAGCAATACTTAAAGTAATGACTTGTGGTTATCTCCTGAATCATTTGTATGGTGGTGTATAGTTTTGGTGATACAGTAATTATAACTTTGAATAAAAAAGACATAAAAAGTTGTTGCTCGTCTTTATGGGTGTCATAAACAGAATGTTATAAAATCCTAAAATGTGTGGGGTGTTTGAATGCAACATTCCTGCCTTTCAGCAACACATTTAACATAAACAATGCGTTACTGTTTACTGGATATGTCAGCATGTTGTTTAGCACATATTTGGGATACCCCCCATCACACAAACAAACACAGCATCCTCACTGTGTTGCTCTCTCTGTCTCCCCCTGCAGATTACCTCCAGGCAGTGCAGGCCAGCTCAGTGCTCGCTTGTATATTCTCCATCCTGGGCATCTTTGTGTTTGTGGCTCAGCTCTTCACCCTGCCTAAAGGACAGAGGTTCACCATCTCTGGCATCTTTCAGCTTCTTGCCTGTGAGTATCTTTAATTTTTTCTCTCTCATCAGGTTCATTACTCTCCTTCTATGTATGACCTCACTCATGTCCACGTCTCCTTCCTCTCCAGGCCTGTGCATCATGATCGCAGCCTCCATCTACACAGACATCTTCCACAAAGACGAGAAGTTCGGCTGGTACGGTCACTGCTTCATCCTGGCGTGGATCGCTTTCGCTCTCACGTTCATCTCCTCCATCACTTACTTTGTGCTACGTAAGAAGACGGCGGCGTGAGAAGGACACTAGAGCTAGCTCCAACCAGCCCAAAACCATTGCCTGGATCTACTCTTTCAGCTGAAATCTGGTTTTAGTCACACATGGTGTAAACAATGTTTATATTTGACATCAGATTCAAGCTGCTGGTGTATTTTCAGCTACGCACAAAGCGAACCTGTTGATCCCCTCAAATACACTAGTGTTTAATTGAGTCTGCTGTCAGGGTTTTACACTTAATGGAGTGTGTGGATACCTCTGCAGTAAAAGGCAAGCTCAATCAACCACACTTGTATTTCAGTGTATTTAACCGTGAATTTGGGCTGGATTTTTAAGGCATCTTAAGATTAAGAACATTTTAGTTGTTACCTAAAAAAAATGTTGCCTTACAATATAACATGCTATGATAAATTAAGATCGAGCAATATTTTGGGCTTTTAACAAAAGCAGGTAAAGTCTGTGGTCTTTTTTTTTTTTCAATGCTCATTTACAACCCTGATTCCAAAGAAGTTGGGACGCTGTGTAAAACATTAATAAAACATGAATGTATCAAATTTGGAGTGTATATTTACAAAAACAAAAGTTTATCAGTTTAAATGTTAAATATATTGTCTTTGTACAGTCAATATATGTCACAAAGGATCAGCAATTCTGTTTTATTTACATTTTAGACAACGTCCCAACTTTTTTTGGAAACAGGGTTGTACATATTGATTAAAAGGTTATTATTGGATAGAAGGGCGAGTTTATATTATTATTTTTCAGTTTTTTCATTGTTAGTTTATCAATTTTATTCCATTTATCTGCTCCGGTCTTACTTCATATAATGCTCCACTAATTGATATGATAGCACTACGGCAAAGCTGTGCCTGTTTTAAAAGTCTTTAAAAATCCATTTATATATGTCGCCTGTTGTGTGTAATCTAATGATAAGAATATGTGATGATATAAAATATAAAATGAGTAAAATAATACAGCTGAGTTTGTTTTGTAATTATTGGGTTGAGGAGGACATCAAACTGGTTTAAGTGTGGAAGAGCAATGCCGATACAAACTCTTGCACTACATTATTGTATTAATAATTGATACAAACAGGACAAAGTAGTGGGACTAAGAATATTTTTTCAGTTCAGTCATTTTAAATGCAACAATATTTACCAAAATCCATTAATTAAAATATCTTGTGTGACTATTAATCCAACCATATACCTGCTCTGTTTCCACCCAGTGTGACAGAAAGGCACCAGCCTTGACCCTTAAAGCGTGAGATATAATGTGTAAATATGTTTTGTTTCCCATAATGCTCTGTATGTCTACTGCTGTTTTATTTTTGCTACCGTTATTTCTCATTATGGACGACAATGATTTTTACAATATTAAAAACTTGATTTTCAACCAACTATTGAAGTTATTCTTTCCCCATTTGTCATGATTAGCAGTAAGGAGTAGTTGTAAATGTGTTTAATTCATTTTCATTTGAGGGCTTGCAGCAAAAAGCAGTGAAATGTTTCAAACAGCCGGCAGTCTGATGATCAAATTAATTTTAATTTTGTGCATTACCCAGAAAAACATACCTGCAGTGTAAACTAGGGAAATTGCAAATATTTTTTGGGTTCAGTTTACAAAACAACCAGTCCCCTGCTTTTGCGGTTTTTCTCCTTTATTAGAACTGACGCGTTATGATCAAAGCTGTGTCACTGGAGCATAGCAAACATGGCACAGGTCCTCTCATCATAGAAAGACTCCAGTCTGGTAGTTCAAAGTGGGCTGTAGTCCTCCTCAGGCCTGTAATGGTTCCCCTGGTGTCCTGGCAGGGTCAGGTGGACGGAGATGGACGGGCTGGCTGATGGAGACGGAGAGGGGAGGGAGAGGCGGTGGAACGGGGATGCAGGCGCAGGGTGAGAGGGGGGAGGAGGGAAGGAGTCGGAGTGGGGGGGAGGTGCCCTCGGGGGAGGAGGGAAGGAGTCGGAGTGGGGGGGAGGTGCCCTCGGGGGAGGAGGGAAGGAGTCAGAGTGGGGGGGAGGTGCCCTCGGGGGAGGAGGGAAGGAGTCAGAGTGGGGGGGAGGTGCCCTCGGAGCCCGTGACACTGATGCAGGGGGGTGGTAATAGGGGGACAAGTGGGAGATCCGGGGGGGAGACGGGGGACAGGCCATGGTCATGGCTGTATTGGTGGGGGTGTAATAAGGTGGCAGGAGCCCCACGAAGTTAAAGCTGCAGGCGTTGAGGTTGGAGATGCGTCTGGGTCCCACCATCAGGACGTTCTTGGTGTAGTTGTTCAGAGTGGAGACACCAGCTGACATGCAGACAGTGAAGGCGAACCACGCCACGCTGATGGAGACACAGGGGGACACAAAAGCATGCAGTTAGTATTTGTTTGTTTACTGACATAGCTGTGCAGAACGTGTGTAAAGTAAGTATATACTGGGTCCATTCAGACAAGAAGTTGGAAAACTGGAAGAGCAGGATTTTCTTCTTTTTCAAAAAGCAAAAACAGTGTCAGACCTCACCCCTTCCTGCCAGGCACTCCCCACATACACACACACACACACACACACACACACACACACACACACATACACACACATACATATCTATATAGACAATGGATAATTTCATTCCCTGTTTTGCACTATGTTCCGGTTTCAAATGTTTAATTTATCTGCACATTCTTTAATTGAATTTCCTGCAAATATTTAATTTCACAGTACTGTCCAATTTCTCTGAAAATATTTTAGTAAAGGTTTTAATGTAAATTCAGATTCATCATAGATTATATACACTATAGGTTGAGTTTATTTTTAATGTATGTATAGTGAATGTTCAATGTATGTTTGAATGCTGCTGGATGCTTGAATTTCCCTCAGGATGAATAAAGTATCTACAGGTGCATCTCAATAAATTAGAAAATCATAGAAGGTTTATTTATGTCAGTAATTCAATACAAAAGTGGAAAAACACATTATATAGATCCATTACACACAGAATGAAACATTTCATGTCTTAATTTATTCAATTTCTTCTAATTATAATGATTATGGCTTTCATTTAATGAAAACCTAAAATTCAGAATCTCAAAAATAAATTAATATTACAAAAGACCAATTTTAAAAAGGATGTTTAATATGTAAATGTTGGCCTCTGAAAAGTATATGACTCAATACTTGGACTTGGTTGGGGCTATTTGACTTGAACTACTGGAAATTGACTAATCCATCATATTCTAAAGTATTGAGATACACCTCTACCTACCTACCTACCTACCTACCTACCTACCTACCTACCTACCTACCCACCATCCATCCATCCATCCATCCATCCATCCATCCCTGACTAAGAATGTCCAATCTGATTGGTCAAGGCTTGCCTACAGTCGGTTGAATGTTGCTTTTTTTGCTCATTGATTCCTGCACTGTGGCGATGTGGAGATAGATCTGATGTGTGTGTATGTGTATAAACAGATATAGATGTATATGTATGCTTAATATACATAGGTATACATACATACAGCTATGTATACTTGTGTGGATGCCAGATTTTTTTAAGAAATCCTCTTTGTTTCTTTCATTGATAATAGCTTTGTCAAGTGGAATAACTAAGTTTAATTTAGCCTGTAAGATATTGTAGGTGGAAATTCAGATGTTCAATTGACCGTTCGCAAAACTCCTCCACCGAACGCTCCTCGACCAATCATACCTTAGCCACTGTTACTAAGAGAAGAAGGTCCGACAAGCTATGAGCTCTGAGCAACATAAGGTCTGTTTGGTCAAATCTGAAATGCCTCCACATTTGAAAATAAGCTACATGGTCTAAAGAAACCATGGAATAGGAACAGTTTTTAGTGTGTGCACAGAGTGTCCGATGCTTGTTGTAAACAAACAGAGATCGCTAAGTGAACACCTCCTGCAGCAGCAGCACATACACACTGTACTGCTACAGAGCTAACTGTTAGCCTATTAGCAATTTGCAGACGGGACGCTAAGGGGTTAACATCCGCACTGGCTCTGCAGCTGGGAAAGACTGCTGCAGGAGGACCGTGTCGCTTAGACTCATTCTTACTCTTCTTAACGAGCCACCGGGCTGCCGGCCCCTGCTGCTTGTTAAAAAAAAATAGTCACTAAGGGGGTCTGAAAAGTCACTAAATATAGCAAGAAAGTTGCTAAGTTGGCAACACTGCTTCACCGGCTTTTACAAATGCCGCGTGTTGTTGTGGCGTCAAGTACTACGTCACATCCTGCTTAGCGTTCTAACCGATCAGCAACCAGGCTTTTTTCAGGGGAGAAAAACGGACCTGCTCTTCAACAGGGCCAAAAAAAAATCCCGTCAAAAGACAGTTTAGGATGACTCATATTCAAATTAGGGGCGTTTCAGGTATTGGGCTGTAGTGGAAACAGCCTTTATGCTACAGTCCACGGAGTGACTTGAAGGTACCACTGCAAGGTGCGCTCACTCGTTATTTATTTAGGCAGCTACATGAAACCTTAACTATGTGTTCGCCCCCTGGTGGTTGGTGGACTATTGGTGTAGAAAGTGCTTGATTAGATATGCAGGAGAGCTGCATTTTAAAAAGGAAAGACTGCCGACGATCAGGTTAATTTAATCGTGGCGCCCAAAATCGTGATCACGATTAAAATTTGATTAATTGTGCAGCCTTTACTTCCATAAATGAGCTCATCCACTGCACTATTGCTGGCTGTGGATTAAACAGTGTGGGAGAGCCCACTCCCAACTATCTCAAAGATCAACAGACACTTATGCCTGATCCAAGGTAGCTGCTAGCTAGCAAACATGAGCTAACTAATGATTGTCTAGCTCTTAGATGAGACAACCCAAACCGGATTTAACAGCTATGGTTCCTGTCAACTAGTATTCTAGTACAGAACTAGTCCAACAAACTAGGCTGCTGGCAGTCCAGGAAGTTTCAAGGGCATAGCAACAGTAACTAAGGCGGCGGAGCTTTTGCCAACAGTCCGTTAACTCTGAAACTGTTTTTTCTGGAGCTTGTCCCAGCAGTCAGATTTGCGTGTGCCAAGTTGACACAGGTGAGGCGATAACGGAACAAAGACTTCCAAAACAGTTGAGATACAGAAGTCTGTCTCACTTCTGCTTTTTACAACATGAAAACAACATTCCTGTGCAGATTTTCTATCATATATTCTGTGTATAATTTTTAAATGCAGGCTTTGTACTAATATAAACTGCACATATATTAACCCTCCTCTTATGTTGCGGGTCGAATTGACCCATCTTGAAATTTAAAAATCTAAAAAACAATATAGTTAAAAGTATTTTTCTTCATGAATAGAAAAAAATTAAAAATGTGATATATAAAAAAATCAATATCAAGTAAACCCATTGTATTTTATATGTTGGTATTTCCAATGCACATTAAAAAAAGTTTTTAAAATGCACTTTTTATGAAAAAGGAGTGAATTATCCTCATTGAACCATGATCTGTGAGTGTTAAAGAACACCATTGCACTAAATATTGATTGAAATGGTTAATAATGGAGTTATTAATGAAATATAAACAATGTTTATTGGGATTTTTTAGTTTCTGGCACTTTTGGATGATTAAACATGCTTCGGGTTATTGCTGTTCCTGAAAAAACGAACATAACAGGAGGTTCAACAGAAAAAAGAACAATATTTATTGTCCTAACGAATGTCTCTTTTTCACTTAAGTCTAGTGTGTCTGTGTTTGTTAGGTGACCCACATGCAGGCTTTATGGAATGATAACTTTTACTTGCAACTGGTTAAAAGACATACATATAGCATTATCATAAAGGTGTAACATTTCAGAATGATGTTTCGGGGCTGTTCAGCATGCAGGGTTCCTTATTGAGGAGAAGCTGTGGTTGTAAAATTGGGATTTTAAATGGACTGTGGCCAAACAGGAGAACATGCTGGAGGGGACTCCATCTCCCTGCTGAATGGGAGAGTGGTCCCACATTAAGAGATGGAGGTATTTGGTGTGGAAAGGTTGTCAGTGCAGAGTGTGGCCCAGATGAGCCACAAGAAAAATATTTCATGGTATGACCTTAAGTTAGTCAGGCAACGACTCAGCGGGAAGATATGACGAACATTCCATCGTACCAATGGAAGCAACAAAGAGGGTTTTAATATTTGCTTTGCAAGTAAAACCACCAAAACCCTCAGTACACTCTGGTCCAAGTCTGATAGCGGGCAGCTAAGTTGACTGAAGATCTCAGTAAGCTTGGATCCATGTGACTAGGGTTGATTCAGTCAGGCCTGTGTACATATTCATTTGGTGTTCAGCATGTTTGAAAAGTATAATGTCTAACTTTTCTCCATTAAAATGTCCAAAAACGATGGTTATAATAGTTTTGGATTTTTCATTAGTTTTAGTTTTAATTTTTTTTTTGTTAGTTTTAATACATTTTTGAGTGACTTTGCTAGTTTTTATTTTTTGGAAAATGCTTATGCTTTCATATTTATTTCCTTTGCCTTATCCATCTCAGGAACAATAAGGTTATTAACTCTTGCAGCTCCGGGTGTTTTAAATTTTGGTTTGAGTGAAGTGCTGAACTTTCTGAAGGCGATAGACTCACAAAGTAGTGTAGACATCCCAGTTACAATAAACATATATACCAATGCTTCCTGTATTAAAAAAGTTGACAATGACAATTCATTTCAGTTAGTTTTAGTTAGTTTTGTAACCACACAATACAGTTCCAGCTAGTTACCATTTTTTCAAAAACTCTAGTTTTTATTTTTATTTCAGTTAACAAAAATGTTTTTTCAATTCTAGTTTTCGTTATTGTAGTTTTCGTTAAATATAATAACCTTGTTAGGCACTTGTTCAGACAGCCTGTCCATTTATCCACCTATGCACACAGTATATTAATTATTATGAATTGCTGCCATTTTTAAAAGTAGTAACCCTAGTAGAGACCTAATTTATAGATGTGATATTTCTATATTGATCTAGTTCACTATGATGTGCCACTATGACAGGTGGCTCATGCCAGCAACCAAACTAATGTGTTTCCCATACATTGAGTGACTTGTGGTGGCCTGTCATAATATCTACTTTGACTGGCACATATTTATTTATATTTCTTTCTTCACAGCATCAATCCCCAGTGCAAGGAGACTTCTTTGCCGGTAGGAGAGTGGGCGGCACCAGCCCAGTTAGTGGCTGTGGCAACTTGAATTCAGCCAGCACAAACCCCAGTGCTGGGGGTCTGATCTGCGTAACAGCAGGGACAGGAAGTGATGATCAGGAGAAGTCAGCTACCACCACAAAGATAATCTAATTCTATTGGAAACACTGTGTATGGTAATGTTAAAACATATCACAGCATCATAAAGTTATTTTTAGTCTGATTGTTTTGAGTACATAATGTTATTTACAGTAGCTGAATGTGTTGTTAGTAAGTTAAAATCAGGTCAGCAAACATTGCTTGCAGCTATTTTTTTAGGCTGACACGACAATGTGACTAAACTTTCTACATGAACTCCTCTGTGAACATTATTTCTACCCGAGTCATGTCAGATAGAGTTTCATCAGCAGTTTTGGTTGCTTAACAATGAAAACAACAACTCCCATGAGCCTTTTGTTATTAGGCGTCTTCCATTGAGTATTTTTTGGAAAGCGGCAGAGTGTTTTGGCTCCGCCCACTAGTTGTTCCCCTCGGCCTCTGTTCCCATACAGGTACTTTTGTAGCAGATAACCAATGTAATTCGACTGTTCTGCGACCCTTACGTGACTATATAGCGACAATTTTTTTGACGCGACACTGACAACAGACTGAGGCGGCAAGTTCAAACAGTCGAGACATCAACATCGTCTTCTCGTCTTTAGTTACTTGTTCTGGATTATCTCGTCTCAGTCTGCTCTGCTTATTTCTTTTAAAAAAGGCGCTGTTATGTTGTGGTTGTGTCGAGTTCTACTCACGTCATATCAACCGCCTCAACTGTATCCAATCAGCATCGACTAGTTAGTAGCGGCACAGAAAGTACCTATCCGAGGCAGGTACTTTCTGAGCCGCTACCTGAGGCGTTAACTGGTGAAGTTAGGTGGATCTTGAGCATAGCCTCTCTCCCAAGTCACACCCATAGCGGCTCAGAGGGAAAAGTACCTAATGGAAACCCGCCTATTGTGTTGATTGAGAGACCATTACTAGCAGAAAAGACATACTGTGTGTGTAATGAACTCACTAAAATGCCCAGGAGTAGCCATAGCTGTGAGGCTTAAAGTCTTCTGGTCCCATTGAGGCGGTCGTCTGAAACACCTGCATGAACATCATGTGACCCACCATCCCAAGCAGACCTGTGAAGGGAGGACATATACCAAACTGGTTACATCATGGAAACTGGAAATGCTGGTTTTGTTGCTAACAAAGTCTCTTTCAGGAAAAAAGAAAAAACCCAACAAACTCTACCTCCCAGGACTGTGAAGACGGCAGCAAAAGCGTTGAGCAGCTGGCCCCAGCGCTTTGCGGAGGGGCAGCAGGCCCTCATACACAGCTGCAGAGATAGCAGCGTGCAGCTGATCACCAGCAGACCCACATACATGATCTCCATCGATAGAGACAGCCACATCATTGCTGCGGAGGAAGGAGAAGAGGCTGAGCACAAAGAAAGATGGTGTGGATGGATTTTAAAAGTAAATGCAGGTGCAGGTGATGAATCCATTTATACCTTTCTCAGATCCTGGGGTCAAAGTATGAAACAATCGACACTTCTCCTCTAGGAATCAACAGACAGATGTAAATGTTATATACTCAAAAATTACAATAAATTAACTTTTTACCAGCAGGAAAAGTGGATATTTGCATTGAAGAGCTCAAGATAAACACTTGAAATATCCATCCATCAATCCATCCATCCATCCATACACACACACACACACACACACACACCCATCCATCCATCCATCCATCCATCCATCCATCCATCCATCCAACCATCCAACCATCTATCCATCCATCAACCCACCCACCCAACCATCCATCCATCCATCCATCCATCCATCCATCCATCTTCCTCCACTTATCCGGGGCCGGGTCGCAGGGGCAGCAGGGGCAGCAGGCTAAGCAGGGCATTCCAGATGTCCCTCCCCCCAGCCACAACATCAGCTCCTCCTTGGGATCTTGAGGCATTCCCAGGCCAGGCGAGAGATATAATCCCTAACAACGTGTTCTGGGTCTCCCCGGGGCCTCCTTCCTCCTACTTCTAATGGGAGGCGACCGAGAGGGATCTTTTCTAGACGCCCGAACCACCTCAGCTGGCTCCTTCCGACATGAAAGAGCAGCGTCTCTACTCCGAGCTCCCCCTGGATGTCTGAGCTCCTCACCCTATCTCTAAGGCTGATTCCAGCCACCCTACGGAGGAAACTCATTTCAGCCGCTTGTATCTGCAGTCTCGTTTTCGGTCACTACCCAAAGCTCATGACCATGGGTGAGGGTTGGAAAATAGATGGACCGGTAAATCGAGAGCTTTGCCTTCAGGCTCAGCTTCTTCTTCACCATGACGGTCCAGTACAACACCTGCATCACTGCTGACGCTGCACCAAACCGCCTGTCCATCTCACGCTCCGTTCTAGCCTCACTCGTGAACAAGACCCTGAGATACTTGAGCTCCTTTGCTTGAAATAGTGACATGTAAAAGTATCCACTGAATCACTATTGTTGAGTCCAAAATCCTCCAGCCTGAGCATATACTGTACAATAATTGTGTAAATAAACACTGCAATCTAATTACTGTTTGAATCACCAGAATGAGGTATACGTGTTTACATGGCCTGAAGTACCCTGATGGGAGATTGTGAGATTTGTTTGTTACATCTGGAAGGATGGGGGCGGATGGGGAAACAATCTGAGTAGCACCACAAAATTGAACATCATCTTGTCTTTCATTTCATTTATTCATTTCAACGCGAAATTATTTTGTTTTCAGCACCAGAGTGTGTTCTTAGCACCACTGCTAGCAATGCTATTAATAGAGAAGGAAAAGAAAAAAAAGACACAACCTGTTTCTGCAGTCAGTTAATCTTCTTTGTGGCTTGTTTACCAGTGTGTTTACATGACAGCTGCCATAATCAGAGTACCGTATTTAGCTCTAAACTATGGTGGCCCTGAAAGCTCAACACACAAGAAAACAGATGCACACTACGTTATTATAATAAGAAACCTTCTAGAATTATTGAATTAGTATTTCAAAAAATATTGACAGCATCACAAGATAATATGAACTTTCTCAAAATAAGGATTAAGTATCTCAAAATAATTAGTTTTTTTTTAAGACAGTTTCTCATCATTCTAAGAAGTCTTTTTTTAAAAGATACTAATTCACTATTTTAAGACACTAATGAACATCCCAAAGAAGCATTTTCATCTCTTTTTTTTGAGTGGAAATGAGCTTACATAGCAAAAAAGCACAACAAAAAAAGAAAATGTTTTCACCAACATGACAAAACATGCACAGTATTTAGAAAAAAGACATTTTTGGGGTTTTTGTCTAATTACAATGGTTTTTTTCTCTCCAGTTTTTGCAACACATTTCTGTAATTGGTTGTTTTTCCTCACTCTATATTGTTTTTTTCTGAATGTGTGCATGTTAGATTGGTCAGATTGAGGCAATAGTTTCCATAATGTTTAAATCGTTTTAAGTGGACTGATAGGAGATTATAGGATTGGTGTGGTATAAATCTGGAGGGATGAGGCTTATAGAAAAAACTCTCGGTAGCAGCACAGAATGAGACCCGGTCAGTGTGTCGACTGTAGTTTTTAATTTGGGGGATTTTCTTTTAAATATTTCAACACAAAAGCTTTTTGTTCTCATCCCCAAAATGTTTGTTTTTTCCTCCACTGCTTATAATTTCATTTAAAAAAAAATAGAAACGACCTGTTTCTGCAGTCCGTTAAGCTTCTTTGTGGCTTGTTTACCAGTGTGTTTACATGGCAGCTGCAATAATCAGTGTACCGTATTTGCCTCTAAATTACAGTGGCCCATGAGTTCAACACACTGTGACTAAGAAAACAGACATAAACAGGCAAAGCACAAAGAAATGAAGAAAACACAGCAAAGTGAGAAAACACAACTAATGTCACATGTGAAAAGTTTCCTTCATTTGCTTGTGACTTGTCTATTATAATCTATTTGGTTTTGTTTGCACCATTGTTTGCAGTTTGGTGATTGGACTCTCCATAACAACATGCCTTCATTAATACTTCAAGAAAAGACATTTGTAGCTCTTGGAGCAGTTTAGGAGGATTGTTTGTTTTCTTTTTTCCCTGAAAAATCACCATCAAACTATTAATAACAAAATGCAGACTGATTTATATAGCTGAATGTTAAAACGTTTTGCTAAACAAAATTTGCCATGGAGATCATGGCATGTGAGGTTGTGAGGTTGTGTGTGTGTGTGTGTGTGTGTGTGTGTGTGTGTGTGTGTGTGTGTGTGTGAATGCATGAACACATACAGGAATGTGCTTAAGTGGTTGCACCTATTGCGATTTGCACCTGTTTTGTGTTCATTAATCATTAGCGTTCAGTCAAATTCTAGTATAATATATCTTGTCTGCAATGACCACCGGGAAAGTCTCAGGCCACACCCTCTCAAAAGTCTGCTCACTCTGCGTGTTTCCACTACAAGTTAGCCCCCAGACGGATTAAAGACTCTGGAACTGACGTATGGTTTTCACCATCACTAACTGTGCACAACGTCAGCAGCTGAATGCAGTCTCCGTTGATCATAATCATAGTGATTGTGAATTAACAGCATCACTAACTGTGCTCAGAGTGTCTGGTGCTTGTTGTAAACAAACAGAGATCGCTAAGTGAACACCTCCTGCAGCAGCAGCACATACACACTGTACTGCTACAGAGCTAACTGTAGCTAACTACTGCTAACGGCAGCTCTTCTTAACAAGCCGGCCTAAGAAGGAGTCGCTGGATTTGTCTCCAGTCGTTTTCTTGAAAAATAGTCAGTAAGGGGGTCTGAAAGTCGCTAAATTTAGCAACAAAGTCGGTAAGTTGGAACCACTGCTTCGCCGGCTTTTACAAATGGCGTGTGTTGTTGTCGTGTAGAGTACTACGTCATATCCCGCTTAGAGATCTATCCAATCAATAACCAGGCTTTTTTCAGGGGAGAAAAAAGGCCCTGCTCTTCAACAGGGACTAAAAAAGTTCAGACAAAAGTCCGCTCTGGACTGATCTTATTCAAATTAGGGGCGTTTCGGCGAGTGATACCCGTCTCATTCAGGGTATTGTCCTGTAGTGGAAACAGCCCTTATCTATCGATAGCTGCTATATGCTCCACTATGGTCATGTTAGCAAGTCGCTACCATTGTCTGCAGTTTGGTGCTTTTAAATAAAAACAGTTGCTGCTGAAAGTGAACCGTGCAGTTGTACTAACTATGGTTTAATAACTGGACTCTCCATAACAAAATGCTTTCATTAACACACCAAGAAAAGACATTTATAGCTCTTGGAGCAAGGGCAGATTAGGAGGATAGTTTTTTTTTTCTTCTGAAAAATCACCACCAAACTATTAATTTCAAAACGCAGACTGATTTATATAGCTGGCTGTTAAAACTTTTGGCTGAACTTCAGTATCATTCAAACTCAATCCTTAAAATCAGTTGCAAATCAGCTGCAAATGAGACAGTGAAAACCCAACCAATGTTTGTGAATCCTATTAACCTTTCTCTCTCTGGGTTTCTAATCCATAATTGAGTCATGCTGTTGAAGTCTAAATCTCTGTGAGCAGAACACACACTGATGATAATCCTCTTTGGGCTGAGCACGTACACACACACACACACACACACACAATACAAATACAAATTAACACACCCGGGGCCTCAGTTTATATCATCACCTTGGATTGCCTCTCCTCCTGTGACCTACTTCATTGTCTGTCTGTCGCACTAGTGCCACAGTTAGTTTGTTTCACTTCCGATTTCTGTGCCAATCCTCAGCTCACCTTGGGAATATACTCTACTTCACACAACCTGACCAGGGGCAAGCTTCTGGATCCCTTAAAATGATACTTATTGTTTTCTGTCAACATGACTACATGGCGCTTCTGTTTATAGCTATTTTTACAAATCTAATTCTGTAATTCATACATTTCGTCTACCTGCTTAATCCTTTTCAGGGTCACTAATGACACATCTGGATGAAATTCCTTTGACTTTTGACCTTCCTTTGTGATCAGTTAGCTGTTTTACTTTAAGACACGTTTCCCCTCTTTAACCCTTTATCGGGCAAAGAACCGTATTTGGAAACTTCAGTGGATATCCAAAATAAAAAATAAAAATATTTAGAGAAAAAAGTTGCAAATTTACTAGATTAAAGTGGCAAATCTGCGTGAAAAAAGTCACATATTTACAAGAAAAAGTGGGGAAAAAAGCTTTTTTCTCGCAGATTCACCACTTTAAATCTCATAAATCTGCGCATTTTTTCTCGTAGATTTGGTTTAATCTCATAAATTTATATTACCCCCCTCCCCCGGGTCCATATGTTTTTTTTTTTACACATTCTGGCTGTATGTAATATCCTCCAATATTCTCTAGGGTTGAAATTTGGAATTTGCAAGTATTTCAATTAGTGCCCTATTAAGGGTTAAACATGAATAAACAGTTCTACAGAAATCAATGATATGTTCTAAATATTTCCACTTATTTTTCTTTTCTTACCCCCTGAGTCTGTGTAGATGTTTTCCTCGCAGATGAAGAACAGGCCAGTGTGAAAGCTGGGGAAGACAAAGCGATCGTCCCCTGTCTCCCACGAGAACTGGATGCTGGTGGAATTGGTGAGACCGGGAACGGGGATGCAGTTGCTGTGCTTGACGGGCGAACAGAGTGGCTTGGGCACTTTCTGTCTACCCACGCACCAAAAGGAGGACATGAGGGCCATGGCACCCAAGAAGAGGGACACAACTGTCTGGATAAAGGAGAGGCGAGGGGAGCGCATCTGCTGCAGGAACGCCATCATGAGGGCTTAAATGAAGGCTTGGGCTGGTGGAGGAATAGCAGGGATGGAGACATTTTAAAAGCAAAAAGTGGCATGTCAGCACTGTATGTTAAATGTCTGACAAGGGAGTTTGTGGCTATGAGTTTTTCGGTGTTAATCTACTTCTCCAGGTACACCTCCACTTTTGCATGCCACTAAAAATATCACCAGCATGTAGTTGGTTTCCAAGGAGAAGCAGCTCTGCCCAATTGCCTGAGATGATTAGCGAGGTTTTTAAAAGAGAAGGTGCGGAGGAGACAGCGGTTTTACATGACTAATCACATTTAAAGAATAAAAAAGACTGTGACAGAAAAGCAGCACATTACTGGTAATTGGTGGGTAGACAGACGGTTGAATCAGAGGAAAAATGGGTGAAAATTGCTGTCACCATGGAACCCCTCCAGGAGACAGATGCTCTAACCAATACCTCTTAGCACTTGATGTAAAGCAGTGAATCACTATGAACGGAAGAGGGGGAAAAAGAACTCACCTCCTTCAGCCTCTCTTACTTCGTACGTTGTCCTCACTTCCCTCATCGAGTTGAGTGTGGAAGGTGAAAGAAACACCCGGCCCTGCTCCTCTGCCCGTCTCTCCGCTCCCTTTCACTCTTCATCAGATAGTGAGAGTGATGGAGGATTTTGGCCGTCACGCTGACCTCTGTGAGCAGAGTGACTGTCAGTCTTTATGATCCGACCTCAGACACAACTGTGAGCATAGCACACAGACACACAAACACACACAAGCACACACACTCTTCTTTAATCCACCCGTATAAATCCAACCAGACAACTCTGTTCCATCTGTTTTCATTATGATTCTTAGACTCATTTTGATGTATTTCATTCATCTCTTCCGCTCCTATCTGCCCCCTCTTCCAATGCTATAAAGCCTGTAAAAAGCAAGCACAACTCAACATGACCTTGAAGTGTTGAATAAATATTCCAGATACACAGTATTACTTGGACAATATTGCTTTGCAGTGCCATATTTGTAGACCAGTATTCGGGGACAACTATTTGACACGGAGCGGTGGTGACCCAACAAGAGGATCTTTTTTAATAACCGCACTCGACCACATTCACCTCACTACACAAGGTTTTATGTGTTCATGTTTGCTTGCTGTGTAATGCCGTATGCCATATATTTTTCCCCATTCAATTGAACTGAACAATTCTAGGTTAATTTGTTAATTCCTACTACTACTTCTAGTAGAACGATTCAACTTTTTATTCATAATTTCTATCTCAGTATTTCAACAGTTTATGAGTTTAAACTTAGGTATTTAATACTTCTCCAAACTTAGCTATTTCACCATTTATCCATAGCTATAGAAAAGCATTTATATGGTTGTATATTTCAAACCAGTTTCCAATTATTTTATAGCAAACTAAACTGTTAATGCATTACTTTTATGTATTTCGACCATTTAGCTCTTTTTATAGGCTACATTTCAACAAGCTTTTTTCAGTATATTTTGCTAGCTAAATATTATGTCCATTTATACTCATATAATGCTCAAAATGTACTTAAAGTATCTAAAGTAAAAGTACTTGTTATACAGAATGAACCCACTCAGACTGTTTTATATATTCAAAATATATTATTTGATCATCATTGTCGGTGCATTTATGTAAGCAGGGTTTTATTGCTGTCAATGTAGGGCTCATTTTAAACTATTTAATATACTGTTATGTGGTTTAATTTATAAACATTCGTAATCACTTTAATTTTTTTGTTTGTATGTTAAATCTCGACCTGAAAAGTAACTAAAGCTGTCAGCTCAATGTAGTGGAGTAAAAAGTACAATGGTTGCCCTTAAAATCTAGTGAACTAGAAGTATTACAAATGTGGAAATACTCAAAGTATAAATACCTCAAAATTTTACTGAAGTACAGTACTTGTGTAAATGTACTCTGTTACATTCCACCACTGTCTATTATATTATATTGATACTAATATGGAATCATTTTTTAGCTATTACACAATTTACTGTTAGCTAATTTTTTCCTAATATTTATACAGAAGTTTTAGCTATATATTTTCGTTCCATTTACTTCCATTACTTTAAGCAAACTATTTAAATAATTTAGTCATTGCTTTTAGCTATAGAAGTAAATTGTTTATCCCTTATTGCTAGCTATTTCAACTGTTTATCCATTAGCCATTTGGCTGACTATTTTAATAATTTAGTCATTAATTTTAGCTTATTTCAATTGTTAACCATTTCTTTTAGCTATTTCACTTTTTTATACATTACTTCCAGCTGTTATTTAATTTCCCACCATTAACAGTTATGTATTTTAACCATTTATCCATTTATTTTAGCATTCTATTTTGCACAGTTAACTACAAAGTTTTAGCTAGTTGGCTAATTGTTAACCGCTGACTGCTAATTTTTGTAGCAACGTTTAGCCAATTCATTCAATTGTTAACCATTTCTCTTTAGCTAATTCAATTGTTTATACATTACTTCTAGCTGGCTTTTTTGATTTTTTTCCCCATTATTTGCTATGTATTTGACCATATATCCATTCATTTTAGCAATCCATTTTGGCCAGTTAACTTATCCAAAGTTTTTAGCTAGCTGGCTAATTGCTAACTCCTAATTTTTGTAGCAACGTTGCAACTGCAGAAGTACAACTGTTTGGGAATCACTGTCACACTGGAAGCTATTGCAAAATAAATTCAATCTTGGTTCAATCTGGACCCTCATCAGTCTCATTTAGACAAAAAAAACAACTGATGCACACATTCACACCTGATCATATTATTGTCACTGTGTTGTTAAAAAATGGATTCCACTTTCATCTTCCATGACTACTGCATTTTAACATCTATGTGAACCTTTACCTTAGTTGAATCAGACACTTTGCTTTTTCTATTTTTACACTGAAGCTGCTCTAGTTTCTTTAAGTAAAATTCTTCACAGTGTGACACCTTCTCCCCCGACACAGATTGACAGAAACACAGAATTGACCTGGTACAACAGTTTCAGACTCAGGAGAGTGCATTCATAACCTGTCTTCTAAAGACAGTCTGAAAGAGTCAGAACGGGGTTATGCACTCTGCTCAAACTGAAAAGGTGGAAAGGAACAAGGGAGAGAGACAGAAATAGAGATGGGAATAGCTTGTGTGCATATGTGCCGTAGAGAGATGAGTAGACGTGCAAAATAAAAAAGAAAGAAAGAAAAAACCGAGTGAGAGAGTTGGGTAAAAGAGGGGAAGAAACTGGGGCAGACAAAAGTCACATGTCGACAAAAGTGACAAAAACAACTTTGATAAATAAGTAGAGGAGCATACTTGAAGCATTTTTAAGTGTATTCATAATTCATATACATATTGACAGGTTTCTAATACAGCATGGTTTTGATAGTGTAACTGTCTTCTTCTCAGCTTGACTTTTTTTTTTTTTTTACAAGAATAACAATAAAAAATGATAAAGACAACACCATGTACGACTCACTTTTAAATTTTATGGCAATGCTTCTTTTTGAATGGATTTTGCATCTCCCAATCAAATCGCTGCTGTGTCACTAACGAATGAAACCATTCAGAAGTACTTGGTAAGGCTTACTCCCCATTGGCCCGTACGGTTGGCCAATCACAGCCGCTCATATGACACCCCTCTCTTAAGTTTCCAGTTCCAAAAAAATGTTTTCATCACTGTACGAAGGACCGACACCTGTCAGTCAAACGTAACTTCCTATGTAGAACTTTTGCACCCAGTACACAGTTCCACGATTAAAACTCTTCAGCGTTCTGTCCGTCTTTTCCCTGTCAGCACGGTTAAAGACGGCAGACACGCATTAGTCCATAGTGTTATCTCCTCCTCTTACAAGGCTCTGTCCTTCTCTTTGCACATTACGAACATTTGTACTTGAAAAATAAGATCGTGTCCGTCTGATTTTTCATGAATACTATCTGTACCGTAAAAACCCCAGTGATGAAAAATAAGAACACTTTTCAAAAGGACCAAAAATGGAATCAAAGACCCAGATATCGGCATTGTTTTTTCAGATTCTCTCACACACGCGCGCGCACGCCCACACACACTCACTCACTCACTTCTCACTCATACACGTGACTTTTGAAAGGCAACAGATGTCCGTTCTCCAAGGCAATAATGTCTTTGTGGCAAACTCGACCCTGACATTCCAGACAACATCACTCTGGCTCCTCCCTCTCCAGGAATGAAAAAAAAAATCCAATTTATGTGTTGAGTGAATATAAAGTGAGATACATCCATTTCATTTTCATGAGTAAATACTGATGAGGATACAAAATAATAATGAGGACTAAAATAATAATTGTGGTCATCCTAATAGCATAAGATAAAATACTACTTGTGAGAGAACAACTCTCTCCTTTTCTTCTCTGGGTTTGACACCCAACTTGCTCACAATACGCCTCTTCAAAGCAACCAAAAGAACACCTAAAAAAACAGGTAAATGATAATACAGATGATGATAAACAAGAGTTTTACACTTTGAGGGTGTCTGAGGAAAATCAAAGTAAGCCTAGAGAGGAAGTTTGTTTCTTTTGTTCTCTACAGAAAAAAGTTCCTTTAGTTCCTCCATCAGTCTTGACGTCTCATTTTATTCCGCTTCGATCTTTGTAGTTTTTTTTTCTTTTATTTGTAGCTCCGTTCCTCTGTGTTGCATGTCCATGTTTTTTTTTCCTTTTTCAGCTTTTAAGTAAAGAGCAAGGGTTTCTCTTCTCCATTGTCTTAAATGTAAATAATGCTGATTCCCATTGAGAAATTGTACATTCCCTTTTGTTGTTCTCCGTCACAGATGCCAGTTCTGTCCTTTCACATTTGGGGCTGCTTCAAACAAGTGTCTTCTCGCAGTCTTCTGTTGTCCAAACTAACCTAGAGAACACAAGCAAATTGAGGTTAGTGTCATCAACAAGGATCAATCTACCAATAACCCCTCGCTGTTTGGGCCATGGCCAGATATGGGCGGGGCTGGGGGTTATGGATCATGGATATTCTTAGGGAATAAACAGCACCACCTGCTAGGCGACTGCCAGAAGTGAAAAATACAAATCTAATGTAATGTAATGTATTCAACTAAACACAACTGAAACTTTCCACCAATTAAATGCATAAAAATACCTTTTTATGTTCAAATGTGGCCCTGCTATGCACAAACAGTATCATCTAGGCATGGGAATAATTCATTAATGACAAATGAGTGGTCGTTAAGAATTTGGTTGATCACGTGGAATTTTTAATTGATCTGTGTATTTTTTATTTTATATATAACTGCGTATCAGTACTCACTGAACTGAAACATGGCCGAGGGTTCAATAAGTACGTCAATAAGCCAATGAGCTGAGAATTAAGTTGGATAAAGCTTCAGTTTGCAAACTGAAAGTTGCAATAACAATTATAAAACACACAGAAATAAAGATAATTAATTTGAGCAAAACTATCTCACTGTATCAGACGCTGCTAACATGAATTACTAGGTTTAATTTATCCAAAACTTATTTAAAAATAAAAAACACTTTAATATGCAAGATTACTGTGAAAACCAACCTCATGCTTCTTCGGGGGCTAAAACATAAAATATTGAACTCCTTTATGTTATTTTTACAGTTTAATCTCTTTATAATTTATGAGAGGTAATCGGTGACTGCAGTTTATTCATTCTGTTTATCAAAGACATTGGTGTACATTGGAAGGAAAATTCTTCAGAAATGCCCGGATCTGTCAGTGTACTCAACATCGGACTTGGTCTCCACTTTTTGAGTGGATCTCGGTGTCAGACAAAGAGGACTCATGATTTTCATGGATTGTTAACATTACCTGAGCATTGTCTAAATTAAATTGCAGATAGTTACATTAATGTTCAGCTCCCACATTAACTCTACACACCACTGTACTGCTCCCTCACTTGTGTCAGAGATAGAGATTTGAAGCAGATGCTCCTTCTCTTCTTTGAATCTTGCCACGTAACCTACAGATCCCAATGATTGGTGACGGGTTATAAAAGGTTTCTAAATCCTTTCATACCATCAGCGTTCTGCTGCAATCTTACTAAAAGAGAAAGAAAGGGAGCGATGTGCTGTGTGTTTAGTTTCCATGAGGACCTGCTGACTGAAAGTGAGGGGGAGGTAGTGAAAGGAAGTGACAGGCAGCAGCACAGCCACTAAGGTGAGCTGAGGAGGAGTGTAAGAGCAGGAGGTTTTTTTTCCCTGAGAAACGGCCATCAGAGAGTAGAGTAGCTATTATATTTGCTGTGTGAAATTAAATTGTCTGAATAGAAATGGTATAAACAGCCTTGAGGCATCAAATGAATGCCCACTTACTGAAGGTCCATTAATGAGAAAACAGTCTCCCACCAAATAATGTTTCCCAGATGAAAATGTATTTGTGGCGATCGAACCTCTCTTTGAGGTTTTAGATAAGATAGTTGGCTGCAGAACAGTGTCACATTATGGTTATGCTTTACAGTTTATATGATTTTATATGGATGCAACATTCTGGCACACTAGTTCAAGCATTTCCTTGCAGTTTTTTTTAATAAGAAATAATAATAAACATATTTTGTGATGGGGGAACTACTGCGTTACAGTACATCCTAAATGTTTGGACTTTACTGCAAACACATAAATACAGGTAGACCAGGTCTAGACTTACAGCTCCCAGATTCCTGTGTGTCTTCTTCTTCTGCATTTCCCTCAGCCTCTCTCTGACTGCTCCAGGTACACTGACTTGGCTGGCCGGATGCTCTGGGTAAACTGAGTGAATCAGAGAGAAGGAGAGGAGAGAGAGACAGAGAGAGAAAGACACACAAGGAAAATTGTTAAAAGAAGAGAGAAAATAAAAGGAGGGAGAATTTTAAATGGATCAAAACAAAACGAAGACCAACCTCTCTTTCTTTACCTTGTGCTTCGGACACCGCAGTGAATAGTTATCTTCGTTCAGAGAGCAATCTGGAAGAGGAACAGAGAATATTAGTAGGGTACAGATACAGCCACACAGAGCTCTTAAAAAACATCCATTATTGGAAAACAGTATTTAACATTAACATTTAAACCTGCTCTGACCTCTAGGTTAATCACAGCCTCATGAAATATTATAACCGCAAACTAGAGACCTGGAGCATTCAGAGGATGAATGGCTTCCCCAGGTGTATTGATAATAAGCAGTTTCCAGATTAGAAATGCTTGCCATCCAACCGCCAAGAAATCTTTGCAAAAATCTGAAAAATGTCAAAAGCTTTTGATGCCAAATCACAGCATGGATATTTCTCTGGTGTTCTTCAAGTTTTTGGTATCTTAATGTGATATTGTGGAGGATTTATTGAAATTTTCTAATACATTTCTTGAAGTAAAAAATATTAAATTTAGCACCAAATTTGTGTAACAAATGATATGAACCCCAGAAATGCTGCAACATCTTATGAGACATAATTAATTAAGTAATGTTTATAACAGATCCATGACTAGAAAAACTTGACACAATGCTGAGCTGCATCCTAAATTAACCTTCAGTTTCCCAGCTGCTATGTTTCCCTAAAAAAATCCTTCCCCTCTAAAAAAAACAAACTCAGTTTTTAACCATTTGCCTGTATTGGATGCATCCACTCACCTGCTTCCATAGCACACAGGTAGTGGTAGCGAAGTGTACAGCCTTTACTGTAGCAGCCCAGGGTTGAGCCGACCATCTCACAGTAAGAGCAGCACTGAGCGGAGACAGACAGATGACAAAGGAGAAATCAATAAACGCATATCACTATCGAACCACACTGCAGAGCTTTTGTTATCTGTTTAACAGTGACAGAAATAAGTTATAAACCCAAAATAACCCAAAACAAACAGTCCAAATAAATAGAGAGGACACTCACTGTTTCTCTGGCACCATCTAGTGCCTCCTGCAGGCCATACAGTCTCCCATTGACAAGATAGATTCCACTGGTCCACACTATACATCCCTCGTGGACCCACAGCTCCTCTGGGTCCAATGGCATCTGAGGCAGCTGGGCGAGTTGTGCCAAGGGTCCCAGGGAGTCCAAGGCGGGCGGAGGGGGCTGGAATGGCAGGGATGCCTTACTGTTGGATGGCACCATTCTGGGGGAATCCTCACTAGATTTGTGCCTCCTTTTAAAGCGTGGGTGTGAGGTCAGCTTTCTGTGTTGAGGTCGTTGTTGAGCTTCATCTGTTGGCTGCTGCAGCTGTTGCTGGATTTGCGGCTGGTCTGTCTGAAGGTCTGGCTCTCTCTTAAGCATGGGGATAGGCCGGATATCTAGATTCATGTCCCAGGTTAGGGATGTTGTTTTACTGGTGTAGGAGGAGGAGGAGGAGGAGGAAGAGGAGGCCGTGTTGCTGAACTTGCCAGTCATGTGCATCATCATTTCCTCTCCACCAGCTGTGGGGGCAGTTCTGACTGTAGTGGGGAGAGGTACTGGGTTTGAATCGAGGCTGATGGCATAGTCGCTCTCAGCTGGGGGCTTGGTAAGCTGAGACTCTTGTGTTTGTGTGTCTTGGATGGCGCTCACAGCATTTGAGCTCGTGTCTGAATTTGGTCCCGTTTTGTTTGTGCCTGTGGTCGGCTGACATTGTCGGATCTGGGGCTGGTTCTTGGGGAGCTTTGCGGCATATTCAGCTGGATAGAAAGGCCCGTAGAGATCTCCGAGGTGTTTGTAATTCGCCCATTTCTGACACAGGCAGCAGAGCAGGCGGCCAGAGTGATTGGTCTCTGTAATGACGGGGCCTGAAACAACAAAGCCAGATGAAGGAAGCGCTTTTCCTGACTGAAGTGTAGTTTCCACCTCGTCTGTCTCCCTTTTCTCTGATTCTCTGTCTCTCCTAGATAACTGGGAGGAAAGAGCTGAGGTCAGGAGAGAATCAATTCCACTCCCGCCTGCTTTCGCTCCGACTGCACTACGCTCTCCTTTCATCTTCTCCTCCTCTGCATTTACAATGGTGCACACTGCCCCAATCTCTGGTATTTTGTTCTCCACATGTATGTGTGGAACAAACGGGCCTTTTCTGTTTGGATCCACGCATACTCTGTTTGTGCCAGGGCTCCCTCCTGGCCCTAAAGGTGTATCTGGGTCATCTTTGGCCACTGGTGGTGCCGTTGGTGCTGCTGCACCTCTCCTTCTCCTCCTCTGTCGCCCTCTCGCTTCCAGTGGCTCATTTTCATCTTTCACGCCTCTGCGTCTCCTTCGCGCAGGTTTCACTTGGATCTCTGGCTGTGTGTCCTCACTCTCAACATCCACTTTCACTACCTGGGTTAAAATAGGTGGGGTCAGTGGGGGAGTGCTTTTGTTCTCTGTCAGAGGAGGTGCTGCAGGTGGTGGTGTGCTGCTGGTTGTCGGCACCAATGGTGGGGTTGTGGCAGCAGCTGGAGTTGGAGTGAGTGGGGCTGGTGGAGCACTCTGAGCTGTGCTCTGAGCCTGGGCTTGAGGCGGGCCCTGTCCTTGTGTTTGGCCTTGGCTTTGGGCCCGTTTTTGTTTATTCACACTCCCTACAGGCCTGCCCTTCTTCTTGCCAGATGGGAAATAGCCTTTGGGCACTGAACTCTCCGATAGCTTAGAATCTTGTGGCGACAGACTGGACCGTCCAGAAGTCATCTGATGTTGCCGATTCAGCATGTGTCCTTGACTATGGTGGGGTGGGGTTGCTCCATAGTAGTCACTGCCAGGATAATCATCAAATCCCATGCCAGATTCTTGAAGTTTCTGTCGAAGAAGGGTAGCAGCAGACTGCTCTCCCCTTCTTGTCTCAAGTTGCTGGTAGGTGTTGGTGAAATGCTGAATGTCTGACAGGGCAGATGAAGACGGAGGTGGGGAATCCTGGACCGGGCGAGGGAGAGGTGGAGGAGGGGGTAAAGGTCCGAGCAGAGCGAAATCCTCCTTGTCTCCAGATGCTGATGCCACAGCGGCCCCTAATCCAAAGTCAAAGTCTTGTTTTATGGTTTGAGATGTCTGGTGTGGATCACACGGGTAGGCAGACGGAGGTAAAGGCCCAGTCTCGTCAACTCCTCTGAAGGGAATCATGTCGTTTAATGAGTGACTTTCATCCATGTAGCTATCATCCCCTCCTGCGACCCTGGGGAAATATGCCAAGTCTTGGTCCTGTGAATCATTAAACGGTGGTATTTCTGAGTGAGAGAAGCCTGGGTAATGATTTGACTCATCATCAACATGGCCTGCTGGCTTTTTAATATTTGGTGTGATTTTCTGCACTATTGCCTCCAGTTTCAAACCTCGCCCTTTCCTGGAAGGCAAAGCCTTGGTGTTACTACTTGATGGAGATAGAGGTTGTGAATAGGTATTTTCTCCGGGCAGAGGGGAAGAGAGCCGGGGACATGGGATGTCTGAACTAGATGAGTCATCTTCATTGTGATGGCTAGACTCAGACTGAGCCCCTGGGGAGTGATGTGAATTTGTGGCAGCCTGGAGTTGCCTTTTGGCGGGAATGGGAGAGATAAAAGAACGAACTCTCCTTCGCAATATTAGCGGATTTGTGTCTCCAGAACCCCCGGCTTTAGTCTGGCGCTGCACCTGCGGCTGAGTCGAGTTCACGTCAGCAGGTGGCTTAGTGGAGCTGGGTGGAGGGGGTGGGCAGGGATGTTTGGCTTCCTCCACAACTCCTCTGGAGACCTCAGGTTCAGCAGCGTTTTGGCCATGAGTCATTTGTGGAGGAACAGGGAGGTGGGAGGCTACAGGAGCGGGAGGGGGAAGGGGAGGAGGAGGAGGTGGAGGAGGCGGTTGTGTTCTGTAGAAGGAGTCTCCCTCTATCATTCTAGCGCCTTCTCTTCCAGAGTGTGTCGACTCCCACATTTTCAAATCAAAGAAAGCACTCTGATGATGGAGTGAAGTTTTGGTTGGTTCACCGGGGAGGTCAGTTTGTGGGATCATTCTTTGTCTCTGTTCTGACTGGCTGACCTTATGTCTTCCTGGAGAAGAACCAGGCTGCAGCATCAACTCTTTTGATGGCCTGTTCATTGCTTTTACCCAATCACTCATATCATGGGGGTGATGAGGGGGGCCACGAGGGTGGGGATACATTTGAAGCTTATTTGTTGATGGAGCCTGCGGGGACAGATTGTGGTAGGGATGGTGGGGAGGGAAATGGGGGTTACTGCGTGGCATCATATTCCCTTCTCTTGCATCTCCGAATCGATATCCAGGAAAACTGCTGCCGCTGCCAGTTGACAAATCAACACCATGAAGATAGGACTGATGCCTTGAAGGTGAAGATAAAGGGTTGGTGCTCAAAGAGTGAGAAGGCAAGATATCAACATTACCTCGCCTATAGGGGTCAGCATTCATTACAACAGATGAATGAACAGACTTGGAATGATACTCTATATCAGCCTCATTAGCTCCACCACTGCCGTGATGATCAGTTTGTAAATTTGCAGCGTCTGGGCCTGCCTCTTTTGTTGCCGTTTCCATTTTCACCACTTGTTTCTCTCCAATATCCTTTTTACTCAGATCATTGGCTGCTGCTGGAGAGGAAAATGGCTGTTGAATCACAGAGGCTCCACTCTGACTTTTCTCCCGCTCTCTCTCTCTGTCACTTTCCCTGTCCCTCTCTGGTGTACTGCGTCGGTTTGGCGACACATCACAGATGACAGAGCGGCGCTCTGATGGGGCTAATATGGAGCCTGATGATTTTTGAGACTCTGTTTGACCAATGCTGCCTGTGAGCGGCTCTGGCTCTTGCAAAAGGAGCTCCTGCACAGCAGAGGATGGAGTGGACACATTAGATAACGCTTTTCTCTGTGGCAGAGAGTAGTCAGCTAAGTTTATATGTTTTGTTGGGGGCTGCTGAGGCTCTGTAGCCTGTGTTAAATGGCTCTGGGACACACCCACTTCAGTTTTCTCAGCATTTTGTAAAATCTTAGTGATGGATGCTTCTGACTTCACTGAGGGCTGAGCATCTGTAGTAAAATCTGGCTCACTTCCTTGCCTCTGGTTTGGATGTGGCGGCTTTCCAGAACTCCCCATTTGTCCAGAATGAGCCGATGCCTCAGTTATGCCGTACGGGTGTCTTGTTTGAAACTGTTGCTGGACTTGAAGATGAGCAGGGAATGCCTGCTCTGGTCTGCCATAGCGTCTATCTAAATTGTAACCTTGAAGTACTTCTTGTAAAAGGCTTGGAAACTGCTGTGAACTATCTTCATGACCTTTAGCCCCTGCGCCTTGCCCTCTCTTCACCAAAGCCTCTGCTACAGACCCAGCATACTTTGAATGCACAGGGCCGTAACCAGCTTGTGACTGTTGGTACCCTAAGTATCTGGAATTTGATTCCATTACACCCGCTGGGCCAGCCCTCCCTCTGTTTTTCATTGACAAATCTGAGCCATATGTTGATTCAGGGTAGCCATATTTATGTGGTCCAGACTGGGGAGGATTTTGAGGCCGTCCGAAATTAGATTTCTGGTGAATAGAGGAATACAAAGTCAGATCTACACCTTCTTCCCCGTTATGACTGCTTGACTCTCTTAAGAAAGAATGCTTGTCTTCTATACAGTTGTCTTGGGGATGCTTGCTTTTTTCAGTGAGACTTCCTTCAGACCGAGCTGAAACAATCACACCAACACTACTGGCACTTTGCTGTTCCTCAGATGTGTGCTTTTCTTCCCTCTCATTACTGTGTAATCTCGATGCAGTGTGCAACCTGTTTTCTTTGTCCTGACAATTTTGTGAATTGGCGTCTCTATCTCGCTGCATTTGGCTACCGCCTTTCTCCACTTTGTCAACTGTGCCTTCACTTTCATTTTTGATTACTTCATTTTTTATTTCTGCTGTCCTTCTATGGCCACCTCTGTGGTCATTATATGTTAGACCAGGCTCTGAGACACAATTTGGCTGCGGTGGAGGAACACTGGAGGAGGTGGATGAGGGGGATGAGGAAACTGGAGGTGTTGAATGCGAAGTTGGACCAGTCTCTGATGATTGACATCCGAATGATGGAGATGGTGATGAAGAGGGAATGTGAGCTTCATTTGCTTTTGTTTCGGAAACATTTGGTTCTTTTAACGGCAAATCAGAGGTGACTGATTTAACTGTTTGAATTTGAGAGGGAGGGTGATAGCTAGTTGGTTCAGATCCGCTGCTTGCACCACTCATCTGCCTCACTCTCCCATGTTCCCCTTCTGAAAACTGCTCCTCACGCTCCACTTTGGTCCCCGATGAGCCTCCAGCTGAGGAGTCTTCATCAGCACCGACATCTAAGATGGCACCATCACCAATCCCCAATGCACTTCCATCTTTAACCGTGCTAGTGCTTGAGGCTGCACTTGCATTTCGACTCCTTGGTTGCGATGGGGGCATGCCATGTGTCGCCTGTTGTATCTGCCCCACATCTTTCCCCTTCTTCTGTGAAAGCACAGAGTCGGTGAGAAGCATGTGTTGAACTGTGTTTGGTAAATTGGCTACTTGTGAGCTCAAGGCATTAAGACTATTCAGGCCAGCATCCTGCATTTTGTCAAGTGTGGACGATGAATAAATAGAGGAGCCATCGTCTCGCGACCCCATTCCTGTGCCTGGACCCAATTTGTTGCGGCCTGTTGGAGTATGACTGCTCCCTCCAACTGCGCTCATGTTGTGAGCTTTATGACTGCCACTGCTACCACAACTACTGATGCTGCTATTCGAGTTGGGTGTGGGACTTAACTGTGGCATGGTCTGCAGTAATCTACCTTGACCATGGCTGCTACGGGGGTTTGATGTTGGAGGATGTGATGGACCATGACCTGAGGGGTTTCCATGTACCTCTGAGACACCCATCAAAGGGGAAGGAGAGGAGCTACAACTTGGGGAATGCACTGCCGAGGCAGCTGGTGAGGGGTTTGATATGGGGCTAAAGTTTTGGTTAATTTGGGTTTGTTGGGCATTGGGATGCATTGGGGATTTGGCTATTTCTTGAGATGCTGCTTGAGGTATACTGGGATTGGATGCTTGCAGATGTTTAGCATATACAGAGCCTGGAGAGGGGCCCTGGTGCTGCATCTTGAGAGAGTTGTCATAACCTACCCCTAAATTGTGCTGTGAGTTGCGGTGCTGTAGTGTGGCTTGCTTGTGAAGTGAAAGTGTCTGTGGGGAATATCCAGGATAATTTGAAGCATGGTAACTCTGTTGAACATTCTCCATTGGCCCCACATTGTTAGCAGCAACTGAACTGGAGACTGAGTTTGAACTGGAGTTGACACTAGGAGAACTGTTGACTTTGGGATCGAACCCCGTGCTAGCAGCCCCGTCGAGATATCTCTGTGGAGGGGGGCTGTACATTCCTGATGACCCTGTGGCTGCTCCACCCTGTGGCGAGTAGTGCGGGTACTGAGGGGTCATTCTGTGCCCAGAGTGCGGATAGCTTCTATGCTGCTGTCCGTGGTGGACAGCCGGGAAGGTTTGTCCAAGCTGGCGGTGCTGCATCTGAGAACCTGGCACTGACTGCATTGCAGCATTCTGACTCATATTGTACTGATGAGAAGGAGAGAAGGCTCCAGCACCAGCACCTCCACCTGAACCAGTACTGGAGCCATAGTCTACTGGATATGGTGACATCAGGCTAGATGCTGGTGCAGAGCCAGATCCAGCATGCCGGTACTGGTGAGGTATATGTCCATCGATATGAGGGTACCCAAACCCTGCCCCGTAAGCCATGCCGCCTCTTCTATGCCTGTCCTTTCCACCCATTGAAAAATAATAATCCATGGCGTCCTTCCTGTAAGGGTTGTTAGTGTTGCCGCTGTGAATGTTACCCTGTGTTGGCGGTGCCTCCACAGCCCCTCTGTTTCTAGCACTGTAAGCAAGCATGTGGCTGGCTTGACTGGGGTGGTGATGGCCTCTGTGCAGGCTCTGCTGTTGCATCCCTGCGTAATCATCTGTCATCCTTGGGGAGATCTGGTCTGCTGGCTGAGGGGGATACGGAGTTCCCCCTCCACCCCTTCCACTAAACCCCGGGGGGAGAGAAGGGGGAGCCGGGCTGTTAGAAAAATTCTGCATTGTTTTTCCAAGTTTGGATTAAAAACGGAAATATCTGTCAGTGTCTATACCGGGGAATGCTTCTGATCAGAAACTGGAAGGCTTACGGCAGTAACCATAAATGACAAAGAGAGAGTCTATGGCCTGGCAGTCAAACAAGGAAATGCTTTGAAAGAGTTCAAGCTGAGGAATATATATCGCAGATGTTATAATCACTTTTTTTGTTGCAGGGAGTGGGTAGAAGGGCTTAGCAGACGATGATTTTACCAATATATGAAAAGGCCAAATGGTAAAAGTCTTCTTCAATGTGATGATCGTTGTTTGTTTTGTTTTTTAAAAAAGGTTTACTTTACAGCTGGGTCTTAAAAATGGAATGAAAAAAACTAAAAAGAAAAAAAAATGTAGTGAAGCAGGTTTCGACTGCAGAAAAATACAAGAATTAAAACTGTGCAGTCATTCCTGTGAAGCTGGAGCAGTTTGGCACTGAGCAGGCAGTGATGTCATCAACGTCTGACACACCACCATGTGAGACCTCAAATGTCTTTACATGTATACACTCTGCTATACCAGCTCAAGCAAACTGAGCTACGTTAGGAGTGAATTGTGTTGTGGTCCAAAAGCATCTTGTGCAAAAAAAATAAAAAACCCCTCAATAAAACCATTGAGAATGTGTTCTGTCACAACAATCCTTCAGTTCGTCACTATGTTTGCCAGGACCTGACTCACACCTGTGTGAGAGCAAAACTGAAGTAACTGGAATCAAGAGGTCTGAATACAGACCCTCGCTAAACACTTCCAGAGGCGAACACTCCATTGATATTCTCATCAGTTCTTGGACGCAGAGTGTTGTACTTTTTGAGATGTTCTTTTTCTTGGTCATTCCCTTTCAAACACTGTTTTCTTTTGTAGTTTTTGTTACAGCATGCATTCATTCGGACTGTAGAAGTCTTTGGTCCCTATTTAGCAATTGTTCTTTCAGATCCTTCTCGGTGCTCTCCTGTATCTTCAGCATGTAGCTTTCTTACCTTTGTTTCTTTCTGTCAACCATCATTTAAGTCTACCTAGTTCCATGGCAACAATTTTCCAAAAGGAGGGTAATCCATTTATTCCACTTCAAGTTCAGTCAATTCAAGCTCCTGTTTTCTGTTTTCTCTTCAGTATTTCCATGCAGAATAGTTCATTTTCCAGCAGCTGCTGACCAGAAGCCTTCACAACTCTGCAAATACAAAAGATGAATCAAAAAAGTTAGCATGTAAACATGAAAAGGTGCCATTTATTTCTATACTTTCTGCTACAGCTCTGTTGTTGTATAGAGAAGCATACTGTGATCACACAATAACACTTATTAGCTCTTTTTTTGGTTATTTTAGCATTCTGGTTGTCAGATATTTAATTCAACAATTGCATATCAACAATTCAGTGGTAACTTATGATATAATTTAAAAAAAATCTAATTAGTTTTGAGGCTTTGCACAGAAAAACTCAGATTATTAATTAATAAGTACAGATAACATCAGCATTTCTCATAAGTAGACTTATTTTTATAATACACAAGTCCATCAAAACACATTCACCAAAACAACAATAGTGTTAGCATTGCTTCCTTGTTACACACACTATCTATTGAACTTTAAAAAATGCTTGCTGGCCTCATAACAACACTCCTGTTTTAATATGCAGTGGGTGTTCTGCCTTTACTGTGGTTGGAGCTTTAACAATACATGGCTAAGCTGTCTCTTCTGACTGATAACAAACACAGTTGGTGGAGAGAAAAGTGGGTTAGCTGCAGCATGCAATTAAGGCAACAGAGTAACATAGACAAGGTCACAAACACGACTTCACATGTAAACAAACAACCCCCGTGGAGCCAAGACAGAAGCAGTCCACCTCTTTAAAGTGAGACCAAAGACCATTAACGCTTGTGTATTTAACTTCTTTTAATGGGCTTTAATGATTATGGGTGATAATTAAAAGGCATGACGCCATCTTTATGAGGTCAGTACCCATAATTGCAGTGTGTGACACGAGCCTCTATTGTCTCCCTCAAATACATGTATAATGGTTAGTGGGCCTAACACAAGTTTGGGTGACTTTTGTTATAGAAGTGTCAACTTACACTAAGCCCCACAATAACAGGCCCTCAATGTATGATTATAACAATCAGTCCATGAGTTATTTGTCTGTCAATCTCAACATGTGTGTGAACATCCCTTGACAAAATGTGCTGCTTTCAACCACAGAAGGTGGTGTGCAGGAAAAAGCATGAACAGGAGGACTACAAAACAAACTGGTCAGCATCTATTTGAGTCAAACATACTGCAAACAGGTCTGTATTCAGGTGTCACATCTAAGGGTCAAAGCTAGTGGGTGATGCAGTGTTAAATTGGAAAAGTTAGAAGGACACTATTGATCTCCATCTGTCTATTAGCCCCCACCTTGATTACTAATTAATCACAGCAGCTCACTGCACGACCAGGCAGCAGCATTCACAATACACAGAACAGTGCAGCATTAATAAAAACTGGCTCAATGCAGTCTGTCAGCAAGTCAATCAATTGCACAGCTGCCTAATTGATAAAAGCATACGCAATGGTGTTTTTTGCAGATAACGACAAAACGCCAGCTGTTATATTCTGATGGTTTGTATCCTCATATTGTCATTAACACACCACTGGCTTTGTAACATAGTCTTAGTAGCTACATTAGCCAAGAGCAAGGTATACGCATTACAATTAGCTTTGTAGTGCTGCCTCTTTTAGCTTTGTAATGTTAGCCTTAGCTACCTCACATAATTAAATATGCGATGTAGCCGCATATGTTGGTTGCTAGCTAAGCTACAACCACTAGTTAGCTCCCTAGCAAGCCAGCTAATTTGCGTTTATTACATTATTACGAGCATTTGCGCGAAAACGATAGTTGTAGCAGGCTAAAGAAGCACGGGGCAGCCAGGCAGCGTTTAGCTACAACAGAGAGGTGATTAGGTGCAGATGTTTCCCCTCAGACCTTCTGTGGGCTGTGAGTAAATGGGTTAGCTAGCATAAATAACGTATAGTGGCAAGAGAGCCGGTGGGTACTGCATCAGAAAATGATCATCACGCAGCCTGACATCCTCCTTGAATAAACAGAGATAATGTTTGCCAGGGAGAGGCAAGTCAGTCACAGACAGGCTAGCTAACATACTCTAAATGCATACCTGAAAACGGAGCAATACAAGGCCCCTCGAAGAGTGAAAGGCTGTTTTGTGACAATCCCGCTGCTGTGGCAGGAAACCCCAGTCTCGAGTCGACTGCTCCGCCGCTTTCCCCTCACCCTCTTTGAGTCCAGACAACCCCGACCAGCGGCGGCGAAGTCGGGGGGCCCGTCACGACACTCAGATCCCGGGCCTTTCTTCCGATTTCCCCTTTTTTCTTTTGTCCTCACCTCCAAAAATGATGAGAGCAGAGCACAATCGGGGTGCCTGTAGGTCCCGTAGCCAGTGAGGTCCATACACCCCCGCCCCCTCCCCTCTTCTTCCCTCGCCTCTCTCTCCCTCTTTCACACACCGCTGAGGTGATTCCACCTATCGCAAACTAAAATTAAACACATTGGCATCTCGCAAGCCTCCACTAACACATGAATATCTCAAACGTCAGTTTCCGTCACTAAAATGCATTTGCATGCCTTCATCAGTAGCTCGACCTATTCGTTTTCCTGTTAGACTACTGTTTTTTTCTTGCAACAGAAAGACCGCCTTGAAAATGCATACACACTCATATTCCTGCACCCCCTCCCTCATCTCTCTCCATCACATCCCTCCACCTCCCCTCCCTCTCTCAAGCTTTTGCTATTCCTCTGCTTTTCACCTATTTCTATTATAAAATCTAACATTATACTCGTATTGCAAATGCAATATTTGCATGTCTGGGCTCGGGGTTTTATCACAGCTCCTTTGTTCTTATTTCATCTCCTGTGAAAATGAATTAGGGGTTTCTAATGAAGGCACCAGGGTACAAAGGCAATATGGAGAGGAGACAGGGCTGAATGGAATGGTAGGTTATGTCTGAAATGAATAAGTCAATAAGAGATAAAACACAATTTGTGAGCAAATAGGTACGCCTGCATTAGAGGAAGATTGCAGTGCAATGGATAAAGCTTATTCAGTTTATTGTGGTCTCTTAATGCTCAAACGCAGGCACACAGTGCAGCTATATTGTGTTTTTTTCCACAAAGAAAAGCCACTTAGATCATTACAATAATATCCAGCCATTGGTTAATGTTTGACACGACACGCTCAGAACATCATCATGGCCAGAACAACAATGGAGGTGTTACAAACAGAATCCTTTTCCCATTAAATTTATTGTGTTGTCTCTGCCTGAGCTTATCTGCTCTCACACAGGGCCAGTGAGTGCAGTGCAGACCCACTTACACTCTCCTACCATCATAATGATGTGGCCTATGCCCCCATCCATGGTGCTGCACTTTTAATGTACTGCAGTGTGTCATACGTGCACACACACAGACACGCACTCACACACACACACACACACACACACACACACACACACACACACACACATTCACCACGACATATGTAAATACAAAGAAACCCCTCATGACAACACATATGCACAGATGCAGTTTTAAATGCACAGTTAGCACACACATCCATATGCAGTCTTTCACTTATCCTGTCAATCACAAGAGTAAAATCTCTCAGTTTCTAAACAACAGTTCAATACATTTCATTCCCTTGCAGATACACGTCTATTTCTATCATAGTTGCCATAGCAACTGCATCACAGAGCCTTAACTGTGGATAATTTTTAGGCTACGTATCTACACTTGCTTTTTACATGTGCGATTTCATGCAGACGCTGGTTTTTTCTTTTGCCAGTTCCAAATCTTCATCCACGAATCACTTGCAAGCAGTTGTGTGTTTGTATTGCCACTAAGTGGAAGAGCTGAGAGGCGAGATAAAGGGCATTGATACTCTGGGCCAGCAAGTCAGCCAGCCAGGCCTATCCAATCAACAGGAACGCCTGCTGGGATACACACAGACTCTCTCCATCATGGACAAGGTCACAAAATCTTCTACAGAGGAGGCTCCAGGCACACGGTTGTAAAGAAAGCAACCGGTTTTTAACACACTTAATGCCCTCCACACACAATCATGCACACACAGTCTTACAGACGTCCATCTTTCCATTTGCTGATATGTTTACCAGCGCTGACAGTGTGTGGCTGGTATTGTTTTCAGTCTGTGTGTGTGTGTCATTATGATAAAATGTGCTCCTGGATACAGCTACTGTAATGACAACTACCAGAGAAGCTCTCTTGAGTAGTTTTCCAGGTGTTTATTGCCACTGTGAATAGTGTCATAATCATGCAGGAAACTTTACAGGTGTGAGTTGAGATCAAAATACTGATGGGTACTGAAAATACTTTACAACCCTTGCTGGATTTGGTGTCCCATCCCATCATATTTTTAAATTGCATCTGACAAATTTGGGAATTTCTAAACAAGAACACCTGTACTCCTGTAAACTGGAAAATGTATTTAAATCTGCCATTACATAATTTATTCATGAGGCTATTCTTATCATTTTGCCTTATAGCGGAACAACAATGTTTCATGTCTCAAAAATAATTATTTTATGGAAGTTAAAAGGGGCAAAAACAGACAATAATAAAAACATTAATATAGCAGTAAGCAACTGCTGACTTTGTTAAGATATAGAATATAGAGAAGTAATGGAGCCCTGACCAAAAAATAAAGTCACACTCACACCTTGTGTTTTAGTGCATGTGAGTCCCTGTGTGTGTCCCACTCACGGCCGCTCTGCATGGCTCCCATACGGCAGATATCGATAATAACACCTTCCTGAAACACGGGGCTGTTACAGAAGCAACTACTGCTGCTTTAAGACTGTTTGTGTTAGTGTTTGCACCATTTGCTGCTAGCTGTGTGCAGGCAAGAGATATACTCTGAATTCCATCCACTTTGAATAGCACCTATGTTGGTTTTGTTGTCTTTTAATCATTGACAATGGTTTTCAATTGAAAATCATGATTAAAAAAAATTGCCACGTCAATTTTGTTTCATTGTATTTTCATCATCAAAAGGATAAAAGGTCACATTTACAAAGTCCCACAGGTAGGTAGACATGTGAATATAGTACATGAGGGACGTTGCATGAGACTGCACTTTTACTACTTTAACAGCAATCTGAGCAAATATGTGTACTGAGTAGTTGAAGTGAATATGTAAGCACTCACATTAAAATGAAATGCCTTGCCCTTGAAACGTCAAAACTGAATGAAGACATCGAACATAAGTGCAAACATTTACATAGAATTAAGTTCCATATCTTGAATAAGTGGTTTTCTAAGGAAGGTCTAAAAAGTTCACAGACATGGAACAAAGGCAACTATGATGTTACTAAAGCAAGTGAATGACTTAAACTCAGCTGGAACATACTTCTATAATGTGAGTGCATGGAGAGCGGAGCGCTGGATAAGTGGCTGCACTGCATGGTCACCGCTCAAGCTACAATCTACTTTAAGTGTCATTTTTATATGAAGTTGAAGAAGGTAGTTAGAAGGTTATTACTGCTACTGAATAATGCCTGTGGATGTAATAACCAATAATGGCTCCATTTTAAGTGCTAATGCTTTACTAATATTTCACTTGTTCCCACAGCAGGACGGTCACTACTATATATATATATATATATATATATATATATATATATATATATATATATATATATATATATATATATATATATACAGTGGTTGAAAAAGTATTCAGATCTCTTATTTAAATAAAAGTATTAATACCACACTGTGGAATTACTCCACTACAAGTAAAAGTCCTGCTTTCAAAATGTAATTGTAAAAAAAAGGAAAAGTATAAAAGTATAAGTATCAAAATAAAAGTAGAGAATGAACCCACTCAGATTGTTTTATTTATTCTAAATATAGTATTTATTCTAAATATAGTATTAGGTTATTTGTATTGATGCATTTATGTAAGCATCATTTTCAATTCCTCAAGGTAGGGCTCATTTTAACTACTTAATATACTGTTATGAGGTTAAATAAAAAACCAAAAACATCTTATCACTTTAAATGCATCATGATTTTCTTGTCAACTAACTTCCTGTAACTAAATCTGCCAGCTAAATGTAGTGGAGTAAAAATTACAATTATTACCTTAAAATGTAGTGAAGTAGAAGTATAAAATTACATAAAATGGAAATACTCAAGTAAAGTACAAGTACCTCAAAATTTTATTTAAGTGCAGTATAAATGTAGGCTACTTAGTTACATTCCACCACTTTATATAAGTGTAGTGTGTATACACACACACACAAACACACACACACACACACACACACACACACACACACACACACACACACACACACACACACACACACACACACACACACACACACTTCTCCAGTTAACCTTAACCAAGTTATACTAAGCATATACAGAGCTGGAGAACATATTTTTCAGGTTCCCTTTATGTGCCATATAAATCTGGGGAACATAGAACCCTTTGTAATGTTTTCATTATGTGTCCCATAAGCTTGGGGAACAAAGGACCCTGGGAACATGTTCCCATTATTTGCCATATAAACTTGAGAACCGAGGACACTTTCACGTGTTGTCGTTATGCACTATATGAATACTGTGGAATATAGAGGCCTTTGTCATGTTCCCACTATGTCCCATATAAATCTTGGGAACATAGGTCCATTTGTTATTTTCCCATTATTTTGATCTACTCTTTAGAGGATTATTTACAGTTTTTTACGATTGAATAAACACTAAAATCTAAAGTTTTGCCCAATTATCAAAACCTTACACTCAAGGAGCACAACTTGGCCCCAGATTTGCACCACTGTAAGCACAATGAGTCCGTTCACACTTTGTGCAAAACAATACACACAGTGATTTGAAACACTAACACACACGTCTATGCATTAGACACAGAAGTATATCAAGATGTCACTTCCTTGCAGTTCTAAAGCACTGACTGTCAAATTACCACACCTATGAGCCAGTTGATTGAACACTGCCATCAGGTGTGCAAACACAAGATTGCTTAATTGTAGACACACCAATCAGGTTTAAGCACTATAAAAATGCAGCAGGTGAGTTCACCAAACTTAACCAAAATGGAAGGAAGAGGAAGAGGAAGAGTGAGGATGAGAGGGGGAATCGGAGAAGGAGGAGAAGTAGGAGGCAGAGGCCGTGCCAGAGGCCGTGGCCGAGGAAGAGGAAGAGGAAGAGGAAGAGGAAGAGGAAGACTTCAAGCAGGAGGAGGTGAAGCTCAAAGGAGAAGAGGTCCAACTTTAAGCAATTAAATTCGCGCAACTCTTGTGGACCATGTTGTGAACCATGGATTGACGCTGAGGGAGGCTGGACTGAGAGTCCAGCCAAATCTCAGCAGATTCACCGTGGCATCTGTCATAAGGGCATTCAGACTGGAAAACAGGTAAAAAAACAGGCTTACTGTATGCAGCCCATATCAGCACTTTTGATACCCCTTCCTGTGACATTTTACAGTAGGTTACATGTATTTTGTTCTACATAGGATTGAGGGTCGAGTACAACGAGGAGGAAGGGCCCCATTTTCACACCACTGCAGGAGAGGGAGATTGTGAATATGGTTTTGGCAAATAATGCCATCAGGCTTCGTGAAATCCAGGCCAAAATTATTGAAGACCAAATCATCTTTCAGAATGTGAATCAGGTCTCTCTGTCCACCATAGCTCGTATCCTGAAGGCACATCAGGTACAAATGAAACAGATGTACCGAGTGCCTTTTGAGAGGAACTCAGAGAGGGTCAAACAGCTGCGGCATGAGTATGTGGAGGTATGTATTGTTCATTTTAGCACTCTGATGTTGCATACTGCACACATAACCTTTTTTTACATGTAAATGTACTGTACACTAAATCTATGCTGAACTACACAATCTTGTATTTCACTGTATTTTAGAGAGTTTTACAAATGGATGCTGAGGCCATTCAGCATGAGTTCATCTACATAGACAAGGCGGGGTTCAACCTCTCAAAGGTCAGAAGGAGGGGAAGAAATGTAATTGGCCAGAGGGCAATTATTAGTGTCCCGGGGCAACGTGGGGGCAACATCACCCTTTGCGCGGCAATCACCCAGAATGGGGTCCTCCACCGCCATGCCAACATGGGTCCGTATAAAACACCTCACATCCTTACATTTTTGGACAGAGTATACAACCTCACAATCATAAATAACATGCAGATCCAATACGTTGTCACCTGGGACAATGTTTCATTCCACCGCTCTGCTCTGGTTCAGAACTGGTTTACGCAGCACCCACATTTCACAGTCCTTTTCCTGCCACCATATTCTCCATTTCTTAACCCAATTGAAGAATTTTTCTCGGCATGGCGGTGGAAGGTTTACGATCTGCACCCCCTGGCTCGGGTAGCCCTCATTCAGGCCATGGAGGAGGCCTGTGACCAGATTGAGGCCACAGCCATACAGGGGTGGATACGGCATGCACGGCGATTCTTTCCCTGCTGTCTTGCAAATGAGGATATCGCCTGTGATGTGGATGAAATTCTCTGGCCAGATCCAGCTAGGAAAAGAGACCAACAGTAGCAATTTATGTGCTGTGTTTTCTTTTTTGGGGGGGTTCTTTTTTTGTACAGGATAAAATGTTATGTTCATGAAAACTGGGAAATGTTTTTTTTTTCGCCATGTTGGCTTGAGTATATGTAAAAAAATAAATAACATTGTCAACAGCATTAGTCTTGTGTCCTGTGTGGTGTCTACAGTAATGCATACAAGTGTTCACTGTGTGTATTGTTTTGCAAAAATTGTGAGCAGACATTGTGTTTACAGTTGTGCAAATCCGAGCGATGTTTTGCAAATTCACTGTGTGCTTCACCCATACTACTCTATGCACTTAGAAGCAGAATTAGCCGAAAGTGTTTAAGGTTTTCAACAGCAGAGTGTAACTGGTGCAAACAGAGTTAAGTCATATGCAACGTGTGTGTTTCATATGGTAAAAAAATATGGTTTTGATAAGTTAGTGTATAGTTTTTACAAGAGTGGTTCATTTTGCAAAGGAGTTAAGGTGTTTTGCTAATTGGGTATGTGGTTGTGCTATTCGTGTGTTGGGTTTTGCTAAACAAAACAAAACAATCAAAATTGTGTTTATTCAATCGTAAAAAACTGTGAGTAATTTCACTTGCAGCCAGTGTTCACCTGTTAAAAATATGGCCGTGCCTCAAGTTTCCGAGCAATCTTTGCTTACTAAGTATAGCATTGTGATAATGGGAAACATGGCATCAGAGCTTAGTGGGTAATTGTTATTTTAAGCTTTCTCTGTGTTCTATCACGGCCAGACTGAAGGTTTCTGCGAGGGCAGTGCTTGGAACTTTAAAACTATTTGCAGACTCTGGATCACTTGTATCCAAAGCACGATCAGGCAGACCAGAAGTGACCACACCATCAGAAGATCAATACATCAAGCTTAGTTCCCTGAACGCAAGATTCCAATCAGCCAAAGCACTGTCAAAACAAGGCTGTCTGGTAGTGGTCTCAGAGGACGAGTAGCAGTTTCTCAACCACTTCTCAGGAGGGCAAACGAGGCCAAAAGCTTAGGGTGGGCTAAGAAATTCTGGTATTGGACCGTGGATGGCTGAAAGAAGTCTTATTTACTGATGAATCCAAGTTTTAGAATTGATGGTGTTAACAGAAAAGTGTAAAGAGACAAACAGGAGAGAGAGAGAAACTGCAGTGTATCACCAACGGTGAAACATGGAGTCAAAAACCTGCAACAAACTGACCACGCCGAGACCAAGGAGAACTACCACTCCATTCCTCAGAGACATGCTGCACCCTCTGGTTTGCATCTTTGTGAAGGATTCATATTGTAGCAGGACAATTGCACCAAATGCACCTTTGCAAAAACTACTTGAATTTTAATGTCCAGCTTGGTGCTGATCCACAGGTCCTGCTTCTCCCCTCGCCCTCATATTAAAGACTCTGATCAAAGAAGGCTGCTCAGTATTCTCACACCTGCTGCTCCAAAGAATATATTGCTCAGATAGATTGGTAATGCACCTCCAACAATTGGGGGCTGGCACAAAGTGATATTTGACTTATTACCAATGGAATATCTGACGCACAGATTTAAATGTAAGATGGATGATTTTTTTAAAGATCTGGGCACCCTTCTTTAAATATGCTGGTAAAAGACTCACGATTGTATTAAAAGGGATGATAGATGGCAATGAGGGAAACTGGCTAACTGATGTTTTTGGGTTATAAGGCAGGACATTCATTCACACACACACACACACACACACACACACACACACATATATAGTTTTGTTTAATTTTCCTTACAAAAAACAGTGTTTTCTCTCTAAATGGAAATTGAGATTATTGTAATTTTCTTTTTTATTACTCTTCTTTCTTTCCAGATATGTATTTACATCGCTGTCAGTTGATATAATAATAATAATAATAACAATAACAATAATAATATTGTAATATTGATATGATAGTAATAGTTGGATTTTTTTTTGTGGCCACAGTGTGTTGTTGTTTGTTGTTTGTGTCTATGTTGGAATATGTAATAAATGTAATAAAAATATGATTCAATAAATAAATACTTGAAGACCAAAGAAGACCAAGGAGTCCTGACTGTCATGGACTTTTTCTTTTTTCTTTTTGTGTATTTGACAATACAGTAATGAATGACAGCTGTTTTTTTTTGTTTACTGCAAATCCTGTCATTTACTGTATTCTTCTTTACTTTCTTTACATTCTGCAAAGCTCCTCTGACACGGCTCGTTCACTTTTTGTTCTGAGTGTTGTACAAAAAAGGGACAAGATTCATGGCCAACAAATGAAAAATGAAGAACATCATCACAAACATTATCTGGAGTCTTGCGCTATTTTGTCTATTTTTGAATCCTTTTCATGTCTTTTCATGTCTTTGTAAGTCATTTTGTGTCTTTTTGGTCATTTTGTGTCTTTTTTAGTCCTTTAGTCCAACATAAAATGTGATTTTGAATCTTTTTTTTCCTTTCAAAACACTATCATGCTCAATAAAGAATTGTAAATGTTGCAAATGTGAACAAAGGTTGCAAATCTAACATATACAGTAAGAGGGTTCCATCCAGTTCTATCATTTTATACTAAATATATTTGAGCTTGTCTCCAGTTTTACTTGGTATATCATCATCAAACTGAAACTGGCCTCATGGAGTTTACAGCCAGAACTTTAGAGGTAAATTTACAGTAGGGCTCCACGCTGCTTTGTTTTCTAGTCTGGATGTCATGAAGAAGTCTGGATTTGGTGCTTTTGGAGACTCCACAGGGTTAATTTACAGTTTTTCACAACCGCTATGACCCGTTGTTCAATACTTTTACCGCTTTTTCAAAACTCTTCACACAGTTACCACAACATCAGCCTGTGTGGGCTATACAATTAACACAATTCTTCTTCTTTTGACACAAAATACACACATTTTACACGTTTAAAATTAGTTTTAAGTCCTTTTACACACAAGCTCAATCAAGACCAAAACAGTAGATGTTAACTGGTGAATTTTCAGTTGCTTTCACACGGTTTGTCAAAACAGAAAACCTCATGTTCAAAACTAATGGATAGAAGATTACATTGATCACAGCTTCTACTCCTTTTTCTTTTTGTCTATTTGACAATACAGTAATGAATGACAGCTAAATGCAGATTTTTTTTGTTTACTGCAAATCCTATCATTTACTGTATTCTTCTTTATAAACATTCTGCAAAGCTGCTCTGACACGGCTCGTTCACTGTCTGTACTGAGTGTTGTACAAAAAAGGGACAAAATTCATGGCCAACAAATGAAAAATGAAGAACATAATCACAAACATTATCTGGAGTCTTGCGCAATTTTGTCTATTTTTGAATCCTTTTCATGTCTTTTCATGTCTTTGTAAGTCATTTTGTGTCTTTTTAGTCATTTTGTGTCTTTTTTTGGTCATTTTGTGTCTTTTTTTGGTCATTTTGTGTCTTTTTTAGTCCTTTAGTCCAACATAAAATGTGATTTTGAATCTTTTTTTTTCCTTTCAAAACACTATCATGCTCAATAAAGAATTGTAAATGTTTCAAATGTGAACAAAGGTGTCAAATCTAACATATACTGTAAGAGGGTTCCATCCAGTTCTATCATTTTATACTAAATCTATTTGAGCTTGTCTCCAGTTTTACTTGGTATATCATCATCAAACTGAAACTGGCCTCATGGAGTTTACAGCTAGAACTTTAGAGGTAAATTTACAGTAGGGCTCCACGCTGCTTTGTTTTCTAGTCTGGATGTGATGAAGAAGTCTGGATTTGGTGCTTTTGGAGACTACAGAGGGTTAATTTACATGTATGATCAATACAATAATCTGTTGATTGTAAAAGAAAAAGGAAAAAAAGTAGGAAGTGTGTGTCTGTGTTTAGTTACACTGGGTGATTTTGACCATGAAATTAATTGTTTGGGGAATTGAGTGTATCAGGTGTGATATGCGTTAACAGTTTTGAAAAAGTTTTTTAGGTTCTGACAAACGGGTCATAGCGGTTGTGAAAAACTGTAAATGTATCATCAATACAATAATCTGTTGATTGTAAAAGAAAAAGGAAAAAAAGTAGATAAGAAACATGCAAAGTGATTCGGTTTGTGTTCTTCCATCAGTTGTCAGTGTTTTTTATGACACTGTGCTGTGACTGACTAAATGTTTCTGTTGAAGACAACGTGTGTCAGTGTTTTGGTAGATTTGGTGAACTGTGTTAGTGTATTATTGTATTTTGGAAGTGTGTGTCTGTGTTTAGTTACACTGGGTGATTTTGACCATGAAATTAACTGTTTGGGGAATTGAGTGTATCAGGTGTGATGTGCGTTAACAGTTTTGAAAAAGTTTTTAAGGGTTCTGACAAACGGGTCATAGCGGTTGTGAAAAACTGTAAAGCAAAAGAGGGACGTACCAAATATTAAAGGCTTTTTCAGGGGGAGGTCTTAAAGGGACAGGAGCTAATTTGGAGACTCTTTATCACAACACGTCATTCTAGCGTCCCACATGATTGCGCACCCACACTGGTTGCAGAAGGAATCAGAAATAGGCTTAATCACAGGGTTGTAATCGGTTTGGAACATTATAACATTATATATACACCACATTATTATTCTATACATTAACATTTTCAATGCTTGCCGATCCCTGAGTGACAAGTTGTTATGATATCGAGACAGCATTTCAACAGTAAAATGAAGAAAAAGTCAGTAAGAAGGCAGTCTTTTTTGCTTGTTACCTTTCTTCACAATCACAGTGTTCTTATTGGGGTTTTCTGCAACCGGCATGTGCATGCATTATCAATGTTTGTTTACAAAAGTGGTGGGAAAAGTATTCACATCCCTTACTTAAGTAAAAGTACTAATACCACATTGTGAAATTACTCCACTACAAGTAAAATTCCTGCATTCAAAACCTACTGAAGTAAAAGTATAAAAGTATCAGCATCAAAATGTACTTAAAGTATCAAAAAATCTCAACCTGAAAAGTAATCAAATCTGTCAGCTAAATGCAGTGGAGTAGAAGTATACAGTTACATAAAATAAATACTCAAGTAAAGTACAAGTACCTCAAAAATGTACTTAAGCACAGTACTTGAGTAAATGTACTTACTTTCCACCACTGGTATACAAATAACTGGTCTATTCAAACAGACAATACACAACACTGAAACATGTAAACATGTTGTAGTAGCCAACATAAAAGTTAAGATATTCTTAAATCCTACATGAAATGTTCTCAGAAATGTTCAAAGATTCAGCTTCTCTCCTACATTGTTCAGCTGGTATAGTTAGTGATTTAAAAAAAGCAAAAACAAAATAGATCTTGGCAGGCGCTCTAAGACTTTTGGACCACACTATATATATGTCAAAACAAAATACAAGCGATGATGAGCCCAGAGCAGCAGAGGTTTGCAGTTTCCTTGATGACCACATGGAGTCAGAGTCATACAACAAACATGCAGCTGGGCTCTGATGCTCTGACGCTGGCCTTGCATTGCAGCAGCAGGTTGAATAAGATAGAGAAAAAAATATAGACCTCATAATATTTTGTCTGAAATCCCAGTTCATCAATCCCTTTGAAGTGCATGCTTCTAAAGTCATGCTTTGGTACAATTTCACAGTCTTTGATCCTTCTCCATCTGGAGTGTCCTACAATATCACAATTAGTGTCCCACGGACATTAAGTATTGTATCAGTAGAAAGGCACAGCTTTGATAATACATGGTTGAAAACATAATTCTGAGGACACGGAGAGATGAGATCTTGAACTTTGATTGCTAGTCGGGTTCGGTGCCCCTTTTACAATCTCAGTGAAACTCTGCTAGATCAAAGAGCATGATGCAGCCCAGCTGAAATTCACTTGCAACAGCTCCAACTCTAAATCTGTGACCTTAACAGAGTCTGATGATGCAAAGATGTATTTTCCTCAAAGGGACATGAGTGGTATAATCAGCATTCCCAACAATAGAGTGATTGTTCACATCCAACAAGTGATGTTAACACAATAATCAAATAGCATAAACATGTAAACATCAGCCCACTTAAACACATTTATACTCACTTCTGTATGACCCCTTTGTTTGTTCCCCAAACAGAGCTGCTCTGTCGTACTGCAGGTATCAGTGGCCAGCAGACACCAGCAGGGGGCGCTCTCTGCTAATGTCGCTCACTTAACTCTCTCCCACACCGAGGCCGGCTGCCACACTCTTCTCGTCTCCTAGCAACCGCTGAACCCTGCCTCCAATCACTACGGATACCGGGAGGGATGGAGGGAGGGTGGGAGAGTGTGAAAGAGGCGGAGGAGGAAGAAGAGGGGGGAGAGGATGGCGAGGCATCCCAAGCAGCAAAACTGAAAGTATGCAAAGGTACCAAGTGGTGCAAAAAGGTTTCAGATGTGGATCTTGTGGTGGTGGGGGTGGGGGTGGGGGTCTGAGTGGGAGAGGTGAATCATGGAGCCAAGGTTCTCAGAGACATATTGAGATCATAATTCAAATCAGGCATATTACAGAATGTGAAGTGGAGGAGAGTGATTGCCCCAATTAAGCCTGTTTGTCTTGAGGGTCCCCTTTGCTTAGCTTCCACAGCTCACGGACCCTCCTCCCCCCCAGCACCTCCTCCTGTCCTCTCTTCCTCCACCTTCTCCTGTAGCACATTAAATTTGATGGTGCCATCATCTCTGCTCCGTCCTTGTGACTCGTGGCGGGCCTCTGTGCTTTATCACTCCGCTCTTCCTTGGGGGTCCGTCCTCCTCTCTCCTGTGATCTATGGATCTCTCACACACATGTGGGGGCGCGCATGCATGCATGCATGTACACACAGATGCAAGCAGAGACAGAACAAGTGCACTTACATGCAGCACAACTCTACATTGCATCACACATGTCACTAACGGTTACAGCGGTATGCTGGAGATGCCACGTATTCACTCGTCACACATAACAAGCCCATATGACATTCTGTGTATATGTCATGCATGCAAAACACACTTCACACACACACCTACACACGCTCGTCACTCACAGTCACAACACACAAGCTTTCACACACCCCTCGTGTGATGCGACAGTGACCTTAGACACTGGATCTCCTCCCCCCCGTGGCGGCTGTCATGTGGGGATGCGCCGCACAGAGACACGCATGGCAGGGTTAGTCAGGAACCACGTCCAGCTCCAGGAGTCACTGCAGTGGAAGCTGTAACAAGTGACATGATACTTAAAAAGTAAAATGACACAAGACAGTGAAAGCAAACAGACTATGCATAATATATAGTGTTGTACATGTTTTTAATATTATTGGACACAAGTTATTTTGAGGGCAAGATTCTGTGTTGTAGTGTAAGTCTGTAGAAGTGTGGAAATATTACAACATTTAAGGCAAAACTGTTATTACTGATTCACTAGTCATTGCATCTTGTGATTACTGCATATTTGATTAACAACCCCGATTCCAAAATTGTTAGGAGAAACATTTGCTAGTTATGACTCTGCTGTGTAAAGTGAAAGCCATATTGAATCAACATCCAAAAAAACGCGGCCAACCTCTCTGAGATGGACGGATGCAAAGTGGAAAAATGTGCTGTGGTCTGACAAGCCCACATTTTAAATTATTCTTTAAAATCATGGATGTAGTGTCGTCTTGGCTAAAGAGGAAAAGGACCATCCAGATTGTTACCAGCACCAAAACTAAAAAGCCAGCATCTGTGATGGTGTAGGGGGGTTTTAGTGCCCATGGCATTATGGGTAACTTACACATCTGGGAAGGAACCATTAATGCTGAAAGGAACATACAGGTTTTGGAGCAACAGATGCTGTAATACAGATGAGATGATGTCTTTTACAGGGACGTCCCTGATTACTTGGACAATGCAGAGACACATTCTGCATGTCTAACAACAGCATGGCCTCAAAGGAAGAGAGTGCAGGTACGAGACTGGCCTGCCTGCAGTCCAGACCTGTCCCCCATTGAAAATGTGTGGTGCATTATGAAGCACAAAATACGGAGACCCCAAACTGTTGAGCAGCAAACGTCCTATGTTCAAACTACCACAATTAGTGTCCTAGTTCCTAAACGCTTACTGAGTGTTGTAAAAAGAAAAGGTGATGTTACACAGTGATAAACACGCCCCTGTCCCAACTTTTTTGGAACATGTTGCATATTGTAAATTTACATTAAACAAAGTTTATCAATTTGAACATAACAGAATTTTCTTTTAAAAAAAGGAGTTGGGTGGGAGGGGCTCCTCTGTTGTAGGTAATATGATGTGATGTGACCCATGTGACCGCCATATATACATATACATATATATACATATATACATATATACATATATATATATATATATATATATATGCAATATATATATATATATGCACATACATATATACATACATATATATTGCCTTTGATGTGTGTGTAGATGTATATATGAGTATTTGTACTCATATATGTGTGTGTGTGTGTGTGTGTGTGTGTGTGTGTGTGTATTTATATTTATTATTATCTTACTTTTATTGTGTTTTATTTTTTTACTTTCCTCCCACTATTTACTTATTTAGTCACTAAACCTTTTTGTTAATTTTGACCATTTTTGTAGATTGTTGTTTACTTATTTTTAACATAAAAACACTAAATAAAGAGTATTAAAAAGGACATGAAATATATTGTTTTTTATTGTTTTCAATTAATAATGAATAAATGTTCAGCAGGAGAACTATTGCGCAGCAATAACACAGTGATACACATAGATCGGCCTACATAAAAAATAATTTATTGTGGATCACATCTATAAATCTGTACAACAATATGAGCATTATTAAAATGCTTGTTTAACAGTGACACTAATAGTATAATAGACTAATGTTGATATAAGTAATGTTTTTTTTTGCTACCACTACAATCATTTCCGCTTATGATAGACGAGACATTTTAATAATGATGTGATATAATATAATTTGATATGATTAAAGTCGCTGGTTGAACTCAACACCATTGGATTCAGAGTACATCCTGTGCTGAGGAGCTGCCACAGCATCAGACAAACACATCTTCCTTTGAAGAGATCTGTTAATATACGCTGCAAAACTTTAACTCTGCACAGCTGAAGGAGGGAGGGAGGGAAGGAGGGAGGGGGGAACATGTGTATACATATGCCTGTTTGTGTGCCTGCGTGTGCAAGAGGGATTGATAAAGAAAGAGAGAAAACGCTGGCTGCTGTTGCCGAGGCAACCATCTCTCTCCCCTCTCCTCTTTAACCCTTTCTCCTCAGAGCTTCCTTTTCACCTTCTGTCTTTTACCATCGCAGAGAGCTCTCACTTGTTGATGTCCTATCACTCCATCTGTGCCTGTCTTTATCTCCATGCAGCTCTCTCTCTCTCTCTCTCTCTCTCTCCGTGTCTCTCTCTGCAGTACCAAATCGTGATTCGTGAACTCTTCAGTCTCATCTTCATCCTGATTATTCATCCTCATGTCGGCACACCTGTCACTCTGTCTGCACACGTGTGCTTTGTTAACACTGAATCATCCTCGATTCAGAACAGAAACAGTTTTTGCTAAACTGTGGCAACTATCAGGGAGTCATTGTTTCACTGCAGGAGTTATTATTGATCTGAAAACTTAAACACATGGCTGCTGACATGCATGAAATCGGTAAACACCCTGAAGGAATAAATGCTGACAGTGCTGTGCGGTCATTTTATAGCATGTTGATGCTGTGTGTTTAAAATCTGAAGCAAATCTTTTACTTTAACCCTTGTGCACCCCTCCAGAAAATGTTGATGCATTACCCTTGGTGCAAAATCCTTAAAAAGTGCTATAAAAATATTATATATTAAAAAGGGGGGAAATGGGTGAAATGTATCCTTACTGATTGATATGTCAGGGATGGGCAACTGGAGGCCCGGGGACCACATACGGCCCTCACCCTCACTTGAAGTGGCCCTCAGTACAACTACATGCATTTGAGCATGAAATCTTAAAAGTGCAGTGTAAAAATGCACATGACATTGAAAAATGACTTCTTGTAATTAATGTTAGTCTGCTCTTCTTGCACTGAAAAAAAAAGAAATCACAGTGAGTGGTTATTTTTTATTGTTTCAAACTGTTAAACATGCATTTGAGCATGAAATATGTTAAGTTACTGCACTGTAAACATATTTAAAATGTCAGTTTCATCATATCCGGTGAAGTGCACGCTCCTATATGTGGCCCTGTGGTAGTGGCCATGAAAAACTGTGGCCCCCTGCAGCATTTAAGTTGCCCATCCCTGATATATTTATTATGTCTTGACAACCCAATAAAGATATATATGGGGAAAAAAATTATATATTCATATTTTTTTCTCTTTCACTGCATTAAATATTTTGAACAACTTCAGTTCTGACTATGAAATTTACATGTTTTTCTTAAATAATTTCAATCCTTTAATGCCATTTTAGGAATGTAAACACATATATACAGTATTTTAAATTATAAAAACACAAAATATATAATATTTTCCATATACTAAGTGCAAACTGGAATTTTAGGGGGGATTATTACACCCTTGGATATGTCAATAATTGACAACAACGTTGATTTTAATGCATTATTATTTTTTGAGCAGTCTGGTTGCAAAAAAATTTCTTTTTCTAAAAAGTGCTAGAAAAATATTATATATTAATATATTTTTTTTACTTTCACTGCATTAAATCTTTTGACCAACTTCGGTCCTGGTCATAACTATAAAATTTACATGTATTTCTTAAATAATTTTGATCCTTTAAAGGAGCAGTGTGGAGGGTATAGGGGGATCTATTGGCAGAACTGTTGTGTTTTTGTAAAAATGAGTCCTTTTTAGCCCAGAATGGACAAAGCAACACGTGCTCTAGAGAGAGCCTTTCATGTTTTGACATTACCTGAAAGCCACTGTAGGTTGCACTACATGCTTGGAAAGGAGGGGTAGTTATCCTACACAATACTCCTTTAAATAGTCCCTTTTCCATCAAACACCAAAATTTGATAAAACTTTCAAAAATGTGCATAAAAGTTTTTAGGTTCGCTGGAGGTGCTTTTTTCTTTTTCAAAAAAATGTTAAAAGCAAAAAGGCAAACATCCTACATCTCCAACTCACGCCAAAACAGTCTCGATTAATAAATAGGTAAGAGGAGAAATGTGTATTTTTGATTTGCTGGTGAATTGTTTCTTCAAATGCATTGCCCTTATTGTCACACAATTCAAAACCTGAATTTGCAAATCAAATCAAACTCAAATTCACAAATGAATTAACGTCCACTCCTGTGTAACCATTTGATATGATGGGCGTCTGCCAGCGCACAATAGGACACGTAGAGGTCAGAATGAAAAAACTGTGCCAATCTCAACTCTTGCCAATTCCCCGTATTTACTCTGTCGCTCCTCGAATGCTGCATCATGAATAAAGCTGCCACCCCCACCAGCCACACTTCTCTATGCTTTGTGTATTGATCACATGCAGCCTCCTTACACTGCATACATCATGGATGCTGCTGCGCTGTCCAGCTGCTGTGTGAAATCAGTGATGTTCCTCCACAAGCCTACACACACACACACACACACACACACACACACACACACACAAAGCACAATCACAGTGTCCAGCCAAAATAATCTCAAGGAACAGTTTGTTCGCAGTGTGAGTGTAATCAGCACGTGTCACACATGCATCTGCCTTTCATTATACCAAATGTGGGAATTAAATCCAAATGCATTATGGGTATATAACAATATTAGTGTAAATAATATACTGTGCATTTCATCACTGCCTCTCTGTTTTTTCGGACATAATATATCCTGTTGCTAGGTAACTGTTAATTGTTAAGATGCAGGTACTTCATAAAGAGCAGAAAGAGAAAGGACAGGGATAGAAAAATAGGTGAGCGGGAGCAAAGAGAATGACAGAGTAGTGCTGTAGAATCTGGTGCGACACACATAGACAATAAGAAAGCTGAGCAATATTCTGAAAACAAATGAGTCTTCTGAGGTCACAAGTTTCAAGGATATAGTGAGTTGTATCACCGAAGTGGAAGCTTGCTTTATTGGACTTTTAGAAGTACTGTAGCCCCTCTGTCATCTGTCCTTTTTAGCCTTCTTCTCCCTCCATCCTGCTCCCTCTCTCATTCTCCATAATCCAGTGAACTCTCATCCATAACTCACAGGCCCCTCTTTCTTTTATTACCGCGATGCCCCACCACCTCTCCCTCCGTCCTAATAATTCAAGCTGACGCACAATATAAGGGGGCACTGGAGGGAGAGGGTGTAGGATAAGGGGTTGGAAAAGGATTGAAGGAAAGAGGACAGTGTTAGAGAGTATCAGGTGGAAGATAGGAGAATAGAAAGGAGTGACAGGGCGAAGCAATGCCGGGAGGAAGATAGAGAGCAAGGTCCTGCCTCTGACTGGCTATTGAATTAAAGCTGTCGAAGGTTTCGGCCTTCACATACACCCGTGTCAGGCTGCTGCTCAGACTGTCTCCAAACATCCAGCTAATCCTCGACAGAAGCACAAACACCACAGTGTAGCACAGTTAGGGATGATTCACATTTAAGGTGGTGTGCACCCTCACATATGAATCTCTATCTTACTAATATATATCATCCTTTTCCCCCCTCACACCTCACTCCCTCCATCAATAATTTAATAAGTCTTGCTCGCCACTGTGACTGAAAAATTAATGTGCGCTAGGAGTGAGGGGGGGTGTGTGTGGTTCCAGAGATGATGGATGAGGAGGTGGGTGTCATCATAGCTGGGTGGGGACAGGCGGGCTGCTGAGCGCAGGTATAGAGGTGAGGCGAGGTCATTATTTAGCATACAGAGTGGATGCTAAGTTAGTTAGTTGTAGTATTGTCCGACAGGTCGTCTCTCTCCCGCCGTGTTCACACTGCAGAGCAGGACTGTGCTAGCCTAGTTCGCTCTTGTCAGCAAGTTTACCATCATGTCTCTGAACTTCCAGCTTTCCCTGGGAGACACTATTTCCTAGCTGTGGTCTGTGGGGAATGCAGGTGAGAGTCTGCTCACAGAGACAGGCCAGCCGCTTTATTCCATTTTCACTATTTTAGGAGGTTCAGCTGAAATGATGAGTCTGAGCTCCTAAATGCATCTCTCTCTCATGCTCTTGTTCTCTTTGTGAAAAACCTTTCTCTTCCACCATTCCCCTCAGTCAGTCATTCTTTTGTTGACTCTTTACAGATTCCTTCTAACCCTGACATGTTTTTCACCACGCCAGCAAGGTTATAATAGTTTTTGATTTTTCATCAGTTTTAGTTTTAATTTCAATGTGATTTTTTGTTTTCAAATTCAGTTAGTTTTAATGAGTTTTTAGAGTGTGCTTGATACTTTTAATTAGTTTTTATTTTTTGGAAAATGCTTATTATTAGTTTAGTTTTTATCAGTTTTAGTTTTTTTTGTAATGGGGTATTGTGTTAGGTGCCAGATTTTAAAAAAGTCACAATAAATGCTGCCTTTATTTCCTTTGTCTGATCCATCTCAGCCCCAATAGGTTTATTAAGTCATAAAACAAGACAGATTAAACAGATTTCATATCAACCAAAAAGGTTTATGAATGAAAAAAGTTGACAAAGATGAAAAGGAAGGACATTTTCACTATAATGACTAAAATAGTTAGTTTTAGTTAATTTTGTAACCACACAATACAGTTTTAGTTAGTTATCGTTTCTAAAAAAAACCTCTCGTTTTTATTCTTATTTCAGTTAACGAAAATGTTTTTTCAATTCTAGTTTTTGTTATTTTGTTAGTTTTCGTTAACTATAATAACCTTGCACGCCAGCAGCATGGATTATAGAGGTGTGAATCAGCAGAGCTCCCACGATAGATTTTATCCCAATACTTGAGTCGATGTTATTGCAATTTTAACCATTTTGCGATAGTATGGCGATACAATATATTGTGATTTAACTGTTTAACTGCATTTTGTGTCCACAAAATTAAATTCAATCAAGAATTGTTTTGTCAAATAAGAGAAAATTCTCAGTCTATTCGTCTAACTTCAGTCTTTTTATTTCTCCACAATGAGAGTCAAACCCACAGACTGACCAACAAAGTTTTCAGTCAAACTGAACTCAACTGATATCAAACATGTATGGACGACAACAACTACAGCATTTTATCAAACTTTCAGAAACTTTAAGCTTCACTGCGCTGATTTAAAAAAAAAAAAGAAACATAAAAAAACTTTGCAGCGTTATTTCAACAACTCCCTGACACGACACCTTATGCACATGGTGCCTACGGATTCCTTAGATCTTCTAGTTTTGTATGATCTCCAGTATATTCCTAAAAGTGATTCCAACAGGCTGTTGGAAAGCTAAATATCGATTCTTTGCGGCCATGAATCGATATTATATTGCCACGAAAAATATCGCCGTACTATGCTGTATCGATCCCCCACCTCTGATAGACTCACAGGTAGCAGTGTTGAAAGAGCAGTTTTCCGTTTCAGACCATAGATTGTGTAAAAGTTGACATAGTCTGAAAAGTAAACCCAATGGATTCTTTATCAGAACACGTAACTCTAGCGTCACACATGATTGTGCAGGCACGTCGGTTGCAGAAGGAATCAGAAGTAGGCTTGATTCATGAGAAAACTTTTTTTTATACATATACATTATTTTTATACTTGCCTATCACTGGGTCACAGTAAAATAAAGATAAAGTCCAGTGAGAAAGTAGTGGTGGCACTGCAGAATAACTCCACTACAAGTGAAAGTCCTGCATTCGAAACTTACTTAAGTAAAAGTACAAAAGTAGCAGCATCAAAATGTACTTAAGTAAAATGTATTCTATATGAGTGGAACCACCTAGATTGTTAAATATATTCCAAATATATTATTGGATTATTATTATTGATGCATTTATGTAAGTATAGCTCATTTAAACTACTTAATATACTGTTATGAGGTTTAATTAAAATCACTTTAAATGTATCATTTTTTAAATGTTAAATCTCGACCTGAAAAGTAACTAAAGCTGTCAGCTAAATATAGAGGAGTAAAAATTACAATATTTGCCTCAAAATGTTGTGGGGTAGAAGTACAAAGTTACATAAAATGGAAATACTCAAGTAAAGTACAAGTACCATAAAGTCATACTTAAGTACAGTTCTTGAATAAATGTACTTAGTTAGTTTCCATGACTGTTAATAATTAAATAATTGGTCTATGCGGAAGTGCCTATAACCTGTGTTACTTGTAATGGCCAGCAGAGGGGGACTCCACTGGTTGCAAAAAAAAGTCCAAATTATAAACATATACAAATAAATAAACTTTGACTTGACTTGACTTGACAAATTGAACCTTAAGTTAAGTCATGTTACGCACATATTTGACATCATGTTCTATGTTATGTACATGAACGAATACATCTGGATAAACTGTAATTACTTTGGAGATCCCTGGACGTTTCATATAACCAGGTCATAATTTGAATTTATCAAATGCTAAGCTGCATGTGTTAAGTGCTAATTAGCAAATGTAAGAGACTAAATAAAAGTGTCAGTAAAATAAAGTTTGTGAGCAAGGCTAATATTAGCTTGTACACATAATTATGGCAGCATTGTCAGTTTGAGCATGTTTGCATGCTGATCTTAGCATTTAGCTCAAAGCTTCATATTGCTCATAGGGGCACTAGCATGGCTGTAGACTATTGATCTTGTTGTTTAAAGGCAACTTAAGGCGTCTTTCCACTTTAGAGTACTTTTTGTAAAGCGGCTGAGTGTTTTGGCTACTCCCACTAGTTGGTTCCCCTCGGCCTCTGTTCCCATACAGCTACTTTTGTAGCGGCTAAACAACGAAGTTAGAATGTGATGAAAATAGTTCTGCAACACTTACGTGATTATTCAGTGACAATTTAGACCGTAACTTCAGTGACGCGACGCTGACAACAGAGTGACTTGCCGGTGGTCTTTCTTTTTCCCTTGTCCATCGTTTTCTCTTCTTTGGTTTCTTGTTCTTGATTCTCTCGTCTCAGTCTGCTCTGCTTATTTCTTTTAGAAATGGTGCACTGAACTTTACAACACACCTCTTTTTCCTCCCTGAAATATCCACAAATATATACAGGCACTTATAAATACAAAGTACATGCACACTTACACACACACACTCTCTCACACACACACACACACACACAGATGCATATATAGCATTTACATAAAATTCCCCCATTAGTCGGCTACCTCCTTGATTGTCTGTCTGTCTGTCTGTCTGCTGATTTGCTTATCAGCATATATGTATGGCCACACAATAACCCTCCTCCTACTTGTTAACCATCAGAAATCAATGTTAACAACACCTGGTGTTGTAAATATCTACTTTTTATTTTGATTATTTACCTTATTTTCTGTTTAAGTTGTTTGACCTTTTCTTCTTCTGTAAATAAAAATAAAGTTGTCCTCCAAAAGTGGGTGGTGGTGGTGGGCCAAAAAAAACTAAAATAAATAAATAAATAAATGGTGCTGTTATGTTGTGGTTCTCTCAAGTTCTACTCACATCATACCGCCTCAACTGTATCCAATCAGCGTCGACTAGTTAGTAGCGGCTCAGAGCCGCTAACCAGTGAAGTTGGGCTGATCTTGGGCGGATCCTCTCTCTCAAGCCACATCTATAGCGGCTCACTAGAGGGAAAATACCTAATGGAAACATGCCATTTGTAACTTCTAACTTATGACCAGGGAATCGCATAAATGTTGACAGATGTGTAGCGGAGCATAGCTACTGACAGAACTGCACTAATCTCATTCTTACACAAGACAGAGAGCTATCTAATGAGGGCAGAAACACTACAGACTGTTTGATGACATCATTTTTGGTCCTGAGCACGAAATGCTGTTGCAGTGTTTGTTTACTGACGCCGAGCATCCATCCTCCATCTTTGACCAGCTGAGAATGTGAGAGGTAGGGAGCAGTTGTTGAGTCATTGGTATTGATCAACAACTCTATCAAACCCCTGTAAATATACTGTGGGCATTTTGTACTACAGGGCAGTAAAAATCTTAATGCACCTTTAAGTCGCTCTGGATAAGATCTGCTTGTTAAAATGTCAAAATGGTGAATTTACAGACTTCACAGCCCAGCTCGGATTAACAGTGTAAAAGCGACAGTTGTGTTTTTGGATGTGAGGTGCTTCTATAATGTGGGAAGTAATCACAGCTAATCACAGACACCTCCATAATGAATTAGGCTTTCCGTCTTCATAAAGCATCGTAAGTCAAACTTGGCTAGAAGCTGGTGTTTGTGAGTGTACGACGTAAAAAACAAGACATGTTTTAAATGCACTCCAGACATTAGCAGCTGAGCTAAACGCACATGATTTCAGCTTTGATTTTCTCTCGGATGTTTTGCCTGCATCCTCCTGCTTATTATTCATACATTTAAATGCATTTCCACAAGGGACCTGCTCAGTACAAGCACAATATTACACTATTGGCAAGTGAGCAGCGTTGGAGACTGCTGCTGGAAGATAAATGCCCTTCTCAATGTCAGTTTGATGGCAATTGCTGAGACAGGGGAGGGTTTTCTTCATTTACTTCCATCAACTAGATTTTTCAATCTGTCCCGCTTCCCTGACCTCAGATAATTATTATGCATTGTGAAAGACATCTTCAACCTCAGTGTTGATCTCTCCTGGATAAATAAAATCATTATACTGTGAACTGAAATAGTTCACTCTGAAGCCATTTTTTAAATTTGACAACAGGTCTCAGGCAGGTCTACTGTGCTGCTGCACGGTCCAGCAGGAGCAGCGATGGTGTGGCGGGAGAGGAGAGAGCAGCCTGAGAGAGCAGCCTGGGAGAACCCCGAGGGGGCTGGACGGCATCAGACGAGGCTGTGTGGAGCGCCAGCAGCAGTGTGGGTTGTTGAGGGGGCAGACCCAGACCCAACCATTCCACCATACAGTCACCATATGGCCCTCCTCGCTCCCCCTCTCCCAGGAATTCCTGCCTGAGAGAGCAGGAGAGACAGCTTGTGTGTGACAGAAAGATCATGCATTTGAGTCTGTGAAAAGAAGGCAAGCAAGAGAGAAATACTCAATGAAGTGTTTCAGATCATGTAAGTGTGTGTGTTCTGAGAGGGAAAGGAGGTTCAGAGGCAGACAGACTGTCTGTGTGTCCACTACAGAGGGCAGGGGGACGTGAGAGCCATGCACAAGAGGTTATACCTTTAAAAAGTAATGCACTGTAATTCATAGATAACCCGTGTAATTGGGAGCCAGGAGGCACAGCTGATACTGACGTTTGTTGTTAGGCAGTGACCTCTAGTGGCCGTAGTAATTATGACGGGAGTAAAGGAAGGGAGGGAGAGAGGTGACGTAGCGTAAAGAACGCAAAGGTCTATTGAGGGCGGGTGGGAGTGGAGGTGGATGGGTAAAACGAATCCCCAACTTTGACCCAGGAGACTGTTTGTGTCCCCTTTGAATACTAATTAAACATTGTTTAAAGCAAAACAGTACAGAAGTACTTTACCCGAAAAATACTTGTAATAAGAAGAATGACTCCTTTATAATTCCCGCCTAGAGAGCCTGCTCTGGCACTGTGTGACTTTGGCTGGTACAAACTGCCACAGTCAGTGATTTTATGGTACTTATAGTAACTGTATCCCACATCGGACACCGCTTGGCACTTAAATCCATAATCTGACACATCTTCAATGCCACACTTTCTGGTGTTTCACGGTCATTTTGAATAAGATCCCCACCACCAGTGTAGGTAAAATTGATTTATAGATACTTAACAATCTACTAGAGAAAGATCGGGTGACGATCTTCAAAGTACAACTGTATTTTGAATGTACTGTATTTTATTGTGAAGGACAGAAGTACGGTCCGGGTATGTTGATAATGATGGTTGATAACGGTGATATTTATTTGGCTTACCCAGAAACACCCAATTTTCCCCGAAAAACTCAGCAGCCCCCATCGTTTTACAGCGAGGAGATCAAAGTGTCCGATGTAACATACAGTTAGCACATGGCTAATTCACCAGCGTTAGCTAACGTTTGCCGTCTCTGGTAAACCCAAGGCTAACGTACACAGTTAAAAAGATATACAGTCTGAAAGATAAGAAGTTAGACTCTAGTTTGGATAACACTTAATTAATTGGAAAAATAACATGATCATTTATATTAGTAGTTAATGTGAAATTTTGATAGAATGTTAGCCAAAAGCTGTCCGATGTGGGATACAGTTACGCTACACACCACCAGCTATGTCACTGATTTTGGTGAAAGGACATCATGTTTTGAAGGAAAATGTTCTTGGTTCTCCTGATGGTTACGATAAGTTAAGCTAATGGCTAGCTGCTACGAACAGTAGCTGCGGTCAGCTAACCAGTCAGCTGAGCGTGCTGCCAGGAGTGTTGATGACACAGGAGCTTTGGAGGTTTTCAGCCCCAGGACGGGGTGGAACTTTGGTTATCGGCGTTGTGCCAGAACGAAAACCAATCGAGAAGGCAACGCACCCCACCTCAGAGGCAAAGAGAAATTGTTCATTTTGTGATTAAAGCACCAAATTTATCAGATGTGTTGATAGATATATTGGGAACAAAACTGGATGTTCAGCCATCACAAACTCAGAACCTGGTGGCTGTGGCAACCATTAAAAAAAAGGCCACCAGCAGTTGGATCTGCAGTCATGGAAAAAAATATTAGACCATTGTTTTCTTCAATTTCCTGTTCATTTTAATACCTGGTACAACTAAAGGTACATTTGTTTGGACAAATAGCTCATAAGAGTTCAATTTAAGAGCTGATAACTAACCATGGAAATGGCTAGATATCAGCTGTTAAATTAAACTCTTATCAGCTATTTTTGTTGTTATCATTATATTTGTCCAAACAAATGTACCTTTAGTTGTACCAGGCATTAAAATGAACAAGAAATTGAAGAAAACAAGGGTGGTCTAATAATTGAATCCATGACTGTAGATCCTATAAGCCTGAGGACCACAACTTTATGGACTTTTACAAAGAAATTGATCATGAATGAAACTGTAAGGACTCTAAAGAAATACCAGTTTTAAAAAATCTTGCTTCAAGTTGATCTGTAAATTAATTTCCGTACATAGATACATCACACTCCACAATGTAACTGAATTTTTTTCACAGCCCAATCACTTTTACCAATTTGTTTTGTTGCCTAAACCTAACCAAGTAATTCAATTTCACAGCATTACAAAACAGCGACAGTGTGACCGCCTTACAGTGTCATATTTCATAAGATATCATACAAACTGATGTGCATACGTTTTTCATATCGCATAAAAATCTGTCCTTGAGAATATGTTACATAAATACTCACAAATGAAGCAAGAGTCAACAGGATGTGTGTTTGTGTGTGTGTGTAATTCAGACGTAAACACCAAAAACCTTAAAAAGACTCAGTGCCATATGCGTGAAACTTATAGTTTTTTATTATTAATACTCAACACTTCATTTTGTTCATCATGTACAAAGAGAAAGAATAGTCTTATTTGAGCACTTATAATTGTAGATATCAATATTATCCTTATTAGAAGTACCTTAATGATGTTTTTTTGCAATTTTGTCATGACGTGGTTAATTTTGTTATTGAGATTACTTTGATCGTTTCCATACAAAAAAAACAAAACAAGGTAAATGTTTCCCCCAATATTCACTATTTACACAACCTGTACAATTATTTGTTTTTGTGTCGTTTTCTGTTCGTATGGTGTAAAAATTTCAGGGATTATTTCAAAGAAAAGGGCCACAAAAAGAGAAAAAGAATGGCCAAGAATAATATTATGTATATCATTATGTATACAATTGATAGTATTCATATGTTACATTTTTTGTCAACCCACAGTAGATTTAATCAGGCTATGTAGTTTCAGTGAACATGTGATGTTGTGAAATACATTTAGTAGCAACCCCTTATGTCTTTTTCCAATCAGGTAAAGCAATCAATCCTAACTGAGTGAAGATGGAAAATAGCAATATTAACAAACAAAACTGTACACAATTTAATTGAAAAATTTGTATGCATCAATATAAAGCAATATCAATACATATTAATACACATACACAAAGATTTAAAATATGAGTAATGCAATAAATTAGGGTGAACTGGAAAATTATAAGCAGCTAAATTACATGGACCTTCACAATAAATCAATCATATAATATCACAGTATAATTCTTCATATCGAAATGTGACTTGCTGATTTAAAAAATGTGATTAGCAACAACTGATGTGAGAAATATGATGTCAAACACCTTTCCTGCACAACACAAAATGCAAAAAATACATTTTTCAGTTTAACCGGTACATCGATCCCTGTAGCCGACCGCGTCATGCTCTTATTTGGTCCCATGTGTCAGTATCCCTGACAGAAAAACACACGTCAGCTGAGGTGATATTACATCCTCCAACATCAGGATGTTCCAGCCTCACTACACTTGCCACAGCCATTTCTTGTGTTGTAAAAAAAAAAAGTGACACAGTGTTTTTGCTCAACATGACCCTTTTGAACAAATGTGTTGTGGCATGCTCGTGTGCAGAGAAGTTAGCCCGGGACCAATTTGGCCGTGAGGGAAATAAAGACTTGTGACGAGCCGTGCTTACTCTGCATCACTGCTCGACCTGCGCATGCTGGCTGCAGAGCAGAGCAGCTGGAGGTGGTAAAGGCCTGATGATAGCATGTTTACCACAGTGTCAGGTGCACCTTGACTTCCAAAACCAGCAGCTGGAAATTGGCCCTTCTAATGCGTTAAAAAAAACACAGGAAGTGATGAATTGGCACATTTAGTTTACAGTGAGAGCTTTTTTTCTGTTTGGTCATCCTGTTTATTGCAAATGAGGAGAAGGAACGTGGTGGCTTGTATGAAAAATATGCAAACTGACAGAGTTTACGTGCACACGGATACATTTTTCACTTTTCAATCAACCCTCTAGACATAAAAACAGTTGAGGAGAAAAACAGAAGAGAGATGAATTTCTTCTCTCAGGGCTGGGGCGAAGATTATAGAGACTTATTGGAATCAGTACCATACAGAAGAAGAGCGGGGGAAATAATTTCTGACACAGGGACAAAATTGCATATGTTCACACAACAAATTACAAATTATATTTCCCGTCTCGTACGGAGAAACAAGCAGTGCACAAAGTTGTACAAATATAAATTAGAATCCAAAGCTTTTAAGTGTTTCCAGCTGTCAAATAACACAGTTTAGTAATATGTGAGCTAAAATATAACAACAGCCGTTGTTCAGATTCCCCCTGAAGCAAAACTCAACATAAAATGAGACATGACAGAACAAAGGTTGCACCTTTTAATAAGGGGTTGCACAAATGCATTTCAGCTCCTCAATAAGATGAAACTACACTCACTCTTGGTTTTTCCACAATATTGTGCTGAAAATCCTCAGCAATATTAACAACATCAACACTGGGGAATGTCCAGCGCGTATTAGTGTGTGTGTTTATATGTGTGTGTGCATGTGTGTTCCTTTACCACAGTGATGTCTATCCCAAACGCAGAGAGGGAACGGGATAGGCCGGGCCGACGATGGCTCTGAATTCTGTGTGCAATCACCGTTAGAGCCCAGGTCAAAAAAACGGGCAACAAAAAACACAAATATCTTGTAAATTTTTAACAAGGATTGCTGCTTAAAAATGAAGGATCACAATATACTGCCTCTATATGCAAATATCATCTATGTATACATGTAATATTGTATTCCATAAATGTGTAGATAATTGAATTTATCTCAAAAAGCATGAAGAAGAGCTTACCTTAAAAAGAGAGAATCTAACACAATTCAAGGGAAACTTAGCAAAGACTCCTAAAACTAAACTTTCCCCTTTTTATCACCAAACGTCTACACCTACAGTAAATTATCCTCGATTTCCAACACTTTAGTGAAAATATGAAAAAGCATAAGTCTTAACATAATCAGTATACTGATTGGTAAACTATCATAATTAAGTAAACATGAGATTGAAAGAAAGAGAGGTTCAATTATATCACTTATGATTAGTAATATCTGTGTCTTAACTATATTTTGCATATTTTTGTTCATGTATTTTTTCTTTTTATGTGTTTTTATTATTGTTTTGTTTATTTCTTAAATTGCTGTAAAACATATTGAAAGTTACATCCTGTCTGTCTGTTTACTGTACAAAGTGAAAAGAGTTTTAAATATATTATTTACAAGGAAAAGATTGAACGTACAAATGCTGACACTGATTGATGCCCACTCCAAAGTCTCTCTTCAGCTCTTTCTTATTTCCTCACCATTTCCTGTTCTCCGTCTTATAACCGTCTTGCTGATAATGGTTGACCTGATCTTTCAAAATGTGTGCGTATATAAAAATTCCAGAGATCCCAATCTATTTATTAGGAGAGTCATGGGGGAGGGGGGGAGGGTTGGTGGATGGATCTGTTTGATTTAAGGCTAACTCGATCAGTCTCACTTTGACAGTGTTATCTGTGGAGCGAGGGGAGGAGGGGAGGCCGTGGAACTTATGAATAGTTATCAGCAGGTTAGTGGAGGAAAAAACAGCTGTTATCATTCCGTCGTGATTCGCTTCCCTCCACACACACACACACACACACTCACACTCACACACACATACACGCACGCCAACCTTTTACATTGGTGCATTTAGATTAGGGTATAAGATAGAAGTCCGCAATGACAAAGTTCACACTCTTCACATTTCAGCAGCTCCCTGCGCAATCTCCCGCAGCCCTTGAACTTCTGACACCTCCAGCTAATCGAAGATCAAACCTTTAAATAACTAATAGAGGCTTCTTTATTCTGTACAGTAATATGATGAGTCATCATCAGACAGCTCTGGATAGGGGGTGGGGGCGATGGGATGATAAGGCATGTCTACTGAGTGCCTACTCTGAGTAAAAGGTCCTGTGCAATAAATGAGGCCTCTTCAGCTAGAAAGACTATCTACATCAGTCAAAGTAAAAAGCCGGAAAAGCTTTTGCAAGATGGACGCCTCCGCCAGTCTTTAAAGGGGACCTATTATGCTCTTTTTCAGGTTCATACTTGTACTTTGGGTTGGTTTCTACAACATGTTTACATGCTTTAAAGTTAAAAAACACTAATTTTCTCATACTGCCCATGGGTGCTGCACTTCTAAGACGCTCTGTTTTAGTGTCTGTCTCTTCAAGTGCCCCTTCTGAAAAAGTCCAGCTCTGTTTGTTCAGCGTTTCTGGGTCTAGCCGTCTAAGTACCGTCATTGCAGCCAGGGGGAATGACTGTAAGGGATTAAAGTGGCACTTCAAGAAAAAATAAGCAATAAAGGTTTCAAACCATTAACAAAATTCCAACATGAATGTGAGCTGGACTTGGGGAGAAAATCCCAACGTTTGCAAACAACATTACAGGTTTCCTTGATGTTAGCATGTAGCTACATGTAGCAGGGGAAAGACTAACTGAGGAGAGCAGCGGTACTTTTTGCCTTGGAAAATCACAAATAAAAGCTTCTAGGCATAAAAAAATGACACAATCAAACACAATATGATCTAAAATTGGGCAGAAATGAACAAAATATCGGAAATCAAGATTTCAGGTTTTCCTTATGTTGGCATGTAGCTACATGTAGCAGTAGAATGACTGTAACAGAGTATAGCAGCTGCACTTTTTGCTGTGAAAATGTATCTTAAAATTGGGGAGAAATTAGAACCAACTGCATCCAAGATAACAGGTTTCCCTTACAATAGCACGTTGCTACATGTAGCAGTAGAATGACTGTAACGGAGTAAAGCAGCAGCACTAAAATTGGGGAGAAAAAAAGATTACAGGTTTTCCTTATGTTAGCATGTAGCTACACGTAGCAGTAGAATTACTGTAATGGAGAAAAGCAGTAGCAATTTTCCGTAGATAAATCATAAATGAAAGCTTGTAAACCAAAAACTACACCATGGTCTAGCAGGAACCTGATACAGAATTTGGGGGGAAATTAACAATATTGGCAATTGAGATTACAGGTTTTCCTTATGTTAGCATGTAGCAGTAGAATAACAGCTGCACTTAATGTCATTAAAATGTATCTGAAATTGGGGAGGAATTAGAAACAACTGCAACCAAGATAAAAAAAAAGTTAAGTTTCCCTTACATTAGCTCGCTGCTACAAGCAGCACTGAAATTGGGGAGAAATCAAGATCACAGGTTTCCCTGTAGCTAGACGTAACAGTGTATATAATGGCACTAAAGCAGCATGCCTAGATTTGTAATAAGCTTACATCAGCTTGGGTTATGAGTAGAAAAAAGTGTTGGAAATGGAGCGTTCAGAATGGTTGATAACCTGAAGTTTTCTCTTGTAGGGATTACTTTAACATACTTTTACCACATCATTTAAAACTCTGGCCATGTTTGAGAAAAAAATGTAACATTATTATATATGACAGAAATTAAGGAAAAGCGTAATAGGTCCCCTTTAAGTGGCGCTCTCAAATAGACACCCTCCTCAGTTCAAGCTTTAATCGGCATCATTGTCACGGGGCAACAATACTTACTCCTACACATTTTGTTGCATTTCGCCAACATAAACAGCAGTGCATATATTAATCATACACAATGTACAAACAAAGCTTTCTGTGTGCGCCTCTTGAACCGCTTACGTGAAAAGTAACGCCTTCTACAAGATACTGGTGAGAGGCTGAAAAAAAGTGAGTGCCTGGTGATCATGTAACCTGAATAAAAGAAGTGGTCTAAAGGCTGCCGTGTTGTGAAGTGAGACGCGTCAGTCTATCCGTGACATCCTGATTACATCTGGTTGGTAAAGCGCTGCCCACATTTGACATATGAAATTATTTTACGAAGTTATAAAACATCTTCTCTTGTATCTAAACCATCAGCTGCAGCGTCTTAAGCCTGCTGTAAATTTCCACTGCAGTTTTGGCTCATAAATGTGAAGAGAAACGCAGAGCAGCCTAAAAGCACGCCGGTTCGTCCCGGTGCTGCCTGGTGCGGAGGACACATCCACTGGAGACCATTAAGGCACGTCCTTCCTCTCAGTATCTTCAGCTTCGGACAAAAATGCGTCGTTCACAGTAACACAAGTTCAGACCGACAAAATCTGCATGTGTTTAAGTGTGTGTGTGCACTTGATTTGTAATGTCTTGAAACATCAAATGAGGATTTGTCAGCTCTAAACGTGTCTTCCAGATCCTGGATTTTCCACAAGGAGCAAATAAATGTATGAGAATGGAGTAAAATATTCTACAGAAAACAGAAAAATAAGGAGTTAAGGACTCAGTCTTTCTGGCTTGTTGGTTAAACAACCTTCCTGCTGCCACCCGGGGCAGACAGGATACAACTACAGATACTAAAACAGTAGTGAAATATTATACCAACAGAACATAAAACAAGAAAAACTTAGTGATATCATAAGCAGTGTTATCATAATCAGCACTAACATCTTTGTTATTCACAATGTTATCAATATTATTGTTGTTCGTATACCCTGTTTTTTTCTATAAGAATATCTTATTATCATTCATGATTGTATTTCTCATAGCAAACAAGATCAGCTCTTTTGGCGTCAGGGATGAGGAGGAGGAGGAGGAGCGGGGGGCCGAGAGGAAGGGGAGAAGAGTGGGACGGGGAGAGGACATGGACAGACCGGGCTGTCTCCTTCCAGAGAAGAGAAGCACTCGTCATCTCCTGTGTCGCGGCTCTCGGTAATCGTGACAATGTCTCCTTTCTGCGGTGACACAGGGGCAGATGGGCAGTCCGCTCTCGCAAGTCTTTTTTTCCTCAGAAGCACTCAGCGGGAGCTCTCAGACAGCCATCACATCGCACCAGGCTCACACGTCCAATATCAAACTCAGATGAGCTGTCGCCTCTTTGCGATAATAACCAAGTACATTGACTTCTGCCTCGCTGGTGGATGAAATGATGGACTTGTTGGAGTCGAGCGCTTTTGTGATGTTGAGGGGAATGTTGATTGACTGTGTTTGGACATAAAAGTAGAGTAGCTTTGGCCGTTTCTGAGAGAGGGGTTAACATCCCACACCTCCTCAGGGTGTCCTGATTTTTTACCCATTTTTTTTTGCAAAATCAAGATATTTCCCCCTTATTTGTCTATTTCACCGTTCTCTCCTCTCTTACCTCATCGTGCTGTCCCAATATGGGCTAGGGTTGCAGTGTGTGGACAGTGTCTTTAAAATCATCCCTGATCTCCTAACACTACACGCCTCTATTCCTCCCCTCCTCGTCCCTTGCCATCGTCAGCTCCTCCTCCCCCTTTTTTAAAATCTCTCACACGTCAGACTCAATGCTGGAGAGTTTCTCGTACACATGGCCATTGCTTCCATTGAAGGGACGCGGGGGGCCGACCCCCAGCATGGAGCCGTGGTGGTTCATTCCACCAAGGCTGAGCTCTTTCGGGAACCGGGGGGCCACGTTGGAGATCACCCCGGCTGTGGCGGACGCCGGCAGATATGACGTCGTGCTCATCTGGCTCCTGAAGTCACTTCGGCTGTTTTTGGCAACTTGTTGCTGCTGCTGCTGCTGCTGCTGCTGCTGCTGCTGTTGCTTTTTCATGTAATACTGTTTGGCTCCGTGCATCAGACACTGGTCGTCGCCAAAGGTGGGTATAAAGGGGTTTTGGTTTACCCTGTCGGGGTAAAGAGATTTGGATAAAGAGAACCCTCCACCACCCCCTCCTTCCATCAAAGACCTGTCCCTGTCTCTCATGTCTCTCTCTCCAAAGGAGCGGCGGTGGAGGCCTTCGCCGCCTCTAAACAGGCCGAATGGCGAGCCGGGTCCTTTCCGACCCTCACCTCCGTAAAACAGCGGGTCCCTGTCTCTCTCCCTTTCTCTCTCCGAGCCCCCATGTCGCTCAAATATGTGTGCGAAGGGGCTGGTGCCCTCCATGTAGCGTTCTTTCTCCTTCAAGCTAACACTCCTGGGTGGGGGCAGCATCCCTCCCATACCTGGACCACCCATCCCTCCACCGCCTCCCAGGCCTCCCATCAAACTTCCCATCCCACCTGACTCCTCTTTTTGAAGGTCAACAAATGCATCGTACGAGTGCTGCCGCCTCAGTGGTTTGCCGAATCCACCCTTTCTCCTTTGCTGGCCCTGAGATTGAGACTGAGGGCCTGCGCCCATTCCTCCGCCTCCCCCACCTTTCCCTCCCCCCATCTGTTCCAAGAGGTGGTTGTTGTCCTCGCTGATATCGTAGAGGTTTCCTGTCTTTTTACAGCCCTCGCAGCGCATGCAAGTCGCAGAGCTGGGGCGGCTGTTTCCTCCGCCTCCAGAGGACCCGCAGCTCATACCACCGTATCCACCACCTCCTCCTCCGTGCATGGACATCTGCTTGCCCACTCCTCCCCCACTAGCCCGACAGTTCCTGCACTCCCACTCTCCCCCTGCCAGCCCAGATCCTCCGCCACTCTTTGAATCTGACTTTTTGGGTTTGCTCTTCAGAAAGTCGTCCACTGGAACCAGGCTGGTGCAGGCTCCCACTCCTCCATCTCTACTCCCAGGGCCCTCCGTCAGGTCCACATGCTCCCACTGAGGGACGCCCTCTTTGGGCCGAAACTGGTCCAAATAAAAATCCCTAACGCTCTCCTTTTCTCTGAAGAGATAGTTCCCATCGTTGTTTCCTCCTCCTCCCCCTACACCTCCTCCACCTCCTCCTCCTCCTCTCTTCCGTTCAGTGGGGAGAAGCGGTGGGGAGGAAGAGCGGTGGCCGTGGTAGTGGTGGTGGCTGATGTGGTATGGTTTCCTCCTGTAGCCCAGCTCGATCTCATCCAGCTCCCGTCTGGACTTGGCAGAGGCCGGCCTCTTTTTCAGGCTATCACGGTATTGTTTGCGCTTCTTGGCATTACCTTCAAGGTTTCCATAAGTTACTGTGTGCGTGGAAATGTCCGAGACATCTGAGCGGATATTCCCGTCGTCCTCTCCTCTCCCTCCACAGTAGCCGTGCCCAGGGATAAATGTGGAACTTGAGGCGCCCCCCTTGAAGGAGAACTTCCCGTACAGGTCCGGCAGGCCTCCCTTGAAGCCCTGGCTTGGGGGAGGAGTCTGTCCAGACAGCAGGTCAAACTTGCTCATGTTCCTGTGGGTCAGCGCTGAGCAGGGCTGTGTGGTGAAAATTGGCGCCACCCCTCCACCCAGACTGTCACAGTCGAACATGCCACCCTCCAGGGAACTAGCACTGCCCAAGCTGTGGGGCCTGTTGGGAGGAGGTCCGCTGAGCCCCAGCGTTGAGCCATGGTGGTGCAGGTAGTGGTCCTGGTACAGATTGCTATCCTTTAGGTGGAGGTTGCCAAACGTCCTCTCCACCTCGCTGATGTAGTCGCTGAACATGTTGTCTTCCGGTAGGTATGGTGGCTTGCAGTCCGAGTGGCCCGCCAAGCTGCGGCGGTGTTCAGAGATGTCATAAACAGATGATTCACGGCGGATGAAGTCCAGAGCGCTGTGGGGTGAGCCGTTCACCCCTGACAGGGTGGCCATGTTCTTGGCGGTGCGTAAGAGGCGCATGATGTTGGAATGGGTGTTGTTCATGGTGGCTGATGGGGAGTTCAATGCTGAGCTGCTCTTCTCCTCGATCTGCACCCCGTGGATACAGCTGTAGATACCCTGTGTGAGGAAATATAGGCATTAAAGAGTGAACATCTTATGAACGATTTGTATGGTTTCCCACAAAAAGTAATACAGTGAGATTATTTAGCTTTCCTATGAAATGTTGTCCAGTGAAGTAGTATAAAATACATGCTTGGAGTGGGTGGATCTAGCAAAGATCGGCTTTAACAAGACCAGTGTTCACGTCCTATGTACAGAAGTTGTTTTTCCTAACCTTGAACAAGTTGTTTTAGTGCCTAAACCTAACTAAATAGTTCTGGTTTCCCCTGATGTTCAGTAAAAACCCATTGCATAAGTGCCTTCTTGGAGCTCCCATGGTAAGTAAATCATGATGAAGTGCCCCCAGGGTGACTCTAAATGAAGGGCCCTCAAGGGTGTCCTCAAAATCAAGAAGATGCAATGCAGTGTCATAGGCTAATACATGCTAGAAAACGTTTGTGTGCTGATGCCCCACTCATTCAGCTGGTGCCCTTTTTAAAAAAAACACAGTCCACCCGTGGTTCCTTTTCACAACATTAACATGTTTAAAACAGCGATCAGTCATTTTTTGTCGGATACCATGAAAATTCATGTGCATTTCTTTTCGCAGTAAAAAACTGAATCAAAAACATGACTTCCTTGGCGAGGTAATAAGAAAAAACAGATGTAACATGGAATTTATGGGGAGTAACATGTAGTATATTAGCTGGTGTGAGATAAAGCACAACAGTGCAAGTGAGCATACAGTATGAAGATTCAGAGAGGATAGTGTAGCTGCATGGTGGATGATTGATAAAGGCAAACTGGCTGTAAAAACCCCTGGGTCCCACTGGTCAATACCTTTAATCAATGTGATTAGAATTCAGCTGAACAATATCCTCCGGCAGTTATTAAACACCTCAGTCCCACTACTGCTCCACGCCAGAACACAATCCCCATCCGAAGAGAAAGGCCAAGCCAAAGAGACGCCGGCTGCGCGTTACAGTGACAGAAAGATAAACTGCTCCATTTGCATTCAGTGATGTACGATACAATATTCAGATAAAAATGGATGTACGGAGGAGAGCAAACCAGGCATGACAGATGGGGACGGTAAAGGATCAGATCAATTCCAAACAATGATTTTGCTCAGTTTTTCTGGACGTCTGCAGATGACTGTGGAAAAAGAGGGACGCTTTGGCCGCTGTTAAAGATCAGCTGACCTGCTCACCACGGGAAAGGTCACGACATCAGGCTGGGGGTCAGCTGGCTGTCAAATGTTCTCTGCTGTTAACCTACGACTCCTCCCAACCTCCTCCTCTTATCCACTAATATGACTCGTTGACCCTCAGCTCTCCTCTCCCTCGCCGCTCGTTTCTGCTAGTTAATTAGCTACATGGACAGTGCCTGCATTGCAGCAAAAAGGCCTTCATCCCTCATTCCGCTTTTATAGATAATGTTATTACTTCTTTCAATTTCACAGTCTGTTAACAGCCGAGTATGTAAAGCTTGACAATGGCTAGAACCGAGAGAGGTTACCATAAATACAAAAGGACTCATATTTGAGAAATACGGGGGTTGGGAGAGAATCTTGAAGTGGAGGACAAATGCATACGCCCACTTGCGTGATATTTCAGGGTTTTTTTCTCCACTTAGAACCATCTTTCAATGTTTATCTGGTCCTTTTCTGTCTCATCTGTGTTTCTTTTTTCCATCTGCCTGTTTATATAATTTGTCATCACTTCATATCTTTTGTTTTTCTTCTTTTATTGTCTTGATTACACCCCACCTGCTGCCAAATCTGTCACATCTTCCCTCTCATTACATCTATGACAACAGCACTTTTTGGCCAGAATTTTCCATGAAGCACACACCTTAAAGGGATAGTTGTTTTTTTTTTTTTAAGGGGGGCTGTATGTTTTTTTTTCCATAGTCACATTCAACACGACATGCAGCCTGACAGGCTGAGATAGGATTTCCTCCACATGGCTCTTGTTCTCAATACCAACTTGTCACCAACTTGGCGTCACTTTTTAATGCCCTGAGTAGCCTCACGCAACTCACATGCACTAACATGTATGCGGGCCGTACAGGCAAAGAACAGAACAGCTTGACTACAACAAACACAGAGGGAGTGTGACTTCATTGTCTGGCCAGAACACTATACATTACTCTATATATAACACTTTCTCTTTGCATAGCAAATAGTTGTAGGCTGGATGTTGTTCTTAATGTTGTTTTAAGCGCCTTTAAATGCAATATTCTGAATATTTTCAGTGGTTTCCTTGCCCTCAGACAACCTTTTCCAACAGGGAGCTGAAGTGGCTATTATTGCTCTCTTCAAAGCCACCAGACTCCTTCGACAAAAACTGTAATTTTACCTCGCAGAACACAGGACTGGCTGCTCTCCCACTGCCTTGATAATAGTTAATTTGTTTGTGTTAATGAGACCCACCTTAAAACACATCTCTATAACTGCAAGTGCACGCTATATACACTTTAACCGTATTATGTTGCTGTGAGAAAGCCCTATGGAGGTTCACACAGGATAAACTGTTGTTCTATGCTCTCGTGAAAGCCACCAGACTCCTTTGACAAAAACAGTAATTTAACCTCACAGAACAGGAGAGTTGCTGGTCTACTGCTGCTGCAATCACTTATTTTGTTTGTGTTATTATGTGACTCTGGTAAATCTGAACTAAACTTTTAAAACACTAAAGTCACACAATAACACACATTCACTAACCAATTGAGGCACTGGTTGACAGGCAGCTCCCATTTTAGCAAAGGTTTTAATGTAAATTCATCTATCTATCTATCTATCTATCTATCTATCCATCCATCCATCCATCCATCCATCCATCCATCCATCCATTATGTTCTGCAAGGTAAAATTACTGCTCTTCTCAATGGAGTCTGGTGGCTTTAATTGCAGCATAGATAACAGCTTCAGTTTTCCCTGCATAAACTTTAACAGGGCTGTCTAAATTGATATTGATTTGTGTTGGTGTCTGTTGCTCCTGTTCACAGAAGTACATCACTTACTTTTTCGTGTCAGGACATCTGTGTCTCTCCAAACTGGGGTGTGCTGACTGATACTGTAGGTAATACACTGACGATGGATAAGTACCTCATATAACCCCACTCCAATCCAAGCTATCCCTTTAATCCCTGGATGATCTTCCCCCTTTAGGTTCTGACCTTTATAGACAGCGAGGTTGTGCTGTATTGAGCAATGATGGCGTTTAAGAGAAAGCTCAGGATGAATATTTGTGTGGTTTTTAAGCTTTTTCTTCTCGGCACACACACGCACAAATAATCAACAACAACCACGACTGGGAACAAGAAGTTAATACCGTAGTGCATCAAATCTTGGACATTTAACAAAGTGATTGCTGCTTCGTATTCAACAGCAGATTTTGTCTACTCCACATGCCCACATAATGTAACAGTTGGCAGATTGCTGCCGGCCCAGCGAGCTGATTATTTGGGCAGGATGTGTGAATAGCAATAACTGTGGCCTGAGGGTTCCTAAGAATTTTCAATCCACCAGGGGATCACAGCAAATTCTATAAGTGATTACACTGGTACAGAAAGGCAGGAAATCAACAAATAACTAGTTGCCCTCTATGTACCATTGCATATAGAGTGCCTATTGTACATGCTGCAGCTCATAATTTAATACTGCCTGTGTGGGGTGTGAGTATATGGTGCTAAATGTAAATGAACCTTGCTATGATGTAATGTGAGGGCTGTGAAAAAAAGGAGTGATTAAACCTCTAATACATTTACAGTTCTAAAGTCATTAGAGGCTTTTTAAATCAATATAATTAATTTGTTTCAGTGTTGCAGGTGGGACCTGGAGGAGCAGGTAGCCAGGGGAGAGCCGCTCACAGCGCCGCCGAGCCCCGCGCTAACCGACCATGAAGCCGTGACCGCGGCCACGTGACTCACGCCAACCGTGACAGATGTCTCATTTTTTACACTGCCAAGCTTAAATGTTAATTGCAGCAATAACAATAAAGTTTATTGGATTATGCTGTGAAATTAAAAAAGCGGAATCAATCTGAGTGGCGGAGCAAGGAGGGGAGAGAAAAAAAAAAAAGAAAAGAAAGAAATGGAGAGAAAACACTTGAGCAAAATGAGAAGGAGACAATGAGAATCTGTGGCCGAGGATTGTGGAAAGATAATAAACCGTAATTTCCACTGTTGTGGTTTCGCAGCATAGCTCTGTGCTACATATGCAAATGAACACTCAATGAATATTTCCCCTGAATATTTTAACATACTGAATCATCTGGCTGTATTTGTGGACACTCAGCGTTCATTTATGTTGTCACATTGTAGCAAAGACAGAGGTAATTTCTGCAAATGAGAGCAATCACTGGATGTTACACAAGGCATAATTGCGTTCAGATCCAGTCCCCCATACACATTGTAATGATGTAATAATCAAAAACAACACCAAGCAGCCTGTCTTTGGAAATGAGAAGTCAACTGACATTTTAGCGACTGATATTTCATGCTCCCTCTGCACGAACAGGCGCAGACACGCACATGCGGCTATAAACAAGGCGACAACGTAAAATTAACACCGTACAAAATAATCAAAGTTGGGCACTGGAGCGGAATATTAGAGCAGAGAGGGGAAAATGTTATGTTGGGGTTTGTTTTTTTCCCGTAGCCTTGCTTTCTTGGCACGAGCAGCCCCGGCGCCGCAGCAGCATATCAAATGTGTGTGAGGGGGGGCGGCAGTGTGTGGCTCTCTGCTGTAAATTAGCCACGTGGTTTAGCCTGCAGCGGTTCACCTTCAGAGGCACACAGTGAATTACACCGAAGCCATGTCAAAACAATTGGAATGCAAATCAAATACCTCGGGGGTGACTTTGGTCTCCTGGGATCCAGTAATCTACCCTCTCAGGTTCGGTGGCTGATTTTTGTTGAGTGAAATATTGATTTTGGCTCAACATTTTGTAAATATTTGCACCGCTGGACGTCACAAAGGCCCTAACCGTTGAAACAAAAAGGAAAAAAGCTCCAATATCTGTTTGGGAGCGAGGGATTGGTTTGGTTACATTCACAACTTGAGCATCTGTAAAGCTCTGAAGAGAAAAAGCAGAGACGTTGCACACGGTAAGGTGAGGATGTAGGGCGGAATAAACAAGTCATGAAGGTGACTCTGCAGACAAGGAGGAGAATTCTAAACTATGTGCAATGGTTTTTAAAGACGAAAATTCTGGTGGGAAAGTGTTGTTGTTAGTTGTTAACTTTGGCTGTCATATCATGCTCACATTTCTGTTTGACGCTTTATTTATTTATTGTTGTTTGCACTTGCAAACATACAATCATAAAAAAAGACCAGCACAAGAAACAGTTCAAATGTGCAGGAAAGATCAAAAAGCCCAAAGGTTTTATAAGTGACCCTCCCTCTTAAACCTAGATATAACTATACTTCACTTCAATTACATAGCTGGACACTACGTCAAAACACTATGATACAAAGGGGATTAGAACATTTGTAGGGAGTTTTTGAGCTTGGTCTTAAATGTATTTAAAGAGGAAAATGATTCTGTTAGACGCAAGATGTGCATGACAATGAGAATGAAACTCAAAGTAACTATGAAAAAATGAGCTAAGAGATTTACAGTAAGAGATGTAAGGGTAAATTAAACTGTAATACAATTTGAGAAGTGTGCTCTTTTAAAATGATGTTTAACCCTTTTTATAATGCCCAACGATTTTGAAACTTTCTTACAAACAAATTCACAATGATTCCTAAAGCAGAGTTTCTCATCAATGTAGAATATCAGTTCCTCAAAGCCCTCAGTCTCTTCTGCCCAGTTTAGAGTTTGAGTTACCTGGAAGCCAGACAGAGCAGAGCTCTGAGCTCCCATGAAGACAGTAACATATTATATCTATGCAGGGTCACATAAACATTGCAAACAACTATTATTTTAATGACCCTGGGGCAGTAGTTGTAAGGTAAACCATGCTGCTGACGGGCTCTACGAGCTTGCCTAGTTTCGCTTGAAAGAAACAAAAATATCGTGTTAATTTAACCAACAAAATGAGTTGTCTCTGTGTTAAGATTCAAGACTAGAAGTGTGCGTGGTTTGTACTGGAAGGCAACCTTAAAGGGGATAATGTTGTATTTTCTGACCTAATATTCATTGGTAATTAAATTGTGCCTTCAGAGCATCAAATTGGTTTAATTTTGGCATAGAATGCATCATAAAGAATAATTCCACATCTAATACTGTGTGTTGTCATTGTTTGAAGGAACATAATGGTTGACGCACATACAATGTCAATGATGACATTATGACTTATGTACTCATGAATATATTTGCTATTTATACCTGCACCTATCTCTCTCTTGTAAAACTGTATATTTACATACATGTATATTATTTGTATATTTGCACATATTGTTCTCTTTCAATCCTTTTTTAAAAAAAAATCTGTTTCTCTTACTTCTGTCTTGTCTGGCATCTGACAGACAGCAAGGTACAATTTTCATTGTGCAAGGAAATGTGTTTCTAGTGTATATGACTATAAATTAATGATACTTTTTCCCCCTGAATTATAACGAGCAACTTTGGATCGAAAAAACGGAAAAAAAATTCCGTCACATGATTCGTGCTTGACCGAATAATTTATTCAGATTCAGGTACATCCCTGTGCTGAGTGTGTTTTATTACTCATGAAAGCAACTTTTCATTCTCCCTTTATTTCAAAAGTTACATAAAAATTGAAGTTTGGGTGGAAGACGCTGTTTATTTATTTCAGCCACAGCAAAGTTTGAAAAGTGTGCAGGTGGTCAAGTGTGACACTACTGGGTTTCTGCTTGATTTGATGCTTGAAAACACCAGCGTGGTGTGAAAAGCTCCAGTGTGCTGGCTCTGTCTTGAACAGAACTTACTGGCAATCAGAACCTGTCAATCAGAATATTTGTTAAAAAGTACAAGCCATGAAAAGCTGATGGACATTTGTCAGTGGAGAACGTCTCCTACAGTGTTGAACCATACAGATCGACATGTTTATGATTTCTTCATTCATTTGGACAACACTTTGGATGTGTTGCACCGTTGGCGACAGAGCTTTATCCACTGCTGCCCCAACTCTCTGGAACTCCTCCCTACACACAGACTCACTCCACGCCTTCACAAATCAACTCAAAACCACCTTTTCCAGATAGCTTACAAGACCTGACTCCCCCCGCCAAACGTGAACTCATGTACTCTCATCTCGGTTTTTGTTTTCTATATTTTGTATTTGTTTCAATGTGTCATGTTAAGCGCCTTTGAGTACTCTTAAAAGCACTATATAAATCAAATTTATTATTTTTATTATTTTCAGTCTGTGGGTTTGACTCTCCCTACTGGTATCATGTGAAACTAGAAGATCTAAGGAATCTATAAGCACCATGTGAGTCAGGATATCGTGTCAGGAAGTTGTTGAAATAACTCTGCAAAGTTCTGCTTTTTTATGTTCCATTAAAAAAATGAGAGCAGTGAAGTTTAAAGTTGAGTAAAGTTTGATAAAATGCTGCAGTTGTTGTTGTCCAAACATGTTTGATATCAGTTGAGTTCAGTTTGACTGAATACTTTGTTGGTCAGTCTGTGGGTTTGACTCATTGTGGAGAAATAAAAAGACTGAAGTGAGATAAATAGACTGAGAATTTTCTCTTATTTGACAAAACAATTCTTGATTTAATTTAATTTTGTGGACACAAAATGCAGTTAAACAGTTAAATCGCAATATATTGTTTCACAATACTCAATCGCAAAATGCTTAAATTGCAATGATATCGTATTATGACTCAAGTACAGTATATAGTTTATATAGTGATAAAATCGTATCATGGAGCCTCTTCTGCTGATTCACACCTCTAGAGCACAATACGACAACAAAAGTTAAAAGGTGAAGTTTATGACTGTTAGGGCACTGAAGCAGCCCGTCTACCTATATATAATATAGTTGTGACATCACAACTTTATAGACGTCCTCACAGCTCATGCATTTCTCTGTGGACTCAGCATTTGATTGAATAAGAATTCATTATTTTTATTATTAAAGTTTGAATGCATTTTCACGTGTCCCCTTCCCCGCCCTGTCTCACCCTGCTGATGGAGAAGACGAAGCCTGGCTGGCCGGAGCAGACGCCCATGAAGCAGAAGCGCAGCTGCCAGTAGAACCAGTGCTCGCAGATGAAGGTGATGAGCGACAGAGCCATGGCGGCGCCCAGCATGTAGAAGACGCCCGCCATGTTGTCCACGTCCAGCTGGCTGGACATCACCTCGTTCTTCTCGTGGTGGCAGATCCCCGTCAGCCACAGGGACTCCAGCTCCTCCATCTCACCTGGAAGGAGGAGGAGGAGGGAAGATGGTTAGAGGAGAGGAAGGAGGGAGGGAGCACACGGAACAACAGGAGACGAGACGGAGGACAGGGGCATTATGACGACATGGGGAGAAGTGTTTTTATGATTCGTACGGGAATTGGAATAAAGAAAGGGGTGTGAAAAAAGAGTTAAGGAATGTAAAATATAAAGGAGAGAGGAGGGATATGATGTAATAACAGGATGGGTATTGGAGGACACGAGGGATGAAGAGATGATGCAACAGAAGAAGAGAGGAGGGAAGATGGCGGGCAGACGGTGGGAAGGGGGGGTCAGGGGACTTAGAAGTGAAATACAGCCTTGAATTTCACATTAGGCTTCACTGCAGTCAGGAAACACACGCCATTGGTCACATGTTAATTATATTGATCTTTTTTCCACTAATTTCTGCAAATAATTGTGTCTTTACCACAACTAAAGCTTCAACATGTGCATTTATCACTGCAAACTGTTAAAAACAAGTGTTTGTATATGTATGCATGTTTCCGTGTGTGTGTGTGTGTGTGTGTGTGTGTGTTTGTCTGATGCTGGTCCCTGAGCTTCTGGTCTCTTTTGTGGGTCACCTTCTGTTTCATCACGAGCTGTTCTCTATCAAAGCCGACTGTGGCAGGACAGGCGTCGCTTAATTAATCATACATTCAGCCGTTGTCGCCGCACGTCAGCGCGACTCTTGCACCGGAGCACTGGCTGGCCTCCGAGCATTAACAAGGAGCTCCACAGCATACAAACTCAGGCAGAGGCACCACACACACACACACACACACACACACAGCGGCCACCTCTTTATATCTGCTGAGAAACTGACTGTGAACTACAAGCATTTTGCAGCCGCTTTTGACGTGACAGTGGCGTTTGCGTGGCTCGAGCGGTTCAGGGTGCAAACTAGCAAGGTTATAATAGTTTTGGATTTTTCATCAGTTTTAGTTTTAGTTTTAATTTTGTTGTGAATTTTTGTTTTCAAATTCAGTTAGTTTTAATTCGTTTTCAGAGTGAGTTTGCTAGTTTTTGTTTAGTTTTTATTAGTTTTAGTTTTTGTAATGGGCTATGTGTTGGGTGCCAGATTTAAAGACTAAAGATTACTTACTTTTATTATTCCCACAATCCTTTTTTACACACAAGTGAACACATCATGCAAGGAGCAGTGGGGAGCACATTACTGCGCCCAGGGAGTTGTGCAGGGGGGTTAGATGCCTTGCTCAAGGGCACTTCAGTCCTAGACCTGTCAGTATCGATTCCTAACCTTTGGGCCACGGACTGCCACAAAGAGGTCATAGTTAATTTTGCCTTTATTTCCTTTGCTGCTGGATTTTCAGTGCCGCCGCAAAAAAAATGTGATTTGTAATATCATGGCTGCACTGACTTTGACTTGCTCACAGTGAAAGCACAACATCCAAAGTCTAAAGAGCGTTGAGCCGGTGACACATTTGTGCAAGCACACTTGGGATTACCATAATAACTGAATGGTTTGCACTATCTGAGAAATTCCAATGTTTTCTGAATAATCAAAAATCTCACTTTTTACAGCATATGGGACCCTTAACTTTTATGGTGCCTTGCTGTGTGGACAATGACACAAGGGGAATATAAATTAAGGACATTAGAAGATTCAACTATCAAGGTTTAGTTAACCGTCATGTAATGTTCGTTTATCAGCAATAATGTTCATGGGTCATTTGACCCCAGGTATGTTTAATCCAAAAGTGTCAGAAACTAAAAAAGAATCCAATAAACATTGTTTATATTTCATCAATAACTCAATCTCAATCAATATTTATTGCAAAGGTATTCTTTACCTCTCACAGATAATGGTTCAATGAGGATAATTCACTCGTTTTTCATAATAAATGCATGTTAAAACCTTTTCTATGTACATTGGAAAGACCTACATATATTAATAATGGTTTTACTGACATTGACTTTTTAAATATTTATTTATCTTTTAAAAAATGTTTCTTTTTATGAAAAAATACTATTAACTTTTTTTTTTTAAACTTAAAAATGGGTCAATTTGACCCACAACATAACAGGAGGGTTAAAATCAATTCAGCTGACTTGACTTGAATCTGAAAATGATCAGTTTAGTAGAAACCTGTTAGCTCTGTTGGCCATCAGCTCATAATTTTTGTTACCTGTTGGCTTCTCTCCCCGGTTCTTAGTTTAAGTTGTTTTCCATAATCGAAAGACTAAAAGTATGAATACAGTTATTCACTAAAATAAAAGTGGTTTTGAGTCAAAAGCCAGACTTTTCCTTTATTTTAGAACTGAGGAAAACATACATTACTGATGCCTGGTGCCTCTGAAGTGATGCAACAGGTCTTTCATTGGTTTCAATGGCAAAAGGTCATTGAACACACCATGTTTTAAAAAATGACTCCAAAACTTTCCACCCAACAGCAAATCAGAAATCAAACCAATCAAAAGCTGCTGTTTCTTTTTCATGACAGCTGTGACACAGATTTTAATGCTCTGTCCTGCGTCACAAGACCCAGACTCCTTTTCCAGCCCCTCGCACCACCAGGCCACTGGGCCCTCCACGTGAGTCTGATCACTTTCTAGGCCACCAGGAGGGGAGTGGATGGTGAGGCGTGGCAAAGTGACATTGAAATCCTGAGAGGGGGCGAGACAGGGACGCTTCTTTGCTCTGTGAACGCTTTTTCAGTGGGTGTTACTGCTAGGCGACCCATATTCAAACACACACAAACACGTGCTTTAAAGAAAAACATACCTGTTTGAAAAATAATCAAACTTACAATCGATAAGTCAGAAACAACACACACACACAACACTTGTATCAAATCGTATGTAGGTTGATAAAAATAAACCGGTGTCATAAATAGTCAGAATCTCTTCACCGCTCCCTCTTTATCTCTCTCACGCACACACACTCGCTTACACACATAGGCTCTCATTTTCAGAGGCCTGACCCATATTCACATGTGCACACACACGCACACAAACACACACACACACACACTCACAAAGCCGCGCACTCATGCACACACGGTGTTGAAATACACCAGGAGCTATGCTGGCACCCCTAACTGGGACGCACTATAGCGGGCCCCCGAGGGCCCTTGGTTCAGGATGCTCACAACACGCTGGACCATGCCCAAATAAACTAGCAACAACACACACACAAACTTACACAAGCACACACACACACAAGCGCACACACACACACACACACACACACACACACACACACACACACACACACACAAGCTTCCACTCCCCCGTTCTGCATTGAGCTGTATATCAAAACGGGACATTGTGAAATTAGACTGTTGGAGTCGATAAACTGAGCGAGCAGCTGTTGTCTGTGACATTTTGACTTGTTTATGATGAAGAGTTTTGCCTTGAAAACCGTAAAGCATGTACTATACGGAGTTAGGAATGGACATTTTGAACACATTTCATTTCATTCCCTGCTCGTTGGGAGACTCATTAATGCTGCAGCTCGAGCTGACAGGAATGAAGTGTTTCAAAAGAACAAGCCCTGGAGAGCTTGGACAGTCTCCCATAAAAGGCAAGCGTGATCATAAAGCACAGGGCACCCACGACGGAGCTAAATCAGAAAAAAAGTTATACTCCTAGCAGCTCTGTCTTACCTTTTCTGTCTGTTCTTGATATATATGAGTGTGAAATTTTACGTACATTTGACTTGCAGAGCCAATTAATCACCAAAATCGTGATCGCCGACATAAAAATCAATTAAGGAACTGTGATTTTCTCCTCCCTCTTTCCGTTCTCATGGCAGCAGTGGTTGAAACCCTAAAATCTTACTGTCTAAGAAGCCCATTTTTGCCTCAGTTCGGAGATGTTCTTGAAAATGTACCAATACACATGAGAAGTAAACTTGTTATTTGTCCCTACAGCACAGCCTGAGGCAGGATTTGTTCACAGCATATTGGTGGGTAAACCAAGCACCTCAAATTAGCTCTTAAAGGATAATTCATGTTTATTACAGCTTTGTTATTATAACATTGTGCTTATCAAGTTAACTGCTGAGACCTGAGACCTGGTGACATCACTGGTTTTAAACAAACCAGGTTAGCCAAAGTTGTTTGTAGGAAATGATAAAGGCTGTGGGAAGGTTACAGAGCTACTCACTGGTTTAACTCTCACATACTAGACAGACATACTAGTGATATGCATCTCCATCACTGAAGCAGATGTCATATGCATCTTAATGCATTGCCAATAATGCAATACATTAAATATAGACATTAAGCAACTACAGATGCAATATCGTCACACTGTTAAAATAATCGCCTAAGTCATTTCATGTCAAAATTGTTTTTTTGCCTAAATCATCTCCTCATGACACTGGCCAACTATGTTAAATCTCCTACATCCTCAGTTGATCAGATCATGTGATTTTACCCCTTTAAGATAATGGCCTGTGTCAAGTGTGTGACTTAAGCAGATTTATTATGCCTAAGTCAAAATAAAATGTGACTTAGGCAATTTTTTTAACATGCCTTTGTGACTTAAGCAAGATATGGTAACACTTTATTTTGAAGGTGTCTACATAAGAGTGACATGAGCATGTCATAAACATGACATGGGATGTGTCATGAACATTAATGACACTTTGAAGTAACATTAATGCTCATGATACCTGTCATGTCATGTTTATGACAGGCTTGTGTGACTCTTATGGAGTTACTTATTTCTCTTAAGTTACATCATTTACACACAGTGTTATTACTATGCCATTAGCCATCCTTTGTTACATCCTTTTTGAGTGAAATCATCAATAAATGTCATGTGTTACACTTTTGGTGAAGTTTTTTGTGTTTCCTGCAAAACTTGAAAAAATGAGTTAGGCGATTATTTTAACAGGGTGACGATATGATAAGACATGAGACGATGCAGTTATGCATGTAAAATTGCAATTCAATACAGTACATGAAGTTTGATTTTATGTCTTTGGCTCTTCTAAAGTAAATAAGAAATCATACATTTACTTTATTTTTCCTACATATTTTTTCCTGTAGTGCTGCATCTCAGTAAGTGTCTCGTTTATGTTGTTTCCTTTTGACCTCTAAAAACCACTTGGCCCTTTCATAAACAGGCCTTTTCACAAGTCATTTGTAGTGCATGAAAGTGATGAAAAAAAAGGGGGGGCTAGAAAAAACAGGACCTTGACCTTGTCTTAAACCAGTCCTTCTTTCCTGTTTTATGTCTCCAGTTACATTTATAACACTGCACACATTTAGAGACACCGTGCTCCCTCTGTACTTTATAGCAGCGTGGCATATTTTGAAAATTGCTTGTGTCTTGTCAAGTTGTCTGTCTCTCTGAGAAAATATGGCCACTAGAGGTGAGAGAAAAAAATTGTTACAGCATAGTATCACGATATATTGCATGGCGATATTATGTGCCGTCAGTATTTTCCGTTGTTTCCGGAGGCCGTAGCGGGCTCACTTTTAGGAATTTGGATACTGGTATCAATGTGAAACTAGAAGATCTAAGGAATCTATAGGCACCATGTGTCAGGATATCGTGTCGAGGAGTTGTTAAAATAACTCAAAAAAACTGCAAAGTCAGGCTTTTTTGTTTGTTTGTTTCACTCAAAACAATTCAGAGCAGTGAAGCTTAAGGTTTTTGAAAGTTTGATAAAATGCTGCAGTTGTTGTCATCCATACATGTTTGATATCAGTTCAGTTCAGTTTGACTGAATACTTTGTTGGTCAGTCTGTGGGTTTGACTCTCATTGTGGAGAAATAAAAAAACTGAAGTGAGATGAATAGACTGAGAATTTTCTCTTACTTGACAAAACTATTCTGGATTGAATCTAATTTTGTTGACACAAAATGCAGTTAAACAGTTAAATCTCAATGTATTGTATCGCAATACTCACCATATCTTAAAATCGCAATAATATTGTATTGTGACTCAAGTATCTGGATAAAAATCGTATCGTTGGGCCTCTGCTGATTCACACCTCTAATGGCCACACGTTTAGCTCTTCCTCCACCATGTTAAATGCAACACACCTTGGACCTGTTGGCCCTCATGGACGAAACAAATGTACGGCAGAAAAGTGGGTGTGAGATCATTTCTATGCAAGGTTCGGCATTTATCAATTTGGACGTGAGCGGAGGTACGATCAGATCTCACGTCTGGTCTCAGCACGTGTATGCAAATTTAAATGACTATTGTATCAGCAGCAGAAGGTGATGGATAAAACTCTGTGGTGTTTTTAAAAAAAATAGTGATTATCCAAAGCATGCTTATATCATGTTTCATTAATCCTCCTGTTATGTTGAGGGTCAAATTGACTAATTTTAATGTTAAAAAAAAAAAAAAATGAATAAATAGTTCAAAGTATTTTTTTCACAAAAGAAAAAATGTAAAATAATTTTTTTTAGGAAATCAATGTCACATAAAACCATTATCTAATTATCCTTATTAAGAGTTAAAGAACACCATTGCACTAAATATTGATTGAAATTTTCAGTAATGAAATATAAACAATGTTTATTGGGATTTTTTTAGTATCTGACAATAAAATATAATGATAATTAATTAAACATGCCGTCGTATTGACCCTTGAACATTATTGCTGTTTCTGAGTAACACGTATAACAGGAGAGTAAAAACATGATAAAGATTCAAGATAATGGATCATTTCAAACATTTTATTTTTTATTTAGATTTTACTCATGCAAAGATGTTTGAAATGATGCATCATTCATTTTTATGCCATCGTTAATTTGAACCGATGCAAATAGGTGAATCTAACCTGCCAATCATAGTTCTAAATGTAGCCATGCACACGTGGTGCTACTGTGCAAAAAGGGATTATATCTAACAATTCAGTCGTTGCATGAAAGAAAGGGGTTAAGAACTGTGTTGACATGTTCTTCCCATGTAACTCGTTCAGTATAATGTTGTTCTAACCAATAGAAACAGTGGCCATGGTAAATAAAATAAAACCACAGCATAAATAAGTTGGATTTATGCTTTGCTTTCAGAAGTTATGTTCTGTTCCTTCCTGAGGAAAACATTGCATTATCTCAGTGACGAACTTGTGTTTCTTTGAGTTATTATTTATACAACTCATCACATCAGCACAGCTGTATGCATGATAGAGTCTGTCTGTGCTGAGTGCATTTAACTGTGCGCCGTCTATGAATAAAACAGCGGAGGAAACAGCAGGCTGTCTCACCGTCTCCAAAGAGCTGCAGGATGGCCAGGTCCACATGTCTCTTCCAGAGCGACTCCTTCTGGATGGCGATGCCGTAGCCCGTGGTGGCGAAGATGTAGCCGCTGCCGATGGTCACCAGCTTGCAGCCCTCGTCCCTGCCGGCCATGTAGTTCAGTACGGCCGCGTCGTAAATGAAAGCGTCTAGTTTGCTAATGAAAAAGAGAGAGAGGGAGGAAGAGAGAGAGAGATAGGTTACAATTAATTAGCACTCGGGAGTCAGACATCACAGCTACAACATTCCAATTAACCTGCTAAATAGCACTAAGCTGCTGATAAGTGTAATAGACTTCCACTTGGTTTGCCAAAGGCTGGAGCTGGCACACAGACTGGCGAAAAAGACACACTCGATGAAAAGTGAAGAGGGGGAGTGAAAGTATTATTGGAGTTATTCAGCTGCAATATGTTTACATGAAGAGAAGGAGGAAAGACATAAACACGGGACTAAAGCAGGGATTCTTTTCATTTCTCCTGCAGTGTACACTTTCTATTACAATATGTGACACAATAAATGCTGCAATAAAACTGAATTTAACCCCTGAAATTGAACAGAATTAAAACTTAGGACATGCTGAAACATTTGCAGGTTTCAACATGTCTGAAGCCAAGAAATACACAAAACAATATGTATATATGCGTATAGAATGTATGTATATGTCTTATTGTTATATTCTTATTCTGTCTTCTATATCTATGTGTCTGTATCTTGAGCTGCTGTAACAACTAAATAAAGTCATATCTTATCCTTTCTTAATATTGCTGGATGATAGTTGGTTAAATAGGGATTTAAAGGACCACTGTGTAAGATCTATTGGCAGAAACGGAGTGTAATATTCATAATTCTGTTTTTATTGGTGTAGGATCACTTGAAACTTGTTTGTTTTTGCCCTTCATATCTTCATAGGGAGCGTGTTCCCCAAGGCCACTGTAGGTTCTCTACATGCTTGGAAAAGGGAGGGGTCTTTAGATGCCACTGAATCCTACACACTGGTGTAGAGCTGGGCGATATGGCAAAAAAAAAAAGATCCCGATATATACATTTTTTATATTGTCCGATTTTGTTTTTTTATACTGTTTTTAAACTGCCAGTTTTAAAGCATCTGTCTGAAAACTAAAGATGTTAGAGATTAGTTCAATATGTTATTGACATACGAAGTAAATAACAAAGCAATTTAAATAAGATGAACATTGAAAAACTACAGTACAACAAACATAAAAAAGAAAAATATAAAATAACACAGCAAACTACTTTACAGTCCTGAGTGTTTTTGCAGGTATGAATTTGAGATTAGCTGTTAATTTTTTGCTAACTTGTTTATTGTACTAAGTTCCATTCAGTAATAACTTGTTTCTCTTATTCTTTATTCATATGTCCCACGCTCTTGAACGCACAATAGTCATTCCGACACTACTGAATGCACCACACCTGTGTGTGAATTACCCGTGTGATCATATAATCACCCGGGCCTACACTGGTGTTTTAATATTCCAACATTTACACATTTTCCAGTTAAAACTAACAGGACCACTTCAGTGTGCAGTTTCTCACCCAGCCTTGAGACTCTGCAGAGCCTCGTTGACGTTTCTTTGATGGAACTTTGTCATGTAGCCGTGCATTTCTGGATAGTTGTTCCTGATGTTTCTCTCCGTGCTCCCATTTGGGACGGTGCCGAACCGAAACGGAGGCGAGAAATCGTTGGGACTCTGGAACTAAACATGGCAGACAGAATGTGGAGAGACGGCCATTTAAAGTGTCGGCTTAATCACATTTTCTGCCAATAAAAAAAAGGTGACTGAGTGGCGAAGCATCAAAGAGAAACCTTCTATCTTACCTTTTTGTCTGAGAGACCAGTGACCTGGTCCACATATTCCTCCTGGATCATGAAAGCAGCCAGGTTGGCAGTGTAGGAGGCCAAAAAGATGACAGCAAAGAAGGCCCACACTGATACCATGATCTTACTGGTGGTGCCTTTGGGGTTCTGCACCGGGACGGAGTTGTTAAAGACCAGACCCCACAGCAGCCAGATGGCCTTACCGATGGTGAAGGATGGACCGTGAGGCTCTGGAAGAAACACAACCAGGGTTACACAACAGATTAGCTTTGGTTTCTAAACCACTGCTGGGCAGGCACAGCTGGTCTGCTTTTATTGGTGGATCTGCAGCTGAGCAGTGGTTTTATTTAGAATTAAACTTTTTTTTTAATTCCTGCACCAGTCTAGAAGTTACAGTAGTTCTTTGCATGCAAACAAGCTTAAGTAAGTTAATTCATTCATTCATTAATCATCCTTAACCACTAATCTGCACTCGGTTCGCGCGGAGCTGGAGCCGTTCCTAGCTGATTGGGCGAGGGGCGAGGGGCGAGGTACATACACCTACGGACAATTCAGTCACCAATTAAACCTAAGTGCATGTTTTTGGACTGTGGGAACCCACACTGACATGGGGAGAACATGCAAACACCAAGCCAAGCACTGAATATTAACCCTTGTCAACAAGTTAAAAACCTGGGAGTTATCACTGATTGTGATCTTAGCTTTCAGCCCCATTTTCAATATATTACCAAAACTGCCTTTTATCATCTTAAGAACATTGCCAAAGTATGACTGTTTCTCTCTCAAGCCAATACAGAGACACTGATGCTTTTACCACCTGTAGCATTGACTGTTGGAATGCTCTACTTTCTGGTCTACCTAACAAAATATTAGATCGATTACAGTTATTACAAAATTCAGCTGCTCGTCTGTTGACAAAGACCAGAAAGAGAGCTCATATTACACCTATTTTAAAGTCTCTGCATTGGCTGCCTGTGCGTTTCAGAATCGATTTTAAGATCATTTACTGGTTTATAAATCTCTTCATGGTCTTAGTCCAGCCTATTTATCTGATTTACTTTTATCCTATGAACCCTCGAGGACCCTCAGGTCTTCTGGGAGCCTTTTAATAATACCAAAAGTAAGAACTAAAACCCACGGTGAGGCGTCATTTTCTCACTGTGGTCCACTATGTGGAACAGCCTCCTGAAGACCTGAGGGCAGCAGAGACTGTTCATATTTTTAAGAGCAAACTTAAGACCTATCTTTTTAATTTTGCTTTTACTTGAACCATTTTAAATATTTCTTTGCTCATGCATCTTGGTGTTACAAAATCTTCTTTTATTTATTTGCTACTATTTATTAATCTATTTTTATATATATATTTTATCGTGCTCTATTTCTTAATTATTTATTTATTGTTGTTATCTTTTTTTTATCTAGCTTTTATTTTATCTTATCTTACTTTATTTTTTACTTGTTTTATCTAATTAATTTCTAAGCTGCCTCCAGTGTTTCCTCACTGCTCCACATTGAGATGGAGCTTCCTCAGTTTGTGCTTTGTTTTTAATGGGATGGTGGATGGAGGGTTGGGGATGGGCGGAGGGTGTTTGCTTGTTTCTATGTTTTATTATTATTATTATTATTATTATTTTCGTCTTTTCATGTGAAGCACTTTATATTGCATTTCTCTTGTATGAAAAGTGCTATACTAATAAAGTCTGATTGATTGATTGATTGATTGATTGATTGATTGATTGATTGATTGATTGATTGATTGATTGATTGATTGATTGAGCTCTTTCTTTTTAGCACTCTCGCCACAGCAAGAGGGTCGCCGGTTCGACTCCGGAGTTTGCATGTTCTCCCCGTGTCAGCGTGGGTTATCTCCGGGTATTCCTGCTTCCTCCCACAGTCTAAAAACACGCACTTAGGTTTAATTGTTGAATCTAAATTGCCCGTAGGAGTGAATGAGAGCGTGATTGTCTGTCTCTATGTGTCAGCCCTGTGATAGTCTGGAGACCTGTCCAGGGTGTACCCCGCCTCTCGCCCAATGTCAGCTGGGATCAGCTCCAGATGATGATAAGTTAATGAATGATTGAATGTTGGGGATTGACTAGCTTTGGAGCCAGCCTCAAGTGGTCATTCGAGGAACTGCAGTTTTTGGCACTTCCCTGTTGGCTTAATGTTTTAGCCACAGAGGAGCTGCTTGGAGACAATCCTTGAAATTGCAACATTTGACCAACATCTGGCAAGATTAAAAATCATGGAAAATGCCCCACATTTAATTATAGGGCCAATTTCTTTAATTTAATTTCTTTTTGTCGTAAAACAACATATAGACTGTGTACTCCCATCATCTATCCAAGAATCAAGGTTTTTTTTTTGTTTTCCAAGTAACTACGATCAATTAAAAAATAAATACATTGGTAGAAAGATAGCATAGAAGAGTGATAGGCTTCTGTTGTAAAAACCAACAGTTGCACCTGCCAGCAGTTCTGCCCTCACGTACTGAAGGAGAAGCCCCGAAGAAACAAGAAGCACAAGTTAAAGGAGCATTAATCCAGTAAGAACGCATTTAATCTTTCAGGTGCATGGCCTATGGAAAGTTGCCAACTCCCTACTTGGGGATATGGGCCCATTTTTCTCGTCTATGATTCTTAAAATGTGATTTTAAACAAAATATTGTATTGGATTCATTATATTTATTTGATTGAATATGTCCAGTACCATTGAAATGATTATTTCATAAAATCCACCAATGTCACTGCAAATAGACATTCAATCTAATATAAAAATATCAATGTATATCGCCTAATAAAAACTTAAATCACCTTTATAGTGGCCATATCACATGTGAATGTAATTTATATATATATTTTTATCTTTATTGGTTTAGTTAGGAACTGTGTCGGTCCAAATCATCATGAGCTGGCAGCTGACTGGTTCATTCCAGCCATTATGCTGCGATAAGCAGTTGGTTCATAATGTTTGTGTGGGTATGTGTGAGCGTGTGAGAGAGAAAGAGACAGTGTGTGTGCAAGCATGTGGGTGTGTATTGTTGTATGGGGCTTTTGTTCATGGACAAACCGACTTCATCGTGCCAAATATCTCCTTTGTGAAGTTTGCAAGAAAGTTGCATAAATGAATCGGGCAGAGACTTTACAAATCTGCAGTCGGGCCATTGATACATTATTGCGTCGAATCCTTTGAGTCCAAAGTTCGATCTGCACTCTTCATGATACCAAACTCCCACAGCGAGCGCTACAAGCAGATAAAACAAGGAGGCACACAGAAGAGTACAGCGCTTAAGGGAGGAGTACATCTTCTCCAGAACATGATGAAGGATGAGGGGAATGGAAAAAAGATTGTCTATATATAGCCACATCAGAGAAAGAGTTGTGGGAAGACATTGATTTTTATTTATTTTATTTATTTATTTATTTTTTTGGCTGGGGGAGATCTAACAGTGAACCAGCCCCTCGCTGTCAGAGCTGAAACGTGATTTTTGGAAATATGGAAATGAATGCAAATGATTTGTCCGGTGTGAAAGAAACAGCGCTGGAGGTGTGTTGGAACGCAGGCAGTGAGACACACCTGTAAATGATTTTAAAAAAGAAATAAAAAATCAGTGTGGAGGAGGAAAGAGGAGGAGGAGAGGAGAATGAAGTCATTGGGTCAGCGAGGACGGCTGGTCTATATGTGGAGGCGGCCTGCAGTGTGTTTGTGTGTCTGTCAGTATTTGCGTTGCACAGTAAGACAATTTGTACAAAATGATCTGCAGCGGTGCTGTTACAGACAGAAAGCATTAACCTGCGATGCTGTACCCTTACTTGCTTATTTGGTGCAAATGACTAGTTGGAACATTACTCATGGAAACACTTCGGGTCCTCATTTCGCTGACTCCACCAGCAAACATGAAAGTATTTCATGTTTTTATCCCTTTTTAAGTGTTGGAATTTGGTGGACTCGACTTGAAATCCAACCATCAGCTTCCTTTCATTGCCAAAACTATTACACTGCTTTCATGTGCTGTGATAATCTCCCATCCACGACTTTTAAGTTGGCTGCGAAACATTCTCTGATTCAGAAGCTATTCAGAAAATCAGGAAAGCTACAGAAATGCCAGAAAATAAAACCCAACAAGCAACCACACACTGAGAAGTGCTGGCACTGAAGATTCAGGTTTATCATTTCATTTATCAGTTTTATCAGTGTAAGTGGAAGCTTGATGGCACAAGAAAGGGAAAATTATTATTAGAGGCATCTGCTATGTGATTTATGTGAGTGTGATTTTCAGATTCACTAAAAAATCCTCACTGCTTATCAAACGACAACCTGTCACCTACAAAAAGTGCTTGTGCACCAGCAATTTGCTTTACAGAATATGTTTTCGATTAAATGTAATCGCTCAAAGGCAGCTTTTATTCCAATCCAGGGAATGTGATGAATATGATTCAGTCCAAGGTCCAAAACAATTACCTTCTTCTTTCTTCTTTCTGATACAATTAATCATTTTAGAAACCCAAAGATTTTTCTTGCAACCCTTTTAAGCGGGCCTGATGCTTCGGTTATGAACCACTGGACTACAGAGGTCTACTCCCTAAAACGACCCATGTTTATGTTTATTGATATTTACCTCTAGTGGCCGTAGTAAATATGACAGAAGCAAAGGAAGAAGTCAGATGCAGTACTATAAACTAGGGATGGGAATAATTAATCTAAGATCGATTAATGGTTGTTAAGAATTTGGTCGATCACATGGAATTTTTAATCGATCTGTGTATTTTTTTATTTTAATTGTATCTCTGACTGTGTCACTGAACTGAAACACAGCCAATTGTTCAGTTCTGCAGCCATACGTCAATAAGCCAATGAGCTGAGAAATAAATTTGATAAAGCTACAGTTTGCAAACTGAAAGTTGCAATACCAATTATAAAACACACAGAAATACAAGAGTATTAATTTGAGCAAAACTAGCTTACCGTATCAAACCCTGCTAGCATGAATTACTGAGTTTAATTTTATCCAAAACTTATTTAAACACAAAAAACACTTTAATATGCAAGATTACTGTGGAAACTAACCTCATGCCTCTTCGGGGGCTAAAACACGTTATCTTTACAGTTTAATCTCACTTGAGTTAGTTTAACGATCGACAGGAACAAGTCTCTTTTCGTCCTTTCAAAATAAAAGAGTCCGTTATCAAAACAGGCTTTTGCATAGTACTGTATATATATCCTTTATTCTGCCCATGTATGCATGCAGCGATTAATCAATTAATTGATTGGTTATAGATTATTGAGGTTGCAGGTTTCTTCCAAATGCCCATCCCTAGTATAAAGAGAAACAAAGTCCACGTATGGATGAGGTGGAGCTGGGTTTGGGTGTAGTGGTACTTTAACCCAGGAAACTGCTGTTTGTGTCCGATGTGAAACCAAAAGTAAGTGATGTTATTTCACCTCACATGCGAGTAGTCTTATGTAACATACTCAACCGACATCTGATAATGTAGGTTAACTGACATGTGTCCCTAAAGAGGTGCATCTATATTAAGCCAAACCATTATTTTTGTCTAAAGCTGTTATGTTTAGGTCTGAAGAAATGCTGATCTCCTGACACAAGCAGGGAGGCAACATTAGGAAGTGCTCCTGTGGGTCATATTAGAGGGAAGAGACTAATTAACTATATGGTCGTGTGGGTTGGATGACTTGTTGGGAGGATGCCGCCTAACTATGCAATATACAATAAGATCTAATAGTAACTGCTCATTAAACGCAAACATTTAATCAGCCAATCACATGGCAGCAACTCAATGCATTTAGGCATGGAGACATGGTGAAGACAAGCTGCTGAAGTTCAAAGCAGCATCAGAACGGGGAAGAAAGGAGATTTAAGTGACTTTGAATGTGGCATGGTTGTTGGTGCCAGACGGGCTGCTCTGAATATTACACAAACTTCTAATCTGTATATTAATGTTAGGGCCGGGACTTTAACGCGTTAATTAAGATTCATTAATTACACACAAATTAACACGTTAAAAAAGTTGACGCATTTTAATCGCACTTATTTTTGCACCGCGGAACGTTTCTCACTGGATGAGTTTCAGGCGGACCGATTATACTGGAGCACCAACTAGCGTTGATGAGTTCAGACAACAACAAACCACAGTGAACATGAGGGAAGAAGCTGATGAGACGCTTTGGTTGGCTTTAGAAATTTTCTAAATATGCTATTGCTACACTTAATGGCAAAAATTGCACTGGTCTGTTGGACTTGAACAAAAATAAACAATATTTTTGTTGCTTAAGCTTATGTATTCAGTCATTATTCAATGGTATACTAAAAATCCATGTGAAAAAAATTACTTCTCACTGTTCTCAGGTCAAATATTTATATGCGATTAAAATGCGATTACTTTCGATTAATTAATTACAAATTAATAAGATTAATTTTTTTAATCGAGTCCCGGCCCTAATTAATATATCAGTGCTGGGAAATTTTTTTCATTCAGTTTTTATACTTTTTTTAAATACTTTTTATACTAATAACATTTTCCTAATAATACTTTATTCATTAATGTAGCCTTTGGACGCAAATGGGTTGAATGAAGGATCAAATCAAATGAAATCAAATGAAATCAAATGAAATCAAATGAAATCAAAATCAAAATTACTTTATTAATTACAGATCTGAGTACTTTGTCCAGATCTGCTTAGTTCAAACATGAGGGGAGGAGATAAAGGTGGGTGACTGGGGCATTTGAAGCATAAAATTTATAGTTAACCGCTTATCCGTACTCGGGTCGTGGGGGCTGACTTTGGGTGAGAGGCGGGTACATCCTGGACAGGTCTCCAGACTATCGCAGGCCTGACATATAGAGACAGACAAGGTTCTCATTCACTCTTACGCGCAATTTAGTGTCAACAATTAAACCTAAGCAGCATGTTTTTGGACTGTGGGAGGAAGGTGAAGTACCCGGTGAGAACCCACGCTGACACGGGGAGAAAATGCAAACTCCATGCTGGAGTCGAACCAACGACCCTCTTGCTTTGAAGCAAGAGTGCTAGCCACTACACCAGCGTATAGCCCCGGATTTGTAGTTGATTTTGAATATTTTTTAGTTGCTGTTCAGTACGAACAGTTTATGTTGACAGAAAAACTCACTCTAAATGGTTTGCTGTCATGCAGAAAATGTAATCTGGACAATATTACTGTACATTTCCTACAAGACGTTTACTGCGGAGAGCTGAAAAGTCGAAATTTAATTCCACTTTTAGCACATGTTGCAAAGGTATGATTTCCCTGGTATATTCAACTTAAGCATGCCCTCCCATCTGGCGTGTTCTGAGCGACAAGAGTGAGATGAGGGAGGCAGCCGGAGAGCACACTGGAGGAGAAAATGTCTGCATCCATTTACATCTATATCCTCAAACCCCCCAACAGGTACCATGCCTGTGTGTGTGTGTGTGTGTGTGTGTGTGTGTGTGTGTGTGTGTGTGTGTGTGTGTGGTGTGTGTGTTGAGCTGAAGCCTCTCACCTCTGCCGTCAGCCAGACAGCGGTTGTAGCCCACAGGGCTGAAGTACTCGAATATAAACACAGCTATTGCTGACACCAGCAACAGCATCACGAACATCATCACCCACACATCCGCACTGAAGGGCTCTGGAGGGCGAGAGAGCGGAGAGAGGAGAGGGAGAGGGAGAGATGAAGGGAGACGAGGGATTGAGGGAGGGGAGCGTGGACGGACAGAGATTAGGAAAAGACAAGAGAGGGGAAGAAGGCAGGAGACGGGGAAGAGACGAGGGACATGAGGAGAGGGAGAAAAGAGCGAGGGTGGCAGAGAAAGAGAGAGAAAAAGTGAAGCGAGAGAGGGAGAGGGCAAGGGAGATATGCAAATGTGCAGCGCCAGATTGAGAAGAGGAAGGAAGAGTCAGAGAAATGGAGTAGGAGTGGGAAATATAAGAGGGCAAAGAGACAGGGAGCGAAAGAGAGAATAAATAAACAGTTAGCCATATTATCATCCACTCCAGTCTGCCTCCTCATCATACAAATGCATTAAAACTTGGCTCTAATCACTTGAGTCCACTAAATCACCTTTCAGTCAACTTCTAAAGGTGTAAAAATGGATGTCAAAGATCCATATAGCACTCTCAAACTGGCCAAAAGACAGTAACATCAAGCTACAACAACTCTCTCCAAAGAGTCTTCAAAACGATCAGGTGTCAGAGTCTGAAACTCTATGTGAATCTATCAAAAGTATGTTTGACATAGATCTCAAATTTGCACAAAAAATAAAAATAATTTGCTGTTTGGCCATACAAAATGATGCAGTTCAGTGTAGATGTATGGTTTGTAAGTTACAAACCAATGTTTATTTTCCCTCTAACACAGTGGACAGGGATCTTTTTTCCCATTTGACTCAGTGCTGGATCTCCACCTGTACTACCTATTCTGTAAATCACATCTTAGCACATGAAGCAGTTTAGGCTACAGATCCAGTCAGAGTAGTTATAATAAATAGATGTGAAAGCAGGGCTCTAAGCACCACAGTCTCTCTGCAACCAGGAAGAGGATACCGTTAACAGGCAAAGAACTATATTTGGTAACTTCAGGTAATATTTTGAGAAAAAAGTTGCAAATTTACTAGATTAAAGTGGCAAATCTACAAGAAAAAAAGTCGCAGATTTAAGAGATTTAAAGTGGCAAATCTTTGTGAAAAAAGTCGCAGATTTACGAGAAAAAAGTGGGAAAAAAGCTACTTTTTTATCCCAGATTCACCACTTTAAATCTCATAAATCTGCAATTTTTTTTCTCGTAGATTTGCCACTTTAATCTCAAAATATTATTTTCGTATGTTGTTTTTTTTACACATTCTGGCAGTATGTAATATTCTCCAATATTCTCTAGGGTTGAAATTTGGAATTTGCAAGTATTTCAATGAGTGCCCTATTAAGGGTTAAATTGGTGAATCTGGGAGAAAAAAGTTGTTTTTTTCTCGTAAATCTGCGACTTTTTTCTTGTAGATTTGCCACTTTAATCTAGTAAATTTACAACTTTTTTTCTCGAAATATTACCTGAAGTAACCAAATATAGTTCTTTGCCTGATAAAGGGTTAATGATCAGGGCCAGATTAGACTAGAACTGTGTGACACAAAGACAGAAATGTGCATACACATTATTTTCTTCAGTTTTATAAAGCCTATGCATGATTCCAATTTATATGCCTCAGTCATTGTGGAGCTGAGTGCATGTGCATGCGTCTCATTTCCACTTTATTTATTGTTGTTTGCACTTACAAACATACAATCATAAAGAAAGAACAGCACAAGAAACAGTTAAAATGTGAAGGAAACATCAAAAAGCCCAAAGGTCTTATACGTGACCCTCCCTCTTAAACCTATAAATAACTATACTTTACTTAAATTACATAGCTAGATGAAAATAAAAAATACAAACAAAAAAACAAACAAAACACAAAACAGAAGTTAGTTGCAATTATTCAAATAATGATTTAGGCCTTGGCTCTGCCCTCAAATGTTTGCATAGTGATACTTGTGACTCTTTAGACCAGTCAAGGAAAGATATAGCAAAGAAAGTGCTATTTATTCAACTGTGTCACATGGGTGAGGTGCCTGTCATTACACACAGCTGTGGTTATTTCTTAGCATCCAGTCACTAATTAATCATGTTTCTGCAAATCATCATTGTGGCAAATTCTCAGTCATCACGATTATAAAACATCAGAAGGATAATCAATTATTTATTCATAGCGTTCATGATGAAAAAGTGCTGCACAATTTAGGATCAAATTAAACAATCATTATCAGGGGAGATGAGTGTGAAATAGTTTGTGTGCATACACATCGTTTATACAGGTGTAACAACTAAGGTCAACACTTTTTCCTAGAAACCTGTGGGGAAGATGAAAATCCTAGATAAGCTTTATAGAGGTGGGGGAAAAAATTGATAGAGAATAGTATCACGATATTTTATGTGGCGATATTGTATCGATTCATGGCCGCCAAGTATCGATATTTAGCGTCTATTTAGGGTATTTTTACCGTTTTTCTTCTATTTCCGGAGACCGTAGCAGGCTCACTTTTAGTAAAATACTGGAGATACTGCTATCATATGAAACTAGAAGATCTAAGGAATCTATAGGCACCATGTGTCACAAATTTATTTCACAGACTTGGCCGTGAAGAGCAGTGAAGCTTAAAGTTGAGGAAAGTTTGATGAAAATGCTGCAGTTGTTGTTGTCCATACAGTTGAGTTCAGTTTGACTGAATACTTTGTTGGTCAGTCTGTGGGTTTGACTCTCATTGTGGAGAAATAAAAAGACTGAAGTGAGATGAATAGACTGAGAATTTTCTCTTATTTGACAAAACAATTCTTGACTTAATTTAATTTTGTGGACACAAAATGCAGTTAACCCTTTATCGGGCAAAGAACTATTTTTGGTAACTTCAGGTAATATTTTGAGAAAAAAGTTGCAAATTTACTAGATAAAAGTGGCAAATCTACAAGAAAAAAAGTTGCAGATTTACGAGAAAAAAAGTGGGAAAAAAGCAACTTTTTTCTCCCAGATTCACTACTTTAAATCTCATAAATCTACGCATTTTTTTGCAACTTTAACCCTTAAAAGACACTCATTGAAATACTTGCAAATTCCAAATTTCAACCCTAGAGAATATTGGGGGATATTACATACGGCCAGAATGTGTAAAAAAAAAAAAAACATACGAAAATAATATTTTGAGAAAAAAGTTGACGAGATTAAAGAGGCAAATCTACGAAAAAAAAATGCGCAGATTTAAGAGATTTAAAGTGGTGTATCTGGGAGAAAAAAGTTGCTTTTTTTCCCACTTTTTTCTCGTAAATCTGCAACTGTTTCCGCACAGATTTGCCACTTTAAATCTCTTAAATCTGCGACTTTTTTTATTGTAGATTTGCCACTTTAATCTAGTAAATTTGCAACTTTTTTCTTGAAATATTACCTGAAGTTACCAAATATAGTTCTTTGCCTGATAAAGGGTTAAACAGTCAAATTGCAATATATTATATCACATTACTCACGAAATTCCTTAAAATCGCAATGATACTGTATCGTGACTCAAGTATCAGGATAAAATCGTATCGAGGGGCCTCTGGGGATTCACGACTCTAATTGCTTTATTATAGTCTCATAGTCACAATATCAAAAAAAATTCAAAAAACATCTCTGCCTCCAACTTCAACTGGCTGCTGTGCTCCTCACCTAAGAAGGCCGAGGGTGAAACGGTGCCGTTGCTACGAGAGACCATGACGCTGATACCCGTCTCAATGAAGGGGACGGAAAAGTCGATGACCTCTGACCTCTCCTCGTTGATGGTCAAGGAGCCGACGGCCATGTGGGCGTTTTTTAACACCACCTAGTAGAAAGACAAAGAGCATTATTATTATTAAAACAGCCACCAAGTAATGAATGGAGCACTTTAAAGGAAATATCTGTCCTAAAACTTTTACTTTTCCCTGAGGGGGAATGTCTCAGCAACAAAAACATTCAAAAAACAAATTCAATCAAGATAGATAAGAATAGCTTATAGTAAAAAAAACAACAACCCATAAGCATAAAAATAGTTTATCACAGGCAGCAGTTTAATTGAAGGTGACTGGCTGGGAGACTTTCCAAATGTGGGTGATTCTTATTATAAAGTGTGATACGGACAAAGGTGGACGTGGTTTCAGCAGTCCCTGAGGGCATTGTGCAAACATTTTAACATTGCTGAAAAATAGCTTATGTCTCTTGCATTTTTTGTCCATTTTGTTGTTGGCTTTGTTCTTGTTTCACTGGATGAATGAATAAATGTGATCGAGGCTCTTCAGCAATCTAATAAATCACGAGTAAATATTAGGTTTTAGTGTCAGCCTTTATAACCCAGGAGCAATATCTGCTGTCTAGACGCATCACTTTAACACTGATGTTCAGCAATCATGCAGACAGAATCCATTGCAGAAGAGGTCCAAATAGCAATTTTTTTAACCGACCGCTGTGCAACAAGTTTGTTCTGAGAAAAAGGGAAAAGCTGGCAGTGCTATCACAGTCCATCTCGCTTCTCCATTATTATGTATGAAGCATAAAGCACATGGATGGATTACTGAAAGGGCATTACAGGCATAGTCCCAGACAGACCCGGAAAAAGTTTCAGGGCCCATCCCGTCCTTCACCTGCAAAATGTCACTGAAAGAGACAAAAACCAACCAGGAGGAGATGCAAAATAACCACAAAGATACATAAAATGACTACAAAGACACTAACAATGACTATGAAACTGGGAAAACAACAACAAAGACACTCAAAAGGACCAAGAGATGCTAAATTACTAAAAAGAAAGGTGAAAAACAAGCAAAGCTTAGGACAAAGCTACAAAGAAACACAAATTGACTACAAAAAACACAAAACAACTACAAAGAAACACAAATGACGACAAAAAAACACAAAATGACTACAATCAAACACAAAACAATTACAAACAAACACAAAAAGACTACAAACAAACACAAAATGACTACAAACACAAAACACCAACAAACAAACACAGAACAACTACAAACACAAAACCACTACCAAAACATAAAATGACCACAAAACAAACACAAAACAACTACAAAGAAACACAAAACAACAACAAAAGGAGGCAAAACAACAAAAAAAGTGTGTTTTGCTCCTGTGAGGTAAAGGTGGTGAAGCCTTTTGCACGTCTGTGCCCAGAAGCCCATTATCTCATAATGCACCCATGATGCAGCAGATTCAGCCACTCTCTCCATTAGCTGTCAAAAGGTATTTTGGGAAATGTAGGAAATCAAATCTGACATAATAGCAGAACGGACAGGTTTAAGGGAAAGTGGATACATTAGGAAAGCGGGGAAAGAAGTGGAATGGGCAAAGTGAAGCAAAGCAACATGAGAATGGAGAGATTAGAGACAAAGATACAAAGACAGATTCCCCACACACATTGGAGTGGACGCTCGTGATGCGAGCCGGGTCAGTGAAAGAGGGAGAAAAACAAAAAGAGGGAGGAAGAAAGTGGGTTACCACAGTGGGTCATGGCGGCTTGAAATAGCAGTCCCATTGCCTCTCCTTCCTCTACCTGCCTCCCTCCTGTCAGTACCTCTGCACAGGTAGTATATTTAGCCCCAAATTCTACAGCCCTACAGCACAGACAGGGGTAAAGTGGGACGAGACTGTCTTACTGAGTTAATAAGGCGTTTGTGACTGTGTGAGTCAAAGCTCCAGTATGTGCTTCAGCGTTAAGAGCGTGTGTGTGTGTGTGTGTGTGTGCATATGAGTGAGTCATAAAGGGAAAAAGACAGAGAGAAAGAGAAGCGAGCGAACCTTTGTTCTCTACCTGTGAAGTGGACCTTTACAGGCAGGGAGAATATTACACATCTACTCTGCACATTATGTGCAGTTTTCAAAGTGTTTGTGTCTTCCAGCGCGCATCTGTGTGTGTGCATTTGTAACTTTTCCATCTTGTTTGTTCTGTCAGCATGTAAGTACCGATGTGCATGTTCACTTGTGTGTGTGTGTGTGTGTGTGTGTGTTAGTGCCTGAATGTGCGAATGTCTCCCCGGGGAAGTGAGCGAGTCCGTCCAGCAGTGTACTCACTTCCTCTCTCCACTCGCTCTCTCCATCTCCCTCCTACGACTTGTTCTCTGCGTGTTATGAAAGTGACCCATGTGGGTGTTATTGAGAATGAGTGAGCGAGGATCTGCGTTTGTGTATGTGTCTCAGCTGGTGTGTGTGTGTGTGTGTGTGCGCCAGTGTCTTTATGTGACTCTGCTAGCGAGGCTAAACTCATGTAATCAAGTGTATTGCCTCTAATATTTTAGATTAGGAGCATTAGGGGCAGCAGAAGTCAATGCGGCCCATGAAATCTGACACTGACTGCCAGAATCGAGTTATGACAAAATGTCGGCCTTCTTAAAGCCTTCATTGATTTTCTTTTCCTTCTTTTTGATCTTTTGTCTTTCCGAGCCGTAGCAAATTGTGTAAAGGCCCTCAGTGATCTCTGTGAGTGTTCAGAAGAGTGCATAGGCACGTCCTAGTGTGTGTGTATGTGCGTGTGTGTATGTGTGTGTGAGCAGCGGTCCAGATTTCGGTCCATTAAGGGTGTGTGATATACTGTAGTTTTGGCTTTGCTCCAAGTGTTGAAGGACATGGGTTGGCTTTATTAGATAGAGCAGATACAGCAGATATAGGGTGTGTGTGTGTGTGTGTGTGTGTGTGTGTGTGCTTATATTGCTCATGTTGTGGGGACATACATCTGTTGACACAGTCACATTGTGGGGACTCACCTTCCTTGTGGGGACAAAAGCCAAGTCCCCATAATGTAAATTATTACATTTTAGGAGGAAAACTATATAAACTAAATTTATTAAAGTTAGATTAAGTGTAGGGTAAGGGTAAGTATTGTGCAAGTTGCTTTTATGGTTAAGGTTAGTGTAAGTCTCTAGGAAATGAATGCCAGTTGACATAATGTCCCCAAAAGTGATGGAGACAAACGTGTGTGTGTGTGTGTGTGTATGTGTGTGTGTGTGTGTGTGTGTGAGAGAGAGAGAGAGACAGAGAGAGAGAGAGAGAGAGAAAGAGACAGACAGACAGACAGAGAGAAAGAGAGAGAGAGAGTCAGAGAGAGAGAAAGAGAGAGACAGAGAGAGAGAGAGAGAAAGAGACAGACAGACAGACAGAGAGAAAGAGAGAGAGAGAGTCAGAGAGAGAGAAAGAGAGAGAGAGAGAGAGAGAGAGAGATGAGATGAATGCCCCCTCCTTCGTCCCAATGACCATTCATCTGTGGAGGTGAGAAGGAGACGGCACATTACGGCACTTTTAGTCTGGCCGATAGAGTTTATTACAGGTGACCACACTCAGCTCAGTGCCCACTAAAGACACTGGCAGGTTGATTTAAATGGCTTTATATAACAGATTAAATTGGTCAGTTTAATGTAAATTATATAGCAAAAGTTTTACTGCCAGACAAAAAAAATCGACACAACGTCTTGTCTGTGACTTTTGAAGGTTGTTCAAACTTCACACCAAGTGGCACGGAGCGTGTTGTCAACCTGTGAACTCTGGGATACTATTGATCTGTTTGCCTTTTCCTTCATTAACAAAGTCAGGCAGTACAAGTGCAGCTCGCTCTTATAGGTTGAAGTATGAGAACCGACAACGACCTTACCTCGGGACCAATGTCGATTAGGGAATGTTTGGAGCCCAAAGTGAATTGTTGCAGCTGACTGAACTGTACGCACCCTTGGGTGAGGTGCTTAGCCCATCTGACATAAGTATTAGGCCCGTTGGGCAGAGGGTTGACCCGGAAAGGAAAGCTCATAATTCAAGGTATGAAAACACACTTCAGAGAGGAAATGAACCCTTCAGGTAGCTCCTATGGAAGCTAAATATATCTCAGTTCATCGGGCACAAAGAGGTGAACACTGACTAAAGAAACTAAAGAAAAACAAAAGCCAGAATCACTCCGGTGATGGCAGTTTATATGTGATTTTGTGGCTATGAGCACATATAACACATAGTTTTTAAAGAGCAGATAAGTGCTCTCCAGCTACAAGACTTTTATTTTATTTCCAGATGAACAAATTTTATTTTATAGTCGTACATTTTTGAAACAACTCGGTAGGGAAGTGTTTTAGGTGTTTGATTTAAACAAATTAATTTTCTTTGTACAACAAATTTACACAGCAAACTTATGATAAGTGACGCTGACATTGAAATGGTGTCTGAAATCAATGCTTTTTTGGGAGAGATTATGGATAATGCATAATGTTGGCTCCCACATAGTAATTATCTCACAGCCAATATGTAAAATATTTGAATTACTGTAAAACACAGAAAAAAAACAATTTATTTACTTTGTTATTTTCACTTATACAACCATACATCACTTACTGTGTAGGGAAAAACGTGTGAAAACAGATACAAGTCCAATTTCTATACCAAAGAGATACATAAGAGAGCTATGAGTAAATAAATAAGTAAATTAATCTCCTTTTTAAGAGCCAACTGTGGATTCAATTACAGTTAAAGTTTTTTTTAAGTTGGAATGTGTGCGGGTGTTTTGTTTCTCATCTTAAGACTTGTTTAGAATGAGAGAAAGTCAATATGATTTGAAAGAATTCTGTGTATTTAACAAAGGTCAGGTCAAATGTCTTTGTATTCAGGCCCAGCCGTTGGGGGTGGGTCAAAGGTTGAATGGCCCTCGACCCAGGGGCCCATTTAAAGGTCTATGGTTGACCCTCAAATGGGGTCAAGTACAGTAAGTTACTTACTTACTTATTTCACTGACTGAATACCAGTTCTATGTATTTACATGATAAATACATTTATTGTTATCATTAAAACACATTGCATGTGATACACAACGAACCTGGTCTCACAGGAATCCGTGAAATAGCCACGGATTCGCTTAACTCAAAATCCGTGGAATAGCCACGGAATCACTCAAATTTCCGTGAAACTGACACGGATTTTGCTACAATGCAAGTTAATGACAGTCATATCCCGTGGCTATTCCATGGATATTTTTTCCTATTGGTTTGTTCCAAGTCACGTGACTTTCAAGGTCCTGGCGGTCAGAACAAAAAACATGGCGGACAGTTCCCTCATTTTTAGTGAAAAAATCAATATTTTGACTTAGTTTCTGCATAAAAATGGATTTTGATTACATTTCTTGCGAGAAATATATGTTTTATTGTCTAAACATTCACTCAGTGAATGTACATAATCACTTTGTATGTTGGAATAGCCACGGGATATGACTGTCATTAACTTGCATTGTAACGAAATCCGTGTCAGTTTCACGGAAATTTGAGTGATTCCGTGGCTATTCCACGGATTTTGAGTTAAGCGAATCCGTGGCTATTTCACGGATTCCTGTGAGTGTCCATGTAGTCAAAACTTGATTGCCCCATTTTTACAATAACAGTCAGGTGTGCAGGACACCTGACTTTAATGTACAGATAAAGTCAAGTGAACTGTAGCCTGACTCACTCATTTCTCCAATCAGTGTTTACTTCTCTCCAATAACAGGACATTCCTTTCTCTTGTTGTTTAATTTTGAAGGGACTGTAAACGACAGTCAGAACATTAATACAGAGGCAAATAACTATTTACTATGTTGAGATATCGTGTAGTAATAGAGTCCTCACATTCCATCTGTGTGAGTTTTAATGGGAGCTGCCCTGTTCTTTACTGACAACAAAAACAACAACAACAACAACAACTAGTGTTGTGGTGGGCGGTCTGGCTTCATGTGCTTGGTAGTGCAGGTGATTAACACCTTCCCGACTCACAGTGTTGTTACGGAATAGGAATGGCAACCTGCCAGTTCTCCCTCAGGTCACACTATTCCCTCAGTCCCAACTGTTGCCATGTTTAGGACTGTTAGCGTTGTGTTGCTGCTAGCTACCAGCTCAGCCACCACCATGTTGAGAGCCATGTTGAGCCAATCAATATGCTCTGAATTGCGTACAGCCACGTAAGATTAACAGAGAAATTTAATGGCCACATTCTAATTTTTAAGAACATTTGAAAAAACTGTCTTGATTTTTTGTCCTTAATAATCATACTGGCCCTCATTTATCAAATTAGCGTATGACAGAAAGTGAGCCTAAAGCAGCCGTACGATCATTTCTACACAAGGCTCGGCATTTATCAACTTGGACGTGAGCGGAGGGTACGATCAGACCTCATGTCTGCTCTCAGTTCGCAAATTTCTATTTTATGTAACTTTATGCTTCTACTCCACTACATTTAGAGGCAAATGTTGTACTTTTTACTCCACTACATTTAGCCGACAGTTACTTTTCAGGTCCAGATTTAACATGAAAAACATGAGAAACACTTTGATGTTAATACTTTTGTACTTTTACTTCAGTCAGTTTTGAATGCAGGACTTTTACTTGTAGTGGTGTAATTTCACAGTGTGGTATTAGTACTTTTACTGAAGTAAGAGTTCTGAATACTTCTTCCACCACTGGTTAGGGGGCTTATTTGTTAATTTTATCCCCATTATCTATAATTCCTAATGGCTGGCCTGGTTGTTTTCATATTATTGTAATTCTGTTAAAAATGTGGATTTGTGAAACCACTGTATTTTTTTAACTTTTTGTCTGATCAGAATGGTATGTAGGTGTTGTGTTTTAGGTACAATGAGCTGTCGCTTCAGCATACACCTTTTCAGTATGTAGGGAAATAAGTCTCTCTGTTGTTCACATTGTTTTATATTGAACCATTCTCGTGGGAGTAATTTACATTTTTTTTCTATTCCCCAACCTGTTGAATAAATTTCAATTTCTGCCTCTGCACCCAAGCTGACTGCTCCGTGCGCCAAAGGCTGTTTTGTAATCGGAGCATTTTCTGCCTAAAACGGAATGAGAACAAAAAAAAGTTATTCTGCTTTTTTTTGCCTGATTTGTTGCCAAATAATTCACTCTGCTACTCTGAAAGCCCCAGTATCTTAACAGCACCTTATAAACAGCACTAACATCAATAATAATGAGATAGTGTTGCAGAAGGGAATCAGGTGAAATGTTCATTTGCACACTTTGCCAACAAACTCCTAATGAGACTGTCATATCATTTACACATGCACGACCATGGCGAGCACAAAGAGGCTTTACTTGTTGACCTGCAAAATCTGGCAGCTTTACATGACTGAACAGCTTTTAGATTTGTGTGCTGGTATGTATCTGACAAATACATTACACATAATTACTCACAAAGTGGGCTGCCAAAATAAAAGAAAGAGACAGACGGAGCTACGGGAAGACAAACAGTTATCTCCTCACCTCTCCCACCATGCCGTTCCACGTTCCATTGATCTTCTTGCCGTGTTTGCCGTTTGTGACAAGGTAGAGGTCGTAGGTGAACTTCACCTGCTTGGCAATCTTCTTCAGGATGTCAATACAGAATCCCTTACAGCAACGCTTTATGTAGATGCCCGAATCCTTCGTCTGATTGCTGCACGGACAAACAAACAAGGCAGATAAACAGATACTTATTTGACTGAATATGTACTTCCGTGTGAATTGGCATGAATTGTTAATTGTAGTCATGATTTGGTGGATTTGGCACTGTCACTCTCACACCGATGGAGTGTGAGCTGATTCTCCCTCTGGCTCAGTAAAGCTGTCGTGGGAAATTAACATCATTCACAGGCAAAATTTAGGCAGGGTTCTTCTTTTTTATTTCTACTTTGGTCAGTTCTGCAGTAGAAGGATCTGTATGTGCTGTGGTAAATGTTCACGATGATTTAATGCTTAACAGAAATGTATTTTTTTCTCGACATGCATTCTTATTGTTGTTTCACTCTGGTGTAGCAGAGCTGGAAGTCTCACAGTGTTTTGATCTGTTTCCGGCAGGGCACAGTGTTCCTCATGCAGGTCCCGCTCAGCGGATCCACGTCTTCCACGATGACAAACGGAGCCTCCTCCAACGTCACGATGGACAGGTGGTCGTCCTCCCTGGTGGCGGCGCCTCCGTATAGTTCATAGCGAGGCCACACGTGGTACTTCATGGACAGGGAACCATTCTCCCATTTACCAACCTGCAGAGACAGACAGCAAACAAGAGACATCCCCATTGCTTGAAAAAGAACTGCATTCTTGATATTAACCAGTGGGTTAAAGGGATAGTTTGGATTTTTTTTAAAAATGGGATTCTATGAGGTACTTATCCATGTAATATCCATGTGTATTAACCCTTTAGACCCAGCATGGAACAAGTCCGCCAGAGCAGATATTAAAATTTTTACATGCTGTAGTGCCATTTTTTGGAGCATTTTCATGTGCTATACATCAATACAACCCTTGTATCCCATATTGTAATAATATATATGGACTTAATAATATATGTGTCCATACTAATGAAATAAATTGCTTAAAAGTACAAAATGAAAAATAAAAAATCTCTTTTTTTTACACAAATTTTTCTAAATACAGAAAATCTTAGCTGTATTCCTCAAAAGTTTAAATGGAAAAAAGTTGCACAAAATCCTTTTAAACCACAGGAAATTTATTTTGAGTGTGTTCATAACTTACTTTTTGAGATACACTCATTTTTAATAAACTATAACCAAAACGAAAATAAAATGGACATTATACACATTTGCAAAAACACAGCATGTACATTAAAATAACCTATTTACAATAGTTCAATCAAATCTTTAAGTTCTCAGTAAAAAAAGAGCTGTAAAGTGGTAAAAAAAATATTATAAATATATCGCACAATTAAACGTTGATTTGGCCTTTGTTTAGTTTTTTAAAACAAGCTTTGTTGCTGCCCTTATCCACAGCAGTAGGCTACATTAATTAGCTTCCTTGCTGGTTCTCCAAACTGTGGGCATGCTGACCGCCATCTACTGTAGCTAATACAATGATTGATTAGTACCTCATACGACCCCACTTCAATAAATCCAATCTATCCCTTTAACTGCAATCATAGCGACTCACAGTTTGAACAAGTGGCTCATTGACTCAATGCTTACAAATGTAACAGCAAAATACATACATGAAATGAATCGCTGGGCAGGAATCGTATTAAAAAATGAACTCTTTAATTAAATTCCACGCTATAATGAGCCCGGTCCATCAAAAATAACTGCAGCTCCGCTCTTGCAAACAGTTTGCCAGAGTTAAAACACATCATCAAAAAGCAATGTAGACTTGACGCTTGTTACACAAAAGCACATCACTCTGATTTGGGTTTTAGTAACTCGTGTACTGTTTTCTGGGTTTAACTTTTGTCGTTGAAAAAACATATCACACGTAGATTTAACATAAAATGTGTAAGGAAAGCTATATCATTAAATTCTATATCTAACCAGGGGCTTTAAAAACACCAGAAGAGTGATAACTTGCTCTTTGTCCTTAGAAAACTGAGTTCTCAGTTTGACCTTTTGTTACACACATTAAGAAAAACACCAGCCTGAAAACATCTGGCAATGTAATCTTGTTGTTGCAATCTTTTGTGCAAATTCTGACACGTGGCAGAGATCACGTTGCTGAGAAATGGAATGGGAGTTTCATTAAGATGATATAAAACAGTTGGGGAGAAAAAGGAGAGAGGGGAGTTGCTCTGACTTTTCTTTTTTGCACTGCCTATACTTTGTTTTTTGTGGCACTTTTCCTCCTTTTACTACCATGTGTGTTTTAATATGAGAACAGTTTCCTGTGCAGGACTATATTTTCTTTTGTTAAATAGCTTGCTGTATTAAAATATCATGTTTCTTCAATGTGGATTTGTCTTATTGACTCTCATGTCAATTTTAAATAGGCATCAGTGTCTTTAGCAGTTAAAAGTAACAAGCCACCACAGTTCAAATGACAGTTAAGCCCCTTTTCCTCTCTACAAAAAAACCCACCAAGACATACTAACATCTGGCTTTTGTCCACTGGGAAGTTACCATAAAATTCATGTCTGGAAAAAAATTACTCTGCAGAAGTCACTGGTATTCATCAGAAGCATTCATCTCCATATCAGTCACTTTAAATAAAACTGAAATTAATACCGAATTATGTTAAATTTATGTTCAACAAGTGGTGAAAAACAGTTATCTTTTAGAAGGAGTAAATGTTTGCCGATGAACTTGACTTCGTTATATTTGACAATATGGTAACAGAGGTTTTCTTCTGACAATTGGACAATGAGTGTTCAAAGACATCATTTGGGTCATTGTCAGCCATTTAAAATGTAAATTAACTTATTAAACAGATTTATTTTTTACAATTGAATCAGTTCTTGATACACTTGTTGCATTTCAAAAGGCAGAACTCTGATTTAGTGAAATCATTAGAGTTGTGATGATACATTTTATCTTGATACCTGAGTCATGATACGATATTATTGCAATGTTAAGCATTTTGCGATATGGTGAATATTGCGATACAATATATTGCGATTTAACCGTTTAGCTGCATTTTGTGTCCACAAAATTAAATTCAATCAAGAATTGTTAACTGCAGCATTTTATCAAACTTTCAAAAACTTTAAGCTTTACTACTCTGAATTTTTCTGAATGAAACCTAAAAAAAGCCTTGGTTGAAGCATTATTTCAACAACTTCCTGACATTATATTGACGCAAATGATGCCTAGAGATTCCTTAGATCTTCTAGTTTCATATGATACCAGTATCTCCAGTATATATTCCTAAAAGTGAGCCTTCTAAGTCCTCCAGAAAAAAAACGCTAAATATCGACATTTGGCGGCCATGAATCGATATAAAATTGCCGTGCAAAATATCGCGATACTATGCTGTATTGAATTTTCCCCCACCTCTAGAAATCATGTGTAAAAATTGCATGTACGTATTGAATGACTGTTTGGGGAACAGAGACATTACACATTTAGTTTAACTTTCCCAGAAGCTGTTTAAGTGAAATATCAGCTGATTTGAAAAACAACATTTCTTTAGTAGTGATATAAAGTCATGTATTATGATTTAGAAGTATCATCTGTATAATGGGGAAGCCATCTGTTAAATTGAGCAATATGTTAATGGAGTTTGGTGTGTTTGTGACGTCAAACACGACACACCAGAAAAGAAGAGAACACTTCAGTCTAACACCTATTTTTAGCTTTTTTCTGGGTTTAAAAAACTTGCATATGCGCGCAGGAGAAACATGACAATAATAAAGGATGAAAGTGAATACGGTGACGTAGGAAGTAAGTGGCGAGAGAGGAGAGAAAACAAAAGAGGAGAGGAGAGAAGAGGACTGGGACTCAGCGTAGAGAATGAGAACAAGGTTAGCGTGAAGGGCGACTGAAACGGGGGAAAGAGCAGAATTCAGATCAAGAGGAGAGGGTGTGGAGAGAATTGGATGGAGAGATTAAATGAAGAAAAAAGGAAATATGAGGAACAGCAGAGAGAAAGAGTCAAGTGAGTGTCTGTGGGACAGAAAGAAAGAAAGCTGGACATGGAGCTCTTTCACATGCAAAATGCTGCCTCTTCTGCAGAGGAGTGTCCAGCTTTAGATCTGGAGGGCCCTCCAGCCCCTGTGGCTCTACTCCACTGAGTCAGCGTCATCAATTAGTACATTTCCCGCCAGATGCCAGCCACGTGAAACCATACCTGGAGTCTGTGCCTATGCCCTTTCCTCTAGAAGTGCCCACTCGGCCACTTTCACGGAGAGAAAGATGTGGGTGGAAATGGATATGGATCATCAGCTAATTGGACACAGTGTAATGGGAGAGAGGGCAGGACAGGGAGCTGAGGCGCCAGTGTGTAAAGTCAGGTTGGCACACTCGTTAAATATGGAAATGTACACACACGCACACACACATATTGCACTCCAGGGGACACAAAGTTGCCAAGGCTGCCTGGAATGGACAAGCTAATCTCTGGGGGACAATGCAGCCTTCTTCATCTGGACAAAACAAAATGAGTGAGCGGGAGAATGTGAAAGAGATAGACAGGGATGAGAGAGAAGGAGAGAAGAAGAGGGGTGGGGGAGAGAGGGGGTGGGGGGGTGGAGAGAAAAGGGTTAAAATCAGCCCGGAGGGGAGTAAACTGGACCGGACAGTACAGAGTCTTCACACTACTTCAAAGGTGCAGTGGAAGCATGGTTGTAGGAGCTGGAACTCATTAGGATCCAAGAAAAGTGGTTCAGCTGGAAGTCAAGCTAAGAATTAAACATGAGTGAAGGAGCTGGGGGAAGAAAAGAGAAGGGGTGGTGCAGACTGCAAGGGGAAAGAGAGAGGGAGAGAGAGAGAGAGAGAGAGAGACAGGAGGGGAGCGATTCACCTTGTTCTCTGATCAGAGGACAGAATATAGATTAGAGAGGCAGAAGAAAGAGAGAAACACTGAGAATAAAAAATAGGGAGAGTCAAAGGAGTCAGACTGCAGGACACAGACACAATGGAGGGTGAGCATAAGGAAACACAGACGCAGGCTGGTGACTTTGCAGCTGGTGCGGACCATCAAGTTCATTTAAGGTTGTTGGTTGGACTGTGACTCAGGGCTGTTGTTGCCCCGCCTGCACCACACACCTCATCCTCCACTCTCCCGTACTTAGAGAGTTTCAATCTGTTTCTCCGTCCATACGGTAGAATTTTAAAACGGTGTTTGTTAAGAGAAAGCTGACTCAGCACATATAAAGTTTGACTGAAGTTTTGGTTTTACCCATGAAGTTGCACATTCACATGGGACAGGAGCCACAGTCTTTAATGGCAGAACTTCTGAAGCTCCGGCAGCCGCCAGAAGGCTGGAAAGGCACGTTGGGTAACGTTGGGCAAAAAAAAGTCAGATTTTCAAATTTCCTAAAAAAAAATTAAAAAAATGTGGGTGTGGGATGTCTCAAACAAATTTCAGCTAAAAATAGTGATATTTCATCAAATCACTTTATTCGACATGTCTCATCTAAAATGTGGCCAAAATGCATTTGCACAAACTGAATCTAAATTCTCTTCTCAGCACAACTGGGAATAAACTTGTTTTTTCTTTTTCAAGTGTGTTACTCAAATGAAATGTTTAAGTTTTATAAATCTATCTTGGACTTCTGTCTACATATTTGTGTTTACACTTGTGTAGAAAGCTCAGCCAATATGGCCTGTGTTCTCAGGACTTCATACAGATGCAGGTCCCCAGAGTCAGAACAGAACTGGGCAAAAGACTGTTAAATGTTCTTCCTAACGTCTACCTGGAACGATGTTCTTGTAACTCTGGGGGAATTCAAGTCAATTTTAAAAGACAGAGAAATAAGCTCAATTGGACCTTGTGATGCTCTGTGTAATCTTGTCAGCCAACTCTTGTTTTTCTTGACTGTATTTTATTTGCGTCTTGTGTGTTTGGCGTAACCATTTAGATTTTGTGCTTCTGTCTTGGCCAGGTCACTCTTGGAAAAAAGGTTTTAAATCTCTTATTTACGTGGTTAAATAAAGGATATTGCATTGTAAGTTCTCCCAACTTCTAGCCATAATTGTGGTGCAAAACATAAATATTGCAGTGAAAAACAAAGCCATAGTAAAATGTTAGGGGAGCAGAAAGACGCCCTAAAACTGCTTGATGTTCAGATGTTTGAAGGCCTGCGGCACAGTTTGTGCTTAAACCATGCAGATGCTTATTTGTATGCATAATATCTATAAATATCTTCTTGTGCATGAGAATGTGCCCACTTCAGAACCACTTCTGACCACGCCTACCATCAAATCCTCTTTGGTACACAGGTGCGATCCTAAATTACAGACACACAAACCGACTTCACAGTCGAGCACGTAAACACAACAGATAGACTGTAAACTGTCGTTGCTGAAGATCTGCATTTTCATTTTCATTTGGAAAACAAGGTAATCATCTCTGTCAGAATGAATCTGTGCCACTATTTGTCTTGTTTGTTCAGCGCTGCATTACCGAGCACCTGTAGCGCCGTATGAGAGATCCAGACGATCCGTTTCAGCAAGCATTCATAATGAACTGTCACGTTCGGTGTGGAGGATAATTCCACTTTTGCTTTTTAAGCAAAAATAGAAAACACAGGAAATAAAATGTTTTGTTGAATTTGTCATTTCAATTTCCATTTTTTCCTTTTTTAACAACGAGTGTGGAACCACTAGAAACGTAGAACATGGTGCAAAATACAATAAAACTAGTAACAGTGCAGGAACACATAAACTGAGACCCTCCCACAACCTACTCACAGGACACTACAGCATCTAGCTTCATTGTCTGTCATGTTTGTGCTCTTTATATCTTTCACAGTTGTTCACACTTTTGTCCACAACATGTAACTGTACATTAAGGGTGCTGGGAGTCAAAGGGATGTGGATGACCTTATTTGGTAGAGGAGTGAATCAGCAGAGGCCCCACGATACCATATTAATGCGATTTTGAGCAATTTGCGATATGGTGAGTATTGCAATACAATAGATTGCGTTTTAAGTGTTGAACTGCATTTTGTGTCAACAAAATTAAATTCACTCAAGAATTGTTTTGTCAAATGAAATAATCTAACTTTAGTCTTTTTATTTCTCCACAATGAGAGTCAAACCCACAGACTGACCAACAAAGTATTCAGCCAAACTGAACTGAACTGATATCAAACATGTATGGACGACAACAACTGCAGCATTTTATCAAACTTTCCTCAACTTAAAGATTCACTGCCTTAAATTTTTTGTGATGCGTATAGATTCCTTAGAACTTCTAGTTTCATGTGATGTGTCTCTCCAGTATATTTCAAAAAGTGAGTCCGCTACGGCCTCTGGCAAAAAGAATACAGATTGTTGCTAAAGCAAGCTAATTGTAGCTTGTTGGTGCTAAATATCCATACTTGCGGCCATGAATCGATATAAAATTGCCATGCAAAATATCGCAATGCTATGCTGTATCGATATTTTCCCCTACCTCTAGTATTTGGCATTCTGGGTGCATTTCTGTATGTTAATAAGCCTATACGTGCACAAGCTGTATGCAGAAAAAATGTAATATGTCACTGTTGTATGCATGAAGGAGTGGGTACATATGTTGGTACTACTAACTTGTTTTTATAGACAGTTCTTAACGGCACCTACACACAATGTTTACTAATCACATTACACAACTGTCTGTCTTATAATGGGATGACGTGAAGTTGTTGTGGTTTGCATACTGCATGAGCAATCAGCGACAGGCTGTCATATATTATGGGACATTTCACAAGGAGGAATCTGTGACAGGTCTGTCTGGTCTCCAGTCTATAAAACTTAGTGTGTGTGTGTGTGTGTGTGTGTGTGTGTGTGTGTGTGTGTGTGTGTGTGTGAAGAGTTAACATGTGAGACAGGGTGTTCTCCAAAAATGTATGTTCGCAAGAAGCTAGAAAAGTTTAGTGCTAATTTGCAGTGAAAAGAAGGTAAATAAATAATTTTGCGATGAAAGCAGGTAGCTGCCTACTTGTGTTGTGGCTGGACAAGGAAATGGTTTTACTTAATTTTATTCAAATAACTGAAATTCTTGGGTGTATTCATTATGATAGAAACTCTATTTTTGCTCATTTATTCCGATAGAGACTATTATGTAGAAAGTAAATTATCTGGGGCTTGCATCGGCAAGCTGCAGATCTGATTATTACAGAGATTTTTTTGTGCAAGCCTATTTTTGTATGTGCAAAACATGCATTTCTTTATTTTTCCTATATGAAAATTCTTCTTTTAAAGAATGTCCTTTTGCACTAACTATGTGCAGTATGTGATCTTCCAACCTATCTTTGTTTCAGTTATATAAGTACACTTACATGTACCCAGTATTACATAGACACTGGTGATATTTTTATAAAAATACCAGATAAATGCACCCTATCTGGACGTTATGATACTGTTTAATGGGAGTTTATCAGCACTTATCATCCCATAAGTATAGGTAAGTAGGGGCCTACTCTACCTTCTAGTAAGTTGTTATCAGCCCATTCAGTGGCCTGCCTGCTCCATCTTCTAGCAGGTCAAATACATTGTTATCAGTTCATTCAATGCCCGGTTGCTGTTTTTATCATATTCCACTTTCAGTTTTGTTCGGTTTAGGCCCCTAAAAAGGCTGCAGTTTGGTCCGGTTTAGGCTACAAAACTCGTACATCACATATTTGTGTTAACATGACACAGAAGTTAAGTGACATTACTTCAAATAATATTATTTTTTAACATGGGACACAAACCCCAGTCTCCTGGGTGAATGTCCTGGGTTTCTTTGACCTTCTCACACACCTGAAAAGTGACTTTTCATACTTTATACTACCGTGCTTCCCCTTTTGCTTTCACACTCGTCACACGTCAATTCTTCCTTGGCTTTGTTAAAAAATATTATGGCCACAAGATTGGCGCCACCAACAACAATATATTGTCTATTGAATGGGCTGATGACAACCTACTAGAAGGTGGAACAGACTATTTGCCCATTCTTACATTAGAGGTGTAGGAAAAAAATGATTAAGCATACTATTGTAATATTTTGCGTGGCAATATTGCATCAATTCATGGCCGCCCGGCGCTTGGCATGCTGTCAATATTTTTGGCTTTTTTACTTTAGGAATATACTAGAGATACTGGTAACTAGAAAATCTTCCTCTTAAAAGGAATGTATAGGCACCATGCACATCAGGATATTGTGTCGGGAAGTTGTCGAAATAATGCTGCAAAGTTAGGTTTCATTTAATTTCATTCAAAAAAATTTCAGAGCAGTGAAGCTTAAAATTGAGGAAAGTTTGATAAAATGCTGCAGTTGTTGTCATCCATACATGTTTGATATCAGCTCAGTTCAGTTTGACTGAATACTTTGTTGGTCAGTCTGTGGGTTTGACTCGTTGTGGAGAAATAAAAAGACTGAAGTGAGATAAATAGACTTCTCTTATTTGACAAAAAAAATCTTGACTGAATTGAATTTTGTGGACACAAAATGCAGTTAAACAGTTAAGTCTAAAAAATATATATATTGTACCACAATACTCAACATATTGCAAAATGCTTAAAATCGCAATAATATTGTATTGTGACTCAAGTATCATGATAAAATCGTATCATGGGGCCTCTGCTGACTTACACCTCTTACTTACATAAAAAAAAAAAAACTTCTATTCAATAGGCTGAACATGACCAAACCAGCTGATAAATGATGAGCAGTATGTTATAGCTTATTAAACTTTTTAAAAATGAACAGACAAGCATTTTTACTATACTACCACTCTGGAGCCTGAACTGCAGAGTGTTACTCAAAGGCACCTTCGCAGAGTTGATAACATCTAATCAGCACCTATAAAGTTTAAGGCTTAAAATGCTTAAAAAGTGAAAATCAGATGATAAGCGACGCAGATAGAAAGACAGATATTTTTGGACCAATCAGGTGTTGTACTTACAGGATATGGCTGCACACACACACACACACACACACACAGACACAACCACACACTTCTCTTGTGTCTCACTCACCCTTTCCCACTGTCTCTCCTTGTTGAGCAGAATGATGACCAGCTTGGGGTGCATCTGGTATCCGTCCTCACTGAACGACAGATTACGCCCCTCAAACGTCACATTCATCAGGTACCTGTAGAGGAAAACATCAAGGAGAGAGACAGAGAGAGAGACTCATTGAGACATGTATCACTTCCTGAAAAATATCTCTGTCAGTGGCACCTCTCAACTGTTGTATTTGCTCTATACATCTATATCATGACTCAATTCCTCCCAAAATTAAAGTTTCATGGTGTGTCAATTTATCTTTTAAGCATTTATCTTTTCAGACAAACCCACTGACATTACACAAATTCATCATCTGCCAGGGAACAGCTAGCAGCCAATGGCTAAGAAGGGTTTTCATAAATAGATGAACATACATTAGTCATCAGCTGCAGACAGACACTTGAGCAAAACAGAAGTGATGATTTTAAGTCGGGACGAAGGAAAAATAATTACAGAAAATTATCTCTCCAATCATCCCAGGTTCAATGTGTCCTCCCTTATTGATGTGATATTAAAGGAATGATTCTATATACTGGGAAATATGCTCATTTGCTTTCTGGTGCAGAGAAGGATGAGAAGATTGATTATACTCTCGTATCTGTCCATCATAGACTGTATAAAAGAAGTTGATGTCGCCACTGTGATATCACAAAGACCATAAACTCATTAGGAAAATGTTTAATGAGGCAAGAAACCGAGTGAGAAGTAGGATCATTTTCTAATATACTTCTATAGGCGTGTTTCCATTAGGTACTATTTTACCTCTAGTGAGCTGCTATGGGTGTGGCTCGGGAGAGAGGATCCACCCAACTTCACAGGTTAGCGGCTCAGAAAGTACCTGCCTCGGGTAGGTACTTTCTGAGCCACTACTAACTAGTCGATGCTGATTGGATACGGTTGAAGGGGGATATGACGTGAGTAGAACTCGACACAACCATAACATAACAGCGCCTTTTTAAAAAAGAAATAAGCAGAGCAGACTGAGACGACAGAATCAAGAACAAGAAACTAAAGAAGACAAGACGATGTTGATGTCTCGACTGTTTGGACTTGCCGCGTCGGTCTGTTGTCAGCGTCGTGTCACTGATGTCACGGTCAAAATTGTTGCTGAATAATCATGTAAGTGTCGCTGCTACAAAAGTACCTGTATGGGAACAGAGGCTGAGTGGAGGAAACTAGTGGGCGGAGCCAAAACACTCACCCGCTTTACAAAAAGTACTCAGTGGAAACACGCTTTAGAAAGAAATCAGGTTTAAAGAACCTCCACATTAACTTCACTTTTCAGACCCCGCTTGTTATCCGGCGGCAACCTCTGAGCAGGGAGGTAAACCAGGAAGTGCCTTAAACCTGCATTCTACCAAAAATTCCTGCAGGGGGCGCTAAATTTGGCTGCAAAAAAAATGAGAAAACTTCTCATTTGATTTATTACCTCAGAATTTCTTTTAGGACACTATCGTCTCAATCACTAGTAAAAAATCTTCTTCAAGACAATTTGATGTTAATAGTTCAAATAAAATATATTTCCAATGAGAAGAAAATAGAAGATAAAGAATTATATGATTTGGGGCGTGGCTAGTGTTGATTGACAGGTCACTAACAAGGCGAGCCGTCATCAGGAGAGAAGCAGAGCAATGCGTATCCACGGCAACGTGTCAATAAAGTTATATATAATGTAAATGGATATAAAAAAGGACGTTTACTGTTTTGGTCTCATAACTTTGACCCTTTCACTGTATTTTTACTTAATGACAGTTTATTTGAACGTTTTGTTCAGTAAAAATGTCTTGTTCAGGGTTTGGTTGGACTATCAGACACTCCAAGGAGTCGCTGGTCAGTTTTCTGAGGTGAGTAATATACATTTTGTTTTGTTTTTTGCCAAAACTAGCATCCCAGACAATGCTCCAGTTAATGCTAACATGAATCAGTCAGGTTGAGGTGTAGAGAGGCTGTAGTCAGTGTCGTCAGATGCCTCTCACTCCTCCACAGTCCAAATATGGTCTGCTCCCCGTATCGGAAACAAGATGGCAACGCAAGATGGCGACGAGTGTAACGCTGAACTCAAAGCTTCCAACGGGCCACAAACCAATGGGTGACGTCACAGTGACTACGTCAATTATTTATATACAGTCTATGCTTGTTATCCATTAAATATGAAGCGACAGCCAGTTAGCTTAGCTTAGCGCAAAGTTTTGGGGGAAAAGCTAACTTAGCTCTGTCCAACTAAACAGTGACCAATCACAGCAGACTGAGCATTTTAGGGAGGGGCGCTTAAAGAGACTAAAACTGGGCGTTTCAGGCACAGTGTGAATAAAGGTATATTCAGATTCCTTCTTTGAAGATTAAACATGTAAATATGTTTTAGTAGAAACCCAAAATATAAGTATGAACCTGAAAATTAGCATGATATGTACCCTTTAATTAGTGAGCTGAGGAGGTGCTGGTTGGTGGGTTTTTTACCTTCAGACAGAAGTTTTTCCCTGTTTCCAGTCTTTGTGCTAAGCTAAGCTAACTGCCTTATGTGTCCCTGGCTGGATGTGTTTTTTTGAATAACGGACTCCATCTTATTGTTGTGATAAAAAGTTAAACACTAAATGCATCGTCATCTTCATATCTTCATGTCAGCAAAAAGAAATGCAGTATATAATTAAATTCCATTTCTCAAGTGTGACCTAAATATTGAATTTGAAACCATTGCTTGGACAGCTTTGGAAATTGTACACACACACACCCACACACACACACACACCATCATCATCATCATCATCATCATCATCATCATCATCATCATCACCATCGTTTTTTATATTGAAATTGCACTTTAAATACACAAATTAAATCTCTCAAAACAATGTATTTATTATTTCATCATTTATATATATATATATATTTTAAATCTAGCTGGACACATGGATGATTTGACAAAAAATAAATCTTTGAAATTGCTTAAGATTTGGTTATATCACCTATAAATCGACCAAGTCTTGGTGTGCTCCATTGATAAATCATGAATTGCGCTCTGAGGGGGTGAGGAAACGAGGCACAAAAATATGCAATGCAGCTTATGTCTGGCCTTAAATTTAACATTAAAAAAGCACTATATAACACAGCAGCAGCAGCTTGTCAGATCACTGACTGTTGGTGTGTATTTGTGTCTTGCTCTGTGTGCCGGCTTCAGTTGGTGTGTTTGTGTGGCAGAGAAAGAGAAACTGAGAGAAAGCAGCATTGTTTCTGTCAGGTGAAATCATTTCAACTCCCTTCAACTAAACACAACACCCACACACACGCACACACAGCGACACTCAACACTGTATTCTCTTGCAGTGATTATGGTGAATGTGCGTGGGAGTGTGTAAGTGTGTGTATATGAGAACAGGAATGTTTATGTCAGGTGAACTCAAATCACTTCACTGTCATCCCACAGAGACACACACACACGCACACGCACACACACACACACACGCACACACACACACACACACACACACACACACACACACACACACACACACACACACACACTGAGTGAATCTCTTAACTCTTTCACTCCCTCACCCTTTGCTCTCTCTTCTTTCCTCTCTCTCTCTGACTGTTTCCATGGAAACACTGCCTCAAAACCGTGCACACCATATATATGTAGATGAATATATAAATAACAAAAAAAAATGTGTATGTGTGTATCGGACTGGCTTGGTGCCAGTGTATTGATGGGGTGTGTAAACAGTGGACTGGGTCATGTATCACATGATCAGCAGCAGAACCAGTGTGTCTTGAACCAGCATCGTTTTCTTCAGGAGAGAGTGATGAAGCTCAGCCTCACTGCAGCTCTACCTTCACGCTACACACCACCACTTCACTGCTGCACTCAAAAATCCCTATCTGACCTTTTAGCTGGAATAGATCAAACCAGGAGGCTTAAACCTGAAGGAAAAATATAGTTGAATTAAACATTTTATTGGTTTCTTCACATCTATCTATGTATTTATGCAGGTCCTATGATCACAGAGTTACTTAGAGCCATTACTCTAATGCCGTCGTCCTTACTCTATTTCCTGTATTAAATATTGATGTTTTCAATGGGCTGTGATGAGCAGAATCATCCAGCATCATAGCGTCTCATGCAGCCCCATGTGTCCAGCTAACCGCCCCATCCTGTAGAGCCTTGGCACTGATACAAAGTGCACAGAATCTGCTGCATAAATCATAAGCCATTTACAAAATGACATGACGCCGCGCCCCCTTTAATCTTTACTGAGCAAGCCATTGTTACGTGCAACAATGTGGGGGCCTTTGTGTGTGTGTATACGTGTGCGCACACGTTGATAGCAGTAACGGAGTGAAACACAAGCATATGTGTGTTGCTATGGCACCCACAACCACTGTGAGTTCCAAGCCAATCTGCTGTGTTACTATGGTAACGGTAATCTCGCAGAGGGTGGGAGGGAGAGAGAGAGAGAGAAAGAGAGAGAGAGAGAAAGAGAGAGAGAGAGAGAGAGAGGTGGGATTCAAAGAAAAAGAGGGAGGGGATGGGACATATTACTACTAGACTGCAAAGCTCTCTTTTCCGCTTCGTCCATCACTTTGTGTTTACAGGAAGGCACTTTATGACCACTTTCACTTTCTGTCACCTCCTCTGAACTTCCTGCACCACTAGCAGTCAAACTGGACACACATGTGCCTGCACACACTTCAACAGTGAGTGTTTACTCAGCATTGATGCTATTTTTCACATTCATAGGGGTATTATACAGCACATCCACGTCTGGAAGCTGCCAATTCAGTCCTCTTATGAGCCAGGACCGGTTGGGTGTCAAACCTCTAAAGCCCCAAAGTAATGATGGATTTGAAAAGCAAATTTTCGTTAAAACTTTTTCTTAAAAAATTTTTTAAAAATCACCCAATTCAAACCATTTATTCTAGACACAAAGTGTAAAAACAGGCATTATCTTCGGATTTTTACCATCACAACGGTCCTCAAATGGATCATATATGATGAACGCTTCCTTCAGTAAAAAATAACACAATCTAAGCTTAAATTAGAATATTTTGTCAAAATCACATAAAATAAAATAAAATAGAATTTATTCATAATAATTATATTGTTTCATTTAAAATTCTGTTTCAGTGGAACTTTGATGACTGAGGCTGTTTATCCAGGGGACAAGAGGGGTTGTAAGTAGAGGTTGTAAAAATGTCAATAGTTTAATATGTATAGCATGTGGAGCACCGTCTTTTACATTTGTGGTGTTACAAATATTGGGATAACAATGGAAAAATGTTGTGTATACAGATATTCTTTTTTGCATGTACATTATATCGTAAAATAACTTAAACTTTAATTACTTTCATTTATGGCATAGCGATTTTTATACTGCTTGATAAAAATCTTCTCAGTTTTCTTCCTACTTCTGGCCATGATTGTCTGGTTACCATAGAGGTGCAGGACTTATATATTGCATTAAAAAAAAAGAAAAAAAGCAGGGTGGGGGTGGCTGCAGTGAGTAAAATGTGCAAAAAACGCCCTGAAACTGCTTGGGGTTTGTAGGGTTAACTACCCTGCTGAAAACTGGATGACAGATCCACTGCCAGAGACACAAATAAATGTGAACTCAAACCTACACCCCCTTTATCTATTTTCTACAGCTACTGTATGTGTCATGAGATGGCAATACGTACCGTGCATGCTAAGATCGCTATGCACACATGAACATCCACCCACTAAACCCCCCTTGTTTTGATATCCTGTTGAACCCGTCGGTTTCCAGCTCGAGCTCGTCTGTGACAGTAACTCAGCCATACTGTACACCAGGTGAATTGATATTCAAACAGCAGCAGCAGCAGCAGCTGTCTCCACCTGCTGAACGAAAGCGAGTGACACTGACCGGACTCTACGGTAACAATTTCCCCTCCATTAACTAGCTCATATTTTTGCAGCCATTTCAATGAATCTTTCCTCTCCATTTTTTTTTTTAATTTGCGGAGAATCCTTGCCTTTGTAAATCAGAGCAGCTTAGTGCAACACACACACACACACACACACTCACACACACTTGCCATGCTAACTCCATGCCCTGACACAGATACGTTTTAGCGCATGTTCTCGTGTGAATAATGCAGGAGTTGTGTGAAATATTGATAAGTCAGTTTTAATAAATTAACCCTGACATGAATTAGTCATGACTTACACTCCTTAGCAATTACTGTGGTGCAATGTACTTATTGGGTTTGTAGAAGAGGATTCTATATGGAGAATAATAACATGTCCCATACGGCAGGAAAGAAAAATACTGTAGATTTCCTGCATGCACACTTGGGGTATACAGTGTGAATGTGAGGGGAGGTGAGAACTTGTTGTGTGTGTGTGTGTGTGTGTGTGTGTGTGTGTGTGTGTGTGTGTTTGCACATGTATTCATCTAGTTGTATCCATGTGTAGACAGACATGGGACCTGAATGTGTAAACAGTGTAATAAATTGTGCTAATGGGAAGAGAGCAGAGAGAGATGGCAAGAGAGGATCAACATACAGAAAAGAGAGGAAAGGATGGAGAACATCTGATTTATTTCTGACAAATGATCGACAGCACCTAATAAAAAGTTATCATAATGAAATTCATTTAAAACGGTAGGCCCTCTATGGGAGCCCTTTAAATTATTTTTTTGACAATACAGGACAGCACTGGCTCACAAACGGTCATTTAATTTACCACATTTAAGCCCAGTTTTATTTCTCCTTTTTAATGATGCAGGGTTCATGATGAAGCGTCTAATGGTTATTAAAAGTGACACCCACCACTGCTAACTGTATAGTTTGGTTCTCTGGCCTCCTTTTTTAAAACATCTATCCAAGTTAAACCTGTGTGCAGTCTTACAAGAGAGTACTTTTGTAATATTCAAGTGTCATACTTTTCTATCACTTCCAGTTGGCTAGAAAGTGTCTCAGCTATCTTCTGTCTCATGCATGATGCATGACAATTTCATCTTGGGGAGCCGACTGGAGAAAAGATGGCTGAACTCAAACTTGTGATACAGAATTTAGATTTAGAAATTTACAGGAAAACACAGATTATTTCCAGGTTATTTTAATCTTTTAGTGTTTCCATGACTGGAAAATCAGTGTCCAGGTTTTCCAGGAGACGTGGATACCCTGAGACTGGAACTGAAGCCATTCTCTCTTCAAAGCCACCAGACTTCATTGACAAAAACAGTAAATTTGCACCACACTGGTACTGCTCAACTAAAGCTGCCTTGGTAGTTTGTTTTATGTGACTTTGGTGCATCTAACTAACTCTTTAAAACACCAAAATCACATACATTTGGGTGGCTAAGTACATTGCTTAACTTCTAAGCACGTACTCCTGCCTGCTTCTCCAAAGTGGGGGTGTGCCGACTGCCATCTACTGTAGGAAATACACTAAATATGGGTAACCACCAGATTTAACCACACTTAAAAAAAAAACTAAAAAAAAATATCCTTTAAATAGAGTGGGTCCTCTACATTTCAGATATAACCAATAAAACACTTGAAGCAAAATTATTCTTCTCTTGTTTTTCATAGTTTTGAGCATTTTTAGAAAAAACAGAAACTTCAAAAGCCCTTAAGGGCTAACTTAACTTTAAAAAATCAAGAATTATAACAGCCTACAGAAGAAGGAATTGGGGGGGAACAGGGAAGCAGTAACAGGCAGAAAAAAAGGGAAAATATGGTGATAGAAATAGAAAGAGAGGCAATGATTATGAGATATTTAAAACTACAGAAAAGTAGAGAACTCAATGAACTTGGCAGAGAAAAAAAAAAAGACAGAGACGGAGTGACAAAAATAAGGAGCAGAAAGAGGGAAGAAGGAGAAGAAAGAGGGCAGGAGCATCCTGACCTAGTTCCAATCAAGCCCCGTCACAAACAGGTACCTTTTTAACGCCTCCCACTGGTGTGCCCCATAAACACACTCAACTGGCCTTTATAGACTCGGTCTGAAACAGCAAGAGGCACACACACACACACACACACACACACACACACACACAGGTGGACACAGTGTCCATTGGGCTGCCACACACTCATCCCTCAATAGGGTCAAAATGCTGCTTTAGAGTGTACTGCACGCACACAGCAGAGCACACACACATGCAAACGCACAAACACACACAAACACACTCTATTGAAAGCCTCAGTGGGGCCACAGAAGTTCAAAAATGTCCACAGAGCTTAAAAGCACTTGACACCTTTCCAACTCCAAGCTCATTTGGAACCTGTCCACGTCTGGCAAGGTCAGGGCCACTGTTGTCAAACTCATGATTCTCACACTGTTGTGTATTGCTCACCAGCGGCCTCTCGTTCCATCTCTCCCTCACTGTCTTTTTGCTCTGTGTGCTTTGCTCTCTTCTTCTTCTTCTTCTTTCTGCTATCTTCATTTGTCAGGCTCATACTGTTGCATTAGCTGGAATGTCACAGTGCTGGCTACTGTGGACTTAATTTACTTAGTGGAGAGACGCGTCCTTCTCTTGTGGTATTCTACGAAGCTCAAAGGGCCAGACAAGGAAATGCTAAGCAGAGAGGGATCGGCATAATGTATGGCTTATAAAGTCAAGTAGATGACCGTGACCGTACAGCAATTCTTCAGCAGACTCTGAAATGTAAACTAGATATGATTTACATACTTCCATGCATCTCTTACTGGCCTAACCCGTTTGTAATCTCCAAGCTTGAAAGGCATTTGATGTGTGATCGAAACTACAAAGTCATGTGTGATCATCTCCATTAGTCACAATCCAGACTAGAAATAAGTATCAGACTGGGACACACAGTTGGAGAGTCCCAAAGCTGTCCCGCAAATTTAACTCCGTTCAGTGTGATTTGGCACGTATGTACTCGCTCATAATATGCAGCATTTCACAAAGCTGACAAATGAATGATCGACAAGTGTCATCCTCCTTCCTCCCTCCATTCCTTCAACACCTGCTGTTCTGCTTCAGATTTTCAATCTCAATTTTAAACTTCAAGTTTTCTAATGTGGCGGCTGTTCTGGGGAAAAGAAAAAAAAAACTCTCCTGTCTGTCTCGGATTAAATCTGAAGTGAAAAATAGGCCAAGCAGTTCCTGAGTCATGCTCACTCTACAGCTAAATAGTTGTTCTTCATGAGATTTCTGAAAGCAAGAAAGTTATCGTCTAAACCAGTGATTCTCAACCAGGGAAGACTTTTATCCTGCGGGTTACTACTGCCAGGGGGTACCAAGAGGAGACCTCAGAGTCTGAAAAATGAAGCCAATGATGATTTGCCTTAAAGCTGCATTCCTTCTAATGACGACAGGGCGACTTCACTTTGCTGCAAAAAGAAGTCAGATTGTATAGAAGTATATGAGAAAAGAGAGGCATAAGAATCACTTATCCATTACACTGTGTGCATTTAAACAGCTATAAACTTGTTTTTGGGTGTCAGTGTATTCGTCTTTGACCCTTTCACGGTGTGTTTTTAGTTCATGAGAGTTAGCACCTTGCTAACTGAGTCAGGTAGCTGGTTACTTAGCATCTTCCTCCGAAGCTCTACCCTCGCATTCACATAAGTAAAATAGCTAGAAGTAGTAGAAGCTAGGGGTTAAATAATTAGCAAGAAGTAGAAGCTAGGAGTTAAATAGTTAGCTAGAAGTAGTAGAAGCTAGGGGTTAAATAGTTAGCTAGAAGTAGTAAAAGCTAGGAGTTAAATAATTAGCTAGAAGTAGAAGAAGCTAGGAATTAAATAGTTAGCTAGAAGTAGTAGAAGGAGCTAGGAGTTAAATAATTAGCTAGAAGTAATTGCCTCTCCAAGTGGTTGTAGAATACAAACTTGACCAACACACCCTAAAATACTGAAGGTTAAATTTTATAAAAATATTGTAACATCTAGGCTTGGTGGGTACCTGTTTTTTCATACCCCCACACCTTTGCGATATTTCACCAGAGTATACAGTATATGACAGTATTTTTGTCTGTGTTTATCTTTCATCTATTCATCCATTGATTCACTTAGTAGTGAACCAACCAGGCAGTGGGAGCATCCACCCCGCCAACCAAGCAGCCAGCAAGCCAGGCAACCAGCCATTCATTCACTTTCTAGTATATAGACTGTAGGCCAAATGCTAATCTCTTGATTGAACACTTGAAGACAAAGGTTATCACCAAACAAATTTAGTTAAGGCAGCGAGGGGCGAAAGGATCTTAGCAGCGCTCGCAACTGATCTAATCATCAACACAGCTAAGTTGATTATAAAACTGCAGGTCTGGAGCGCAGACAATGGCTGGGGAGGAGCAGGAACGAGGAGAGGAGAGGAGCGGAGAGGAGAGGAGAGGAGAGGAGAGGACAGGCGAGGAGAGGAGAGGAGAGGAGATCAGCACTCGGTAGAAGAGAGTAAAGTGGAACAAAGCAGGGTAGAGAGCAGATGTATAAAAGCAGACCATGGCAGAACAAAGGAGAAGACTACAGGGCAAGAGAGGACAGAGAAGAACATGACGGAGCCGAGCGGAGTAGAGAGACGCACAGAAAAGACCAGAGTAGAGTTGAGAAGAACAGAGCGGTGCACGGCGGACCACAGCGAGGCACACACACCAACAGAACAGGGGAATTGTATTCTGGGGCAACAGCAGCTGCCATAAATTCCACTGTTATCTCAAAGCAGTAAGCAGCGGTAAAACAAATGCAAAGCTTCAGAGAGGAGTGAACAAGCAGAGACAGGGGTTGAAATGACATCTAAAGAGTTTACTGGAACGGACAACAAAGCTTTGCAGCCTTAGTGCAGGATGCAGTTAAGCTCGGAGCATGAGCGGAAAAATTATCCACCCTCGTACACGGTGCAATCCGAAAAGGTGTGTTTCTAAAGTAGGTTTCTGTTCTCCCCTGCTGCTGCACGAGTCTGAATATTAATGACACCCATGTGTATAATGCATTATAAACATACTTATAATGCATTATTATCTGCTTATTGCAATGGATAATTATAGGTATACATACCATACACTATTGTACTGATTCTTTGGACAAAAAATACAATATTTGCTGATATCGCATAGTCCACCATTCCGAGATTTAGTTTTGATTCAATTCAGGGGCCTGTGATTGATATTAGATGATATCATATGCCAAGTTAACACATTAGTTACATATATAAACTCACTAAAACTGTCTTCCAGACATTTAAATGTAAAGCCATCCATTCTTGTTAAAAAAAACAAAACCAATATGAATTTCAAAGTAAAGGTGTGTCTTATGACGAAAATATGTATTGACATTTTTACTTTGTATCGATGATATTGGATCGTTGGTCAGATAATTATAAGCAATCGTAAGTATTCATAATGCCTTATAATAGTTGTGACATTGTAAAGCATTTTATGGTGACTTATAAGGTCACGTATTGTAATAATTCATAATTGCTGGTCACAGAATATTTTGCAAGGGATCATGGTGTATTATAATGTCATAGTTGTAATAGAATAAATGATTTATAAATCATTATAATTGCTGTTATAATGCATTATAAAGTGATTACAGGGTTAAGGTAAGGAGTTACCCTAACTCTTTAATGCATCATAACTATGCTTATAATGCATTATAGACAAGGGCTTGCAATATCAACGCCAGTCTGTGACCATCAATTATAAAGAATATTGATAGTTGATCTTATAAGTCACTATAAATTGCTTTATAATGTGCTATGGTTATTATTGTAAAGCATTATGGATATTTAGTGTGTGTGAGTGTTTATAACTACAACCTCAATTCCAAAAATGTTGGAACACAATAAGAAAAACAGAATGCCTCAAATTCATTATTCAGCGTATATTTATAACAAACGTTTATCAATTTGAACAGAAAATATACTGTCTTTGTACATTATTATGTTGAATATATGTCACAAAGGATTAGAAAATTATTGCATTCTGTTTTATTTATGTTTCAGACAATGTCCCACCTTTTATGGAATCAGGATTATATAACTATACAGTGTTATAAGCAGATTATAACATTATACGTTTGTTTATAATAAAATATAGCAAGGGGCTTTATAGAAATTGTTACCAAACTATAGAGCAAAAAGAGATTTATATGTTTCTATATGTCTGTCTGAATACAAGTGGGAGTCAGTGTGAGAGGGTTCAATATGTATTTCACTTTGTGAGTGCTGCTATTCAATCCCCCTGAAACCATACAAGATTTTTCTAGCAGCAACCAGACTGGTGGCCTAGAAGGACAACTCCTTAACACACACAAACACACACAAACACTCCGCAATACATCCACACACACATCTGGCCTTCATGGTCTCCCTTTAGCACAATAAAAACACACATACCCACACACAGCTACAGATACACACACACAGAGTGGCAAAGGGGTGAAACTGCTTCTGAATAAAATACTGTGCTGAGCTCTGGAGCACAGCACGACAGGGGCTAGTGTTCGTCGACTCAAACGCCATTGGGACCAATTAGGCAGCGCGCAGAGCAAAGCGCCGCCGAACGCTGCGCTTCACAACCAGTTCAAAAGGCCTGCTGCTGCGACGGACAGCTGAGGGGGTGGGGTTGGATTTTCCTGAGGAAGGGGGCATGTGAAGGGGGTGTTTGTGTGTGTAGGGTATTATTACATGGGGGGAGGATGATCACAGTATGCAGGGGATGAAGGTGCATGTGTGCGTTTTGTGTGTGTGTGCCAGCATCTGCTGCGTCCGTGGTTGTGCTGATCTATGCCAGGATGCTCATGTTGATGTTACACCACCTCAACCTGTGCACATTTTTTAAAGCTGCTGTGTGTGGCATTTTAGCATCCATAAATCATTGCCACATTAATTTGGGGACATTAGTGTAATTGTAAATAAATGACTGTAAGCAAATGAGACCACTGCTGAGACACGTGGCCTCTGTACTTTATTATACATTGTACACCACAGAGCTGGGTTTTATGGGATGTGTGCTGGTGGCTTTAGGGCAAAAAGTGAGCTTGTTTACTGCACACAAAGCAGGAGAAAAGAACAGTATTCTGCAGTCCACTCAGTTTCTCACCAGAACAGATAATGTAATGATTTAAAATCAGATAGAGTGTGGACAAGTGGCATCATTCAACAGGAAGTTAAACACTGGAATGCAGTCTTCATTTAAAAAAAATACTTGAAATACACAAATATAACAAATAAGTTCATAGAGGGAAAAATGAGTTTCTGAATGCCGTTCATTGCACAATTAATTATCAATAACCACTAAACATACCTACACGAACTTCGTCCCAGTTCTGGGGCTGTCTGCTTTAAAGTCTGCATTTCAAGATGTCATAACATATTCAAAGTCCCATTTAAAAGGCTCCTGAAAAAGCCGCTTTTATGCATGAACTCCTTCTTTCTTCAATTTAGAGAACAAAAGAGACGTCTCCTTTGTTGCCCTCAACATCCAAAAATCCACTGCAACAGTTATTTCTTAAATAGTGAATTTGGGAACTCGTACAAATTCTCAAGTGATTGTGGTGTGAACAGATTTTTGTTTGTTAGGTAGAATTCAAGGTAACCACCATTCTCATATCTGCCTGTTAAATATGAAGCTACTGCCACTACAGCTAGTTAGATTAGTTTAGCATAGGAAAACTGTTAGCCAGTTAGCCTGGCGAAGTCCGATGGTAACAAAATTGGCCTAGCAGCACCTCTAAAGCTCACTGACTAAACTGTTGCATGCCCTTTGTTTAAATACAAAAAAAAGTTAAAAAGCATCCATTTGCAGCTCTCTAGAGGTATTAGAGTGTGAAACTTTGTTGTTACTGTTTGAAAGGCTTGTTTGTTTGTGTTAGATTTATGTTATTTGTTCCTGCCCAGGGACTATGAAATTTAGCTCGTGGCTAATTCTGGTACAGCTGAGAGCCATGCACTGTCACTGTTAAATAAACGAATAAATGAAATAAATTAAATTAAATTATGTGTTGGACCATTTATTGGCTAAAAGCAGTAACTACAGTACATATGCAACGTTAGCCTTGATCTTTTCTGGCTCGTGATAACTCATAACTAATGCCTTTTTAATAATATGTCAGCAACCAACCTATCTGTCCCTTTCCAAATCTCTCTAGTGTTGCCATAGAAAAAAAACCTGGTTGGCATTGCTCAACTGACATTCTTGATGTAGCTACACTAGTTGGCTAGTTAGCTAGTAATGCAATGTAGCTTTCTGTTTCTGTGCAGAATTTTTGCTTTTACAGGTTTCCCAGCTGTATCTTTTCAACACATGTTCTCGATAACCATAAGTTTACATTTTTGATGGGAGCCACTTCATCAAGATTGTGGATCGGAGATGGCAGCCATATAAAATCTATGAGAACCAATATATCCATCGAGCCAATTAGAAGGTCAATCTGGTATCAAAATATACATTTTCTTGGTCAGGGAATCATTTAAAACTATTGAGAATATCACTAGATTATTATTTGATCAAATAGATATGTTCATTTGGGCATGTATTTATGTAATTTCCAACTCAGTTTCTTAGCGGTCAGACTTATATTAATATAAGTCATATTCAGTGCATGTATTCTAAAAAAATGGATAACATGCATACATTTATTGAATTTATGAGCTTCACTTTCATTATTTATTAAATGTATAACTACAAAGATCTGTGCAATTCCAGTGTGCCTTTCTGCATGACCACCTTGCACCACAACAACTTTCACCTTTACTTATTATACTTATCAGAGAGATGTTCAAGGTATCAATTTTCTCTTACTCTCCTTACTTTACTCACACATATAACTCATATTGTATTATATCATGGAACTCGCCTCTTCTCCATAACTTTCTGTCAAACCACAGCATCCGGTCTCTGCCTTCACTCACCTGAGCACTTCGTTGGGATTGCCTGAGATGGGGGTCTTCTTGTCAGGAGCTCCGTGGCACTCAGACTTAAGCAGGGTGTGAGGTCCGCGGTCCATCATCATGGTTGAGGTTGCCATAGTAATGATGGCCACGCCGTCGCGAACGCGGGCCTCTAGGTTGTAGTCCCACTCGTCATAGGACACAGACAGCAGACCTGGACGGAGGAGAAGAAGATAAGAGAAGGATCAGAAGAGGCGTGGAAAGAAGATCGTGAGACGGAGGGATTAGCAAAAATAGAGAGGCGTGTAGGAAAGTGAACTGGATCACATGGGGAAAAGTAAAGAGACAGAGGGACAAAGGAGACAGACAGATGGAGGAAACTAAAGCCGGGAAGGGACGGATAACTCTGTTAGGGTATACACAGTGTACATGTTTTGAACGCACTCCAAGAGACAGAGCACACACTACGTGATGACTCAGAGAGCAGATGAATAGCATCCCATCCTGCCTGACTAAGCGTCTATCACCTTGCTGTGTTTGTCCATCTGTCTGTCTAAAGCTCTGTCTGTCTCTGTTTGTTGGCCTTTGCACTGTCTGTACGCATGTTTATCTGTCCTTCTGTCTGCCTGAGTCCTCTTCTCTTTTCACAATCTGTCTGTTTATGAACAATAATTTGTCTGTGTCTTTCTCTGTCTGTCTCCCGGTGTCCTTCCAACCGTCCATAAACCCATTCAAGTGTTTTCCAGGACATCAGTCCTTCCGCCACCCCACTGTCCCTCTCTGACATTGATTATCTTGGAGTGAGGAGAGAGTAGATGGACGATACATCAACGTTGGCTTTATTCGCCCTTTATTTACGCAGTAAAGGCTGATGATGTTCCAGACTCACATTAGCCACTGAGTACTTTTTGAGTACTTTTTGTAAAGTGGCTGAGTGTTTTGGCTCCACCCACTAGTTAGTTCCCTTCGGCCTCTGTTCCCATACAGGTACTTTTGTAGCAGCTAACCAACAGAGTTTGAATGTGATGTTAATAGTCTTGCGACACTTACAAGATTATTCAGCGACAATTTTGACCGTGACGTCAGTGAAGTGACGCTGACAACAGAGTGTTGTTGAGACATTCTTTTTCCTTTGTCTATTGTCTTCTCTTCTTTAGTTTCTTGTTCTCAATTATCTCGTCTCAGTCTGTTATGTTGTTGTTGGGTCAAGTTCTACTCGCGTCATAATCCGCCTCAACCATATCCAATCAGCGTCGACTAGTGAGTAGCAGCTCAAAAAGTACCTACCCGAGTCAGGTACTTTCTGAGCCGATAACCGGTGAAGTTGGGTGGATCTTGGGCGGATCCTCTCTCCCAAGCCACACCCATAGCAGCTCACTAGAGGGAAAAGTACCTAATAGAAACATGCCTATATATGAGCAGCCTAGTGAAAGTCCCCTTAATCACAAATGATGCTGACTCACCTGTATGGGCTCTACAGTATTTATTTTATCAATATGGTTCTTAATCTATTAGTGCTCTTTTATTCAACTAAAATAAATTAAGACGTAGAGAAACTCTATGAGAAGAGCTGATTAACTATGAAACTATTATGCATCTATTCAAACTCGGCTGACATTTTGATAATGAGTTTCATTTATATTAAACTGCCGTTATTGATAATATGATTAACTCATGACAAATAGTCACCATTAATTAATGACACACGGTGCATGCTGCCCAGCACTAAGCCTAGTGTGCAATGTTTATCTCTTTTTAATGACCAATCATTTAGCTCTCTAGTTCAGCGCTGTCAGGATTTTATCAGGTCGCAGCTAACAGGTGGGATTGTCCTTGGACTTCAGATCTCAAGAGGTCTAATTGTTTTGGATCTATTACAGAATTCAGATCTTTATTAAAAATCATTTTTCTTAAATCATTTACACATGTTGGGTTTAGGTCACAGGTCCTTATTGTCTCGTGGCAGGTCCCTTTCTGACATCTAAGGGTCACACAGTCAAACCGTGGAATTAAATTACTGGCAATTTAGCATATCCAATAGAGACGAAGAAGCTCAGAACCATCCACAAGGTTCACATCAAGGCAGCTACTAAATAAGAAAGGAATGTTACTTACTTTCCTCACACTATTTTTCCCCAACAAGACTACAGAGATTTTTAGGGATTTTTGTAGGCCATCCCAGAAGTTAACATCACCCCCCTGGGAATTTTCCATTGCCTTTTTTTTTTTTTTACTGTTTTGCCATTGATAACCATGAACAGGAAATTATCATTGCAGAACAAGATCGCCTTGAGAGTGGGTTTTTAATTTAAAATATTATAGAAAATAAGCTCTGCGACAAACAAACATGTATGATACTTACACGGTACACTTGGTAAGATAATATTTACAAATCAACACAATACTTTTATGATTTTTGAAGCAGAAAAGCAACTGGCAGGAGCAACTGATATTGTGCTATAGACAAACTACAACACGATTTTCACTTCAACGTCATTACTGCTGCTGATGATGGTAATGTCCAACAAAACCACTGTACTCTCATTGAGCCACTTGTTAGCAACCGCCTTTTTAAAGACACGTATAAGCTTAGAAATTCAAAAGTTGGTTACTTAGTGACATATTTTATGTCGGAGAACAAAATGTGAAAATCTCTTAAAGTTGTTTTAACCAAACAAAACCCATTGAAAAAACCCAACTTATTTCCTGGTTTTAGGACTCCTAGGATTCCTGCAACACTCTATTAGTTCTGTCAATTTTTTTCTTGAAGCAGTGTGCAGGAGGCTGTATTAAAACTCTGTAAAGAGTTTGGATTAGAGATATTAGTAACGAACCATTTAACCGTTAACCACAAACTTGATCAATACATGCTGTTAGTAAAACAGTTTTTCAATCATCTCTCCAAAACAGAAAATATGAGAGCACAATAGGGCTGGGCGATATATCGATATAAAAAATATATCGATATATTTTTAATGTGACCATATCACATATATCGATATAGTTCTTTTCTTCTCTCCTTTCTTTATATATAAATGCTGCCCTTACTAGGGTTAGCAATAAAAAATATTGGGATCTATACGTATATCTATATTCAGCTTAAATATATTGGGATATGGCTTTTGGTCCATGTTGCCCAGCCCAAGAGCTTAAGTTTAAAAGAAAAAGAGTTAAACAGAGTTTATCTGCTCGAACATAAGCTGCAGACATTAGCATGTTAGGCTAACAAACGTTACCAATTTAACATGGAACCATCCACATCAAAAGCCTGCCCTTATCTAAACTCTCAGCACCAAGTGCCCTTATGACTTCTGAAAATGGCCAATAACTGATCTTTTGTTTTGGGACCCATTGGACGCCTCTAGGTTCAGGTCACACGGCTCTCAGTGAAGCGCGGACTGCCTTCAAGTCAATTTATCTGGCTATGTGTCCCTCTCTTTGTCCATCAGTCGGTCTGCATCTATCTGACAGAGTATGACCACATGTCAGCCGGTCCACTACCATGTCAGTGGGCAGAAATAGACAGGCGGCCTGGCAACCTGCCTTCCTCGCGGGGCCTCAGCACTGACAGCTCCGGCCCTCCAGGACCACATCTAATGTCACACACTGTTGACACTTTCTCAACACTAGCTCACTGACTCCCATCGCTTGTTCCTGTTTGCACACTTCACTTTTATTATTTTATGGCATAGCTTCTTTCATAGTAAGCTGCATGCGTGTGCTGCGCATGTGCACGTGTGTGATGTATTATTTTCTCCATCTCAGCGACTGCTGTGTGACATGTATATGTTCATACCTCTCTCAGGACATGTTAGAATGTCACAACACGGACATGTCACCGGGCGATGTTATAGCTGAGCAGCACTGTGGCAGCTGTGGAGCCTTTTTTTCTGGCCTGTAAACTGGCAACTGACTCTGTTTGAAGGCAAATGCTGTCTCCCTGTCACAGATGCGCAAACACATACGCACATGTACAAAAAAAAGGGAAAAAAGTGTATCCACACGCAGGCACATTGAGTGGAAAACGTAATAGCAAGTACCGTATCACTGGGTATTTTTGGAAACAGCTTATTATTGTCAGTGATGTCAGATTGGGTGGTTACGTTAGCACAGCCTGTGCTTTGCAGTAGTGTGTAACTGATCAGGAAGAATAGAGACAGAAAAGCTGTTAGTAAGAGAGAGAGAGAGAGAGAGAGAGCTGAGAGGGACGAGGAGGAAAAAGAGGGACAGAGTGAGAAGAGAGAAAAAGTCAGACAGCAGCAGAGACACAAAGATAAAGAAGAAACGGAAAAAACTGAAGGGAGTAGAGAGTTCGGAGAGAGTCAGAGGAGGCAGGAATAGTGAGACAGAAACCACAGAGAAGCGAGGGAACAAAAGCATGAAACAAGGAGAAAAGGGAAGGATGGAAGAGAGTGGGAGGAAAGATGGTTCCCCAGAGCGCCACTTAAGGAAGGCATCAGTGGAATTACCCATGAGAATTGGAGGTTCTTCATCACACATGGTGCAAATTATTAAGTGTGCCTCGTAAGCAAATTTGCCCCACAGCGAGCGTGCACCTTCTGCTGAACCCTGAACTGCTGGATTCACCCAGAGCACACGGCCGCAGCATCAGGCACACGCTGTGCCACCGTGTCCTTTCGCTGTGTGTTAGTTCACAAGTTGGTGTGGTTGACTGGCACCACAGGCTTCCTGTGGCTCTTAGAATGTTATGGTGGAAACTAAGGATTGTAGAAATTGTTGAATACTACAGTTGAATGCCTAATGTTTTACAAATATCGTACTCATGTCTTATTCTGCTAAAAGTTGACAATGTCCGGATGTCAATGCATCTGCAATAACACACCTCAGAACCACCAAATAATTAGTCCCTCAGATGCAATTTAGAAAAGTAAGGCTTCGTAAAATGTGGGAATTTACTCACAATCACAATTTAAAAAGAATACTGTTCTGCACATACATACATACATACAGTCCGTCTGTTGGACAGACTGGTCTAAAGAGCTGGTTCTGTGGTTGGAGCCAGGTTGGACACATTGGAGGAGGTGGTGGAGAGATGACCTGTCAACATGTTCCAGGCCATGTTGAAATACCCAGATCATCCTCTACACAAAACCTTTATGGACCAAAAAACAGCAGTGAACTGCTCCTCTCTCTGTTGGAGGACGGAGAGATACAAAAGATCCTTCTCTCCTACAGCCATCAGGCTGTCTGATCCTAACAGAGATTCTACCAGACTAACTGAATTTACCCTCTGGGATAAATATAGTCATTTTTAATTTTTTTACCTTTCACCTGTGTGGTCTTATGGCATGTTTTGGATACAAGTATGATGGTTGAATTGAATTGCAAGCAACACTGCATTCAACAGCATGCTCTTCTATCACAGTAAAATAAGAAATCTCTGCATCCACAGTGCATTCTACCATCACATCTGCAGCCGTCACTGCTGCCAACATGACTGCACTGTCTGAACCAAAGGACTGGATGTTTTGGCATACTGGTATCTATGGCAATTTTTTACTCTAGGATTTTTTTAAGAAGGGTTATTTGTCCCCTGGACATGCGTTTTAATATCAATCAGCAATTTAGAAAGTTTAAAAAATGACACTCAACTGCAAAATAAGCTGTAGAACCAGTGTTTCCCTAAGCATTTTCTAAGAATATGATGTGGGGACCTGAACAGAGTAGAGGGGTTTGGGAGAATTTGCTTTGCCCCAAAAGCCTAAATTTGGTGGCCTCCCGCACATTTTGATGCCACTATTCAATCTTAATCTTTGCATATTTTAATGAATTATTGTAAAGGAGAATAAGGGCTCTTCTGTTTTATTTAAGGCATCACATTTTGACAGTCTTCTTGTAAATTATGTGGTGGACTCTGTTTAAACATCCATGTGCTCTTATTTTGAAAGCTACATGTGTTTGCTTTTTTTTTGTGAAGGCGGTAACTAGCCAACCGCTCTAACATGTAGTCAAACTTCACTCAGAAATATTCATATTCTGAAGTAGCGGCAGGCACATACCTGTATCCCGTTTTGGCTGGGAAAGTCCCGTTTTACCCTTCTTTCCCGCCGTCCTCCCGTATTAGTATTTTCCGGTAAATCTCCGTATTTTAACCGGGCCCGGGTGGAGTAAAAAAAAAAAGACATTCCCAATCTGAGCTCTGTCACTAGCCTCGCGATAACTGCCACCTGCAGTAGCCTACTACAGGTACTGAAGGTGGCAGTAGTTTAATTAATCTAGGTTTGTCTGACTATTGTTGTTGTGATAACTGAGGTCAGGCACACCTGGATTAATCAGTTTGTCCAATAATGGCAGACAGGAAACAAAGGAGCTGGCTGAAGTTCAGGAAGTGGTGCAGCTGTGCATAAAGCCAATTGTAGTTTATAAGTGGTGTACAAGTGGTGATTTTAGCTTTCTTGTACTCTGTCTTAACATGTAAAGGATACTGGAGCTTGGTTGGTGTGGTGGGACCGCTTGCGGCAGGTGCTGGAAAATTTCCTTTATTTTCAAATCCAAAACTTGACAGGTATGGGCAGGCATACTATAGCAGCCGCCGCGGCCTCCGGTAATAAATTAATGTAGTGGAACCGTACAAACCATGCTGTGAGGTCTGGTTGGGAAGGGGTATAATTACAAGCTACAGTCAGTGCAAATTGTGCAATAAATGTTTTTAATTCATGTTAATACACAGAATACACGGTTGTTTACTTGTTAACACTTTCTTCTAGTTTTTGTTAGTTAGCTGCCACCATGTAGCTTGATTAAGTATTAAGAATATTTGAGGCGGTTTAATTAAATCCCATTATTTTTTTTTTGTAAAACGTTTCTGATATAAGTTACTTGTTGATTTTAAATGCTAAGCGTGCACACAACCCACATCGTTGGCTCAAATTTTTAAAGTAACTTCCTCGATAAGTTAACTTGCTAGCTTGTTAGCTAACTCACCTGGCACATTTCACACTGGATTCATCTGACGCATTAATTGATTTACTTTGCAAGTTAAAGGATTTGTTGCTTTTGATATCACATAAAGTTTGTTTTTCATCTGCATATAATATTCTAAATACAGCCTGAGCAAATAATCCTTATATTTCCACTGTATTTCTCATTATTTCCCTTTAATTGTCATTCATTCCCATGGAAAGTTTCCAGCTTGAATTTTCCCGGAAGTTTCAAACCCTAGGCTGCTTTCAGTGTAGGTTTTACAGACTGTCTCAGCTGAAGCTGTTAAGTAACATCCCACCATCATGTTCATCTTATTGGCAGAGGGCAGCATTGACAAGCACAGATCCTGCAGCAGCAGAAGCTCAGCCATCTGCACACTGACATACATTCAACATGCAAACTATAACATGAATCCCATGCATGCTATAAAATGTATAAAACCATAAATAACTCCAATTGTATTCAAGCTAAAACAAAATATCAATGAGTTAATATCTGTCATTTTGTTGTTCATAAGCACATTCTGTATCCTATTCATCACACATTTAATGAGTGGGTGACATTTAGCCTACTATCTGTCATTATGTCCCGTATGATTAATCCCATGATAATTCAATGTTAAATGAGAGAGGTTTGTTTGTGTCCATCAACGCAGCCACTCTGCCAGCTCCACTTTGTAATCATCCAGGCAGTACATGAGCTCGTCACGATTATCTCCCAGGCAACATAAATCAAGAGGCGAAGTTGTTGTGTGATTTACATAACTGATATGGTGATATATCAAACTTTATAGAGTGTAACCTTAATTTGGAACAGACTAACTAACACACACACGTAGTTTTGTTCACCCTGGCTTTCAGGTAAACACTCTCGCCCGCCAGCGTACACGGTACACACACAAAACACACAACCCATTTGATTACACTCACCCATTATTTTCTCACGCAAATTAAACTGTGAACCAATCGCACATTTTCACAGACAAATGCACACAGACATTACACAAAACACACTCACAGGCACACACAACAGGCTCGCAAAACACACCGCAAACTCCCATTTAGAGTAAATCATCCATGTATGCCAATAAGGGAGCAGAGGTAAAAAGTTTGAGTTACGGTGCTTGAACGATCTCAAGCTCCGCCCGGCTTCCATTTCCCAGAAACTGCTGAGGACAGGCAGCGGTGTAATATCTCCCCTTCACTGTAAATCAACAAGCAAACACCAACAAATTATCAGGCTCATCTGTCCAGCGTAAATATACTACCTGCTCAAAGGTTTTTCTGTTACGCAGAGAGTAAAACAGGCTGAATTTCTGCAAAGTTCCATTAGCTGTCATGGCGACAACATCACTAACAGCTAGATTCCCACTGAGAGTTGGCCTTTCTAAGAGTGTCTGACCACCCCCAAGTACTGAAAGTCCAGCTCCATGAGGCAGTGTGACGTGCGTCCCTGACAGATTGCGTGAGCAGGTTCGGTGGTTAATGCACCCCAACTTAGATGTCACTTTAGTTCCACATTTGACCTTCAAAGGTTAGAATGACCTCCAGTGGTGTTGTGGGGGGGCAGCAGGGAGAAATGCTCCCTCACTTCTTATTAGGAAAGGTCAGTTTGTTTTTTGTCTTGCAGGAAATTTTCAAATAGCTTACTGAAAATTTGGGAAAATAATATTTCAAAGCCCTCAGTGTTTTTTCTGGTCTTGTCAGGCCAATATAAGGCCTCGTTCAGACTGCCAGCCAAAATCAGATTTTTAGCCCATCCAGATTGGAACTGGATGGCTCTTTTGAGTCTGAGCAGTCACAAATCACATGAAATCTGATGTTTGCCAACTGGATCGAAACCACCTTCGGAAGGTAGTTTCAAATCACATTTGGACAGATGCAGACTGAACCGCTCCAAGCACTCAGATCGGTTTTGACTGTCCGTGACGTCACTCTACACGGTATGCGTAGCGCAGGCACCTCTACTGGACAGTGATAAGGCCAATATACTGAGGTGACCTGCCTCCATCATGTTTGTTGTTGTTGTTCCTGTCGCTGTCGCAATTATATGACGTCAGACGCTCTGAAGCCGTTACTACAGCAACCTCTCAGATCAGTCAATAATGTGGCCCAGTCTGAACAGAGCCATATCCGATTTGGACCCTTGCTAAAAACAGTGTGGACAGTCAGCCCTAAAAATCAGATTTGAGTAGGAATCTGATCTGAATCAGATTTGCCTGCAGTCTGAACGTGGCCTGAGAGTACTGTAGAGCAGGCCAACATCAGCACAAGTGATCAAAGCAAGAGCAAAACTACAACAACTACAACATGACATTGCTGCTTCCAAACTAGCCCAAAGTGCTGTTAGCGTTTGCAACAGGCTCCATCCTCACTGACGGAATACAAATTTTTAATCCTGACCTTGGGAGAGTAACTTGACCAAATAAGGTCCACTTAATATCCTTTTAAATACATTTTAATTCATTCTCAGTCTTCATTGTGATAGCCACCATTCATGGTGATAGATTGCCGTCTGAAAGTGAAACAATGTAACTTTTGAAAGCTGAAAGATGACTTTCTTCTTCCTCTTACAAATGAAAGCTGCATTATTAAAGGGATAGTTCGGATTGTTTTTGTTTTTTAAAGTGGGTTCATATGACATACTTGGCAATAGTCAGTGTATTAACTACAGTAGACGGCGGTCAGCACGCCCCCAGTTTTGGAGTAGCAGCCAGGAGAACTGGCACAAAAGCTAAGCAATGTACTGCTGTGGATGGGGGCAACAGAAAATCCTATCTAAGCCACCAAAAATAAAAAGATCAGTTTTAGTGTATGCTGTACCTGTAAGTTTATGTTCTCTACAAAGCCAGCAGACAAAGTAATTTTATCTAGCAGAACAAAAGATTTGCTGGTCTGCTTTGATCATTTCATTTGGTTGTGTTATTGTGTGACTCTGTTTTTTTAAGGTATAAGTTCACATTCATTGAAGTCATTTAATAACTCTATCAAACTTACCAATCGAGGCAGAGCAGAACCACTCATGTAGAGGTGGGCGATATATATTATCTACGATAATATCGTCTACTTGTTTTGACGACATTCAATTTTACATTATCGAGTATTTATAATATCTCAAAAAGAAAACAAACTGATGTTTACCCATTTAATGTCTCTACATTGAAGTTTAACTGGGAGTCTCTTTTATGCTTAAGTCTGAAGAAAATAAACAAGAGGTGTTGTTCTGAAACATTGTGTCCATCCGTAGATGTCCTGGTAAGCAAGAATAATTTTAACAGCTTTTTTTTGGTAAAGAAATCAAATTTTAAAGGATGTTTTCAGATTATCGTTATCGAAAAATTAAAAAAGATAATCAAGATTTTTTTGGGGGCCCATTTCGCCCACCCCTACACTCATGTACTGAGAGGTAAAATTACCGTTTTTGTCAAGGGAGTCTGGTGGCTTTGAAGAGAGCAGAAAAGCTCCAGTTCATCCCATGTGATCCATGTGAACAGGGTTGTCTAAGGACAAGGTAAGGCCGTGAAAAACCTAAATATGTCATACACTTAAACTGATAATGTAGGTGGACCTGTTTTTAAGGGCTTAAAAAATACATTTAGCTGCTGCCCCTATCCACAGCAGTATATTGCTTAACTTCTGTGCTGGTACTCCTGCCTGCTTCTCCTAACTGGAGGCGTTCAAATCGTCATCTACTGTACGTAACACACTGACTGTGGATAAGTACTTCATACAGGCCCACTTTAAATAATCCAAACTATCCCTTTAGGCAATAAAGAACACCATCACTCAGTTTAAAACATAAAGGACTTTGCCGTAACAGCCTCACTTGACCTGGTATGACTATGAGCTTTTGGTGGCAAATGTTATATAACGTCAGGAAACTTTGGATAAAAATTGCTTTGAACCTGCCATTGCTGAGGCATTTCACTGACTTTATGACTCTTCTCTACTTGTGTTACTGTTGATTGTAGAGAATATGTAATGGAAGCAAGGACCTTTAAGAGACTTTGTATCAGACTAGGGCCACCGAGGTAGAAAATGCATACATTCATGGTACTTATGACGCACTTTGGATAGGAATCAACCAACCGCTGCATGTAATTGAATTACTGTACTTACAAAGGGCTTAGCATTTGAGCTCAAGGCAGGCAAGGATCTTTCCACACTGGGATTTTGAGATCCTATTGTATTTCCTAATTCTGATTCAGTTTCTTATAGCACCCATTTACTCAATAGGTGGACTTTGGTCCCAATCCAGACCAAAAGACAATATAATCCAAACTAGAGGTCTGAATCAGCAGAGGCCCCATGATACGATTTTATCCCGATACTTAAGTCAAGGTACGATATTTTTGTGATTTTAAGCATTTTGCGATATGGTGAGTATTGAGATACAATATATTGCAATTTAACTGTTTAACTGTTTTAATTTTGTGTCCACAAATCAAGAAATGTTTTGTCAAATAAAAGAAAATTCTCCGTGTATTCATCTCACTTCAGTCTTTTTATTTCTCCACAATGAGAGTCAAACCCACAGACTGGCCAACAAAGTATTCAGTCAAACTGAACTGAACTGATATCAAACATGTATGGACGACAACGACTGCAGCATTTTATCAAACTTTCCTCAACTTTAAGCTTCACTGCTCTGAATTTTTTTTAATGAAACATAAAAATAGCCTTACTTTGCAGTGTTATTTTTGACAGCTTCCTGACACAATATCCTGACGCACTGGTGCCTATAGATTCCTTAGATCTTCTAGTTTCATCTCCAGTATATTTCTAAAAGTGAGCCCGCTACAGCCTCCAGAAAAAATAAAAATATAATTTTTAACAAGACAGCTGGCCATTGTGACATGCCAACACCAAACATTTTGAACCAAACTGTAAGAATAATAAGAACCACAAAACTGAACCATCAAAAACATCAAATCAAGCTACCAGTGGAATACTGGAGATGACTGAACGACAAGTCTGGGCACTCAACTTCACCAATAAACACAAATAACAGACATTAGTAAGAGTGCCTGGACATCACTCCATTTGTACCCAAGGACTTGGTTTCACAGTAAATGTAAAATATATTGCATTATGCAGTTCTAAAGTTTTTATACCAAATAGCCAAATTTTTCACGAGGCACTATTACACACAAAGTCAATGCAAATACACACGTAGACGTAAGATTTGATCCGTGACGCAATATTCACTTTCTTTGTGCATTTGTGCAACTTACATTTTTTTAAGCCTAAAGCAGTGAGAATCTCCAGCAAAACGTAACCTTGATCTATCCAAACTCCATTCAGAAAACAAACATTTTGTAGCTTTCTGAATGAACTGGAAGTTGTTTGCTTGTCATATTGTGGACAGACCAGACAAATTAGCATCAGGATGTAGTTATATCAGCGTCTTTTGGGTGCATTTATTGCAAATAAATCACAGCAAAATCTGATTTTTACAGCTTTAGCAGCACCAGGGACACACATCCAGATGCATTTCCTAGAGAAGGTGGTGAAGTTCACCGAAGTGTGCACACTTCTGGATGATGTTGTGAACCCAGACACGACGCCATTTGGTTTTCGGATGTATTTGAGACTTCTACAAAACTAGAAGAAGCAGTAGTGACTATTTCTGCCACGGTCAATGACAAAGTAATGGCAGCATGTTTGTCTGGCAAATTTTGCACAAATAAACACAAAGGATCACGCAATCATGACCTGCTTCATACAACTTTCCTGGGACTGTGACCTTTGAGTTATAGGACCTACCTGTGGGGAACTCTGCAGGCACTACAATAGTATCTCCAGCTACCAGCGAGGGCACTATCCATGTGTAGCCGTAGCCAGTGATCCCAACAGAGTGGGCCACCTCAAAGATGGTGTTGGCCTCTTCTTTTGTGCAGTAGAGAAGAATGACGGGGCTCTGGAGCTTCTTCAGCTGGTTTTGGATCTTTGAATCTCCGTCATCTACGGACATGTCAAGTAGTAAAACTTCCTCCAGTTCCCAACCCACAAAACTGTTCTCGATGGTGCTCCGGACCTGAGTGGGACAGAGGAAGAGGAGGCTGATCAGGAGAGAGAAGACAGCCATGCTGTTTTATTGAAATTTGACATATTTCTGCAGTAACTTCTGTGTTATGAGCAGTATGAGCATTTAGAGCATTTAGAAAGATTCATAGGTACAATGAAGGTCATACATTAAAGCATGATGTATTAAAATTCTGTATTTCTATAGTAAAATTCCCTGTACAGGGCTGCAATATTTCCATGATCGTGACATTTAGGTGATCAGAGAACCTAATCCATCTCTGTTCTCTGTCATCCTGCCTCTACATCACGATTATTTGCCCATGTTGTCTCAGCTGAGTGTGGTTACCTTGGTGACAAAGTCCTGGTAACCTGGGTAATACGTGGTGACGATGGAGAAGATGTACCAGTCGTATTCCTCCATGATGTTTAACATGACCGAAGCCTGCTGCTCGATGGAGGGGCCGAATTGAAAGAACATGGAGTCGTCATCCTGTAAAATGACACGACACACACACAGAGGAACAAAGAGGCAGAGTGTAAGTGGTTACGTAACAATATTGGCCTGAACTTTAATTTAGTTGGCTTTACACACAGAGGAGAACAGATACTACTTAAAGGACAGCGGTGGTTTTGTAACATTATTGGTGGGAACATTAATTTAGCCGCCTTTATTCTCTCGCTCACGGAGGAGAAAGGCGAGAGGACACCAGTGGGCTTGTAATGATACCGGTCATGATTTTCATTAGTTGCCTTTATGACTCCTTTAATGAGTTTGTACACGGGGGTGGCTGGAGCAAATTCTGGGGACTCAAACCTGCTGTCCTTAATCTCATTGATCATTTTCATCAATTTGCTTTATTACAGCCGTGTTGGAACAATGCAATTTCAGTGTAACCTGCAAGGTGCTGCATATTAAGACAATGAGAGTACTAGAAATGGCACGCTCTGGGTGCTGTGTACTGTACATAAAACATTCACTAACTAAGTTATTTTCCTTTGAGAGAGAGGCTTAATCTAAATATACAGATAGAGAATGTACAGCAATCCAAACAGCAGTCGAGCCAGAGACAGACACTCCAATAAACATCGCTCACACAGACTGATATCCAAGCCTCTCCACTAGTGTTGAAATGGAATATTGAGCTGGACAGAAGAAGAGGAGGAGGTGAGAAATGCTAGTCTAGACGAGACTGCAGTTCTGCGACATGAGCTCGTTATTGTGCATGGCTGAGTCGGCCTGTTCGCCCATATACTGTATGCACAGTGGTGCATTTATGTTCTTGGATATCTGTGCTTCTTATGTGGCAAATCACATGAATTAGAGCGATTTTGTTGCGTGTTTCGATCGTGGACTGCATGTGAGTAAAAATCAGTTGTAGTTGACAGCCTGTACATGCAGGCAGGCAGGGTGTTGAAATCTCTCTGGCTCCTTAGGACTCTATCTGTGCTTCACTCAACATCAAAGGCTAACCTGCCCCTCCCAGGGGATGCACATGGGTTGATCCGTTACCTTGTTTCTGCATTAATGAGATCAGGGTTATACCATTGAGGTGGCATATCGAGAGCTACAATGCGAAACACTTGTCGAACGCTCTTGCAAATAATGTGCTGCATCTGTGAAAACATGTCATTATCATAGGGCTGGGTGATATGGACCGGAAATAATATTGCAATATATTTAGGATTTATCTCGCAATATATGTCCGCAAAAGCATTTCACGAATGCATGATTTAACCCTTTGATTCACTCAATTACACCAGTATGATTCGAGTAGCTTCTGAACCATATGTCTGCATTAAAACATTCTTTTTTATACTCATTAGAGGATTTTATTGAAGAACTTGCATGCAAAAAGGGGGAACTCAAAAACAAGTTTAAATAAACAACTGTATTCATTCAAAGCAGGCAATTGTACACATAGGCTTTAAACAGCTTAAATGAAAACAAATAATGGCATGATGTACACACTCTAGACTGCAGCGTAGTTCTAGTTACTGTTCTAGCTACTAGAGAGTCCACTGCAAGGCACAATGTCTCGCTGGATCCTGCAAATTTGTTTTTATTTTAAGTCTGTTCATTCAGAACAATCTTGCTAATACAACCCAGATTCCAAAAAAGTTGGGACATTGTTTGAAAGATATATAACAGAATGTGATCATTTGATAATCTTTTGTGACGTATATTCAATTGAATGCTGTACAAAGACAGTATTTTTTATGGTCAAACTCAGACTTTTTTATCAGACTGTTTTATAAATGTCCAACAGGACCTTTTGGACATCGAATCTTGCAATCCTGTGGACTTTAACAGCATTCTCAGATCACCAAGACAGTGGCCACTCCTCATCCACTGACGGGGAACAAGAAGACGGGTAATTGCTTGGCTAAAGCTAACTCCATAAAGGCTATTACTAGGGATGGGAATAATTGATCGATGATCAATTAATGCTCGTTTAGAATCAGGTCAATCACGTGGAATTTTTAATCGATCTGTGTATTTTTTATTTAATCTATGACTGTGTATCAGTATCACTGAACTGAAACACAGCCGATTGTTCAGTTCTGCAGCCGTACGTCAATAAGCCAATGAGCTGAGAATTAAGCTGGACAAAGCTTCAGTTTGCAAACGGAAAGTTGCAATAACAATTATAAAACACACAGAAATACAATCAAACTATCAGACCTTGCTAGCATGAATTATTAGGTTCAAAATGTATTTAAACGCAAACCATGCTTAAATATGCTAGATTACTGTGAAAACTAACCTCATGCCTCTTCAGGGGCTAAAATATAAAACATTGAACTCCTTGACATTATCTTTGCAGTATCACCTCACTTGAGTTAGTTTTATGATTGACAAGAAGTCTCTTTTAACTTTTTTTTAAAAGCGTCCGTTATCAAAACAGGCTTTTGCATAGTACTGTATATATACAAAATAATATATTTTGCCCATGTATGTATAAAAACATAGCGGTCAATCGATTAATTGAACGTTAACATTACAGATGCTTGAGTTGGCAGGTTTCTTCCAAACACCCATCCCTATTACTATCATGTATCACCAATGTACTGGTGAAGGAAATGGATTAACAGATGCTTCGTCATTGAGCTAAGGAGACGCTACATCCTCTAGATAGATCAGCTGATGAATGCAGTAACAACAGACTGGGGGAATGGTGCATTACAATCACCAGTAGCCACATATAAACTCGCCCTAGCATCTTTCTCTGCATCGTGCTTTCATCCTAACACAAAAACAAAAGGCTCATAGGTCACACACACTCTAGCATACACTGAGTATATTGGATGTGTCGCCCACCCCTACATTATCATCACTGGAGTTCAGTGCAGAGGGTTTCAAAATAGTGATGCACACATCGATTTTTTCTGCCAACTTGAATCCATTTGCTCCTCAACTTTCTATCTCTTCTCTGCCTCCTTTTTCTCTCACACTTCATCCATCTCTATCCATCTCCTCTCTCACTCTGCCGTCCCATTTATACCAGTGGAATTACTGCCAGGGCACAGTTATAATTGAATTTCCAGATTCGCGCACTCCCGCTCCCCCCTTTATCCTCTGTACAGCCCTCCCGCCACCCTGTTTCTCCCCCATTTCCTCTGGCTTCCTCTCTATCTCCCTCTTCTTAAGAGCAGTATTAATGTACTGTCCAACGCACTCGTTCAGAGTGCCAGAGGTCTGCAGAATTTTCATTAGCCTTTGAGAAAAATACATGCTAAAAGAAGAGCAAGACAGAAGCAGGGGGAGACGGAGGGTGAAAGATATGGTAGTAAAAAAAAACTGGAAAAAAATCACTCGTGGGAGTGCGCTGAATGATAAGGAACCTTGGGTAAAATGAAGTGCTGCAAAACACCTCTCTTCATTTACAGCAACAATAATTAGGGTCTGGCCGCATTATCACCTCTGTTGGCACAAAGTGATCGATTAGTGAGTATTAAAATTCCCAGAGGGGGTGGCGAGGCCAGCGAGTCAGTCAGCCAGACGCAGGAAGCCAGCCAGAGAGCCTTTGAATACGCTTCTGAGGCCGGTCACTGTCTTCTCTGTGGATCCGAGGCTGACGTCAGCGCTGGCTACTGTACACAGACAACAATACACTACAACCACACAATACAGCGGGATGAATGGCCGGTGGAGACAGGGGAGAGAGAGAGAGAGAGATGGAGAGATACGGCGAGAGATAAAAGCGTAGAAGAGGGAGCAGATAAGAGAAAAAGAGAAAAAAGGGGAAAGAAAAGAATTAAGCAAGCGAGAATCTAAAAAAAAAGAAAAGATAGAGATGTACAAAAAGCAGCGAGGATGTAGCTGAGATTTGAAGCCTCCAGAGGGACACAGGCAGAGGACAATGTGGTGACAATAGGATGAATGGAGAGGAAGAGGGGCAGGCTGGCAGACGGCTGTGATCCTGTGTGGAGCGAGTGAGCGGTGAAGGGGCAGGAAGCCAGGAGCCGGTGAAGGAGCAGGGAAATCGAGGTGTGTGTGTGTGTATGTGTCAGGCAGTCAGCCAGCCATTTAGGCAGGAGGAGGCTAAGCCTGAGTTGTTCAACCACAGAGGACTGCTGCTGTCAGAGAGAGGAAGAAGAGAGATGGGACACATGTGTGCCCTCCCTCTACGGGAAGCGCACATTTGTGTGTGTGTGGGGGGGGGGTGGATAGAGACATATCTGTGTGTGTGAGTGTGTGTGTGTGCGTGTGTGTGTCAGTTATATGTCTGTATCAGTGCATAAGTGTGTGTTTGTGGCTCTAATTTTGCCCGTGTGCACCTGCATGTCTGTATTTGTGTAAGTGTGGCCTCAGTGGGGTTCTTTGTTACATATGTGTGTGTTTCTGTGTCTGTGTGTGTGTGTGTGTGTGTGTGTGTGTGTGTGTGTGTGTGTTCCGTGGTTGACGGGCCTTGGTCTGCCAGAGTTGCCTGCTCTGCCCCAGAGCCTCCAAATGAGTGCACTCACACACTCCTGGAGCAGTTATTTGACTTGGAGGGGAGAGAGAGTCAATAACTCAGGTATTTCAATTACACACACAGGGGCACATCAGTGACTGCAAAAGAAATAGACCCACTTCCAATCTTGCTTTGGAATATGCACACACACACACACACACACACACACACACACACACAAATTTGAATGGCTTTTACACACAGACACTAACATCCGCGCACAAATTGGTATACACACTCGCACAGCTGCATTTGAAAGCTACCCTCAAATACAAGGGTGCACTCACACAATACAAAACACAAAATGACAAATCACGACTGCAATCACAGACTAATGCTAGGGTGTCGCTTTGGACACACGCAAAGCACTCACACACACTTCACACACATACACAACACGACTCACGCTGCTTAACTGCTAAGTGTGTTGTACAGTGATCACATAAAGTGAATATAAAGACGCTCTCACAGGTAAAATGCATGCTGAGTTCCAATGTAACCACAGTAAAGACTATACTAATAAGCTGTAGAATAACACCAGAGTGCTCATTTTTTTCAGGTTCATGTTTTGTAGGTTGTATTTGAGCATTCTGATATGAATATGTATTACAGGGTTAGTTTTATATACTTAAGTTGACTTTCAATAGATGCATAAATACAAGAGGCCAGTAACGTCAGATGAAAATGTAATTCTTTTTGGTTAGGAAGGGTCTTGGGTCTGTGTGTCAATATGTCTCTAAGCATACATATCTTGAGAAAACACTATTATAACATTATGTTAAATGTTAAAACAAAAAAGAAGAACCTGATTCATAGATAATAAGTTGATTAGAAAATGATTATCTTATCACCCAGTCGGCTACAGAGAATTTTTTTATTGTTGGTACGGGAGATGACTTTTACTTACTTAAATTAGTCTCTGAAGCATATGAACTACTTTTAGGGGGAAATATCTTCTTGCCTTTACAATTTTTATTATTATTAATTATTTGGAGGGCACTTGTCATGTTTTATTATAAGATAGTGACAGAGAGAATGGAAGGGAAGACATGCAGCAAAGAAACCTCTGGCTGGATTTTAAACCTGGGTTGGCTGCGATGAGGACTCAGCCTTAGTGGTATGCACTCTACCAGTGAGCCATTGGAGTGCCCCCTTTAAAAAATGTTTAGGACATTATTATTATAAAGCTGCTCTTTCGATCCCTTGGCTGCTTTGTAATTGACAATTGTTAATTGAACCCAGCAGCTCTAACCTCTGAGGACAACTGCCAATATTCGAGGGGGTCCCGGTGTAGCCTGTCAATATCCAGAGACCTGAAATCAGGATTAGGATTTCCTGCTTTGCATTTTCAGCTACAGCTTTATTACTTCTTGTAGTACATACTTTTTGTAGGCCTGTGTATTGGCAAGAATCCAGCAATACAATACATATCATGATTAGAGGTGTGAATCAGCAGAGGTCTCATGATATGATTTTATCCCAATACTTGAGTCACAATACAGTATGATTGTGATTTTAAGCATTTTGCGATATGGTGAGTATTGCGATACAATATATTGCGATTTAACTGTTTAACTGCATTTTGTGTCCACAAAATTAAATTCAATCAAGAATTTTTTGTCAAATAAGAGAAAATTCTCAGTCTATTCATCTCACTTCAGTCTTTTTATTTCTCCACAATGAGTCAAACCCACAGACTGACCAACAAAGTATTCAGTCAAACTGAACTCAACTGATATCAAACATGCATGGACGACAACAACTGCAGCATTTTATCAAACTTTCAAAAACTTTAAGCTTCACTGATCTGAATTTTTTTTAATGAAACATAAAAAAAGCCTGACTTTGTAATTTTGACAACTTCCCGACACGATATCCTGATGCATGGTGCCTATAGATTCCTTCGATTTTCTAGTTTCATATGATACCAGTGTCTCCAGTATATTCCTAACATTGAGTCTACTACGGCCTCCGGAAAATGACGAAAATACTGACAAGCCCCGGAACGCTACATATCAATACTTAGCGGCCACGAATCGATATAATATTGCCACACAAAATATCGCGATACTATGCTGTATCGATATTTCCCCCGACCTCTAATTATGATACAGTGGTAATAATTCAATATACTGAGATATATTGCGATACTGTGAGCAAGGCAATATATTGCTTTTTTTTTCAAATCTTATTTTTTTTTAAACTGTCATACAACACACCACCATAATGAATAAAGAAAATAGCTTCTTTATGTCGTCAGAACTATGGGATCTGCATTTCACACATCCACCATCAAAGCACTACTTCCTGTGCAATCAGTCTGCTTGTGGTTTTGAGAACTGATTCAGTATCAGTAAGCCTGTCAATATTTTTCTTAGACCCTTAATGTCTGCATAGGAAAAGAGGAAATAAGGTAGTGGGTAAAAAAGCTAATACAAACATATTGAAAAAAATGAATAAAAAGCTAAAACGTCTTCAGACAATAGTTTGTGTGTTCCAATGTTGCATTTTGTTATTCCACCACTTTTGCTCCACACGGACAGTTTACCTGCATGCAACCAAATCCTGCTCACACATATAACAATAAAACTCAGACTCCAAACGGAAAAATCAGAAATCAAAATCTTGCCTGGTTGCCTGCAGATTCTGCATTCATGCAAATATCCATTTATAGGGAATAGTTACCTAAAAACCCATCATGTTGCTGCTGGTGTTGGTGATGATGTTGTCTCTCTATTAGCTTTTGTTTGTGTCAAATACCTTTTGGATCAGCTCTCACTATGTGGATGTGGATGACTTTGGTTCTCTGTTTGAAATATAGGGAACACAAATCTCTGAAGACTTCTAATAAACACTTATTTCTTTAATTTGACTACTCTTTTATTTATTAAGTGGGATAATACAAAATAAAGAGGCAAATCCTCAACTTGTGTGCCTTGTGTTATTTTAAGATAACTGCTGGGATCAGAGTGGATTACACCTCACATGCTGTGTGATTACCTATGCTGAAATAACACACAAGAGCTAATATGGGAGAATCCTAATTAGCCTAATAAAAAGTATGAGGCTGTCATTCCCCTCATAAACAATATTGATCTTGAGGCATTTTTCAATAAATACCATTACATGTATTTCTTCTCTGTGAAGACGTAGCAGTGAGGCGAAGACAGACAGAAGCAGTGTGAGAGGAAGAGAGACAAAGAGTGAGATAGAAAGGTAGAGCAAGCTAGAGAGAGATGATGGTGTCTGTTGCTGGGAGGTTTTTGGCAATGCATATTTCTATCCTGCCTATAAAGGCTCCTTTGAACTTGAGCGGGGGGGGGGGTTGCTATTGACTGCTGCTGCACTGCCTGATGGAAAGAGAAGCTAGCCAGAGAGAGAGAGAGAGAGAGAGAGAGAGAGAGAGAGAGAGGATGGAGGGATGAAAAAGAGAGCTGGAGTGGGAGGTGAGGCAAGAGGAAAAGGGAGGGGGGAGGAACAGCTGGCCTTCACTTGAATATAGTGAATTTAAAAGACAGTGGGCAGGAGATATAAACTCAGCACAGCCACAGGCATTCACACACACACACACACACACACACACACACACACAATCTTACTTACACACACACATACACAATCTTACTTACGCACACACACGCACACACACAATCTTACTCACACACACACACACACACACACACACACACACACAATCTTACTTACACACACACATACACAATCTTTATTACACACACTCACACACACACACACACACACACACACAATCTTACACACACACACACACACACACAATCTAACACACGCACACAATCTTACTTACACACGCACACACACACACACACACACAATCTTACTTACACACGCACACACACACACACACAATCTTACTTACACACACACTGTCCTCAAGCGCGTTCATTCCAGATAAAGCCTGTGAGCCGCCATCACCACGTGCGGCAAAATTACGTATTGATGACAAGCCCTCCTCTCTGTTCCCCCGTCATTCCTCTCTGTCCCTCTCTCTCTCTCTCTCTCTCTCTCTCTTCTCACACACACATGCACACTTATCATCTCTACCTCAATTAAACCTCCCCTCACTCCCCCGTATCTCTTTTTCCCTCTACTTCGCTCTTCTCGTGCCTCATCATCACATTCCTTATCATGGAAGCCTACTTATCTTTAATCAAACACATACAAGCTTAATTAGCTTGCACATTTGTCAGACCATCATCTAATTAACAGTGACCTTATTTTAAGTACTTTTTGAACCTTAATTAAAAAAAAGCACAGGTCTTCATTAGAATATTTGACAATTTTTTTGCCTCGACATGATTTTGATTGCAATGTGGCTACTCTGTCACAGCCGCCGCTCCCTTCCAGGGCTTTAAAAAGATGAAGGAAAAGTAAAAGGAACTGGAAGGGGACAAATTAAACTTGAAGGGGTTGTTTTTTGTTTCTTGTCTTGACACAGTCAGACAGTGTCTGAATGGAAGTTAATACCACTTAACACTCACACACACAAGCACAGACACGCGAATGCACAGATCGTCTCTCTCTGGCCCATTTCTGCTCTAAGTTTAGCAGACGACCCACCGAGGGGCCTCTGCAGTCACATGCTTTTCCTGCTGCTGCTCTTGTTTGTCCCCTGGTCCTTGTAGAACGGTAATAGTTCTTTTTCAGAGTGTGTGTCTGTGAGCGTGTCTCGTGGAGTTAGGCTAAGGAGACTAAATAGGCTGGCTGGAGGGAAGCGATGTAGTCTAGCTTTTATATATCTGTATGTTTGACTCGTGAAATGTATGGCTGTTGCTGAGTGATAAATAATGAGGTGGAAAGTGAGTAAGTGGCTACATTTTGTAGGACATTAATATAGATAAGCAGTGACATAGACTGGCTAAGTAGACACAAAACTCTGTGGATATGCTCGGCATTTAGAGGGACGCTGTCTTTTTTAGTCTTTTGAAGAACTAAAGAAACGAGGGCTAAAGTGTAAGAAATGGATTAGAAATGTGTGTTTATTTACCCCTGCAAGTGTTTTTTCAAGATTTTTATTAAGTGTTTGTCAGCACAGAGAGCAACAGGACGATGTGTGTGTAGAGAGAGAGAGATATGACATGCAGCAAAAGTCTATTAGTCGGGACTCCACCCATGGATGCTGCAGCACAACAAGATCTCCAACCTAAACGACAGAATAGATCGTTTTTGAATACCACCCATAACAATACATATGATCATAAGTCAAAAGTGGATCCTGGTACAGTGGATTTATACATACACGTATGGTTTGTGGTTATAAAAAAGGCTGCAGTTTCTGTGAATTCATGCTACAAAACCACTGGTCTAGGTTTACGGCAAAAAACCTTCTGGTAAGGCGTCATAAAAGACTAAAACTAACTAAAACTAGAGATAGTAAATGGAGTGCACTTATAAAGCTCTTTTATCCAAAGTGCTTTACACTACACACTACGCTACCCATTCGCACACACATTCATTCTGGTGAGGCTACCAGGGCACACTGGTGCCACCTGCCACCATTGGGAATTCATTCACACACAGATGAACGCAGCATTGGGAGCAATTTGGGGTTCAGTATCTTGCTCAAGGATACTTCGACATGTAGGCTGCCATGGTCGGGGATCGAACCACCGACCTTCCGTTCCGTAGGCGACCTCTCTACCAACTGAGCCACAGCCGCCCCGGTACCATTTTTCCCTCCCGATACCGGTTCCGATACTTGTGCTGTGGGTATCGGCTGAAACCGAGTACCGATCCGGTACCAGTATGTTATTAAAAAAATATCATACTACACCTGCATGACTGTGAAATAATTATTATTGTGGTTATTGTGGTCATTAAGCGACAAAATCCCACATTTTGACAACAGACGGGTTGGTCATCCAGGATAATACATTCCAGGATTTTGTCTGTTATCTTGTTTGCTTTAATGCTGTCTCTGGGGAATTTTTCTCATCGCTGGAAGGCAGCTTCCAGAGTTTACTGCTGCAGCTCATATTCTTTTTCCCTTTTGTTTTAGAAAATTTGTCGTGCTCTTTAGGGTGACGCGTCTTCAGGTGTTTAATTAAATTGCTTATGTTAAAATTAACAACACTTGAGTTTTTATCTTTGCAAACGTTACATGTCGCAGTCTTACTGGTGGAAGATTCCAGTGTGAAATATTGCCACTCGCTGACATGATAGTGCTACTTAGCTTAGCTCCAAGCCTCGCGTCAACCTGCTCTGACACACGTGTGTCTGCTGTGTCTGTGTTACGTAATCAATTCCTCCTCATCCCTCTAAAACAGCAGCTGCAGGTTGCAGCACAGCGCCACTGTTTTAAGAGCAGCGAAGAAGAACTGTGCCAGAGCTTAACGGAGCGAACCAGTAAATAGATTACTAATTTAATAAATTATGTGGTATCGGATCGGTGCCTGGCCTCCAGTACTCGCTGACACCGATGCCAGCATTGTCGGCAGTATCGGAGCAATTTCCGATACTGGTATCGGAATCGGAACTCTAGTTTAAACAGTAAATAAATGTCCATAAATGCCAGAAGTGAAGTAGTTACAACGGTGACCTGAGCCATGGAATTTAAGTAAACAACGGAAGTTATGAAAAAAGTTATTTACTTTTGTTTTCACACGGGACACGAACCCTGTGTTCCTGGGTGAAAGTCCCATCCCGAGTGTACCATCCACCATTTAAACTGCACATCACCGTCAATCACTCCTACTACATCAGCAAGATCGCAGCTGAAGACTATAACGTAAATATGAGTCGTATTTTGCTGCCTGTCCAAACGCTCTATATTGATGTTTTTGAGGGGAGAGCAGTCTGTGCAGTAATGTGGTCTGTGCCTGCTTCCTATAGAAGTAACCAAGCAATCTACCAGCTCTGAATATTGTATATATTTTGGGGGGGAAAAAGGTTACATCTAGGAAAAAAAAACTAAAAATGTCCACGATAGCATGTGTTAGGTGACTGGACAAATATATCGGCCACCAATGATTACTATATCCAACATGCACAGCATTCAAATGAAGTGTAGAGACAGACTCATATTCAGCGAGCTAACTCAGTAGCACAAATACATTGATTAGTCCTCATTCCGCGAGCCTTTCCATTAGTATAGTATGTTTTGAAAGTGTGAGACCAGTCTGATCTTAGATTCTTCATCATACTCGTAACACTAGTTCTACACTGGAATCTGTATTTCCATGTGCTCTATAGCCAACATAGATTTTCTTCAGATTTTTGCAGCTTTAGCCTAAAGCATGATATCACAGTATCAAGTGCGTATGTATGTTGATAGTTGAGGCAGTTACAGGGCTCTTATTTTAAAACGTGTCAGCAGGAAACATTTCAAAGTCAACTGGAGACAATGTCAACTAACTAATGCAGCTAATGTAAGTTAAATAGGCTCCAGCTGATGAAATCTGATGGGTGGGTGTTATTTCAGTTGACAAAACCAAACCAACTGTGGTCGACTAGAAATCAATGACCAGTCGTTTTCAAATCTGCCAGCGTTAACATTGTAAACTGCCATGTGAGAACGAGTGGCTGGGTTTAGGAAAGGATCAGTTACTTTTGCTACAAGTTTGAAGTCTTGAAAACACTGACGGGTTCAGTTGGACAATAGTTCAGAGGATAATGTGACTTGCTGCCCTCTACAAACTCTCAAACCTTGTTAACCCTTGAAAATACTTACTCTATGAGTAGACATCTAGTCAAATACCTGTTTGATATCCCGCCCACCAATTCACCCACAGACATACGTGAGTTTGGAGACCCAACCTGGGACCCAACAGGTTTGGGTTTCAAGTCAGATTTGGCCTACTTGTCACGCTGCGTCAGGCTATTTTTTTTTACAAATGCAAAAATGATGGATCTGTCGGTGTTGGGTTATTTCTCGTTCAGTGTCTGGGTTTGTTATTTATGTGATAATGCATAAACACAGGCAAGCTCTTATGGTCAGACTTGGTCACCACTCTCTCAGTTTATGTCCAGAGAGAAATATGCAGCCTGGGCCACACTCTAAACTACACCAGACCTCATTGACCAAAGCAAAGATTTTAGATATTTTTAGAGAGGAGCCCCACAGCGATAATGCAGGGCACTGTTGTACAGATTTAACCTTCATGACCCTAAAGTTTTCGACTACACGGCTCTCCGAAAAAGAGTTTTAAAGTGTTCCCCAGTAAAGAGGGAGGATAAGTCATGCGGTGGGGAGTGAAAGTGGGGACAGTGAAGACGCTGCGGTTCAGGAGGACCACAGAGTGTCCCAGGGCGGCTGTAAAGTGGTTTAGGGAGTCAGGGAGGTGAGCACGCTTCTCTAGTCAGACATCTTTCTTCCTGTCCCTTGCTCCGAGCAGAGGGGAGGAGGGGAAAGGTGATAGTAAGTTGAGCAGTGGGGAAGGGAGACAGAGGGAGGGAGGGGGGAGCGGGGGGAGTAAGGTCCAGATGAGGGATGTTATTAATCCATTTATTCCCCCTCCACTCTCTCCGTCTGTCCTCTGCTATCTCTTCCACTCCTGTCATATCTGCTGATTTCAATCTGCTGCTCTGGCTTGCCCTCAACTCTCCGCTCTCCATCTCTCCCCCTATTATCCTCCTCTCTCCCTCCTCCGCTTCCCTTCTTTCCTCCTTCCTCTTCTCCGTTCTTTGACAACCTGTAACTTTTTCTCTCGCTCTCATCTTATCCTCCCCTGCTAAGTCTCTCCTCCTTTCCTTCCTTCCTCCCTCCCTCCCTCTCTCCATCTATCATGCATCCCAGAGTGCACCTGTGCTGCGCTGTCAGTTGTAGGCCCAGAGCCATCATCATGCTGGGGCTGTTTCTCGCCACTTCACACTATGAAAACGGAATTCTCTCGCACAAACACATACATCTCACGTGAATCTGCTATCAGGGAGACTTCACCTCGACTCACCCCCCCAATTCTGATTCAGTTTATCTAGTTGGTGCACGCAACAAAGCGAGGACCAAGGTCAGCACTTACCCTTAAAACTGTCTTCAACCTATAGAAGCGAGAGATACATGAAACCACCTCGATCTTCAGAGGGAAGAGACACAGTGAGGAGGAGGAGGAGGAGGAGGAGAGAGCAAAGGGAAATAGAGTGAGAGTACGGTTGATATGTGCTTCTGTGTTCTTTTCCTGGCAACACGATAAAGGCTCGCTCTCAGTCACTGTCAGTGGCGAGACCACCCTCTCTATCTCCGCTCTCCTTCCCCCTCCTCGCCTCTCCAATCCCATCCCTCCCAAAGCAGAAGACTACCCTCTCTATCTCCCTCCTCTTTTATCTCTCCAACCGCTCTCTCCATTCCCATCCCCTGCATTTTTACATTTACATTTCAGGCATTTAGCTGGCGCTCTCATCCACAGTGACTTAACAACTGCAGTGTACGCCCCGAGTCCTCGCTCACCGCCACCTCGAGGAGCAGGGGTGCAGAGGTCAACGCCGCCGCGGCTCCATGACAGATGGAACAAATGTTCTGTGTAACTGGAATGATGAAAGAGAGAAATTACATGCCAAAGAGAAACCTGAGGAAGCTTCCTAGTCCCCTCTCATGTCTGATTCACACAGACCACCCCGTCTCTGCCTCCACCACCCCATCCCTCACTAGTACGGCTCCCCCACTGAGGGCTCCTTTCATTCACTGTGATGAAAATTAAAATTCAAATCTGCTTTATTGGCGTGACAGTAGCGGGGGGTTGTCTCCACAACAGAACATGTTAGAAGACGGGCTAAGACAATAAGCCAATCTGTATGGCGCTCTTCTCCTACCTCGCTCCTTCCAGTCTTCCCTCTCTGACTAACTAACCCGGTTTTTTGCTGCGTAAAGCCACGCACGAGCACTTAAAACCCTCCTCTCCTCCGCAGGCCGCCCTCCCTTCTTTTCACAGCCTCTTAAGACGCTAACGCAGAGAGACACTCCCTCAGTATGCCACCAACAGATCCTTTCTTAGTGTGCACTTGTGGTTACCTGTGTGTGTGTGTGTGTGTGTGTGTGTGTGTATGTGTGTGTGTGTGTGTGTGTGTGTGTGTTTGTCCTCATTAAAAGAAAGTGGAGCCAGTGAAGCTTTAAAAAAGACAAGAGAGCAGACAGCCAGAGTTGTATGTAGCAGAGATGTGAGAGGTTGTTTAGCTTTAGGGCAGATGGAGTCTAAACTTGCCGCTGGACTTGTGAATACTTCAGACTGTATCATTCATAATCCTGGGATTCATTCACTTCACCTCCGCATCTTTCCATCCATGTCTCTATTTTTGTTTTTCAAAGTAAAATGTATTTTATTGCTGTGACTGAAGTTAAATCAAACATTTTATGCTATTTTTATGGTCAGCAATAACCATTTAATGTATTTACATTCTGTTCACCTCTCTACAGTAGTTTCAGTGTTTGTGGAGGAGTCCGCCATTCTAGCACAGGACTTAAATTTGTCTGTGTTTGCTGGTCCCAACAGCCAGGTTGTGTTCACTCAGTCCACATTTAGTTCACATCTTTCTCCATTTGTGGTCGCTAACGCTATTGATTAATCTGCCGCTTGCTTTTGTCTGGTTTTTATTGTAGATATCTAATAGTTGATGTACTTTTATTTATTTATATTTTGTCAATCTAACCTGTCTTAACCTTACATGCACTCCTCCTGCTGATACTCGAGTAGATATACTGAGAGCAATATGTAATGTGCTGCTTTATAATGCATGTGTCCATGCCTTTATATGCAAGTCTGCATGTGGGAAATGTTTCTGTAGGCTACTCTCTTGTTTGTGACCATGTATTGAGTAACTTTATTGTTATTATTGTTATTATTAGGCGTGTTTCCATTAGGTACTTCTCCCTCTAGCGAGCCGCTATGGGTGTGGCTTGGTAGAGAGGATCCGCCCAAGATCCACCCAACTTCACCTGTTTGCAGCTCAGAAAGTACCTGCCTCGGGTAGGAACTTTCTGAGCCGCTACTAACTAGTCAACACTGATTGGTAAAGGGTAAATGGTAAATGGGGTGCACTTATATAGCGCTTTTATCCAAATCGCTTTACACTACACACTACGCTCATTCACCCATTCACACACACATTCATACTGGTGGCCGAGGCTACCAGGGCACACTGGTGCCACCTGCCACCATTAGAGATTCATTCACACACCGATGAACACAGCATCGGGAGCAATTTGGGGTTCAGTATCTTGCTCAAGGATACTTGGACATGTAGGCTGCCATGGTCAGGGATAGAACCACCAAGCTTCCGATCGGAAGACGACCACTCTACCGACTGAGCCACAGCCATGATTGAATACGGTTTAAGTGGGATATGACGTGAGTAGAACTCGACACAACCACAACATAACAGCGCCTTTTTAAAAGAAATAAGCAGAGCAGACTGAGACGAGAGAATCCAGAACTAGAAACCAAAGAAGAGAAGACGATGTTGATGTCTGGACTGTTTGGACTTGCCACGTCGCTCTGTTATCACGGTCAAAATTATTGCTGAATAATCATGTTAGCGTCACAGAACTACTTACGTCACATTCTAACTCCGTTAGCTAGCCGCTACAAAAGTACCTGTATGGGAACAGAGGCCCAGGGGAACTAACTCGTGGACGTGGCCAAAACACTCACACACTTTCCAAAAAAGTACTCTAAAGTGGAAAGACCCCTATTATTGCTGTTGGTTTTCCTTTAGTCAAGGCCATGCAGTGAGGTTGTTGGGGTAAGAGAAGTGCTTTAGAGACTGGGTTGGGGAACTGGTGAAAGAACTATTATGCAGTGTGGTCACATCTTGATGTGATACAGTCTGTCAGCATGTTTATGTGGTTTTCTTTAAGCGAAAAAAGTAATACTAAAAATAAAAAACATGATATACCTTCACTTTCTTCTTCACACATTTACCACTTTCGTCTCTTTGCTCTTTCTCTCTCTCCCACACACACACACACACTGTGACACACTTGTGGCCTGTCTCCCCTCTCCCTCTGCATGCTGCCGTGACAGGCGTCCTCTGTGGCTGCCAAAGCCTTTTAACCACAACAATATCTAAATGGCACACAATGGCCCATTAAAGTCATCAAGCCGTTAAACCAGCAACCAGCAACCTTCAGCCCGGCAATTAGGAATATTTCATTCACCCTCCCACCCCTACACACACACACACACTCTCTCTCACTCTGCGCCCATCCATTATTCTCTTCCTGTCTCTCATCCACGTGTTCCCTCTCTTTCATCTCATCCTCTCCTTCTGTTTCACCCGATCTCTCACCCTCTCTTTTCTCACGTGCACACTCTCACTCACGTGCACTACACCTCACACCAATCCACTCTCTTTTCTCTATCCCCCCGGCCGTTCTGCCTGTCTCTCCCTCCCTGTCGCCCAGTCGCCCTACAACAACGGCCCGCAATCAGTGTCACAATCGATTAACAGATTTCACACCGCTGGACACGGCATTTACAAAGAACCAGATGAAATGAAAAGAAGGAGCGGGGCCGGGCGAGATAATAATAAGAGCAGAGAGAAGAGGGTTAGCGTGTGCTGTGTCAGGGGATACAGTAGCCACACACTGGAAGCACATCAGACATGTGGAGGTGCTACAGAACATGAATGTAAGGAAGGAAAAGAGAGAGAGCTCTGTGGTGGCACGCACCGATCCAACAGTGGAACGGCTTTGGCAACGGAGCCCAACTGTCATGCCAGTAAAGCTCACCTCTGAACCTTTGAACTGAGGGTGAAAACAAACAAGAGCAGATAGTAGGACACAGAAAAGACTGGCAGAAATACTGCTGAGATTTATTTTTCTTGTATAATAAACATAGTGGAGAGTCGTAGTCGACCGATCACGGGTTTTTTAAGGCCGGTGCCGATTATTTTGACGTCAGTCTTAACCCTCTGGAGTTCATGAAACCACCCGCACATTACTTCTTCATGACGTGAAGACATAAAAATGAAGCAACGTTGAGCCTTGCCTTTTTGATGATATTCAGCCAAGTAAAACCAGAGATATTGTCAGATATATTTAGTATAAAATATAGAACAGATATTATCCTCATTTTACCTGTTATATGTTATATTTGCAACCTGTATTCATATCTGTGTTTTGAGACATAATTTTCAAGATCAGATTTTATGTCTCGTCAAAATTTTGGCAAAGTAAGTCAAAGTTAAAAAATAATTATCAGGACATATAGGTGAGGTTGCGCTGAAAAAACTGATGGCATGGTGAAGATTTTTAAATAATAAAATTTTTTAGCGGACATAATAGCCGAAGACTTCGGAGGGTTAACTGATCCGATATGTTCTGCCGATTTTTTGGCATCAACATTAATTAACAAAACAAACAAAACATATTAACAGTTGGATAGCAAACAATGTGTATGTTGTTCTAGGCCTCGAGGTGGTGGCGCCTCAGATGAGTCCACATGTTTGATGACATCACAAAAGACATGGAAATCTTACTTCTTACAATATGACACCTTTAAGATGCATAAATGTCTCCAATTTGAGACTTTTTGTTGCATCTCTTGGTCCCTTATTTCTTGTAGTCCTTTCACTGTCTGTAATGTGTTCAGATATATAGATTTTCAGAAGCAAATCATAAAAAAGGCACTCTCTCTGTGTTATGAGCCAAAGTCAACCTCATAAAATAAGTACAAATATTCAGCCTGACCTGAATTTCTAGTCAACTTTTGGTGTAAATATCAAGTTCACAGCCCGGAAATATTTTAATTTTATTTATGAAAACAGTTGGAAATCTGTAAAGGAAAGCAGTGTGTATGAAAAACATGCTGGTGACGTTTGAACCCAGGCCTGCAGTTGCACATAAAGCACCAGGGATGTGAATATTAGGCACAGGTTCTAGGCATTGAATCAAACATTTTGAAGAGGAAGGTTTGATCATCCTGAATGATGATGGTTAAAAATAATCAATCTGAGCTCCTGTTTCCAGCCACTGATTCACAGCTGGGTTTATAACCAGTGGAAGCTGCCTATAAACCCTTTACTGGCTGATTAACCCCCTTGGCTGTGATTTCATACGTATAAACACATGATGTATGGTTTTTTACATCCATTAGCATTGGTTATGATTTCACACCTAGTCAGCCTGCTCCCATCCCCCCTTACGTCTCCTCCCTCTCCTCCTCTCTGCCTGACAGTTGGTTGCAACAGCAGCAACAGAATACACACTGTGGATGTGCAAGCTACTCTTCCTCTCTCTCACTGTTCCCCCGTGCACATGCACGCATGCATGAACGCACATGTACTTCTTCAGTGTTGCTCACACATGCACATTTGAGAGAAAGTGTACACACACATAAAGTGCACCTGTGTACATCTACACATATACACACACACACCAGCTGTGGCACTAAAGCCAGCTTTTGGCAGTCACATCCGCGCTTCTCCTCGCCTCTCTGCACGCTGTGTCACTGAACACAAGTTGAATCCTGCATCTGGAGACTGTGCTGGTGACTCACACACACACACACTTACATGTATGCACCCTCACACACTAATACACTCAAGGATCTGTTGAATAGCAAAGCATTTGCATGTAATGGCAAGTATTTATTGGACGTACAGACACTGCGGTATCATCCAGCCCTCATGTCAGAGAGTGAAAAGAGAGGAAGGAGGACACCAAAAATAGCATTTCAAATGTTTGTTTTTCTATCGACATCAATGCTACACTATCTGTGTATTGTTATGCCCTCTCACCTTGTTAATATTACTGTGCTTCATCCTGACTCTCTTCTGTATCTTCCTCCATCTAAAGAATTCTTAAAATGTAGTAATTTTGAAAAGATGCTAAAAATAAATTCTGGCAGAACATGGTATCACTGCGGTGCATTATTCACACACACGTTAGCAACTTTGCCGCTGGGTTTCTTTTACAAGCTTAGAAGGAATAATCAAACATAGAAAACACATTACTTAACAGTAAAAGAAACACACCGAGATACGCTTTCACCTAAAGTGTGAGACCACCAAGATTACACATGTAAGTGAAATGCAGGTACGTGAAGTGTAAACCCAAGCAGCGCCTACAACGCCATGCATTAGGCAGAGAGAAGCAGGCTGGCTTCACATGACAAATCCCACAGCAGGTAATTGAAGTACAGTTGCTGCACTGTACGGCGGCGTGCTTTGCATGAAAGTGAGTTACGTGATGTGTTACCTCGCCTCTGAGAGTACTTTAAGGGTATGAACTCAGAAAGCAGGTGGAAAATGTATTGCACAACCACTGGCTGAGGGCAAGTGGAGTAACAGTATTTACTGAGCAGGTAAGCTGTGTTCAGGTGTGATAATAATATACATGCACATGTACTGCGTACAGTCTGTTAATTGGAATCAACATTCAAAGGCACTTGCCTGCTGTCCAATTATATTCAATGTTTTATTAAACATAACCAGTTGCAGTATGCTAATAGGGTCATTAAATAAGTTAATGGATGCCTTAATTAGCAAATTATTTAGTGTCGTACTTGTCCTCACATACTAAATGTATGCTATTAATACAAAGTCGTTATTAAAGGGGTAGTTCACCCCAAAATCGAAAATACATGTTTCCTCTTATCTAGTTTTGGTGTGAGATGTCTGCTTGATCTCAAATATAATTGAACTAGATGGTACTCCAAAAAAAAACAAAAAACAGCAATGTCTCTTACCAGAAATTGTGACTCAGATCTAGTATATTTCTCACACGATACTGCTCACAAAAAGGACTGTGGCTTAAGTAACCGGCTCATTATTTCTGAAAAAGAGGCATTGCTGTTGAGTTTTTCAAATGCATTTTTAGCACTTTGAGCACCACATGGGAAGTGCCATCTAGTTCCATTAAATCCAACTGAAGGCAGAAATCTCTACTATCTTCAACGCTCAACAACTCACACCAAAACAGTCTATACTGTTAAATAACACTCCAGGTGAGAGGGAAAAAATTTATTTATGATTTGGGGGTGAACTGTCCCTTTAAGAAGTTATTGAAGAATTGCATGATGATGCAAACGCTGCTTTTTCAAAAGGACCCGTCCATAATTTTCATGATTTATGAATATCACAATCTACAAAAAGAAAGATGGGTAGTATAATGAGGCATAAAGGGAAAAAAAGAAAAACACAAGACTAAAATAATCTCAGCTACAAAATTAGGGTCATATTACGTTCAATGCCCATTAGCAGCATTAAAAGAGGTCTGGAAATGGGCACTTTGATAAACGAGTTTTCAAAGCGACATGAGACAATTCGCAGAACTTCAAAGAGGCCAAAACATGTGTGTCCAAACTGCAGGTGCACTGGCCAAAAAAACCTGCAAGTCTATTTACAGCTTTCACAAAGCTGAAACTAACCTCCCAGGACATGACGGACATACACAGGACAGCAGGACTGACAAATGCTTAAAGACACACATGGGACACAAACTCCAGCCTGATACTAGAGGCGAAGCTACCAAACTGTATAAAAACTGTATATAAAAAAAATACAAATACAAAGTTAAGCTCCGACATGAACGGCTGCAACAGTAAAATTCTGCTACACATTGATGCATTAGTACTGAAAATAGGAGTCATAGGAAACATTGAAGTATGTAGGCAATTAATGTGTATTAATCACAATGTATGAACTGAGTCTTGATGATTCAAAAACAGAGACCTTCCCCGATTTTCTCGGTGACTGATTTCTATGTATAGGACTCGGGTCGATCTTGCCGGAAATATATCCAAAGGATGCAACGTTAATGCATGCTTCACAGTGCCTTGCCTCTTCAAATGCCCTCGATGCAAACAGTGTGCAAAGCTAGCTAACATTAGCTTAGAACTAGAGTCGGCTATAGTCCAAAGTCCATGTAATAAAGCACAAAAAAGTGAAGCACATCTGCCCCCAAAAAAACTAGGGTCAACATCTACAAGGCGTTTCATTTATGGAAGGTCCTTGGTTTGGTATTGAGGTTTTCTTTCAATTGGATTATTGCCCTTTTTTACTCTTTTTTTTGCATGCTCGCTAATGTTAATGGACACCCGCCAACCTGCAAAATGCAGGTAAAAATGTACTTTGGCAGGTAACATTTGTAAAGTTACTAGCCAATTTGGCTTGTAATTATTGCAGAAGCGATGAGACGTCAGTGTTGCCAGATTGGTCTGTTTTCCGCTATGAAATGTGGGCAGTTTTGTATGTGTTTGGAGAATGTGTTTGGAGAACTACACTTCCACATAGTACCTTTAAGTACTATTAAGTCAGTATTTAGCGTATTCTGTATCGTACGATTTTCCTCAAATCCAGCTTCAGTGCAATATTCATAATGTGTACAATGTGCAGTGTTTCTTAGTAGCGTGGATAAAGGGTTCTTTGTTCCCTGGATGTTGTGAATGTGTAAATATCAATAAGCAATTTAGAGAGTATAAAAACGACACTCAGCTGCTAAAACAAGCTTTAGAACCAGTGTTTTCAACAGGGTTTTATGAGACTATAAGGCAGGGACCCGAACTAACTCGGGAGAAACATTTTTAAGCAAAAGCCTAAATTTGGTGGCCTTTGGCATATTCTAATGCCACTTTTCCAGTTGGAATGGAATATTTATACATTTGCTGCATTGATACTTTTGCTTAAATAAAGAATACTTTTTCCATTGCTGGGCTTCAAACAGTCGATGCCAATATCTCAATGATCTGCCATATAGATGTATGAACGATTGACATAAATAAATGTAAAAGTTGCTGTGAGGTTAGCAGGGATTACAGTATATAGAAATCAATAATATTGTCGTGCCCACAGAAAACCTATAATCTGAAACAGCCTGGAAAAAATCTCCGGCCTAATGCAAAGCATCCTGGTTACACCTCTGCCCCTTTCTTCTCAGCGATATTAAATTATTACCTGACCAGGATTCTCATTAGACTAAAGAGGCAGGTGCTCCATCATTGGCATTTCGTTTCCATCAGACCGCCGCCCCGTCCTCCTCACAGTAATGCGCTCTGCATGCGGCGCGAAGCGTGACTTAATGTTTGCTTTATTTGTCTGGCCTGTGCGAGTCAATAGGGCCCGGGTCACTCCTCTTCAATCAGGTGCGAGGTATAAGAGAGGTAAGGAGGGACAAAAAGGAGGCAGAGTGAAGAGGAAGAGTGCCACAGGGACCGGGGAGTGAAGGCAGGACCGACAACAGACAAATGCTCCAAACCTTGTTTAAGTTTGCATGACTTTTTTTTTTCTCCCTCTCATCACACATTTTGTTCCTCCAGCTTTGTCGCTTCACATCCGTCTCCCTTCCTCCCATCTGCACTTGTCCTGCACATGCGTCACTCGCATCCCTCAGTTTCTATCATCCTCTTTGTACGTTGTTATGCCAGGCACACACACACACACACTCTTCCTCTTTTCCCACGCCCAACCTTCTTCACTTATGTGTCCTCAACTGTCCTTTCCCTCCATCTTTGCTGGTGTTACTGCCGACACCGTTCCCCCTTTTTTTATCTGAACTTTATCCAAACCCAATCTGCCCATTCCCTTTTAAGTTACGCCTCTGTCTCTCACTCCCCTGTGTTATCTTTTCCTCCTGTTCCTGATTGGACTTATTATTCCCCAAATGGATTTTTGTTCTGACGATTCAGCATTTAGAATGAATATTTTAAGTGGAATTTCTAAAGTTATTATCCTCCAAATGGATTATTATGCACAGCACCCAGCTGGAATTTATAAAGTAGAGTTTAGCGTGTTGATTTTTTCAATTTGGCGAGTCTTGCGAGTCTTCTCAACCCTGAATGCTCTTTCCCTCTCTCACGCTTTTTCCCTTTGTCTTTTGCCATCTCTCTCTCTGTCCTACTTTTGAACCCAGTTATTCTATCCATCTCTCTGTCCTCCCTCCAGACCCTCACTCTCCCTCTGTCTCCCTGCCAACCCACCCCTTCGTCCCCTCGCCCTCCCGCCCTTCTTCCATCTCCTTCACTTACTCTTTTCCCGCTATCTCTTGCCCCGTTTCTCCATTTTTTTCCCCCCTCTCTCAATCACTCTCCCTGCAATGTTAATTCAAATTGCCTGGTTTGGGAGGACAGTACAGTTCCAATAATGCCGAAAGCACTTAGGAGAACATAATCAATCTCTCTCTCTGTCTTAGTTTTTCCCCTCCTTCTTTCTGTTTTCTCACCCTATTTTATATTCCCTCCATATGTGGAACAAACTCCCTGTCTCCTTTAATTCCCTCCCTATCTCCACACTCTGTTCTAATCAAGCCTTTTTCGTTTGAATATTTTATCCCTGCTCTCTAAATGTCTCACTTCTTTTAACTTGAGCACGACATTATACGCTATATGGCCTGGTTTGTCATGGTTTAGGGTTTATTCCAACAGAGTGAAATCTTAAAGGTACCCTGTGGAGTTCACCACTAGTAGCACTATGGAGCAACATATGCGTGGGTCACAGTCTAGTTTGTGTCGTGCATTTGTGTCAGGATGCACCAGCATGGAAATGCAAATCACATTCATGCTGCCAGTTTCACGTTATTGCACGTTATCGACAGTAGCTGACATTGTGTTGTGAGTTAACAGACAGAAAATGTAGATATAAACAATGCAGGATTTAAATTTTTGTAAAAAAAAAAAAAAAAAAAATGGCTTTGAAAATGTTTTATGCCAAATGTGTTTGTTCGACCTCAAAGATAAGCATAATACATTTTGCTGAGAAACACAGAATATAATCAGAAATTTGGTTTGTTTACAAGAAAGCTTCACAGGACACCTTTTAATGCTACATCATAAAGCATATTTTAAACACTTGTGCACTTCCAACTTTGTGCCAAAAGTTTGGGAAGGCTCATTAATGCATAATTGTCACAAATTGCGGCCTGCTGGCCCTAAGAAAGATTTTGCGCAGCACCCGAAGAACCTTTCAGCTGTCAATTTCAATACTTTTCCTTTAAATAGCTTACATTTAATACACGTCTCAGCTACAGCATCAAACAGACACCCCCCATTGGGGGAAGAACGTGACTGTCACAGAGCACAGAGATACACCTACAAAGTAAATGTTAGCTTGCAGTTCTAAAACAGCGCACCTGTATTGAACTGTAGCCACAACAGCAACACTGAGGCTTAGCAAAAAAATCTTGCCAAAAATGTGCAGGCAAGAGCAGGCTACTGGCCAGCTGCACCATTGGGTCCCTCAGCCTCACTCCTTTCCTAGGAGACTACTTCTCTGGGAGTGCTATATAGCCAACTAGCCAGCTGTGGAGATGTGGACACACTTTATAACAAATATTCCCATTTTGTTTTGTACCAGCCAGATGGCCATACATGGCACACAGTGCAATGTCCATTCTAATCCTCTTCTATGTCTATGCTCGTGGCTCTGCCTTACAGAACCCTTTCTGATTAGCTTGTTGTTGCCTAGCAACACAAAGGGCAGCATTTCTTGATATTTCATGATATTTAAAATACAAAAACAAGATGTAAATGAGTTATATAACTATATGAATCTATTATATTTCACATTTAATTATATAGGTCTATTGGTGAGTTGCACTGATCCTCCATGTTTGTGTGTTTTGTGGTTGTAATGGATGAGAAGAATCACCTGATGCTATAAGTATTATCCATCACTTATTAAAGCCCACAGCTTTGGAATAGCATGTCCATGTCCAGATACTTTAGGCCATTTGCTGTATCTGTTGCTTAACTGCTACGTGCTCTGTTACACGAACATTTGCCCCACTTAAATCCTCCTCTTTCCCATCCCCGAACCCTTCCGTCACGTCCCTCTATTTGTCCCTCCACCCACCTTTCTTTCACGCTCAGAGAGAGTTTTTACCTCACAAAAAATTCCACTCCCACTCCTCTTTTCACTCTCTCTCCCTCTCCCTCTTTTTCCCTTGTCAGTCTGTCCCTCGCTCTTTCATGTTCATGCACACCTCTCTTCAGGCGTCAGCTGCTGCCCTGTCAGGTTTAGGGGGAGACAGGTGGAGAAGAGAAACAGAGATGAAGAGACAGAAAGAGAGACGAATGGGGAAAGAGGACAGGGAGGGTGACGGGGGGGAAAAGAGAGAGGAAGAGAGGGTGATAGAAAGTGAGAGAGATAGGTTGAGAGAGGGAGTGAAATACTTCTAATTCACAGAGACAGGCTGCGTTTCCGTGGCAACGTGGTTTCCATCGTAACAGCCCTGCTAAGGATGCCATTAGTGGGGAACAAAACGAGAATGCCACTCACCGCTGGTATGGAGCGCACACACACACAACACTGACACACAAAAACACAACAGTTACCTTCCTACATGCATTTATAATACACTAACAAACACACACGCACCCACCCACACAGCGCTCCACCCCCCCTCCCCTCCCCATTCAACTCACAACTCAACACACGTCCTGCTGCCACTTCCCCACTGCCCACACAGAAACTCAAACTAACACAGACGTATACTGATCTGTCTCACACCTGCGATCAATCCTGATGTGCCTCCTATATAATATGAAATTAAATCTTTCAGCCGAGCAGCGAGATCCCTTCGTGCCGCGGGGCACGGAGGCTCCGAGTAGCTGCATCCATATTCTTCCAGCCCACTGTCGGGTTGGAAGAATATGTTACACATTTTGTATAGAGAGTAAAGGAAATTACATATTTTTGTAGTTCAACCCAGAAGTAGCATCTCCATGGGGTGTATTGAGAATTCACCTATGGGATTTTTACATTGGATTTTGGATCATTGCAGAAAATAAGCTCTGTGGCAAACACACGTTTCTGATGCTTACGCGTTTTGTTCAGCAGGATAATCTTTAGAAATGAACAACACTTTTATGATGTTTGTAGTGTTAAAGCAGCCGACAGAAGGAAAAAGCTAATATGTTATGCTAACGTCACTACCGTTAGCTTCAGATGGTCTCTGACAAGCTAACCATCAGTTTTGACAAGCTAGCAAATCCGTAGCCTAATAAATTGTTTATTAACCTAATCGACAATCTACTAAAAACCATGACTAGAGGACATTCAACATGCTCATTGAGTTTGAGAGGAGAGACCCCAGGGCACTAAAATGCTACAGACAATCTCCAACAAGTTAACTAGCCGTTTGACAAGCTAGTGAATCTGTAGCCTAATAAATAGTTTATTTACCTAATCTACAACCTACAAGGGTTTGCAAGAGGACTGAAAAACATAACTAGAGGATGTCAGGCAGACTAGTGAGAGAGTTCCCGTCTGTGTCCGGCATGATGCCATTTAATATCATATATGACAACCACTGTAGTCTCATTTAGTTACTTGTTAGCAACTCACAATAGCAATTCACGTGAGGGTATTTGCTAACATATGTTATGGTGTACAACAAAACAAGAAAATCTCTTGAACTTTTGTTGACCACAGACCTTATTTTATGCTTCTAACCAAAAACCCATTCAAAATAGACCCCAGGGTGCTAAAATACTAACTTACTTGCATTTAGGCACTCAGGCCTTATCAAAAGAAACACACACACACACACACACACAAATAAAACATCCACAAGATTAAATTTGTAAATCACCAGTATAAAGGAGACAACAGTAAAGAGTGTGAAGGTCAAAGCAGCAAGACCGCAGAAGTAACCGACAATATTGGGGTTTGATAGAGAGAGGCTGAGTGGATGAATAAGTCGGGCAGAAAATGTTTTTCTTTAGTATTCAGAAGACATGTAGGCAGTTTGTTATACAGGAGGCATGCTGCAGAGACTTTGCATCACTGCTCACTGATGCTCCGCAGCATCTTGATGGCTTTGGCAGGACAAAGGGGCAGACAGGAGGTGTTCATATAATTAATTAATAACACATTCAAGTCAGGAAGTCATATTATATCATCTAAATTGGGGCATGGAAGAGATGACCGCAGATGCTCCCTGTTTGGCTCAGAAACTTGAAGAAGTTAAACAATCTACAGTATGTGGTGCAATGCTGTAACACGAGCTGCTAAAATGTGCACGATTACACTCTCTAAGTGCTGATACTAGACAGCATGTTGATATTACTATAGGCAGCAGGCATGTTGCTCACTCTCTGCTTTGCTCCAGGGCATCAGAGACAATAACCTAGTTTCCACTGCAGGGCCGAATAACCAAACAGAGCTTGTTCATAACCTGCCGCACGTCACTAAAATTTCTTCTCAAAATAAAATGTGATTTGTTTTGTTCTTTATTGCCAAAAGCGACCAAACAAACAAATGTTTAAAAAACGGTTTTATTCCAAAAAAAAAACATTTTACAGTAATGTTATGAAAACAAAACTGGGGTTATTTTAGGTTGCTTAAGCAGTTTGAAATTAAACTCTCACACTGTAAATGTTGCTATGCTATTACATTTACATTTAATCATGCGCCTTCAAACTTGCAATGGAAAAGTGGTCGAGGTTACACTCTACTGCCTGAATTTCTCAATAGCGTCCCACTGCAGAGCTCCAGGCTCGGGCCCGTGTCCAGTGCTGGGACCTATCTCCATCACCAGGACCCATGGAGAAAATGCATTTGTTTAGTGCACTTTTTTTAATCAATAAGTAATGTTTACTATATCATGTTGCACATTGATGTGGTTTTTGACCTAATGTGCATATATTTATTCACTGTAACAAGTGGCCCTATGACAAGCTGACTGATCACATTCAATAACTTGTATTAACCTTATGAGTGTGTTCAGGCTACATACTATGTATTGTTTTTTGTGCTTATCTTTAAATAAGTGAATCATATGCATAGATGCAAGTATGTGTTATATGTTTAGAATCAAATGTATTATTGGCTACAAAGACCATATAAGAACGAGTTGAGTCTTTTTCCCAGCTGCAGTCACAGAGCCAGAGGGGATGTTAAACCCTTAGCGTCCAGTCTGCAAATTGCTAATAGGCTCACAGTTAGCACTGTAGCAGTACAGTCTGTATGTGCTGCTGCTGCAGGAGGTGTTCACTTAGCAATCTCTGTTTGTTTACAACAAGCACCGGACACTCTGTGTACAGTTAGCTATGCTAGTTAATTCACGATCACTATGTTTGTGATCAGTGGGGACGCTGTGCATAATTAGCCATGCTGCTTTGTTTAGCTGCTGACGTTGTGCACAGTTAGCGACGGCGGCTACAGTTGCATCTCCCGTGATCGAAAAACCATACGTCACCTCCGGAGTCTCGTAAATCCCTCTGGGGGCCTTTTTGTAATGGAGACACACAGAGTGAGCGGACATTTGAGAGGGCGTAGCCTGAGACTTTACAGGTGGCCATTCTTCCCCCTAAAGGATACACGGCTAATATCAGAAGTCACTTACTTCTCCAAGCTTGGACAAAAAAAGGTTAGATGAAGGAGGTGAGTTAGCCTGGAGCTCCGCAGCTAGACCCTTCTACAATAACTTGTGAGCATGTGGTTGAACTCGTTGTCCAGAACACACAGTGACTCACTTGCGGGCTGATACTATGAGGTCATTTGCAGAGAGTTTAATGTTATCAGCCCTCTGATACTGAGAATCATGATGTTGATACCAGTATAGGAAGCAGCACATTCCCAACCCTCTGCATTGCTCCGGGGCACAGGAGATGTTGTTCATCTCCAAAACAGGAACAGACTTTTATGCACATATAGAACTGCAGAGCTGCAAAGCTGTTCACATGGTTCAGGTGCAGCCCTATATGTATACAAAGGCTGGTTTACACACAGAGAGCTGCTGCTGTTTATGACATGTAGTCAGGGGTGAGGTGGAGGTTTAAGGGTTGTGTGTGTGTGTGAACTGCATGTTTCATGACTCCATCCATCATCAGCACAGACAATTCTGTTGACGATGTTGATGCTTCGTATAAGTCAGCAAGAAGATAAATTATGTTGAAAATAGTGTGGTGCTGAAACGGATACGGGTGAATAGTCTTCTTGATAACAGAAACTCCTGCAGGGTGTAACACAGAAAAAGTGATGCTTGTGCCCAGAGATAGCTGAGTGGTTAAGTCGGCCACCCCTGAAGCCTTGTGTGTCCCCCTAATGACCTTGGATCAAATGCTGCAACAACTTTCTCTTCTCTCTTTAAAAACATGGGAGAAAAGTAGGAGTCCATAAAATGATTTTCAAATGCTACTGAGGTGTTCATTAGCATTTAAAGTAAATTACAATATGCAGGGGGTGAACATGACAGAAACAGCACATTAAAAGAAGATCTTTGAAGTGACTACATCACAAACAGGACAGAAGAGAATCACATCAAATTGAAGGGCAATCAGTAGATTTTGCATTCTAATTAGCTGTGCAAGCTTAAAAAGACATCTGACAGTCAACATCTTCATTTACAAGTTTCAAAGCAACATGATTTATCTAATAAGGTTCCAAATTTACAGCAGTAAAAATAGTCTCGGAGCTGACACCAGTGTTACCTTGATGCAAAGTATGACAAATTAAACAGGGACCACAAGACATTTACTCAAATGGAGGTTAATTAATGGACAGTAACAGAACACCACCTGCCTGTGGCTGTTCAGTCTCCCAAAAACTACATTACCATACAACCAAACTGCATTCTGAGTTACTTTATAAAGGGGAAATATATTTTCTCCCGGATTATATTGGTTTATTTATCAAAGTCCGCACAGGAAAGAGGTTGGGGTGAATGGATGGGTCAAACAAACAGGTTTTCTCTTAGGACACTGTTGTTCATATCCTATGTGAAACCAAGAGTCAGCATGGACCTAATTTTAACAAATGTACGTAAGTTAATGTAGGTAACAACACAAAACATACTTAACCTATATACACAACTTAAGTAATGTAAAAAACATACTATTTGAACTCAAACCATGATCATTTCCTAAACCTAATCAAATAGTGTTGTTGCCTAAAACTAACCAAGTAGTTTTGCTTCAATTCACAATGTTAACAATGTGTCTAAAACTGCAAACCTAATATATAAGAAAATAATTTTTCCTCGAAAAATAATTGGAAATGCACTGCCGTTTTATGGGACAGTAAGACAAGGTTGGGCCATTAGACCTCATCTCATCCATATTCCAACATAATACACAACTTTTTTTAAAATGTAAATGTTAACAGTAAACTAGAGGTGTTAGTGATTTGACTTTATTAACAGTACATTTTAGTTCTTTAAATTTCATTTCATTGTTTAATTTCGTTGTTCAATCATACATTTTTTCTATTGGCAGCTGTAGAACTGCAGAAATTGTAAAGTGAGTGATACAGCTTTAAAATGTTCATTTTCCTAAGTACAGTATGGTTAAGGTTGGGGTAAGACAGACAATTAAAAAAACAAATAAAATATGGTTAAGGTACAGTTAGAGCTATGGAACTCAAAACTTGGTTTAAGTTAGAATATCAAAGATCAAGTATGGTTTTCCACTTTCACTTTTTCACTTTTTACCTCATTTGGCCATAGATGTTGACTAAAAATCCTAATACTTTAAGGTTAGGGTAGGTCATAGTGAATAAGCGTTAACTCCAGCTCTCCATGCCTGCCCACCCTGACCCCCACAGCCTACAGGACGTAAATCTCAAGGTTTGAAATGATCCAATATAGATGTCCCACAGTCCAGTACCATACAAAGCTATGCATTTGTACCTCGACTCCTGAAAGCAAGGCTCAGTGTTTACCCGGAGCCGTAAAACATGGTGGTGGATCTATAATGTCGAGTCAGCCATCTTGAGGGTCAACTTGTCAACTGGTCCAATGATTGCTCTGCATGGTCTCGTATGAGCCAAAGGTTATGGCTGTATGGCTGTTGCTCCACAAGACGCCATACATGATTGGTTTTGTGAACTCAGGATGGAATCGGACACTTTCGATAGTCCAACTTCTTGATTCTTTAAAAAAAGACCATCTTGTTTTCTTGAAGATCCAATCCATATTGCACATAATTCAGGAGTTGGACTGCAGCAATGTAAGGACAACTGAAACTATTATGAGGGCAAAATGTGACTCTTCCCCTCTCTTACTTTGTGTGTATCTTGCTGGATGTATCTTTTGTTTAGTCCACCTTACACAGTATATATTCAGCATTTAGTTTCGTGTGGTCACATATATCACGCTGAACACAGTGCAAGATCTAATCGTACAAGCCGATACAAATTTGGTTCTCTTTTTTTGGACACTTATCTTTGTTGCTGGCATCACTTACAAAGATAAAAATTCAGCTACAGTGTGTTGCAGCATCTTCTTGATCGAAAGTCATCGAAAACGCTGCAGGTAGGTGCAACTGTACTATCAACTGGCCCTCATCCAGAACAAGGAGAGGATACAGCACAGGTCTATTACTTCCACTTTCTTATCAAACAAAATAACCTTGGCATAAGTTTGAAGAACTATACAAAGACTGTGCTGAGACAGTATCAGCTGACACTAGGCTCAGATGCAAACCACAAATATATTACAATGTCATGAATGTTAGATAAGGTTAATGGAGTTACAGGCCATCTTTCCGGTTACCAGCAGAATATGCTTAATATGTCAAAATATATTTTTTTAAAAAGGGAAAATGGATTATTGATGCAGGCTTATGGATTGGGTGCTTGCTTGTGTATGAGTTGTTTTTGTTGTTGTGCTAGTTGTCGTCCTAGTACACAGCGTTCTGTTTATTAGCATATTGCATTGTCTAAAAGCCCCCCTCAGCGCCCAGCCGCCTCATGCCAATAAAAGTCTATTAAGCCTGTTTGACTTTGCTAATGCAAATCAGTCTTTGGCGGAGAACGGGCCAGCCAAAGCTCCAGTCCAACGAACAAGTGCCTGATGTGACAGAGAACAAATACAGGAGCTAACGCAAATAACTAAATGCCCAGTGGGTGTTGTTTTATTGATAATATACAGTGTAATAATGATAATGACTGATGATGAAGAACAAGGAAATGGTGATGAAGATAATGACGAACAATGAAATGTCCAGAGGCATGGCAATAATGGCTATGATGAATTTTATGACCTTGGTTTAGTGAGGATATTAAAGTATTTCCACACATATAAGTATAAGTATGTTTTATTGAAATTAATTGAATTTCCATTATTTTATTCTTTTAAACCATGGCTTTAGGCAAGGCGAGGTCAGTCCAGTCTGTTGGACAGTCCATCACTTTGTTCCAGACTTAAATATCTCAACAAATAATTAACTGATTGACATAAAATTTGGTACAGACACTCACAGTGTCCAAAGGATGGATCTGAAGGACTTTGTTAATCCCCTGATGTTTCATTCATCACCATCAACAGGTCAAAGTTATCACATCCTCTGTAATATCTCAAATCTGAATCCGAATTAGGTTTGCATTGGTGGTTTTGAGTGAAATGTCTCAAGTAATGGATGAATTGTCAACAAATTGCTACAGACATCCATGTTCGCCTCAGGATCAATTCTCATATATATTGTGATCTCCTGACTTTTCATCTGGTCATCATCAGGTCCAAACTTTTGCCTATCACTATGGTTCATGACTACAAGTTCTCCAACAAAAATGTGTCAGTACCACAAATTACAGCACGTATCGCGGCTCGCGTTTCACGGCACGTATAAGTGTATCGCGACGTGGCTCGCCGTACGACGGCGTGTTCTAAAAAATAGCACACATATACAGACCGCAGTTGTAAAAAAAGGCTGCAGTTTCTGTGGATTTATGTTGTATAACCACCCTCGGTTTAGGGCTAAAACCTTAGGGTAAGGCGTTATAAAGACAGTTTAAACAGTAAATAAATGTACGTAAATGCTGTTGTAGTTACAAGGGTCACGTGACTGCTGCAAGTTATGTAAAAAACTCAAGTTACCTTAAAAAACTTGAAACTTAAAAACAACTTACTTACGCAAACAACGTAAAATGGTTTACTTTTGTTTTCAGACAGGACACAAACCTCGCTCTCCTGGGTGTTTGTTTGACCCATCCTCCAGCCTCCAACCGAACACTGGAATCCGCCCATTTAAACATACATGAACGACTGTTCACGAATAAATACCTGGAAAACTAATGACATACTCATCAGCCCCAGTTGTACTTCTACCTGCTTGACATCTGCAATTTAGACCAGAACCAACAAACTATTCATGTAAAAACGGTCTTAGGTCTTGTTTTGTGACATAAACTAACTCACGTCTAAAAAGTTCCTGGTTTAAACCTGATTTCATGAACCCTGCAGTGGAATTTGAATCTTTTTGACAACAGATAATTGGCCACAGTAACAAAATACAATTCTTTCAATCCTTTGTATTCATCTCCCTTTGGTCACATTGGTTTATTATGTGACTCCTCAGTGGAAAACATGGGGATGCTGGGCCCAGTAAATTCAGTGTAAGGGACTCATTCAGCAGCTAGAAGCAGAAGATAACCAGACAAACACCGTACTGCCAATTTTTTCAGACTTTGAAAAGCTGTATTGTGTGTTGCTCGCTGCAGACAAAATCATGTACTATATTTTTCTGAGTTGTTTTTTTTACAAAACTGAATAGATTGCTGAAATTCAACTCGTGCTAGTGTGTGTCAGTGTGTGTCAAGCTTCATTCACTGTGGTTTTGCAGTTGAACTAGTTTAGGATGACAAAGAGCACTGTGGTGTTCTGTAAGAGGAGAGAAATAAGAAATTAGTGGTGACTCTAGTGTCTCGAGTCTCAAGTGTTTCACCTACAATTATATTTGGGGGGGCCCCAAATAAAGTTAATTTAATTTTCTATAGAGCGCCAAAAAATAAAAGAAGTAATTTAAGGTTACCTTTCCTATAGAGCAGGTCTATATCTTGTCATTTTATTAAACAAACTAAACAGCCTTATGTTATTTATTTTGTTTACACGACGGCATGTCATTTCTGTCTACATGGTACAGTTCTCGTCTGCTCTCTGTATTGCGCACGGCAGAGTTCCGCCACGATGCGCGCACGCACGTGCAGTTTCCCATTTATACCGACACTGTGGTGGGCGCTATAACAGTCTTATTTGCCGCGCTAAAGTCACATTTCAAGCAACTTAAAGTATATTTACACTTTTCACGATATAAAACTCATTCCCCCGACCCCCCCACCTCTCCATCTGTGCGCACGTTCACACACTTACACACACACTGAATTTACCGAGCTGGTTTACCGAGGTCCAAACACACTGTTGCATACGCCGTTTTGTAGCCGTGAGCTAACATTAGCTTACAATTAATGTTGCTTTAATCACAAACACTTAACTGTGAATAACGATCTGAATTATTTCCTGTCACTAAACACATGCATCTTTCAGAATAAGAGCACAGCGTGTTAACAGAATCCACCAAAGAAATTTACAAGAAGACTGTCAAAATAAGATGCCTTAAACAAAACATAAAACAATCCTTATTGTCTTTACAATAATTAATAAAATCTGCAATCGTTAAGATCGTTGTATATGATGGAATAGTGGCATTAGAATGTGTGAGAGGCACCAAATTTGGGCTTTTTATTGAAAAAACTAATTGTTTGGGGGGGGGGGGATTCTATGTCACGGTATCTCCCGACTGTGAAAAATTTTGTGTGAGGTGTTTGCTGTTTGTGTTTAGCTCTCAAAGTGCACAAAATTGATGCATTTACGTTTAAATGTACAATTTATGGTGGTCCGTAGTGTAGTGGGTTACACAGGCGCCCCATGTATAGAGGCTACAGTCCTCGCTGCGGTGGAGCCGGGTTCGAATCCGGCCTGAGCTCCCTTTACCGCATGTCCTCCCCTCTGTCACCCCCTTTCTATCTGTCTCTCGCTTTCAATAAAGCATGTAAAATGCCCCAAAAAATGTACAATTTTCCTCGGGGGCATACCCCTCCCCCCCCCCCCCCCCCCCCCCAATATTGTAAACTTAAGGGAAACACTGACTTCTATATTCAAAAATAAGTTATCCATGGGACTAGTTTGTCTTTTTTAATTGTCTCATCTTCAGGGCAACTTGAGTGTAAATGCTTCTTACTTAATGCCCTTTTAGTGCCACATCTACAAGCCTGAACATTTTAACATTTCAAAAAAAATCCTGTTCCCAAAAGTGCTGTGGTGCAGTAAATCACATTTTGCGATTTCTGTCCTGCCAAAATGTGTAATCCACAAATATGTACAGTAAATTTTCAGATACATAAATATAAAATCCTGCCTGTGTCTGATGGTGCACGGACGGGGATAATGAGCCAACTGTATTCAGACTGTGTTCTGTGTTGGCAGGCTCGGCCTTCGTACTGTACTAAAGTATCCACACAGAGTAAGCATCATACATGCTGGAGGTGTATTATTCGTCTCGCAGTATTGTCTATTTGTCACGTCTGACTCATACGTCTGTGTACTGTATCTCTAAATGTGTTTGTATGGATGCTGAAGCCTGGGCAGATTGCCCGCCGGTCGACTTGCGAGGACGCACTGCAGGGTTGTGGGTAAATGCAGACAGAGGGAGTGGAGACTAAAGAGGAGGTGCTGTTTGCTGTAATTTAGGAGAACAAGGGAGGGGAGGGGCAACATTTACATTCATCACAGGAGCTCGCCTCGCCTCAACTCACATGACGTGAGAAAGAGAGGGAGAGGGGAAGGAGAGCGCCAGAGCGGCTGAGATAAAAAATAGAGAGGGAGAGATACAACGAGACAGAATGGGGTTGAGCAAAAAGATCTTTTCTGTGTTTCTTGTTTTCCTTTTTTTTCCTATGCAACCCCAGGAATGCTTTTGTGGCGATGAATCTATAAACACAAGGCGCTGGATTTTCAAAAGAAAGCAAATAGAATATTCTCGGGATCCGTTTCAAATGAGCTGCAACGAGATAAAAACACAAAACGTTTGAGACAAAAGGGGGCACTTTTATTTGTAACTAAAAGTATAGGCAAATTATGCTATTTCAAAATAATGCACTTCTAAAACAAATGGCACAAAAAAGAAAAAGACCACAGGGGAAGTGAGTTTGCTCCTGTGTCTTCATTATCGCTTAAACTCCATTAGGACGCCTACGTTCTGACTCTCTTTCAGAGGCTGTAGCAGGCTCAGTTTTTACATACAAGATAACCTGAGGCATCCAATGGTAGCAGCCATAGTATGCTAGCTTGCCAGGAAAGGGTGAGAAATAACGATCCAAAGCTGGGTGAGGGAAAAACTGGAATGGCAATTTTCAAAGGGGTCCCATAACCTCTGACCTCAAGATATCTGAAGGATAATGGGTTTTCCATGCAGTTTGAGGCAAAATATGCAGTTATTCTCATGCAGTGCATTGAATATTTGAATATTTCTCCATGCTGGGGTTCCTTAACAGTCTTGGAATTACATAAAGTAGTCTTGACTGGAAAGCTGAGATTCCAAAGTAGTTGGACTTGACCTTCCCGTATAAATGACCTGTGGTGGCCTCTGGGATAATCACAGCTTCATTAAACCTTTCAACCACAAAATCAAGACCTAGAGCATTCAGAGGATGAGTGCCTTTCCTGGGTATTTTGACAATAAGGTTGTTTGTCAGCAGTTTACAAAACAGAAGTGCTCGTCATTCAATCGTATAAGAATGCAACTCTTGCAGAAATCTAAAAAATGTTTTCTTAAACCAAATCTATGGTGTTCCTCAAGGTCTTAGTTATTGTTATTATTTGTCGAATTCAAAAACATAACAAAAATACCAAATATGTGCAGCAAATGGTATCAACCCAACAATCGCTGCAACAACTTAAGAGGCATAATTTAGCATGGAAATGGCCATCACATACTTCTATTATAGTGTTTAAGCCCACAAATACGCCAAACATTTAACATTTAAATAGGCACCTAACTGAGCTGCATCTCAAATGAATCTTCAAGTTCCCAGCTTTCAGATTATGCACACCACTACTGGGTGGCATCTACTGTCCCTCACTGAAAAAGTGTCTCTGTGGTAGGGAGTGGATGAATGGAAGAGGAAGAGGTTAACAAGCATAAAGTGGAAAAACATGTAAATTCCCATCTGAGCACCAGCATCTATTAATTCACTGCAACGGTTACATTTAATGCCCAGCTGTATTTTTCTGTTTGGCAATCCACCTGTGTGGTAGCGCACACACAGGGTGTCAGGAGTGTTGATGGTGGACTGCTGGCCTGTTTTCCCACCTGGGATCCATCTCAGGGTGAAAACCTTGTGCGCTAACAAGGGTCAGCTGAGATGGAAGCAGCCTCTGACACCTAAATAGATTGGATCATCACCCGGAATACGTGAGACTGTGTGTGTTTGTTTTTGCCAATGCGCTCACGTTTAAGACATGCATGTGTGTTTGGATGTCTGCAAACACACACACACACACACACACACACACACACACAAGAGACAGTGGAGTTTATGTAAGCGTCTGCACTTGTGTGTGTGTCCATAGTCAGCACAGAGTGTCTAGGTTGAATAATTTTTATACTGTAGGTCAGCAGGAACACATCTGAACATATTGGTCTGATGTATAGGCTGCTCTGTGTGTGTGTGTGTGTGTGTGTGTGTGTGTGTGTGTGTGTGTGTGTGTGTCACAGCATGTGGCTCTGACGAGGGCCAGCTTGGCACAGCACTGGTGAGTAATTGAGCGATCACATTGTGGTCTTCGCTTACGCCTTTCTTCTTCCACATCCCTGCATCCTTCTCTCTCTCTCTCTCTCTCTCTCTCTCTCTCTCCTCTGTCTTTCTTTCTTTCCGTCCATCCCTCCCTTCTATTATCCTAATTGTCTTTCCTCTCCTCGTCTTCCCATTCTTTGCTCTCTTCTTCCGGATAGTAACAGTTGCAACAGACACAGGAGGCCATGGGTGAGGCAGAGCATGGACAAAGCAAGGGCAAAGAGAGAGAGAGACAGGGAAAAGAAAAGGGATGGGAATAGAAAAGAGGTCTCAAGGAGAACTGGTGGATCTTAAGAAAAAAGGCTGAATAAAGCATTAGAGAAGATTTAAGGGGGATATATACTTGAAATAAAATTTAAATATGTGAGTTTGCACAGGTATATGGGCGATCATTTAATATTTGGTAGATTTTTAGTGAAATTAATAGAACCTAACATATATTTTGCATAGCAGTGATAGGCAATTATCGGCTAATTTTATCGGAATACAGAATATAATGCAGGAAAAAATGCTTCGGTAATTAAGAAATGGTTTAATTCCTTAGTTTGTCTAGCAAAAATGTGCTCTACTTATAATCCGGTGGCAACCAGCGAGGAATTGGAGAAAAAGATTTAAAATTTTACTTAATTTTTGAATGGGTGGGGTCAGGGGGGATGAGTAATATTTAACTCAACATTAATGTTTCTGTTGTTCGAAGAAAGAATTGATTTTTAAATAAAATAATTAAAACTTGATGAAGTTCTACTCACAAATGAATCTATTGTCCTAAATGTCATATTATTTTGCATGGATGTCTGCTTATGACAAAACAAAATGTATATATTTATGTTTGGATATGATACAGTTCTTTAAATTACCCCCAATTTCCAGATAATTCCAATAAATTCCTATAAATTCCTATAAATTCCCATGGAAAGTTTCCAATTTGAGAGCTGGTGGTTCTCAAGAAAAAAGGAAGCTGAATAAAGCATTAGAGAAGATTTAAGGGGGAAATATACTTGAAATAAAATTTAAATATGTGAGTTTGCACAGGTATATGGGCGATCATTTAATATTTGATAATTTTCCAGTGAAGTTAATAGAACCTAACATATTTTGCATAGCAGTGATAGCATTATCGGCTAATTTTATCGGAATACAGAATATAATGCAGAAAAAAATGCTTCGATAATTAAGAAATGGTTTAATTCCTTAGTTTGTCCAGCAAAAATGTGCTCTATTTATAATCCGGTGGCAAGCAGCGAGGAATTGAAGAAAAAGATTTAAAATTTGACTTAATTTTTGAATGGGTGAACATTAAAAAGTGCATAACAATAGTGTTATGTGTATACAAGATTAAAGGCTAATATGTTGATATGGGAACTGCTTTACAAATTCTAATTAATAACAGATAGGGGTCATGGATGTTTCAATGTGTGTCTAATTTTGACCCATGCAAAACATCTATCTATAAAAGCGCGAAGCGTGTGTTTACACCCTGACTCATCTCATCTGAAAGTCTATTTAGCCTACCTATCTTTAGGAGTTTTAAAGTGCGCTACAAGGTTAAATTTTCCAATAATATTAAAATAGTTTCCAGCGAATATCAATGTTCAATGTGTATGTCCTGGATGGTGTGCGTACCTTATGGTAAGTAAGTGTTTTATAGGGTTGCAGACGTAGTGGTCTGCATGTAATGTGCAAATTCTGTTATTTGCGATTAGCATGCTAAGCGATATTTAGCTTTATTCACTTCTTATGTTGCATTACTATGTAATTCAGGGATGACATTCATGTTGCTTAGCGTGATGCCCATAATCATTCTATATGTGATACTTACATGCAATATAGTATATCAGCTATTTGGGTTCATGTTAATGTACTTTTAGTGCAGCATACTGCGTAATGTGCTATCTCACGATTAGCATGCTAAGCGCATGCTAAGCCCTTTCTTCTGCAACAGTTTGATCCATTGAAAACAGTAAAAACTAAACTTAAACTACTCAAGAGTATTTCACCTCATTGTACACTTTCACACACAACCTCATTTGGCCATAATTGAAAAATCTACTTAATCTCACACTATACGAATACATACTTCCTACGGGCACAGCACTGGTATTTATAATATCAACACCAACCATATCACTCAGTACCAGGGGTTTGTAAGCACAGCAGTTGCTCACCAGTCTACTATACTCCAACAAAATGCTTTTCCCTTTTTGCTCATTTCCAAATCACTTTGAGGATAGACTTGCGGGAGGATTTGTGCGCTGATATGACCGGACAAGCGGGTGACTCACACAGACTGATCCTCCTTCCTCAAACTCTACTCTACTTCTCCATTTGCAAGCTGTGGAACAAGAGGCAGTGAACAAACAGACCTCAAGTCTCAGTGAGGATACAGGTATCTCCCCTCTGTCACATTCAGAGGCAGGGGGACTTTGTTCCAGTTTATTGTCACATTGTGGTGAACATTATGATGATGCATCATGGTATCTACAAATAATTCTACTGTTGCTAAGTAACACATGGTCCAGAAAAAAAACCTGTTACATTTTAGGGCCTTTACACACCTGGGACATTTTAGATGATTTTGTGAGATTAACCCTCCTGTTATGTTGGTTTCTCAGGAACAGCAATAATGTTTGTGGCTCAATTTGACCCAATAAAGATTTTTTATATTTCATGATTAACTCTATCGCTAACTTCAATCAATATTTAGTGCAATGGTGTTCTTTACCTCTTACAGATCATGGTTCAACGAGGATAATTCACTTGTTTTTTCATAAAAATACATGTACATTGGAAAGACCTACATATAAAATACAATGGTTTTACATGACATTGATTTTTTAAAATTTAATTTTACATTTTAATTTTTTTTATTTTTATGAAAAAATATTTTTAACAATTTTTTTTTTAGACTTTTAAACTTTGAAATTGGTCAATTTGACCCGCAACATAACAGGAGGGTTAACTCATTCCTTTTTCTCTTTTTTTTAAACCATTGTTTATGTCATGAGTGCTTCAACACAAAACATGAATATTACACAGCAAAAGAGGTGTTTTTTTGGAACAAGTTACATTTTTGCTGAGCTTTACAGTTCTCTTTTTCCATTTGTTTGCAATCTCTTGTAGATCAGGTTAATAAACAATTTATTAGGCTAGCTTGTCAAAAACAATTGGTAAGCTTGTCGGAGACGGTAGTGACGTAGAACTAATGTAGGTCGCTATAGCATAACGTTAGCTTTTTACTTTCATTGGCTGCATTAACGTTCAAACATCATAGAAGTGCTGTTCATTTGTGAAAAAGATCCTGCTGAACAAAACATGTCAGCATCAGAAACATGTGTTTGCAACAGAGCTTATTTTCTGCAATGATCCAAAATCCAATGTAAAAATCCCATCGGAGAATTCTCAATAGACCCCATGATTCTTCTGGGTCGAACTACAAAAATATGTAATTTCGTTTTCCTCTCTATACAGACATCAACCAATCACTTATTACGGATCAAAATGTATATAGTAGTGTGGCTGAAAGCTCTATAGAGCAAACCAATAAGGCAAACTTCATTACCCCTTTAAACCCTACAAAGACAGCACATGCCAGATCCAACACTGTGCGAATTAAAATAGAAACAAATGTTAAATCATCATGTTTTTCTGAAGAATTAGCTGGTGTGAATCTATCACAACCTGTTATTTAAAAAGTGTTTCAACTGTCACAAAGCTGATATGAATAGTTTTGATGCTAAATATTTGCAAGTGATTATTTTGCATTTCTGCGTCGTTAATTCGTCACTTCCCCAGTGTATAAAGTCCTTAAGGAAAGGAAAGGAGCCCTCTATTCAGATATTTATACTGCTGGCATTTACAAGTGGTCCCTGTAATGTGCAATGACATTTTAATATAGATATATCACAAATGAATTACTGTGATAAGCTGCTGTAATTAAGCAAATGAGCGGTATGATCAAGACACATTATTTTTTTCTGTCTCAATCTTCTGTTATGTGAAGAAATGTGGCCTTTCACTGTCAAAAAAAGAAAAAAAATCTCCATTGGCATTGGAAGAAGAGCACCCTCCTTCTCGTTTGTGCCATGAAATTGAGCCAAATCTGACCCAGTAGCACAAACTAAAAAAATCCAAGGCAGACACTGCCAAACTTTCCAGCAATGGTCTCATTTGTTTACAGTGATTATACTAATGACACTAAATAAATGCTGATTTATGGATGTTAAAATACTGCTTGCACCACCTTTGAATGATGAATAATCTGGAGTGACTTACAGTGAAGTCTTGGTCAATTATAGTCTCACAGAAAAAAGCACTGGCTGTTGGAATCGGCTGCATCTGTGACTGTTGCCTTACAGGCAGTGGTGCTTCTAGACCAGTTTTACTGTGGGGGGCCAAGGAGGGGCCAGTGTTTAATCAGAGGGGCATATTAAAAAAAAAAGGCAAAGATGATATTTAAGCATTCAAAACCTTTATTTTAGCTTATCTAAAAATCTCATTTAAGTATATTTGAAAGATACAAATACATTGATTGAAACATTGAGACTCACCAACCAACCAATAACAATTATTTTTGTATGACAATGACATTTCTCATTTTTGTGCATTGTGTCATTTTTTTATTTTGAACAGCGAAAATTATTATTATTATTATTATATCTTATTTTTATGATACTCGTCTCTCTCTCTCTCTCTCTCTCTCTCTTTAGCAATATATACATAATATATACATATACATATATATATATATATATATATATATATATACATATACATATACATACATACATATATATATACATATACACATATATACACACACACATATATATATATATATACACACACACACACACACACAAGCTTTTATTGCATAATTAAACTATTATACAATGTACACATTCTGGGTTCCTTTTGTGTACAATGAGATATTGATTGAACAAAAAATAAGTAAGAATTGTTCCATCGTTCATAATTATAAATTTATTATTTTATTATTAATTTGACACAGGGGCCACAGCAGGGGCCATGGGCTTCTTCACAGGGGGAGTGGCCCCTGTCGGCCCCTGTGTAGAACCGCCACTGCACTGCAAAAAAGGTGTGTCTAAAAGATAATTTCACTTGACAAGATTTAAATTAAAATTGTTAAATCTAGAAATAAGCATGTTGAACGCTAAAAATAAGAAACAAAGATAAAATATCTAACACTTCTAAATCTAAAGTTTTTTTAAGTGTACAACATGCTTATTCAAGTGAAATTATCTGTCCATGCAGCAAGATAATTCCCCTCAGATTGAGTATTTTTATCTTGTTTTTAGACACACCTTTTTGCAGTGTGCTTACAGGACTGTCTCACCAGTGAGACGGAGGTTCATAACTGGACAGATGTAAATGGTTGGAGGGGAAATGGTTGTGTTAGAGGTTAAAAAGGTGGCTGTCCGGAGTAGGAAGGGTGGGGCAGCAGCACACCTTTGATCCTTTCCTGGTGAGGGCTGTAGGGCAGTAATTAAGTAGAATTTGTACTTTTCCCATCCATATCTCCTCTCCTCTCCTCTCCTCTCCTCTCCTCTCCTCTCCTCTCCTCTCCTCTCCTCTCCTCTCCTCTCCTCTCCTCTCTGTATATACTGTATGGAAAAGCAGCGACTCATCCCAGCCTATGAATAGATAGAGGTCCAGCCCCTCTCCACCTCTGAATCAGGGCGGGGGGCAGGTGGAGATAAGGCTAATAAGGGTCCCAGCAAAGGGCCAGTGTAAGGATCACGAGGGGATAAGAGGGGAGGATGGTTGTTGGAGAAAAGGGAGGGATAGGGGGGAGGAGTTGCTTGTAGGTCTTGTGATGGCGGTGTAGGGAGAAGTGGGTGAAGGGAGGGCGAGACTATTTGTGTCTAGAGGGAAAGGAGGTGAAGGAGGAGGGGTGGGAGAGAGGAAAGGAGAGCAGGGATGGTGCGAGTTGTAGTGGAGGGAGGAGGAGGAGGAGGAGGAGGCTGTCAGGGTGTAAGGGCATGTCCAAGGGGAGTGAGAAGACGTGAGTGGAGGGCTGGGATGTAGGGGAAGGTGTGACTGGTCCCGTACCAGGGGGACACAGAGTGAGAATGAAGGAAAAGAGGCCAAGCAGGAGGAAGAGAACGGGAGGGGAGGGAGGGAGTGAGGAGCGTCTGTAAAAAGAAAGGAGGTGAGGATAAGGAGGGTGGATTCACACCTGGACATCTGGTGTAAATCTGTGTGTGTGCCTCCTGTGAGCTGCCACGGGACGAACCAGACCTCTAGCAGCAGGCCACGTTCATAAAGAGAGAGTCAGAGGAAAGACAAATAAAAGAGACGATCCCAGCTATCTCATCTCATTTCAAATAAGTCCACTGGTCCACTCTAAGTGCACATAACCATTGTAACTGTCTGTGTTAATCTAGTGTAGGGGAGCAATCTGTCTACGATGTAAAGCAATAGAGCAGAGGAGAGAGGCAGCATCTGAGACAGAAAGAGTGAAAGTGATGCAGTTCAGGCTAGTGAGGTATAGAGAAAAAGTTATGGAGCGAGTTTAAAAATGGCCACATTCTAAATGGCCGGAGTAAATTGAGACCAACGGGGTTGGAAAATAGGACACATAAATTTAGGGCTCTCGATATTTCTCACTTGCTCTTCCTATGCTCCTCTTCCTCTCTCTCTCTCTCTCTCTGTCTCGATCTTTCTTTCTCCAGAGAAGGGGAACACACACAGTGGGTTGTCACATTTTCTAAACCAGGACAATGAGAAGGTAAGAAGAGACCAATAGTGGGACATTTCTATCGCAGGAAATCAGGAATTAACAAGCCGGGCTGCAGCAGGAAATCCAGTTCACAGGTTCTGAATATCTCTCTATGGATGTGGATACATAATTCTGAACCTAAAATGTTTTTTTTTTCACTTCTCAGTATGGTAGTTTAATTGTGAGTGGCCAACCCTGTTTCCTAAGCTAAGTTGTGTGGGAATGTAATTTTTAGGGGAGCAGGCTGTAGAGTCCATCATTCCTGCTCTGGATTCAACTTGACTTCACAAACACAAGGGACACATATAAAATTTAAAAATAAATAAACAGACTCACTGTTTTCTGTTCCCTCCCTATACACTGATCAGACAATGTCCAGATAATCCAGTCCAGAGTCCCACTTTCACGTATTCCCACTTTCACGATGTATTCTTTCTCACCTACTAAAAATACTCCTTTTGGTTGTGCAAGTTGTGGTGACTGGGGAGCAGGACATGTAGACCACTACACCATGGCCATGCAGCCGGGTCATAATTTGGTCATAAAAATAACTCAAGTCTCTTGCTGTGTCTTGAATTTGTCAGACAATTTTAGCTTCTGCTTTTACCAACAGAAGTTACTGAATCTTTTCTCTAAAGTAAGACTTTTCCCTTGATGTCTTTACACTTGGTTTTATAATAGGTCTTGGGAAATCAGATCACAAGTGGTCAGCGCTAAATGCGAGCATAAACAGCGTCCAAGACCCATTGTGATCGGATCATTTAAACCACTTGAAGAGGTGATCTACAACGTATTTGACCACATATATGTGTCGACAAGGACATAACAGGAAAATACATCATCAATTCAGCTCTTGTGCTGCTCGTTTAGATGTACGTGGTTGGGGTGTAAGTGAAAACAGATTTAATCTCACTTTCTGTTAAGCCAAGTTGAAAGGGATCACAACAGTAACTTTTTACTGATTCCAGGTATATGAGGAAATGTATAATACATGCAGTGGTACATTTATGAGTAGTATTGTACTTCAATAAAAATCTGAGGGACTTGCTTGTACTTTACTTGAATATACCCATCTACCTTATACTTCCACTATAGCAGGTTATAGAGTTATTTAGCATAATATTTTCATACAAAACGTATGATTGGCTCCTCAAAAACGATGCACTGTTCAGTGCAAAAACATACCTCTTATCTAGTCACTTAAGTCTGTAATTTATTTTTGGGGGGCTTTTTTAAAGGTGCAATATGTAATTTTCTGCTACTAGGGGTCTGTTAATCCAAACAATAACAAAAGACAGAGTGATGCCTTCTTTGAATTTAGTTAGAATTCCTTCAGTTTTTATTATTCAGGAGGTTTTTACTTAGAGACAAACTATCTGTAGATGTCTCCTCCTTACCACAGCAAATTGACCTGGTGATTTAAAATAGTTAAAACACTAAATAAAGCAGTTTCGAGTGAAAAATCTGTGTTAGCGACCTGCTTAGCTTGTTTCTGTTATAACTTCAGATCTGAATGTCCAATGAATAAAATCTTTTATCTGTTTAAAGTAAAATCAAAAGTCTATAAGGTCTAAAAACCGTCTTGTATTTAATGGTGATTTAGGCAGAAGACTCAGTCCAAAGACAACTTCAAGCCTCAAACGTAACTCGGCTGTTTGCGAGGGTATTGCCCGAGAACACAGTTAAAATCAAGTGACTTGAGTTGTTGTTATCTGATGTTTTAAATCTTGTTGTTGTTATCTGATGTATTACATGTGCACATTCTAGTTGAAGTGGCGTAGGTAGTCACAAAATCTGTACAGAGTTGGTCAGCTGGACACCATTGTAGGCGCATTATACACACGGGTGTAAACAGCGATATGACTCATCTGTCCATTTGTGATCTGATCGCCCAAGATGTATTTTAAAACCAAGTGTAAACAGGCTCTTTGTGTAACTGACTCTCCTTCACCCTCAGATATTCATATTCTTTCAAATTTGCGCCAGTCGTGTGATAGAAACGTCATCAACGCACCCACTCCTATTGACCTTACACAGACTTTGTACCAGAGGGCAGAGTGAAGTCCAAGTAATGTCCAGTCCAAAGTGTGAAAGGGACTTGATTGTTGCCACCTGTAATTACAGATGTACAACTAGGACTGAAATCTTTTTAAGGATCACAGTATTGTTTTATGTATTACTAGTCTTTTAATGCACTGATTGGAGCTGGGAAAAAATTCTTTTTGAAATAACAATGAAATGAAACTTGAAGTGGAGTGCTGCTAATCAAGATGTGTCATTATCACAGTAAACATCAATGACTACATAATCCTACATTTTGAAAAGCTTTAGAAAAACATAGACATGTCAGCCCTTGTGTTGGTGTATTTTCAACATAGTATTTAGTAGAGGTAGACCGATATATCGGCCGGCTGATATATTGGGCTGATATTTGCGTTTTTTACTTGTATCGGCATCGGCCGATACGTGCGTGCGTTCGCCGATCAATTAGCTCATTTCACTGAGCCAACAGCAGGCAAGGCTCGCTGCAACATCTGCCATTCTCTGGTGAGCTGCTGCTGATACCGGAAAAAAGAAAAACACATCAAATATGTGGATCATCTGAAACAGCCCAAAAAAATCGGCAGCACATATCGGGGATCGGTTAAGACTAATGTCAAAATAATCGGCATCAGCCTTAAAAAACCTGTATCGGTCGACCACTAGTATTTAGCCTTTAATAGGTTTCTATTGAAATTAAGGTTGTTTACGAAAATATGTATATTATTGTATATTTGAGTGTTGAAAAGAATTATGTGTGTTAGATTTTTGCTGGAGAATTGTCTTCAACAGAAACCTGCCGAGCATCTATAACGTTAACGATCAATTAATCGATTAATCACTGCATTCATACATGGGCAAAATAAAGGATATATATATACACAGTACTATGAAAAAGCCTGTTTAAATAACAGACACTTTTATTTTGAAAGGAAAAAAAGAGACTTCCTGTCGATCATAAAACTAACTCAACTGAGATTAAACTGTAAAGATAACATCAAGGAGTTCAATGTTTTACGTTTTAGCCCCTGAAGAGGCATGAGGTTAGTTTTCACAGTAATCTTCATATTTAAATGTGTTTTGTGTTTAAATAACTTTTGGATAAAATTAAACTGAGTAACTCATGCTACTAATGTTTGATACAGTAAGCTAGTTTTGCTCAAATTAATACTCTTGTATTTCTGTGTTTTATAATTGTTATTGTAACTTTCAGTTTGCAAACTGTAGCTTTATCCAACTTAATTCTCAGCTCATTGGCTGATTGACATACGGCCGCAGAACTGAACGCTCGGCTGTGTCAGTTCAGTGATACTGATGCACAGTCATAGATAAGATTACAATAAAAAAAATTCACAGATCGACAAAATTCTTTACGAGCATTAATAGATGGATTAATTATTCCCATCCCTAGCCTTTAGCAACATTTACATTTAGAGAATGTTTTGTCCCGGTTTCATCTTTTGGGAAGTATCCAGGTGAGATTTTACTATTGAAAATAGCCATCTAACGAGGTGCTAGAGACACGCTGAGAGGAACAGAACTAAAAGAAACCTCCGGGAATAGAACCGGACAAAGGAAACAAGCAAATAAAAGGAAAGAGAACATATCCCGGATGAAAGGACAGATCAGAAAGCTGTTACAAGGGGTTTACTGTGCTTTACTGGACACAACAAAATCCATGAATGAACCAAACAATTAGGGGAGCGAGATGAGAAAGAGACAGGAACACACACAGAGAGGGAGACAGACAGGAAAAAGAGAAGCTCTGAGAGAGACATCAGGCACAGGAACACTCGGTTTTAATTCTCTTATCGTTTACAAATGCTCCTAATTGCAACTATGTTTTAGCAAGGACGCGGTGCTGCCAAGCCGAACAGCACATTACATTAATAGAGTACAGGACCTCAGTGATTACTACAACAATAGGTGCTATTGTAGGACATTAATTGGGAATATAAATGCAGGCACATTTCGGCTCCACTCACCGGACTAAAACCCTCCTGAGGACATGGAAAACAGGAAGTGACGCTGAAAAAAACCTTGATTTCTTTGAAACTAAAATGTCAAGAAGGACTATTACCTCCTAAAAGCAGGCTAGACATAAATACAGCGGGGACAAGTGGAACATGTTTCTTTGTAAAATGAGGTATGGACATTAATTGCTCCGCTGAATTCACCCTGTGCTGCGATTAAATGGTTCAACTCGCACTTCACACAAACACACATTCTCCACAACAATTATCCCTGGACACAGTTCAACACAAATTCTACACCATCATCGACTCTGTTTCCTCTGAAGAATTAGCACACATTTACGCACACAGCGACAGTTGTGCTCAGACACAAAATCGCTCACTCTCTTCTGACAAAAGGCTTGAACACCCACGGGCTGAACGACCACATTGGAAACGATGAAAAGCCTGAATTATTTGGGCAAAAGTTAATTGATCACATCCTGTTGTTTTTGTTCCTGGAGACGGCTGCCAGTTACACAAAGGACGCCAGGGAACAGATTTGCTTGTGTGTGGGAGCGCCTGTGAGGCTTGCATCCCTACTGTATGTTGATGTGTGCATGTGATGCTGATGATGCAGTTTATCGTGCATTAAGCCCAATAGATATGGGTTTTTTGTGAACAATACCAATCTAAGGGTGGAAGAAGAAATTCCAGATTATCAATATGGTTTCTGTGCTGAAAGTGAAAAAAATAACTACTAAATAATATTTAACATTCTGATACATTAAACATACAATGTACTAGATTGTCAACCAATTCTAAAAGTAAGAAGCACTGAGAAAATAATTGTGACAATTTGGATGAAGAATAAATACAAATATCATAAACGGCTTCATAAAAATGAGTATATATATTCAGTTTTAGTCAATAACTGTCACTTAAAATAAAGGATAAACAAAAAATAAAATAAATACCTAATAAAAAACAGTGTTTGTTTAGTATCAGTCAATTGATGACTATTTAAATTAAAAGTGAATAAAAAATAAATAGCTGAATAAACACGGGTATATATTCCGTATTAGTTATCACTGACACTTAAAAAAAAGGATAAATTGAAATAAAAACAAATAGCTAATATATATATATTGTATATATTGATATATATACACACATGTTTTTATATATATATATATATATATATATATATATATATATATATATATGTTTAGTATCAGTCTGACAATTTAAAAAATAATAAAAAGAAATGAAGAAATGAAGGAAAAAATTAAATTAAATTAAATTAATACATCTATAACACCATACCTAATGATCCAAGGCTGCATTCTTTTTGCAATATATGTTCCGTAAAAAGTGTTTTAATATCGCCACATATTGGAAAAGATATTCTCCAATACCAATATGTGATAAGCATATATAAGCATTGGCTGATGAACTCACTCGGGCTCTATCTCATTGTGGATCTAGTTTAGCATTCCTTCCATTACCTATTAAACATTCATGCATTAATTGCCCTTGTAACACATGTCGTACCATATATTTATGAAAACACGCGTGTGGGCGTGATCATGCCGTTTTTCCTGTCTGCCTGCATATCTTTGCATGTTTGCAACTCATATTATGTTATATTTTCCCTCAGGTCATCGAGGTTGGCCGCTTTCCCATTTTTTCATTAATTGCCGACGATCCTGCATTTAAATCCTGTGCACAAGTGGAAGCTATCTCCCTCCTAATCTACAGCACCAGCAGCTTCCACTCGTAGATTAGCTCGCTGTTCGTATTATGTGGCGGCCCTGGGGGCGATCGGCGACAACTACAGCTATTTGTACCACTACAAAGCCATACCTTCTAGACAAGCGGAGGAAAATGGCTCCCCATGTCTTGATAATATGAGCATTAGCCAAAGCTTTAGATCACACTGATTACTGCAGTCGCTGTAGAGGGACAACAAGCACGGTGGTGCTGGAAACCACTACAGACAAAAGACTGGCATCTGCAGCCATGTTGGCTAGGTAACAAGGCACACATACACAGATGCACAAGGACACACACACCCTTAAAGTGTTGGATGCCTTCCCTCTCCGTCTCCATCTCTTCCTCCTCCTTTATCTTGTCCTGTCTTTCACAGATGTGGCTACAGCTGTGCTCTATCCATCTCTCTCTCCTCCTTCATTGCTCCTCCATTTAGGCCGCGATTTCCTGAGCAGAGAGGCAGCTTCTCTTCTTCCTGTAACATTGGCTACTTTGGATAGAAGGCGACACACCTGCTGCTGCAAACACACGCTCCGTGCCACTCTGCCTTTCCATCTCTCCGTCTCTGTTTCTCGGCCGTGCACTCGGTGCACTCATCCTCTTACTTACCTCCTAACCCTCCCTCTCTGATCTTATTCATTGATATAGATGTGAGTGCCCTTTGGCTTCATCCATCTCTCTCCTTTCCCCTTCCTCCTCCTCCGCCTCCTTCTTCATTCTTTGTTAATACCGGAGCCGCCTGGCTTCCTCTTTCCATCCCTTCATCTATTTAACTCTCATGCACAAGTTCACTTTTTCTCTTTGGCACTAGCACTAACTACAGATAGCCACTTCCCACTGGCAAGATGCATGTACAGATGCAACCACTGTGGTAGCTCTAGCACCACTTTTTATTGCTGAGCTCCTGCTGCAGTTTGGCTCCATCGCCCAGAGGAATAGCGCTAAAAAAAAATCCAGTTTTGTTCTTGTTACAGATGTCAGAAAAATCAGCGAGTTGTAAGGCTGACTGAGAGACTGTAGTGCTGCAATACTCACATTATTTAAAGGGGATTTTTATGCTTTTTCATACTTTCTGTCTGATGATACAATTATGTGGGGTAATATTAATGCGGCCCAAGGGTCAAATAATGTGGTAAACATATGGAAAAGGATTAGAAGACGGCCGTCGGTTTGATTTGTATGACCATCATGCAAGTGTCTTTATCCTATTGTGCCTGTTCACAACGATGAACAAAGACATGCACAGGATTTGGGATTTTGAGGGAGATAATTCACTTAATATGTGCAGGTCTGCTACAACTCAACTCTTTTAAATCAAGACTTTTCTGTTTGCAACTGCCTATCAGTAATACTCCAATGTAACTTCTATTCCTTTGATATTTAAAAATATATATATTTTAGCAGCTCGCATTCAATTTTAAAATTTTAAAATGCACTTTTATATTTTTCTTAAATATTTTATCCTCTCGTTTTCAGTTTTAAAATTTGATATTTGAATGTTATTCTATATATGTCTCTTTGTAATGCTTTTAATGTTTTGTGGAAAGCACTTTGAATTGCCCTGTTGTTGAAAGGTGCCATACAAATAAATTTGCCTTGCCTTATTGCCAATTGACGTTGATTTCTGAGTTGGAATGAAAATATACCTTTTCTATGTAAAATGTGCACCGATTTTGCACCAATAAGACCAGATATTATTATACATTATGCATACAAGGTACTACACTGTCAACCAATTCTAGAAATAAGCAGGCAAAGAATCAATAGAAAAAATACCTAAATAAGTTTCAGTACTATGGTCATTATTATTCTACTGGCTGATAATTTAACCCTTGTGCCCTCCTCTGGAATTTTTGTACATTTTTCTTCTTCTTCTTTTTCATTTGTTGATCATTTTGGCTGTGTTACAGCTAGAGGCATGAATTTTTGAAGGAACTTTTCTTTTTAGTAAAATGTTTTGAAATCCATTGTCATTAACCCTTACATGTCTTTTGTACTCCATTGGTGCATTCACTACCCTCTCGTCACCCTCGTGGCCAAAAAAGCCCACGCACACAACAACTGTTATGAAATCACCAAAAATCAATATTTTTTTCAGATTTTTTTTTCATAAATCTCTTAAACAACTTCAGACTTGTTCAAAACTGCCAAACATTAAATAATTTTCAGAGTTTTAACCCTTTATATGCCAGTTTTTTTCCAAATTTTCTTCCAAAAAAACACAAAAGATTTTTTTTCCCATATAATAAATAGTAGAGAGCTGGGGGTTTTGGTGGTCATTAGAGTCTTGGATATGTCAAAGATTAGCAACAAAATGTATTTGATTGCATTAGTATTTTTTTATGTAGTGTCAGATACTCCCTCTGGTGACCCGCAAGGCCAAAAAAGGCCATTTTTGCTAATCTTACATATCCAAGACTCTAATCTCCACCAAAACCCCAGCTCTCTACTATTTATTATATGGAAAATAATAAATTTTTGTGTTTTGGAAGAAATTATGGAATAATTCTAATATATAAACTGGCATATAAAGAGTTAAAATACTTTAAAGTATTTAACGTTTGGTGGTTTTGAACAAGTCTGAAGTTGTTTAAGAGATTTATGAAAAAAAAATCTGAAAAAAAATATTGAGGTATGGTGATTTAATAGCAGTTTTAGTGCTTGACCTTTTTTGGCCACAAGGATCACCAGAGGGAAGTAAATTTGAGGTGGGCATAAAGGTTAAATAAAAAGCAAATTTAAAAAAAATCCCAACACCATTTCTAAATCATTCTAAGCATTGTTTTCTGCATTATATCTTTCTAAATAAAGTTTTTATAATCAGGACATATCTGACAAAACATTCTTTGTCACCTATAGATACCAATATGTCTATGATAGGCCACTATCAGCCAGTAAAATAGGCCGACCTCCATTTTTTTCTACTTTCAGCTTGACTGTCATTTAGTGCTGTTTTTCTATATACATTCATCTGTTGCCTGGTTGCTGCAGTGTTTACATTACATACACTGCTACATGTAGCTACATGCTAACGTCAAACAGTACAGAGAGAACGAGATGAGAAAAAGTCGGAAACGCTGACCAATCAGAGCAGACTGGGAATAAAGTGTGTTTTGAACAATAAAGCATTTAAAAATGTTCTAGTAGAAACCCCAAAATACAAGCATGACCCTGAAAAGGAGGATAATATGTTCCCTTCTGGACTGGATGAGGGAACGGTATCTTCCACTGGGACATTATGCTGTGCTTAGCTTTGTCTTTCATTACCACAAATACCAAGTAACGCTCCTTGTAGATGCATATGCGAGCAGAAAAATGTCATTCTGATTCTGATTCGGCCTGACTCTTCACACGGCACAACAGCAGTCCACTCCAGTGGGTACATTTTATGGAATTATCTTGTACCGTTCCTCTAAATTCTTTTCCTATTCAGCTCGCACTAAAAATCTAAATGCTGTATTCTCCGCCTTCTGTGTCGCTCCCTGTTATCATCCTTCCTTGGATGTGTAATGAAAAAGGAGGGGTTGTCTTGCCAACTGTAATAGCAGCATTTGGCCTTCAGTTTTGATAGTGTGTGTGTGTGTGTGTGTGTGTGTGTGTGTGTGTGTGTGTGTGTGTGTGTGGTGGAGCGGGGCCGTAAGATAAACACCTCATATTGCAATCCCTATTTCCAAATCTTTGTCAGTCCATTTCCTTCAAACGCTCACTTACAATAAAAAAAATAAAATAAACGTACCGCAGTCCAATTTTTCTTAAGCTGGACTTTTCGTTCTATCTTCCACAATTGCTCTCTATCGCTTTTTTTCATCTCTGCTGCCCATACAGAAGAAGTTTTCTCTCATTACTCTTTCTTCCCCTCCTCATTTCTCTTTATCTCTCCCTGAATGTCCCATTCACTTTCAAAGACATTTCTCCTGTCTTCACCCTCCCTACCTCCCTCCCTCCCCCCCCTCCCTCCCTCCACCCAGTCTGAACTCTGTCTCCTCCTCTGCTGTTGACTCAGCGCTTGTCCTCTACATTTATCTGTCCATCACCTCTACAGGCAGCCCCTTCTCAACCCCACCTGATCTGGCAAAACCCCCTCAAACCCGTCTCCTCCCCGACATGCTTTCAGTCAAAGTAGAATTTCTTCCACCCAATCTCATCCTCACTATCTCAATTTCTCCATTTTCCCCCATGTCTCTCTCTCTCTCCCTCCCTCTGATCCTTCTCTATCGTATTTTCGCCACTCCATTGTCTCAGCCCATTAGGCAGACACAAATCCGTTTGGAGACTGAGCCTTAGCGCAGCCCCGTCCTCGCTCTCCTGGGCCCCCGTGCAGCCAGGAGGAAGCTCTCAGGAGAGGCACGCTCTGGCTTGTGGCCGGGGAAATCCATTTAAACCTCTGCCACAAAACGCTGCTCTTTCCTGCTGCCTGGTGCACTTAGGGCACGCGTGCTTAATGAATGATACTGTCCCTGCACACACACAAACACACACAGGCCCGTGCATTCCTTAACTATCCCCCACTGTTCCCCGTTTACCTCCTCCCACAGCCCTGCATCTTTCCCATGCAGTACGACACGGACATACATTTTCACATGTAATGTAGCCGTCCATGCACCAGCGGGGAGTGCTCTGGAAGATTTATATGTTTTTAAGACATACAGTTAGTGGTGTTAGAGGTCCGTCCTCTGAGGCTGGAGGACCCGGTGATCTCAACCAGTGGCAGGACCAGACTTTTTTGCCTGTGGTGGCCCATGTGGGGCCCCAGTTTATGCAGGGGTAGAATGAAGTATATGCATGCGTATACACATAGCCCAGCACTGTGTGTCAAGATATACTAGTTATAGGGGCATCCCTGTGGCTCACACTGGTAGAGCACATTCCATTAAGGCAGAGTCCTTGCTGCGGCAGACCCGGGTTCAAATCTGGCCTGAGGTCCCTTTGCCGCATGTCTTCCCTTTTCTATCTGTCACTATCTAATAAAGCACTAAAATGCCCAAAAATAATATATAAAAGATATTCTGGTTATAAATCTGGAATAAACATTTTTTGGTCAGGTCATTTCTAACTAATTTTGAAGGTTCTTTGACGGGTTTACGACATTATGATGGCAGTACATGAGGGTAATTCAATTATGCTCAATTATGCCTTTTATTTGCAATTTGGGGGTGTAGTCCATTTGTTGCAAAATCTAATAACTTTGGACCATCAGAGAATTTTTGCTGATCTGAGGGAACATTTTTATCTGTTCAGCAGAGCCCGTTTTCAATCAGGTACCTTGAAGTGAGACTGACAAGATATAATGACATGGTTGAGACCAGTGGACTCTTTAGGCTATTTCATTTCATAAAGATACCAACTTATGAGACATAACAGAGCATGGGAATGGCCATCATTTACAGCCATTTTTCATAATGTTTTGAAACTTTTTAATATTTGAAGAGACATCAAAGAAAAACACAAGGTGTATTAAAGATGTATGACTACAGCTGCATCTCGTCTCCTAATCTTCAGGTTCACAGCTTTCAGGTGATGTACATCACTTCTATCCATCATCTACTGCTGACCTGCTACCTACCCCTGAATATCCACTGTCCATACCTAAACAAGACATAAATGGGTCCTTGGTGGATCTCTAAGGGTTAAAGGCACTTGTGGCTAGATATTTAAGAAAGCTGTGAAGGTTGGTGTATAAAATGTGCGTACTGAATAGTAGTTTTTGCATGTGTGCTTGGAAGAGCGCCGCTTTAAATGGGAGTGGACGGTTCCCTGCCATTTCTCTCCTTAGTGCTCTAATGAGAAGGAACAGAGAGAAGAGTTACAGTGGTGGCCGCTGGCCTCGCCGTGTCACTGCCGCTTGTGTCTCTGCTGGTACAAAGACCTGTTGACATCAGAGGGTCAGCAGACAAACTGGAGGACGGCGGGAGACGAGGATGGCTGAGATAAGGCTGAGGCTCTATGGGGGCCCGGATCAAACAGCGTCGAGCGAGTTTTCGACAGCAGATGGCAAATGTCAGTATTGTAATAAAGGTTTCACTTTCCCTGCATGAAAGCCCATTAATTTCTCTGCTTCTTATTTAATACAGCTGCATTTATGCACAAAGTACCAAATGAATGAGCTGATTTTGTAGAATGGGGTCCAAGCCCAGATCCCAGGCGGCCTCAGATAAAGCAGCAGCAGATTGCTTTATCCCATTAGGCAAGGCCTAGTAAATAGGCAGAGATCTAGCTCTCTGTTCTGGTGAAATCTCCAGCTGATCCTGTCACTGGCATCAGCACTGTTGGCAGTTTGTCTTTCAAGTCAGACACCCCGGCTTACCCTGCCTGTCTGTCTGTCTGTCTGCACCCAGAGTTAATACTGATGCAGTCGGGCAGTACGGGTTGAGATGAGGAATCATCCGTTGCCATATCAAGCTAAATGTCGTCACTGTTTTTGGGTCAGCTTGATGTTAAGAGGACAATAAAGTAGGTTAAAGTTGTGCAGGGCACATGTAAAGCACATTAGTGGTGTTAGGCAAAAAATAAGCAAATGATGCATGTTTTTAGACTGGTTTAGAGCAAATAAACGAGGCTATGCAAAGCACATTTTAAATGGCAGATTATAGCTATGTGTAAGTCACAAGCAGAAGTGATCTGTTTCATTCGGAAGAGTCAGGTTTTTCAAAACCAACATGGCTCAGTTCAAAATTTTGTTTCAAAACAAAACTTCTCATGTCTTCTCTGACATCATTTTGACATCAGATGATTTGCTACCACTACACTTCACTTCATAGCGAGAGAGACTTAAGTCTCACCAGATTTAAATCAATGCCTCTGACTGCAGTAAATGCAGAAAAACATCTGTCATTAAGGGAATGTATAAAAATAAGACATGTCTTCTGATTAGTCTACAAATCAGACTTTTACAGAGAGATGTGTAGCTTTATGGAGTTCATCTCATCTTTGGGGGGATTCTCCTCCTTTCTTGCCTGCTAAACATGCTCAATTTCAAATAAATTCACCTAAAAGCTAAAGCAGTGCTGCTTTATGAAACCTAAAAGAAAATACGACAATACATTTTAGAATATAAAGATGTAAAACCTTAATTAGTGAGTAGAAGATTCAGAGATTGTGAATTGGAAACAAAAGAGAAGTCTTAAAGAAGTTCTTAAAATTGGCCAAGTTTTAGGAATACTGTTAAAGAATATCAAGGAATACTTTAGTTTCCTCATCAGTCAACACGTACATGTTGTTGGGGATTATCCAGGAAGATGTGGATAGCTGAAAAAGCTGATGAGTTATGTAAGTGTTGTAGAATTCATTGGAAGCTATATTAAAATATCAGACATATAATAGTTTAAAATGCATCACATATGCTTTGAAAAACACACAGAATTTGGTCAATAGTCACAGATTCTGTGCAGGGAACTCTTGCTTAAGTGAGATAAGAGCAGCTCTGATTTAGGAAATCCCAATACACCATTTGAAAACAAAACAGGAAATCATGAGATTTACGCACGAACCAAGGTATAAAGAACCATGAATAGAAAATGAATGAGGCTGTTTGGATCAAGTACCCATTTGGGTATCTTGCCTATTGTATCTGTTTTTGATACTTTTTTGATCATTAAATCCTGCACAGTGCTGTCTTTCTAAGAAACACATGTCGTCTGTTAAGATTTTCCACAACATGAGTTGAATGTTCTGTATGTCAGAATTTATTCAGCAAAAATAATTCCCACACTGTAAAAAATGTCTGTAGATTTTACAGTGAAAAACTGCTAAACCATGACAGTAAAAGACCGTAAAATGATAAATGAGTTAATTCAGTTTCAGTAACAATGAAACACAGAAAATGTATATATCAGCCAAAACAGTATTTTTACAGTTTTGTTTTTTTGAAAATGCATTACTCCACTGTAAAATACAGTGTAATATGTATTTAATGTAATATGTATACAAGGTGCCATTGTAATTTTTGCATTTATCTTTTGTAAAGAATTCTTTTTCTCACTGTTAAATGTACTAATGTACACCATATCTCTAACAAAAATATACTGTAATATTTATTGGTAAAATCTTTAATTTATGCGTTTTCATTTATAAAGTATTTTCTTGTCAATTATTAGAATTATTTTGATGGAAAAACTTGAAATCAACAGTGCCAATATCTTTTTACCGTAATAATAAAATAAGTTCCTTGTATTTATTACAGTAGAGTTCTGGCAACCACAGTTGCCGTTTTTTTACCGTAAAAACAACAGGGTTTTTTTTTACAGCGCATTTAGTGCTCAGCCAACGTGGAAATGTCAAAAACTGCACTTCCTCAAATGTCCACTTGAGGCTGGCTCCAAAAGTGAGTCAATCCTTATAAGTCCCTATGTTGAAATGCCTGGTATGGTCTCATTTGCTTCCCCTTCGTGACAACTGTACAGGATGTGAATTTTACATAATTTACTTGTTTTAAATATTTCAAGGAGCACTTTGAATGACAGGCAGGTGCCATTACAGATTGCAAGTTTTAGCACATTTTGGGATTAGCTTGGCATGAGAAGGAATCAGCCACTGCCAATATGGGGACGGCCAGAAACCTACGGGTGACGTCACAGAGGTTTTTTGCACCGTTGAGGAACCTTTTTCAAATGCTGCCACTTCCATAAAGCTTTTTTGAAGCAATACTTCAAAATGTGCATAAAAATACATTAATGGGAACAGTCTCGCTTTCAAGCACATGCAAGTGTTTCTCAACCTGTAGTGTTTGTTTTGTTTGGCCATCAGTACAAAGCAGAGCCCTGCTGAATGTAACAAGTAGACCCTGTGAAACTTCACTCATTTCAGACAAAACGGGGGGAAAAAATAAAAGATGACAAATCCCTAGAGAACATATAGAAGATGTGCCAAAACACTGATACCTTTTAGAAAACTAAACAGCAGTAGTTTGAACTGTGTTGCCACGGTTTTTAAAAATATCTTTCTTTGATGAAAGACAAAAATCTTCGTGGTGATGTAATCTGTCCATGACAAGCTATCACAGTGAGTGACAGACATGCAGCAGAGATTGACAGCAAAGTGCAGCCAATTCAAATTAAATCCTGCCGAGATCTAAGTTTATAGACCGGCCTTGCCAGAACCAAACAACATTAGCAGCAACTTAACAAGTAGGTCTTTTATCTATTCTGAACTTCCAGGAACACGACTAAACAATTAAAAAGCATTTATGAGTGGGTTTTGGCATGATTTTGTAAGTTGTTATTTTGGGAACAACCTTTTGGTTTCAACATTAGGTGCTGGACACAACATTTATCAGTGCTGACCAACACTTTCCATTCACTGTTTCCAAGATGACCCCCCTTAATATTTTAACACTCGAACCACCCACACATACTTCCTCACACAATTACTGTAAATGGGGACGACTTTGTTGTTTTACATAACTTTTAGTGCTTGAAAATGAGAGCAGTTTAACTCAAATGGAAGCAGTCTCTGTCCGTCTGTCTTTTTTTCCGACATCCGATAGACTTCACACTCGCTGGGTGTTAATGCTGAGGACCCAAGGAAGCACAGTGTCCAGTGTGAAGTTGTTTGGATGAGCGGTTCTCGAGGAAAGCTGTCCCGTTTTATAATGAGCGCTGCGTTATTTTTATAAAAGAAAGATTTTGAGTTGTCCTACCTTGGCAGCCATGATCATGGAGGAGCCCCCGCGGACTCCGAGGATGGGGATGTGCGTCTGGGCTGAGATGAAGTCCAGGATCTGGGCGATGGCCTCCTGGTCGGTGTCGTCCCCGAACACCACGCCCTGCAGCCAGTGCTCCGTCATTAGGTCGCAGATGCTCTTGATGATGCTTTTAGGGTCTGTCTCATTCATGGTCAGCACCTCCACGTTGGGCGCCATGTGGAGGAAGTCCTCCTTTTCCCGAGCCCCAGCCAGCGCCACCTCGCTGGAGTTGCCCACCAGGACAACGGCGATGCTGAGGCCGCGCAGGATATTGGGCAACGCCATGTGGTGGGGAGGAGGCTGGGGGATGGGCATGTAGTGGCCGCCACCGTGGCTGCCACCGTGGCTGCCCCCGTGGCTGCCCCCGTGGCCGCCACCTCCTCCACCGCCTCCCCCCCCACCTCCCCCGCCTCCCCCGCCCTTCTCTCTCCTTGAGTGGCAGGCCGGGGGAAGGTGGAGAAGGCAGAGCAGCAGGAGGAGAAGGGAGAGGCAGTGGGAGGCGCTGGTGTGGCGGTGGAGCGATGGAGGCGGGGGCGGGTGCGAGGGTCGGACTCGCCTCTCTTGCTCCTGGGCGAGTGAGGGGGCGGAGGAGGAGGCCCCGGCGTGGCCGCGGGGCGAGGAAAGGCTGTGGCAGCCGCAGACAGGCATGGTGGAGGAGTGGGAGAGTAATACCTGGAGAGATGGAGGGAGAGGAAAGAGATGGAGATAGAGAGAAAGGAGGGGTAGATAGAGATTTGATAAAGCAACATAACGAGAGAGAAAAGAAAGGGAAAGAGAAAGAGGCGGGAGATGGAGAGAAGGAGATAAAGGTTAACACAGCACCATGCAACATTGATTGAATAAAGTGAATTGCCGAGAGGCTACATGCATCATATGAATCAGTGCATATCAATGTCAGTCCACAGAAATGGGCCACGCAGGGGGGAGAGGAAAGGAGGGGGAACCTTGTGGAATACAGGGTTCTAAAGACACAAAGAGGGATGAGAGAAGAGGTCACACTTGACACACATAAATACTGCATAAACACACACACACACACAGATACATGGCGTATAGTTTACATATAATCTCACACGGATCAATAATTCATGTGGAATGTTCTGAAGCAGCATTATGGTATATATTATGGAGGATATAAAGTCTCCCTGAAGATGACATGCTGGCTTTCAGACAGGAGAGGAGTGAGGAAAGGAAGGATGGAAGGAAGCATCAGGAATGCAAACGAGAGAAGGGCAGATGGAGGAAAAGACGAGTCCATGCCAACTCCGACTGACAAACTGTCTGGAGCGAGATGAGTGACGCACCAACCCGAGACACAGACAAACTGACTGACGCCGAAATTGATTAGTTGATTGACGGCGGAGGCGCTCGGAGCAACTCGCAAGACTTTGATATGATACCCGCCCTCCTCCCTTCACCCCTACTGGCCTAGTTTAGCACTCACAGCCGTTTGCTGTCCATCCCTTCATCCTTCCACCTCCCTCCCACGTTCTACTTGACCATATCTGTCTCTCTCTCTCTGAGTCCCTCTTCTCTGTGCTTATTTATAGAGCTTTTCATTAATGGGGATGCAGTGAGAAGAGAGGAAGAGCCATGTGGGCCGCTGAAAGAGGGAGAGGGGAAATGAGCAAGATCCAGACAAGAGGAGGAGAGAGATGACGGCAGCAAGGTGAGACTCAAAAAACATGGTCACGATTTTTACTCCTCAATGCTCCCAGATCACAAAAATGATGATTCGTGACTTTGGAAACATTATGCATTTTTTTGAACTTGTCTTTTAACAGTGTATTTTCTTGAACTTTACATATAATTAAAACTGAAAAACAAACAAAATCAATAAATAATAAATATATAAAAAATAATAATAATAAATAATAATTGTAATAATAAATAAAGAAATACAATAATATATAATTTCTAAATATATGTACATAAGGAATAAAATAAAATAATTTAAAATAATAAATAATAACATCGCTCAAATTAAATAAATAAGATTAGGGTTGGAAAATGGATCATTAGATCAGCTTCAGATCATTTTTTTGGGCAATTTTTGTCCTTTTGTTTTGCTAATTTAACCCTCCTGTTATGTTGCAGGTCAAATTGACCCATTTCAAAGTTTAAAAATCAAAAAAAAAAAAAAAAATGGTTAAAAGTTTTTTCATCAAAAGAAAAATACATTTTTTTAAATCTGTAAAATTAAAAATTTAAAAAATCAATGTCATGTAAAACCATTGTATTTTATATGTAGATCTTTCCAATGTACAAAAAAAAAAATTAACATGCATTAAACATTTTTTGCTCGAGTGAATTATCCTCATTGAACCAAGATCTGTGAGAGGTAAGAACACACTTGCACTAAACATTGATTGAAATGGTCAGTAATGGAATCATTAATGAAATATAAACAATGTTTATTGGAATTGTTTAGTTTCTGACACTTTTGGATAATTAAACATGGCCTGGGTGAAATTGACCCATGCACATTATTACTGAAACGAACATAACAGGAGGGTAAATGGTCTGCCTCTGAAGAATGGCCATGAGAGGTCCAGTGTCCACGTTGCACCTGAATGCGGCACATGTTGGGATCCATGGTGGGTCGCTACTCAGCGGAGAGACACACACTTTTGTGCACATATATCAAAAACCACCGGTTGCTGTGCTGATGATGGTCGGTCAAAATTTTAACTTATTACCAATCTTATCAAGTACTGTATGTTGCTCTGTTAGTGCACATCCACGACCTGCTGAAAAATACCAAACATAAATGGTCAATTTATGATGATCAAAACTAATTTGGACCAAAATAAAATAGTTTACATATTTTGTGGTGTGCTGCCACAATCTGCTGAAAACTAAACATATTCTAGTTAGTAAAAACAGACAAAGCACACCACTATAAAGGAAAGGGCGCGCTGGATTTATAATACAAGACAAAATAAGAGCTTCTTTGTAAAACAGAATGCAGTGCAATAATCGTTTTATCTTCATTATCTGTTTTCATAATTGCCAAAATCGTAATCAAAAATAAAATTTGATTCCTCGCCCAGCCCTAGTGGGATGGCAACTACACAACTGGAGACAAAGCCAGACATGAAAAAAGATGCTTTCTGTCAGAGATGTGTGCGTTCTCTTCATGTTTACATCTGAGTGTGTGGGAGGCGGGTGTCCTCTGCAGTTTATCAGCATATAGTCGGTGTAGGTGTACAGTCGGTGGGAATAGATGTTCACTTTGGTTTTGTGGGCATGTGAGATACCCGGGACATTGGGGGTGTAGTTGCTCATAAAGTTGTTCTGAGTGGTGTATTGTGTGTGTATCTCATACATGACTGCCTTTAACAAGGAGGATGGAAGGTACAAAGAAGAACAAAAACGCTAAAACAATAAAGCTGACAGCTAATAAGACAGGAAATGACAGAGTGGAGGAAAAAGCGAGAAGGAGATTGAGAGAGGGATAAAGGGACGTATGCAGAGATGACAGAACAACTTCTTTAGGGAAAACTAATTGCTGGAGGTTCGTCAGCTCTAATTACAGGTCCCTGTGTTAATAGTCAATTGCGCACCACTCTCCAGGAAGGATGGAGAGGTGGGAGGGAAGGAATGAGGGATGATAAGAGGCATGAGGAGACAGAGAAGGGAGGGAGGGAGGGAGGGTGTGGGAGGAAACCGGAGAGAGACGGAGAGTGTAAACCAAGGAGGACCTTGGTGAGACGCCAGCAAAAAGATGAGAAAGCCGGAGAGAATGAGGGATGGAGGAGAAGAGGAGAGGAAGAAAGACGGAGAGGAGGAGAGAGTCACAGAGTGAGACAGAGAGAGATGCCCTCTTTGAATCTGGACTTCTCTGGCAGCACTCTGTTTCCATGGCAACAATTAAAATAGGCCTACATGCGCACAGACACAGCTGATGGACATAGAGATACACACCGGCAGCATGCACACACATTTCGCAATGAGCATTGATCATGTAAATTAAACTGCTGTGCGTCCTTAAAGAGGGTGTGTTTTACACACAGAGTCCTCTCATGTACACATTAGCATAGAGACCTCTGGCACGTTTTTACATGTGAACACACACACATAAAACACACACTAAAACTGGCCATCTCCCTGTCCCTAGCTGTCCCTGTCACACACACAGTCGCCTGCAGCCGCGCACACATACCCTACGGAGTACAGATTATATTAGCCAACGCACTGTGTAACTCCAATCACTCAGAGAGATGAGGCCATTAAAAAGTCCCATAGTGAGTCAAAGCATGTCTCATAAAGAAACACAAAAGGCGCGTATTAAACCGTAGATTACACGACTGAGGTTATGACACTAAGTGACCCCATTTCCCCGTCAGCCGGCCCACGCGTCTCACCCACCATTTGCTCTATTAGCCACACCAGCGCACACAGCAGCCGTATCAGTTACACATGGGTGGACCACAGATAGCCTCTACCAGCCCACGACCCCGAGGTGCAAACCCCACACACACACACACACACACATACACGCACACACGCACGCGCGCGCACACACACACACACAGGGAAATTTATTCCAAATAAACATATCTATCAATGGAAAACAGTGTGATATTGAAAGTAGAAATTTACTGGTTCTAGCTATATGTTTTTATAAACTCTGTATCTTTGGATTTGGGACTGTTGGTCAGACAAAACAAGACATTTTAAAGGCCTCTTTAAAAAGCATTTCTCTTTTATTAAAATTAAATAGGCAACAATTCAAGACAAAGTTTGCTCTTAGGTATTATGTATTAAGAGTTTAAAAATTTAAATACTTAGCTAATCTGCTTCATCAGGACTGTGTAGGTGTGGTGTGATCAGGTTTGATTGACAGTGGCCTGGCAACATAAGCAAAACAACCCACCAACTGTCATCAGATTGAAATATTGCTAAGTCTTGATTGGCGCGTGGAGGTGCATCATCTTTGTGTATCCGAGCCCTGCCCACCTAACGCCAGTGAGAAGAGATCAGATAAAAACACAAAAACTACAGATATATCTCCAGTGAAATAACCAAAAGTGTTCTAACTTTGATGGAAAACTGTGTGTTAATGTCAGAGCCCAATCTTGTAAGCTATTGGCAACCTGTCGCTCTGACAACATTTTAGGCTCTGAGGGTAATAGCTAATATTCTGGTGTTACGGTGTAGCCAGCAGATATCTGGCTACCTGTGTGCCAAGACTTCCTCTGTGCACCAATCATTGTTGACAGTCCAAGTAGTAACCAGATTCAGGTCCAGGCAACATTTCGGCTAATCTGAACCTACGCATGAATGCAGTTAGATTTAAAAGTTAAGAAAAAGCTAAATCGTTGTTGTAACGTGCTGATGTGTTTTCATAGCCTTAATGAAGTCACAATGAGCTCTGGGAACCTGTAATGGGAAATCTTTGCTAAATATTTACTATTTACTTTATTTTATACACAAAAAATCAATCAATTAATTGAGAAAGTAATTGGGATAATTCCTTTTTTGTTGCTAGTTTTTCATCCTAAACACATTAATTCCCTCTTTTCTTTCTTAAAGGACATGAAGCCATTTATATCTAAATGCCTTTTTGAAGAAATGTCCTATATTGTAAAAAGTGAGATGTCCATGTCTTTGATTATATAGCAGGTCTAGTTGCTGAATAAAAGCATCAAAATGTTCACCTGCACACAGCCCGTATTCAGAAACTGTGCCTTTACATGAGCCACCAGGACCTCCATAAGGTTGTGATGTCACAATAGGGCTGTTTCCACTACCGAGCAATACCCGTAATGAGGTGGGTCTCACTCCCCGAAACGCCCCTAATTTGAATACGAGCCGTCCGGAGCAGGCTTTTGTTGGGACTCTTTTCATCCCTGTGGAAGAGCAGGGTCTGTTTTCTCCCCTGAAAACAGCCTGGTTACTGATTGGATAGATCACTCAGCGGGATGTAACGTAGTACTCTACAGGACAACTACACACGCCATTTGTAAATGCCAGTGAAGCAGTGTTCCCAACTTAGCGACTTTGTTGCTAAATTCAGCGACTTTTCAGACCCCATTAGCGACTATTTTTCAAGAAAGCGACTGGAAACAAATCCAGCGACTCCTTCTCACTCTTCTTAACGATCAGGAGGCCGGCTTGTTAAGAAGAGCCGCCGTTAGCAGCAGTTAGCTACAGTTAGCTCTGTAGCAGTACAGTGTGTCTGTGCTGCCGCTGCAGGAGGTGTTCACTTAGCAATCTCTGTTTGTTTACAACAAACACCGGACACTCTGTGCGCAGTTAGCGATGTCGTTAATTCACAATCACTATGTTTATGATAAGCAGAGACTCTGTGCATAATTAGCTATGCTGCTTTCAGCTGCTGACGTTGTGCACAGTTAGCAACATTGAAAACCATACGTCACCTCCAGAGTCTCTAAATCCCTCTGGGGGCTAACTTGTAGTCGAAACACGCAGAGTGAGTGGACTTTTGAGAGGGTGTGGCCTGAGACTTTCCTGGTGGACACTTTCCCCCCTAGTCGAAACAGGGCTAGTTATACTATTTAGTTAGAAAGTGCCATTACAACGCTGTTACAGTCATTACCCGGCTGCATTGACAGTGCAAAGACAGCAAGAGCACAGATTATGGAAGACCTGGAAACACTGAACAATCAGACTATTTCAGTCAGCGTTAAAAAAAACATGTTTTTTGAACAATAAAGCATTTAAATATGTAGAAACCCCAATATGAACCTGAAAATTAGCATAATCTGTCTCCTTTAATGAGAGCACATTTCTTTTGTGTTCCTATTGCCAGGTTATTACTGCCTCAGCCTCTGTTACTGTACACATGCAACAAGGCATCGGCCAATTAGGTAAGAACACAGTGTTTCAGGTAGTTACCCACCCCAACCAAACAAAACCAGGTACTAAGTGGGCCCAAATGGACAATAAACGGGGTAATAGTCATTAATGAACGTCAAGGCTAACATGGCTCATATTGCTGTAGTGGAAAGTTGACGGAGCAGGGGATATGAGGCATGACGCAGATATTACAGCTCTGTAATTGGCTCGTCTCACTCTTTCTCCCCCCCTTTTTGTCAGCTATAAATCACACAATTATAACTAGCGGGGAGTCCGCAGCGGATCTCTGTGTGTGTCAAATGCAGACCAACTATTAATGGCGGTCATGATGTTGATCTGGAGGAACACAAGCTACACACGCACACACACAATCAGGAAAATTGTCTTTCCAGTCAATCAAAAATACCTCATACAGGTGAAGAATTCAATATAAGTTCCTATTTAATATATGTGAGCAGCACTCTGTTCCAATCACAACTGCTCTCACAGTAATAAATCCACACAGGACAGGAAGCATTACTGCCGAGAACGGTTTGTGCGCTTGTGGGCAGTACATCTGTGTGTGTGTGTGTGTGTGTAGTTGATGAATTTGGTTTGAAAGGTTGTGAACAGCGCTAGCAGTGGCTTGCTCTCCCTAATGCATTTTTAGAAGTGACATTTATGGGGTTTTTTGTTCGAATGAAAGCCAGCAGAAAAATGTAACCTTGGCGCTAATCTTCAGCCACAAGATGTCTTTGATTTGAAATTGATTCAACTGGCGGACGGCACCTGACAATATTAAAAACATTCCTCAGTCCGTGGTAGCATTTTGAGAAGGCGAGGCCCTCTGCTGCCCTGGGGGATGTGACCGGGCCACGGCGCGGGTCAGCGCACCGCATACTGATGAGCGGAGAAATCAGCTGGATGCTGGAGTCGCTGCCGAACTATTCGATATATATACGTGAATATGAAAGGAAAATGCCGGTCTAATGTGTGAACTCATTATAAAGTGCTCTGATAAATATTCATGCAGCCTGTCTGTGCAGCCTGCTGTGGAGGTGGAAGGTGGTGTGTGAGTGTGTGAGCGTGTGTGTGTGTGTGTGTGTGTGTGTGTGATTATGTGTTTGGACCTGTGTTTGTACATGATGTTCTGAAGCAGCCACTCACCAGCCCCCTCACCAAAGCAGACCAGCCAGGCTTTGCAATCACATGTGCGCCGCGGCTCCAGGACCAATCTACTGGCATAATGGTGTCTATTTCCAGAAAGAGAGGACGTTGAAGCATCCATCGCTCTCTTCCTCCCAGACTCCCTCTTTCTCTTCCTTTCATTTTAACGCTATTTATCTCTTTCTCTCTCTGTTTTATCATTTTGTCCCTTCGAACAATGCTTCCTCTCAATTCTCCCACTTATCTCTCTCTTGCGCTCGCACTCTCTCATCGCCCTCTTCTCATTATGTGGTAAGTGTCAGGTTTGTCGATGGTGTTATTTGCATGAAAACTGGAGGACAAAGGCTACTGGCAATTTTTCACATTTATTGCCTGGTTTGATATTTAGGAGGACAGTAGAAGATGGCACCGAAAGACAATCTCTCCATATCTCTCGGGGTGACTTCCAAACCGTCTATGGTGCAAGTACATTATCTTAAGCGCTAAGTCGGGCGTGCTGTGGTGGCTTCATTTCTTTTTTTAATTGAAATGAGAATGTCATGATGAGAGGGTCACATATCACGTGCAGCAGCAGCAGCAGCAGAATAAGTACCAGGAACTTGAGAAATGGCCCGTTACATCAAACCTGTGCACACATGAGGCTACTCAAGTCAGCGCTAGCTTGTCATTTCATATATAAGAAATGAGCAGCTGAAGAGGAGAACTTCATATGTGGCTTTTTAGCTTCAGCTTTTAGCAGCAAAAGATGCTCTAAAAGAGTTGTTTGGTATCACATTGTGCATTTCTGTCTGTTTTAAAGAGAATATTTTATGCTTTTCCCTATTCTCTGTTATATATATAATGTTTCAATGTCAGACACTCTTATTAACTCTCCTGTTATGTTTGTTTCTCAGAAACAGCAATAATGTTCATGGGTCAATTTGACTCGGAGCATGTTTAATTATCTAAAAGTGTCAAAAACCAACAAATATCAATAAACATTATTCATATTTCATTAATGCATTATTTGCAATGGTGTTCTTTACTTCTCATAGATCATGGTTCAATGAGGATAATTCACTTGTTTTCATAAAAAAAAATGCATGTTAAGACTTTTTTTAATGAACATTGGAAAGACCTACATATAAAATACAATGGTTTAAAATGACATTGATTTTTTATTTATATTTCATTTTACATTAATATATTTTTTACATTTATATTGTGAAAAATACTTTAAAATATATTTTTTTAGATTTTTAAACTTTGAAATGGGTCAATTCAACCCACAACATAACAGGAGGGTTAAAGATGGCCAAAGTTTTAAATAATGCAGTAAGCGTTTGTAAAAGAAATCCTATGAGCAAAAACCTCAGGTTTCTGATTGTTTAACACTCTATTTCCAACATTTCTTCTACTCTCGGCTCAAGCTGACATCAGTTTGTGATGGATTTGTTTATCCAGGCACATTGCTGCAGTGTTTGTTTAAAATGTATAACTACATGTAGCTACATACTAACGTCAGATGTTATTAATTCCTCCCCAATTATAACAAGAACTGGGTACATACAGACACATTGTTGGAGGTGGCGGGGCCCTGTTCATTCCTATGAAAGTTGCTCAGTAGCACATGAAGCCAAAAAACTTCAACGTCCAAGTATAAAATAGATCTTCTATGGATCTTCGGCGCTGTGGGGCCAATAGAGCATCACACCAGAGACTACCGCCGGCCCAGCTGGCTAACTTCCAGTTTAGTCCTCTGCTAACTTGAATGGGTATGAAATAAATCAATCATGTGGCTCTTCTCGACTTTCCAAGTGTTATCGGACCGAATGAATCAAATTCTGATCGTGAGTCATTTTTCAGGGCTTGTGACGCTCAATTAAACGCTAGTGGATGGGAGGAAGGTAACAGATTAGCCAAGGCCTCAACTGAAACACTTGTTGCCTTTAAATCTCGCTACAAAAAACTGCTGTAGGAATATTTCTCTTTTTAAAAGAAATGTCCGTAGTCAGGATTTGAATAGAGAACAGAAGTTATTTAGTGTAATTTATGTTCAGAAAATGAATATGTGGACTATTAGCAATGGATAATTAGACATACAGATGTTCGTTATATATGGAATAATTATGGCAAGAAAGCAGCAGGGGGGGGGTCACTGCCTGTGCTCAAGGTCTATGATTACGCCTCTGCACACATTTTCTACTTTATTTATAAGTTAAGTGTGTGTGTGTGTGTGTGTGTGTGTGTGTGTGTGTGTAACCTGATGTACAGTGTTGTATCCTCCAGTCCCTTGCAGCTCTACGGCTCCCCTGCGTGTCCGTGCCTGTGCTCTGGGCCTGCAGCATCCGTGATGAACAGGACGAGTCCTGGGTGAGCTGACTAAAACTCCCTCTGCAGTCCCTGACAGCTCGTTGAGAGAGCCGCTCCATGTTATGTTAAGCCATTTTAGCCTCGGACAAGATACGCGTGATATTAAAAGTGAAACTGTCTGCCTTCCACTGCAGCTGCTGCGTTCCCGGTGAGAGAGTTCTGCACAAACACACATCAATACTATCCACAGGTCTATACTTTATTTTCCAATTCAGTCTGGCAGAAGAACGAAACGCGCTTCAGGCAGCATCTGGAACAAATTATTGATTTAAAATTATTTTTACCTCCTGTTTTCATTTAGGCGCATGTGTACAGTAAGAAGCCACTTTGAATGTTGTCGGTGTAAAAAAGAAGAGCAGCATGCAGGGATTTACATTTGCATGAGGGTGTTCATATGTGTGCTAAGATATTGTAGTTCTCGTCACATTTTCATTACAACACGTCCTGATACCAAGACGACAGAACAGGAAGACTCCCAAAACATCATAGTCATGGTTAATGTTGTGAAATTGTCACAGTTTGATTTAGGTTTAGGCAACCAAACGACTTAGACAGGTTTCAGAAAACGTGAATGTTGTTGTGTTTGTTACATATGTATGTTTGGGACTTAAGTAGGTGACTTGGTTACATTCTTAATAACTCAAGTTGACTTTTGCTTGACAGCAAACGTTGTCACTCTTTCTACTACATCACCTGACTTCCTCTTTGATCATAATTACTACTGTCACTAGAGGTTGCAACCAAACAATATTCATAAATACAGGTTGTAAGTCATAAGGCAAGACATTAATTTACTTATAATTATTATTATTATTTTTAATTTTCCTTTAAAAAAACATTGCATTTTCTCTTAAAATGGAAACTGAGATTATTGTAATTTTTTTTTATTACTCTTTTTTCTTTCCAGATATGCATTTGCTACATCGCTGTCAATTGTAATGGGACAGAGCATTTTCATTGTATTGTCTATATTACATAATAAGTAGTTGGGTATTGGTTTTTTTGTGGCCAAGGTGCGTTATTGTTTGTTGTTTGGGTCTATGTTGGAAAATGTAATAAAAATATTATTCAAACAAAAAAAAATACAGGTTGTAATAAGCTGCTTGCACTGACACCCAAAACTATTTTTTTGGCGAGGATGGTCTGGGTCATTAACTTTAATGTCCCCAAATTTCAGGTAAGAATCAAATCTGTTTAAATGTATACACAGACTGGATAAGGTTGAGTTCAGGACCTTTCAAAGGTCCCATATTGTCATACCATTGATTAAAAGTCCTGAATGAGTCATTATGTGAGCATGCAACAGGCTGCCATGTTTTTAAAATAGCAAGCAAAGATTAATAAAAGGTAATAAAGGTATACTTTTCATTAAGTGTTGCTTGCAGAAAGATGCCAAGGGACCATAAGGCAGGGCAGGCAAGTGGGTGCATTTATAAAACCATTATTAAATGCATCATAATTCCTAAAACTTACAAGAAATTGGTTAGGAATGGACTCAATATGACAGGCTGAATTTTATCCATACACTTTGGCACATAGCCAAAGTGCTAACAGTCTGTAGGTGTTGTATTTGATGCAATGTAAGGTAAGCCATTAGACAAATTATGCTGCTTTCCACAATTACATGACAGTATAAAGTGTCTGTCCTTAATGAATTAATAAAATTATGGAGGATCATAAAATTCCAGCTGGCCTCCAGCCAAAGCTCTGTGTGACCGTATACAGGCAGCAGGGTAAAACCATGTAAAGGCCCATAACACACTCTGGTACTACTGTGCTGGAAGTTTTGGGGCAACAATGGACGCCCCATCTTCCACACAACATGTTTGAATTATTGCACCCAATTGTATAACCACAATGCAGACCTGCTGCCCAAGCAGCTGTTCCTGGCAGTGTCCGCACCACAGAGCTGCCCAGTGAGCTCCCACGGGACACATCACGGGATAAAGGGGAAGAGTAAGGCATCGCCAGAGCCCCCGGACTCACTTGGCTAATTTACTGGGCAGACGCGGTCACAATGTGAAGCGTTTTCTCATCGTTCCCTGAGATGTGGCAGCTGTTGAACGGGTAGAAACCGCCTGCAGCTGTTTGATGATGTGCTGGTCCTGCAGCTGAGGAAGTCAGACACGGGGATAATGCATGATCAACATGCTCGTCCACACACTCCCATCAAGCCAGAGGGTCGTACCAGAGTGAAAACAGTTTTGTCTAGTCTCAGGTGGTGTGTGCATGTGTTTCGTTCGTCCGGGTTGTGTGTCTTTGCAGGCATGCATGTTTGTTGGAAACCTCTTCCCATCTACCATCAGCTGTTTGCATATCAAGTCTACTATAGACACAAAGACACTTACACACTTCAGATTGACAAATGTGTTTTGACAACACTCAGGGAGATAAGCACTTGGTCTCTAGGATCTCTCCCAGGGACACGTTTCTATTTACACCTACTCCGCCTCGCAGAGGAGACGCTTAATCTTCTCCATGATTTGTGGCTTCAGCTCCGAAATCCCTCTCTCCACTCTGTTCTTTTCCCTCTTCCGTCCTCACTTGTCTTTCGGTTCTCCTACTTCCCTTTTCGCCTCATTTTATCTACTCGCCTTCTCTCTCCTCATCTGACTTGCATCAGCATTAGTGCTTTAGTCCATGTGTCATTGTGAAAGACCTTTACGGGAGTGTTTATACGCGTGGCGTTATGCAGCAGACTGCATTGTTTGCTGAGAGGTAAAGCTAGGGATAGGAAGAGCACGGTGCATTGAGTGACCCTCATGCCAATAACAGCGCTGTAATCACTTTAAATGTGTTTTATTGTCAGCTTTTCACAGATTAGAGCCACAATAATCTGTCCTCCTCTATCCATCTCATTCCAAGCTGTTATTTTTGGCACCAGGATTCTGCCTTTTTGGATTAGTAGGTGTGGAAGTGTTTTTGTTTTTTTTCCTTTGTTGGGCTGAGTGTGTTTATGTGTGTGTACTACTGAGAAACAACAAGGTTGTATAGCAAAGGTATCTGCACCGCTCCATTGTGAGGGGAAAATAATCTCGAGTGTATGTTGTGCTGGATCGGTTTCTCAAAAGAAGATACTGAAATACAGTGTAGCTGCGTGCTCAGAGTCTGCCTCCTCGAGTGGAAATCAACATTTATTTCATGGGTACGCTTGGATACATCAAACCCAAGCCCTGAAATATGCTTAAGTAAGAACATGGCCTAATCCGCTACTGTACTGTGTCTGCTGTGTCTGCCAGTACAATACACACATCACTAACTCTGCTAAAGGAAGAGGACAATGAGGACAAAGTAGAGGAAACTAAATATATTTTAAGGAACTTTTATACTCGAGTGCCATTTTACGCTATCCAATTATAGGCCTATTTGGCTTCCAACTATTCTGATACAAGATAATAGAGATAAAGCGATTACTGGGTTGTATTCAGTTTCACAATGATGCTCTCGTTTTGACTGTTATAAATCCAGCACACCCTTTCCTTTACAGCTGTGAGTCACTGACTGAAATATATGAAATATAGTTTACCAAAATGTTGAATTCAGTGGGTTGTGGCAGTTTAATACTGCAAATTTGATCTAATTTATTTTGGTATAACTTAATGGGGTTTTTTTAATCGTATTTGTCCTTAAAACATAGTTGATCTAATTTTTTTGACTGATTTATTTTTACTAATTATTTTTATATTAACAATTTAACTGTTTATATATTTATATTTTTTAAATCATTTTTTTACAATTATTTTTTATTTATTTTTTTATATAATAATTTGCGTTTAGGAGCTTTCAGTAGGTTGTGACCAATACATTCTCATTTAATTCATTAAATATATTTTATTTTTTATTTAAATGTATGTATATTTATATTTTAAATATTAGTTATCAATTTGACTTAATTTTTTTTTTATTTGTTTGTTTTTTTCAGGTGAATTAGATTTTACAGGTCAAGAAAATCCGACGGGGAAAAAAATATTTTAACGTTCAATAAATGTATGATGTTTACAAAGTCAGAAAGTAATTGTGTCAAATAATGATGAGTGCAATATTGACTAAAATAATGATTATGATTTTTGCCATAATCGAGCAGCCCTATCTAATGGAGGTAAAAATGTTGTCGATTTTGTTATAATTGCCCTCCAGCTATATAATTTGCTAGGCTATAATTGCCTACCTACAATTCTGTAAATTCAGTGATAATGTAACATTAAACCACCCACCCGTAATCTCTTACAGACCCCTCTATTACATACCACCTCCACTGTAGGAAAGCTATCTCCTCCCTCTCCCCTGAGGCTGAATATTGACTGATGACTTTCATTTTCAGCTATCAATTCTGTTGCTAATTTTACACATTTCAATTAATTCCAGGTATTCTTGCACGGGATCCGCTATGATTAGAAGCAGCAAGTGACTGGATTTCACTTCCACAATAACACAGAAAGAGGCTGCAGCGCATATCTCCAGCCTTTTTTGCGGTTTGATGTTTTTTTCGCATGATCATCACAATTTTCTTGCAGACGTAAGGCTGTCACGGCTGTCTCTCTCACAGTCTTCCCGGGCTGGCGTTCCGAGCGCCTCTCAGCCGCGGGATGATGATGAGGCTCCCCACAGGGATAATGACATCTACGAGCGTCTTTCCAACGGATGTCCCCCGGATTTAATCCCAGCCAACGCTCAGCCGGAAAAAAAAGACAAGCGCCCTGGAGAAGAACAGCAGCGCTACATGGAGACGCGGACAGACGGCCAGGTTTTCCACTTCGACAGGCAGCGGACAATGAGACACACAAAGAGACAGTTAGTCAGACTGGCCAGCTCACCAGCACACATCCAGCAGGAATAGAAGCAGACAGGAACAAACACACAGGTGAACACCTCAGCATAGTGGGTGGCACCAGAGTAAAAGTGGTCTCCACCAAGCTAAGACAGCTTTTCTAATCCAAGAACAGTGTGACAGGATGTCTGCTGTAGACACACTACTGATATAAAAGCCTTGGTGTCGCCGGATTGTATGTTCTCGTTGAGCTGATAATACACCAAACACTGGAGAAAAGTAGCATTCTAAAGCATCTGTTGAAGGAGTTATTTTTCTCTTGCTCCTGTCCACAACAAGGTCAGCACAAGTGGTCAGCTTCAATGACACCCTTTGCAGCTGGTGGAAATTCAATGTCTTGCTCAAGGACACGTCTACAGGTCAGACACTCAGTAAGGGACTGCTTTTAAGACACGCATCATAGCTCCCACTGTGCCGGCCTTCTGCCACCTCACGTGACTCCAAGATGTTAATTGGTGATGAAGTATATTTCAGTACACGTCATCGATACAGATAAACTCATGGCGAGATGTTAAAACAGCAGATGTATTTATAGATATAGAGAGTCATATCTAGGATACACAATCCAGCTTTCAAAGCTTTTTTACCCTCTGACCCCAAAGCAGTTTCTTGGTGTTTTTTGCTCCTGTCACATTTTTCTCACATTTCACTACAATATATTCATCCATATATATGCATTAGTCATGGCTGTGACAATCAAGGCTAGAAGTAGGGAGAACTCAAAAATGCCTTTTGTGCGTAACGCAGTTATATAATGCCATAAAACATTTTATGAAAAAAATGACGAGTTGCATTTCTTTTATAATTTATTGTACAAAATGAGGAAAAATAGAAAAAATCTTTAAAATTTTTTATTAATTTATAGACATTTTCCCCAATTTACCCATATTGTGAAAAAAAATGTTTACTACCCCTATTTACAACATCTCTTGTCCTCTCCTCTCTGCTCTGTGTAAACAGCCTGCAGTTCAGAATTTTCTCATGTTATTGTCGATTTCAGCCAAGTCATTAATGACTTCCCAGTTGCTCTGAGGAGCACAAAATGTATAGTTTTTTATAGAATCAGGTCGGTGCAAACTGTTTTTTTTTTTGCAAAATTCTAAATGAGACATGTAGAAAGAAATGACTTTGATGAAATATCACTATTTATAAGTAAGATTTGGTTATTTTCCTTGGTGAAAGCACTCGTCAGACATGATTGACGGAAGGACCATTAGAAATTTTAAAATCCAATTATAATTTCTGTTCCTTGCTATGATAAATGGTGTCATTTCAGCATTATTTCAAAGAAAACATGCCTTTCAGGCGGGTTGGGGGTTTCAGGGGGTAATACAGATCTTTTGTCTGAAATGAAGTAAGTAAAACTGAATTCTTACACAACACCTAAAAAAACTTTCAAACACATGGATAGCAAATAAAACCATCAGCATATTTGCATCTGAAATGCAGACATAAATACAACTCTGCACTTGAACTAACTTTTCAAACAGTTCAGTGATGCACCAACTGCTTATAAATATTCATGGCTGCATATATAACCAAACGGTGGCACTGACTACGGGGAGCATGTGTAAAAGATGATCTGACTCCAGCTCAGGTCAGTAGACCTCTAGAGCCTCACTGTGCCTGTCGCCATGACTACCCGGAGGACTCCATTTGCAGCGCCGCAGTCAGCGGAGGGAATCGCTCCAGTACCTTCAATTAGCAACCCATTATCATTCATGAGTTTGTTTGTGCAAAGCTGTAAGATTGAATTCCAGTTAGTCCTTCCTCCCTGCTCTCGCCTGCTGATATAATGTAAAGGGAAGTAGAGGTGGCGGCGGCAGGCCCGCGCGCCGTTCCAGCTCCGCTGCCGCGCTCCATCGGGCTAATTTCTGCTCCGTTGAGGCCTGGCTCGTTCCCCTATCTCTCTAGGACGGTGTCGGTTGTGCTTGCAAGACACGCAAAGGTCATAAATTAGCAATAGGGCCCCTTGAAGGAGACATGCTGTTAAGCTTCAACCTGATGGTAGTCCTAAGAGGAGCTTTTAAGACTCACTGTTTTGCATATAAATATATTCATAGATTTGGGTTTTATTTATTTCATTTGACAGTATAGCTGCTGATGTGGCTGCCCTTTGACAGTGAAAGGCAGAGCTGCTCTTCTTCTAGTCTGTCTTCTTGAATAACATGGAGACATTTTCATCTAATATGACCAGTGGACAAAAGCTTTCTCTTGTTACCATCATAATACCAACCGCTCTCTCTTCATCTGCTTTGATAGGATCATCCAGCCTCGACAACAACATCTTTCACTTGTTGTGACATAATTAAAGGAGTGGTAGAGTGTGGTAAACAGGGCCCACTGGCCTACTAGCTTTAGTGCTGTGTTTCTGTCCTCCTGGTTGTTTTGTATGATATAATGGTGTTGACCCCAGTGGCGCCAGACCCTCCATATTGAGTTATTACATTTATGCAACCGCTAAGCTCCTCAACTATTTCACAATGATGTCGGCCTTCGGTCGCTGTGCATGGCCAAGGCCTGCTGTGTACATTCTCAATATCTGGTGGAAAAATTGAGCAGCGAGCAACAAGACGGAGAGGGAGAAAGAGACGGAGTGAGACAGAAAGAGGAAGAGTCAGAGGGGGAGAAGAAGTGAGCCCTGTATATTTTATTCAGTGGCAGCAGAGTACAATTCATAATCAGGGCCGACTGATTCACAGTTTTAATTAAAAAGTAGCCTTATAGCGCCGGTGGTAACATCTTGATTTATGAAGACCCGACCACAGGCTCCCATCCACCAGAGAGAGTGAGTCCACCGAGGAGGAGGAGGCGCAGGGAGAGGAGCGGAGGGGATGCTAACACTCATGAGGAGAGGAAGTGTCTCGTTTCTCACAGCAAGGTGGTTGGCACTGTGGGCACATAACTCAGCGCCAGTGTGTGTGCGTGACAAGCATATGTGCAGGACCGTCTACGATCCAGCCCCACCGATATCTAACCGATATATAACCGATACCTCAAAGATATGTTTGAGGTCATCCACAAACATCCTACTGAACCATGTGCACTCAGGGCCGACTCCACTCTGATTGTGTAGAAGTCTATGAGAAAAAGCACCTACTTCTCACTTGATTTATCACCTTTAGGGAACATTTTCCGAATAAGTTTATGATCTCAATCACTAGTTCAAGTCTTCTTCAATACAGTTTCATGTTCATTTTGTAAATTATGGTTTCATTAACAGTAGAGAAGGAAAGCTTTAGGGCGTGGATACTTTGTTATTGCTGTCCTTGTTTTGGTCTTAGAACTTTAACCCCTTCACAATGTGTTTTCAGTTCAAGAGAGTTAACAGTAACAGTTGTGGGGCCTACAAATGTCTTGTCCAGTCATAGATATATCGGTCAGCCAATTTGATTAGCCGATATTGGCCAATCACAGATATATCATATCAGCGTAAATGTTGTCCAGTAAGCACCATTTTAAAAACTTATTTTACTACTTAGTGTAACCAACGGTCTACACTAAGTATCTACAGGCACCATGGACGTCTGGACATCATGTTAGGAGGTTGTCGAAAAAACGCTGCTATTTGGGCGATTTTCAAAGCAGTCATGTGACCTCTGACATCATGCTATGATAATTAATTGGTTAATTAGTTTGATCATTTTAATTAGATTTGATTTTTGACCAGAACAACTTTACACAGTGCTGACCTGCATCTCAAATTGATCTTCAGGTTCACAGCTTTCCGATGATGTTCACCATTTCCATGTGGCATTTATTGTTGACCTGCTATCTCCGCCTAAACATCCACTGCCCACAACCACCAATTCTCAAAAAAAAAGACCCCAAACACTAACTGGTTAAAGAATATAATCATAATTGGGTAATTTAAAAGTGGTGTGGCGAGCAGCACAGACTATAATGTCATTCCACACTGGGGACGAGAGCTGTAGCTCTTCAAGTCACTGTTGCAAAATACAGGACAAGTGCATTATCATTTTGGTTCATAAAACAGCAAAGATGACAAATAATGAAGCCCATTGTGCCAAAATGGTATCTCATAAATAGGAGTGCAACATTATGTCACATGTTTACATACTATATCTGCCGATATATATAGATATCAGAGTGTTTTACTCCCCAATATTGATATCTGTATCAGCCACAAAAATCCAGCATCGGTACAGTCTGCATGTATACGAGCAGCTAGGACTCATGATGAAGATAGCATAGGGGAATATTAGTGAAAAAATTAGATAAATGGGTGGTGGTATAGATATTGGATCTGGAATAAAAAGCCTTTTGGAAAATGGCCAGCACTGCAAATTTAACCATGGCTGATGGAATTTGCTTTGGTCTGACAGTAATGTTAAGTTTATGTCAGCCCCTCCATTTAAATCACCACCATAACAGAATCCCTTGATACAAAGAGATTTTAATTAAAAAACTGTGTGAGAGAGAGGGGAGAGATAAATGCAGAGAGAGCATGACAGAAAAGAGAGAAGGAGAGAGAGAGAGAGAGCATTAGATGAGAAAGATGATGCACGGAGTGAAAGAGAAGAGAACGGGGGAAAGAAACAGAAAAAGAGTGATTACATGAGAGAGATAAGTGCAAAGTGAGAGCTCGTTCAGCATTGAAGTGAAAACAGAAAAGCACAGTGAGTCTCTACATTACTCATGCTTGCGTTTATTTTCAATGGCTCACTGCAGTGTTCTAGGACTTTGCTCCATGTGTGTGTTTGCGTGTGCATCTGTGCGTGTGTTTTTGCTTCCTTCTGTGCGCTCTCGTTCTTCGTCACTCTCGATGATTGATTTTTTAAGGTCTGGCTCACTCGCAATCACGACAGAAGCCACAGTGAGAGCACACAGGGAAACTCACATACATGCGCTGACCCACCTCGTACCCTGTTCACATACTGTACGCACAAGTACATGGTAAAAAAAAAAGGTTGCATCAATCTGAATGATGCATAGACACCCTATGAAATAATCCATTCATGTATAAAAGGCACACAGGACCCCAGTGTTAAGTAATGAACATGCAGACGCTGTCTCTCAACATTAACCGTTCAAGCATACCCATACCGCCTCTTCAATTACACAACTGATTTATCACAAAAGATACACACTCAGAGAAAGACTTAGCAAAACAGGGCTGGGAGAGCAAGTACGTGACAATAATCTCTTTATGTGGTTAGAAATGATTGTCTTTATATTTTCTTTAATGCTTTCAAAAGTGCTTTAAAACTATAACAATCAAAAAAGGTTCCCATTTGGCTGCTGTTTATCTACACTACATTGTCAGCAGTGTGCAGTTAACATGGAAAAAATACACATATGATAAAGTGTTGTGCATTAAGTGTTCTTTAAAGGATAGGTCTGATTTTAGAAGTGGGCTTGGATGAGGTATTTATCTATATTCAGTGTATTTCTTAGATGGCAGTCGGCACACAGTTTGGAGAAACAGGAGGAAACATTAGCCGTGTTTCCATTAAAGTCGAAGCGAATTTTGAAGCGAAATTGTGGTGTGTCGCTAGGGTTGTCAAAAGTATCGATACTTTTTTGAGTCGATACTAAAACTTTGTATCCGGATACGATACTAATTTTCAAAAGTATCGATGAAAAGTGTTATTTTCTCTCTTGAAGTCCCAGAAAGAAGCGGAGAAAAGTCGACTTATCAAGCTTGCCTAATATTGTGCACAGCATACAACCTCAAAATATTGTTCTAATTGTTATTGTTTATTGTATTGATTTATTTTTTTGCACTACCTCAGACCTGAAGCTTGTTATCATAGTTGCAGTTTCTTTTTGCACAACTGTTTTTTATTATAAATATTTAACCTGTGGTTCTGTCAATTTTTACATGTTGCATTTTTCTTGTTAATAAAAATATTTCTGTTAAATTTGGGGGTCTTTGTTTTTATCCTTGTGGTATCGAAAATGGTATCGAGTATTGAATATTTCCCTGAGTATCGGTATCGAGTTGAAAGTTTTAGTATCGTGACAATCCTACATGTCGCATTAAAGAAAAAGCTAATTAGGGAGGTTTCCATCAACAGGTTTAGAGCAAATAAACAAAGCTGCATGAAGGTACTTTGGTCAGAAGATGGCAGTGTAATGTATCGCTGTAGGCTAATCCGTCAGTTAACAGTAGGAGAAGTAGAGAGAGAAAAGAGATCTAATCGGACAACTTTGGCCAGGTTGTTCTTCAGGAATTGGATTCAATTCGACAACAAATAATTGTTGTTGTATGTCAGCTCGTCCTGACCAGCAGAGCAGAAACAGCTGATCAGTCATGTGAGTTAAATTAATCAGAAAAGCCGTTTACATCTCCCGTTAAGAGCATTAACTATTTTTCGAAAGACAAAAACCACCTCAAGTGAGCGTAAAAACTTTTAGGCGCATTTCCGAAAGTTTTATCGAATTTTGGTGTTTTGATCAAGCTTTTCTCATGTGAATCTTCAAAATGCAAAAAAAATCCCTTGATGGAAACATGACTAGTGTACTGCTGTGGACAGGGGCAGCAGCAGCATGATGTATCTTAAAAAAACACCTTAAAAAAATCGTTATCATATCATGTTTCACGGCTCTTCCTTGCTGTCAGACAGCCCTGTTTAAGTTTACGCCGACTATGGATAAACCTCATAAAGCCCCACTTTAATAAATCACAACTATCCCTCTAAAGTCCTCTCTTCTCTCCACACACACATGAACATACTGCCAATAACATGTTGTCTTTCCCTTTTCTCACTCTTTTTCCATTACAGTATGTACCCACACACACACACACTGACTGCAGAACACGATACGTAGATGAGAGCTAACATCGCACTGTGCAACCGAGGAGACTGTATCTTATGTCACCCCAAGGGTTTCCCTGCTTCATAATAGATATCAGACACTTGGGCAGCAGTTACAGATAATGTCAGGGGGCAATTTTGTCGTGACAGATAATATAATTCCAGTGGACTTAAAATGAAATATATTACCATCCTGGTGTCAAAACAGAGCTCGCCCTTTACCAGTAAAAAAGTGCTGTTCTCCCGTATTTGAAAATTGGCTCCAATATGAGACAGCTGCTCATAAAAAGTGACAATATCTATTACACATGCATGAAGGCTTGAAGAGGCGATTCACTGCTGAGAATTTTACATAATAAAATGCACATCACACAAAAAAAGTTATATTTATATACAGTGGTATATGTAGCTGGTTGTGGATGTTTTTGGGCCAATTAAAGCCACTTATATTTGTCGCCTCAAGTCTATGTATCTTCCTCCACACATTGTTTAAGAATGGGACCTGTCACTCATCACCTCCATAAATGCAACCACTATCCGCATTATGATCAAAACTGCGCCGTAAAATACGAGCTGCGCGGCTAAGATAAATTCTTTGAAGGATTTATAGTTATAATTACAACGTGTGAGAGCCTTATGAGCCGAAACAGCTGGAATCTTCTGTTGAGTGCTCTCTTCTGAGAATTAATGTGACTGTATCCGTCCTATAGACCCACTAGCCTGGGACATTTTAAGGCTGATTGCCTCTCTACCCTCCACTGACTCTTATTATTCAGTTAACTCTATGTTTAATGGAGCATCTAGGTGACCCGGTAGGCCGATGTGCACATCATGTATTTGCAACATTTTACAGGCCCTGCTATGTTTGTTATCTCTTTGTCCAACAATGAAATAAAATCTGTATGTTTTGTTTGTAGATTCAGTTCTAGAAAAGCCTTAAACACTTTGGGCTAGGGCTGGGCGATATAAAAAATATATTGATATATGTTTAAATGTGATATGGAATTAGACTATATATATATATATATATATATATATATATATAGATAGATAGATAGATAGATAGATAGATAGATAGATAGATAGATAGATAGATAGATAGATACAGATCAAAAAATGTTCTTTTTTTTATATAAATGCTGCCCTTACTAGGGTTTGTCATAATTAGTTATTTTGTAATGTTTGTTATTTTTTTCTGATATAAATATATTCATTTCAGAAAAAGATTGGCCTATTTTATTTCAGTCTATTTTTATTGAAGATATTTTTTTATTCAAACGTGCACTTTATGGAGCTTTGATTTTTTTTAAAGGTACTCCTGTTGTTATACAGTATTTATGTTCACTTAAATAAACGGTTTAAATAAAACTACTTGTGACATATTTGACTTTGACTGAACATTTGCTCTCACTTTGCGATAAAACTATCAGGATATACATCGTATATCGATATTCAGCCTAAATGTATCGGGATATGACTTTTGGTCCATATCGCCCAGCCTTACTTTGGGCACTTGGTTTCAAGACATTGGTGAGCCAAGTAAGTCATTGATCATCAGTATTCAATAAGAGTGTTTGAAAGTACTTACTTTAAATCTCTTGGTCTCACACACACTCATATACACACACATCCTTAATGAGGGTGCCATCAGGGTCTGGCTGTGTGAGCGTGTTCTAATTGTCTTATCTTTCGAGGTGGCACATTCTTGGGCCGAGGTTTAATTTAACACCCAGTCCTCCTCATGTGCCGGTGTTATTTACACCCCGCCCCGTCACCAACACACACACATAGCAGGACTCGACCCCACCAAAAGCACTCTTGTACCATAAACATCACCCCTTTCTCACACACGTCATTGCTCTCTCTGTTCTCATCTTTCCCGTATTGTGCCGTCACCCACCAGTAACCCATCTCCGCTCATGCTAAATTAATTGGCAAGCTGTTGTCATGAGATACCAACTGTATTAGAAACAAGCACGCACTGATCCCTTTGTTATTCTGTTTGAGTACACGACCATACAGAGCGCACCTCTGACAGCACTGCAGAAACAGGAGTCCAAAGTGTTTGGCGCATTTTAAATTTCAGAAAAAAAGATGTTTTCAACTGGCTGGGTGGCTTTCCTCTGACAAAGTGAAAACAGCTATGTTCATTATCCTGACAGGAGAGGGGATGTAATACTTCTGTCCCAATTTGATGATTCAGATTCCATGAAACCCATCTCACAACCAATCAGCTATCGGACTGTTGGATGACAATTTAGCCTCCAGGCAAAGGGCTGATATTTCTGGGGTTCAGGTGCAGCCAGCGAATATCTAGATAACAGATCGCAGCCAAGACTTCTTCTGTTTGTCATTGTTTACGGTCCGATTAGCAACTTGAGATGTGAGAATAGAGCTGGGGTTGAGAGACGACCCCTGCAAAGTGCATTTCACTGCATATGAATGCTGATTTTTTTAAACAAATAAAAAGCTAAATTGTCATCAGGCAGTTGGTTCTGAGATCTGTTCCACCTCTTTTACTCTCCACACTGACTGTTTACCTGCATGCAGCCAAAGCTCACTCAAAAGTGATTGGTTAATCCTACTTGGACAACAAATGGAAACCAGAACACTCATGCTACCAAAATCTTGTTTTTGCCTACAGATTCTGCATTCAAATGCAGATATTTGTTATAGAAATTACCATTAAGTGAAATACTAAAAAGAAATTGAAAATATGTGAAATCGACAATACAAGGCAATGATACACATATCGTTATTATGTTTTGTTATACTGCACCAATTATCAGGTTTGGTGCATTCAATAGCGTCGGAACAGCTATAGTGCGTTCAGACCGTGGGACATATGAAAACTTACAGAGAAACAAATTATTACTGAATTGAACTTAGTTCAATAAACAAGTTAGCTAAATAATAACAGTGTGGGCTTTTTATTTTTCTATGTTTATTTTGGGTTTATATTTTTCTACATTTGTTGTACTGTTGAGTAAAAAAAAGTTTTTATATCTTTCTATGTTCATCTTATTTAATTTGCTTTGTTATTTACTTTGTATGTTAATGAAATATTGAACTAATCTCTAGTTTCTTTAGTCATCAGAACATGCTTTAAAACTGGCAGTTTAAAAACAATATAAAAAATTGTGATGATAATCAAGATCCGAAGATATGAAAAAATATATTGTGATTTTTTTTTTTGCCATATCACCCAGACCTATTACAGGGTCTGTGATAAACTAAACATTTTTTATAATGTATTATTATAATGTATCAGGTTGTTTCTGATGTATTGTGGGTGATCAAATTGAGCTGCATCTTTATCCCCAGTTTTATCAAAATCCTGCCAGTAATGACGGACACAAAACAACTGATGCAGGGCCACACAAGAGTTTTTTCCCAGCATTTCCATCAGTGACACAAATGACGATGTGTAGAAATGGATCCATAATTAATCCATGAGTGCAAAATCTCTTGTCGATGTCTGTCAGGAGTTTTCACAATTGAACAGTCGGAGCACTTACAGCGCTTTCGATACTCCTCAAACTCTGGTTCTGGCTTCCAGAAATCGATGCGAGATGCAAACAGGAACAATCGACTGAATACACAGAAGAGGTGAAACGGTTGCATGAGAGCTGCATCGTCTTCAGGTGCATTGAGTTTAATCAGTCAGACTTTGACAAACCTATTATGTTTGTATCCCTTACAATAGCTCACACCACAATCTGCTCTCTCTTCCTTTTGTCTGTCTGCCTAGTTGGAAGTATTACAGCATTTCCGTGTTCTCTATGAGACACACTGGCACATACAACCTATTCTTTCCCTCCTCCACCCCCCTCTTTCTCTGTTTCCCTCTCTTTCTGCAGCCTGCTTGCCACATATCACAGATTTTGACAGTACGCGGATGAGGTCCCTCAGAGAGGCATTAGCTCCCTATTGGGAGTTCTTCTGCTAAACTCCTGGCGGGCATTTTTCCTTAACACAACGCAATCAATAACTTTTAATATTATCTACTGGCAAACAGAGTCATAGCAAAAGGCTGCAGGAGGCTCTGGGCCAGACCGAGGCTGGGGCCGAGAGCCCGCGAGGCGGCCGTGGAGTTTGCTTTGCTGCGGCGACTGAAACGAAGGTGTGCATTAGTCATGACATCTCAACGGCTGGCAGGGCCGAGGGATGCTGCCTCTAGTCCGGGTGATCTCCGGCTCTGCTCGCAGAAGAGCGTGCACTCAAGCGTGGTGGAGGGTCACTGCCCATGCTTGACCGTTTCATCTTTGCAGCATCAAAACAGGCTTTTAGAGAGTCTTTTGTGTATGGCTCCGCTGATGATGCACCGCTATCCAATCTAGTAGGTTGGAGGCGTAGCTCGCTCCTGGTAGAGAGAGCACCGTATCGGGGGAAAGTAATCCTTTTTCTCGTATAGACTGATTTATTGTCCGGCACGGCTTTCATAATGGGAAAGAAAAACGTAGCTTATGGAGCGGAGATGAAGAAAAAGAAGTTTAAACAGCATTACTTAGTTGCCGATTCTGCACAACAAGACATTGATCAATTTCTGTAAGTGTAGCATTAATCACGTACATGACACAGGTGTTATAATTCCAAATTAAAGCTGGTTCACAGGAGTTGCACTTAAATCTATAATGACAACACTAAGCTGCTGTAAGTTGTGCAGAGTTGTGAAACCTGCATTTAGTCTGTGCCGCAGGTTTGTAGAGGGAATCAAAGTTTTTTTGTTGTTATCAGCCCCAGTATTGTATGGATTTCACTGTCTCACTTGTGTTCAGACTGTGTTGCTAGAGTAAACAAATTTTAAAAAATGTGTTTGGTTTATCATTCAGCTGCAATCATCCTTTCTCTCAACTATACAGCTATAACACCTCTGCATTGTTAGTCCTCTAGGCATGAGCACAAGTGTTTCCTGTCGATCACAGTTGCGTAAAGATGCTGACCTGTGGCGTTCACACACACACATACACACACACACACACACACACACACACACTGAAACAAATCATTCACCCGCTTCAACAACACAACCTCTAGGTGAGGCCAGAAAACAACAAGTCAGCTGAAGCCGAGCTCTGAGCTGCTCTTCCAGACAGCTGCTCACATACCTGTACTGGATTTAGTCAAGTGTTCTGCAGAGATGTGCATACATATAAATTATATATATATATACATATATATATGTATATGTGTGTGTGTATATATATATATATATATATATATATATATATATATATATATATACACATGTATATATACATACATATACATATATATGTATATGTGTGTGTGTGTGTATATATATATATATATATATATATATACATGTATATATACATACATATATATATGTATATGTGTGTGTGTGTGTGTGTGTGTCTGTGTGTGTGTACATATATATATATACATATATATATGAATGTATATGTATATTAATGTGTATGTATGCATGTATATGTATATATATACATATATCATATATATACACACATACATATATACATATACACATACATACATACATACACATTATATATATATATATATATATATATACACACACAGACACATACACATATATTACAGTGAAATACATAATGCATGCACACAATACTCCCATATGAATTAAACACACTACAGCACAAACAAAGATGCACATTAATCCAGTTAATCTTGAGCTAATGTTTAATTACTTATATTCATGATGTGTTTTTTTATAGGCAATGCATTATTTGTTCAGTCCAGCAGTTTTCAAACTACAAGAGTTGAAGGGGGGTGTGAAGGGAGAGACATGAGGCGAAGATACTGCATGAGATGAAAGAGAAGGATGGAAGTACTTTGGCCCGCAATTTGCATAAATCCTACTCCTCTTCTGAGTCATAACTCAGTCAAATCTGAACACGCAGACATGATAAACCTAATATTCTATTCAGTGTGACTACACTGTCCGAGGATACCATTATTGTGATTATAAAAATGCAAATCAACGTCCATAAAACCGCTTCCGTACATAACTAGTGGATGCAGTTATGTCAGTAATGTGCAACATAACATGGACAAGTGTTCAATGGTACACCACAGACTGTATGCAAAGATGGATGGCCTAACAGCTCCCCAAAAGAGAAGCCAAAACATCTCAATCGGCGCCTGGTGCTGGCTGCAGTATCGGTCATAAATACCGCCCCCTCCATGTTAGCAGATGGGACCTGAGCCAGACTAAAAAAATACACAAATAAGTAAGTCCACATACCTATTATCACACCGATGTATGTTAAAGTATTAATTTTACTGATAAGTTTGGTTTTAATTTGTCATTTGATGCTTTAGAAGGATGTTGTAATATCATGATGGGCAGGTCACATTGTGGTCCGGTTGAGTCAGACTGGTGTTTGGGCGGGAACTTAATATTGTGGATTCTAGGGATGGGCGTTTGGAAGAAACCTGCCAACTCGATAATCTGTAACGTTAACGATCAATTAATTGATTAATAGCTGCATGCATACATGAGCAAAATAAAATATATTGGATTGTACTGTGCAAAAGCCTGTTAAGATGGCGGACGCTTTTATTTTGAAAGGACGAAAAGAGACTTGTTCCTGTCGATCGTAAAACTATATCAAGGGAGATTTAGCTGTGAAGATAAGGAGTTCAATGTTTTAATGTTTTAGCTGAAGATGCATGAGGTTAGTTTTCACAGTAATCTTGCATATTTAAATGTGTTTTGTGTTTAAATAAGTTTTGGATACAATTAAACTGAATAATTCATGCTAGCAAGGTTTGATACAGTAAGATAGTTTTGCTCAAATGAATATTCTTGTATTTTTATGTGTTTTTAATTTTTATTACAACTTTCAGTTTGCAAACTGTAGCTTTATCCAACTTAATTCTCAGCTCATTGGCTTATTGACGTACAGCCACAGAAATGAACGCTCGGCCGTGTTTCAGTTCAGTGATACTGATACAGAGTCACACAACGACCATTAATAGATCTTAGATTAATAATTCCCATCCCTAATGGATTAACTCTTTGTCATTTCTGTGTAGACTCTGACAACAAATGACCTCAGCGGCGCAGGATGGCAGTGGCCCTATCCTTTATATACAGTCTATGTGGTACACAAACATCAGTCTTCTAGGGAAAGTCCTCCAGCCTGCCCTATAGGGACCTACATGTTCTTTATACTACATCACCACTCAAAATTTTATGGAATGGCTACAAATTTCAGTGCATTACTTTTCACAAGAACAGCAATGAAATGTTTATGAGAACAGCCTGCAAAGTGACGTCTTCAGGTGCTTCAACCAACAGCCCTGAATCAGAAAAAGGGCAATAAAGCCTCCCGTTTTAATGGTTGTAACCACTATATGATGGCATTTCTTTCACGACAAATAACTTAAACAATCAGTTTGTTGTTGTTTAAATTCCTGTTGACCGCTTTCAACCATTAGATATACCCAACAACTGGAGCACAAACAGTGACGGCACCTGAAGCCTTCTCGCAGCAGCATGTGAGGACGTGCCAGAAAATAACAGATGCCACCAAAGCAAATGTTGGAAGTGCAGCGCTCAGCTAATGACTAGATCTGCAGGCCATTTTCCAGGTGACTTATGTTACTGCTCCGCTGCTGGAGACAAGGATGACTGAAGCTGTATTGATCGGCTGTTTTGCAACCCAATCGATGCCACCGCACAGATCTTAGCTGCGTTTTCAGGTCAAAGTGAAACACGTGATCTCACGGTCCAAATTCAATTAATATTAAATGATAGCATTACTCTGAGACAAATAACTCACCAGAGACTTACATTCACCTTGCTGCTGTGGCTTACAAGTTTATTCAATTACAAGATAATTGAACATCAGTGAAGCCTAGGTGTAACAATATGATTGGAATCCATTACAAAGAGAAACGTGCCGGGGCGAGTTTGCCGTGCCTGAAAAGTTTCTTTGAATACGACTGAGTTATTGAATTAATGAGATATGCCCACACGCTGCTGTGTTATTTTACATATGGTGACAAAACAGAATAGACAGCAGCACAGGCACATCACAAGTCATTGTCTTCCTGCTAAAAAACTCTTCTATCCTCGACTCCACGTCCCCAGAAACAACCACCAAAACACTTCCTCTCCTGTCCTTTTCTCATCAAAAGCCTCCTTACTCCCCGACTCTTGAATTTGCTCTAATTTAGAAATACACAGTCGAAGGAAAAAAGAAAAAAAAAACTCTCTTTCCACACCTTTCCCAGAAAAAAAGGCATGAAAAGAAGAATGTCAGTTATGAATATTCTCCCAAAATAAGCACAAAACATCCTGGCCGATTCAGCAGAAGAATGCAACAACAGACTAAAAAAGAACACTATAGGAGGAAGACAGATATACCCAAGAGGTGCTCATTTATCTCACTGTTACGCTTCAATACAGAAATCTGCCGTTAGTTACATTCTGTACGTCGGCAGGAAGGAGGAAGGTGATCCGAAAATATTTCACACTTTATTTCACACATCAAAGATCGTAGTCTCAGTGTAGTACCGATTTTGTGCATTGGATATGAAGGATGACGTGGGCTCCTAAATAAGAGTCTGTTGTTAATTGGATTTGACTGAAAAATGAGCCATGCTGCACTTAATTAATGGCACAGAGTGGCGGTGATATAATGAGAGGCCAATATCCCATTTAGGTTAGGGTACACAAGGGCTGGAGATAAAGCTTTTAAATAACTCATGAGACATTATTATTCTAATATGTCCTAATTTTAACCATTATTCCAGCCTTTCTAAACAGTTTATGTAAGAGCAGGAAGCTTGCTGGACTTGAATAATAAGCATAACAGATGAATAATCTGTAACTGTAAGATTTTTTTTTTTTCAAAGAAAGACGGTGCTGTTAATGACATTCACCCAGCGCCACCACTGTTAATTCATCTATATGGTAATGTTTTATGACGTAGGGCGACAGTCGGCAATGTGCAGCGTCAGCCTTAGCCCAGGCAGCTGTGTGACTTTCAGCTAACGACGGAGGGCCGAGGCTCAGGCACTTCATTACGGAGCTGCACTGTCGCTCTGCTGCTGCTGCTGCTGATGGCCAAGGCAGCGGCTTTAAAGTAATAGGAGTAAGTGTGAAATGTGTGTGCGCGCAGTGCATCACCTCCACATAATACAACCACCAGTGTCTCCCATCAAAAGCAGAAAAAAACAAGAAGAAATGTAGTTTCTCAATCTTGCTCCTCACACAGCACAGAGGCTCAGTCTCTTAAACGTCACGGCTGATTAATAGTGAATGGGAAGGGAGGAAAAGAAAAGGTGATAGATATAGAGGGGGAGAGAGGGAGAGAGAGGGAGGGAGAGAGAGAAGGAGGGAGAGAGGGGGGGGAGAGAGGGAGGACAGAGAGAGAGAGGGAGAGCGGGAGAGAGAGAAAGAAAGAGAGAGAGAGAGAGAGAGAGAGAGGGGAGAGAGAGGGGGAAAGAGGGAGGACAGAGAGAGGGAGAGAGAGAAAGAAAGAAAAAGAGAGAGACAGAGAGGTAGAGAGAGGGGAGAGAGAGGGGGGGGAGAGGTAGATAGAGAGGGAGAGAGAGCGAGAGGAGAGAGGTAGATAGAGAGAGAGGGAGAGAGAAAGAGAGAGAGAGAGAGAAGGAGGGAGAGAGAGAGAGAGCGAGAGGACAGAGAGGGGGAAGAGAGAGGTAGAGAGAGAGAAAAGGAGGGAGAGAGAGGGTGAGAAGGATGGAGAGAGAGAGAGAGAGAGAGAGAGGAGAGGGGGGGAGAGAGGGAGGACAGAAAGAGGGAGAGAAGGAGGGAGAGAGAGGTAGAGAGACGGGGAGAGAGAGAGGAAGAGAGAGAGAGAGGGGGGATGAAGAAAGGTGGTGCAGCTTAAGAGCAATTAAAAAAAAGGCTAAGAAGCGAGGAGATGAATGTATGAGGAAACGATGAAGGAGCTGATATGATAATGACCTCTCATGGGCTCTTGTAGCAGATACATTTGCTCTGTGTAATGTGGTCCTGGGACGGTGAAGGAGTTATGTCTTCTCGTATCTTAACACGTGCCGTTTCTCTCGCTCCTTAGCACGGTACAATAGAACACGTCCAAATGGTCACACGCTCCTGACACAAAAATCTCATTCAACAAATCCCTTAATTGCCTGATCAATGGCTGTAGAGCCATGCAAATTAAGCCGATAGTCGATAGGTCGGGTTGAACGTCCACGCGCTGACGCATGCTACTGATCAAAGTGCACACTGTGCTAAAAACCCGGGATTAAACCATTCATCTGTAGGCTCCACCTTGAACCATTATCCTGACCCTTAAGCAAACCTGGCGTGTGATACAAAGCAAAAAAAAAAAAAAAAAAAGCCTTTAGAAGTTTTAGACCATCCATCACTGAGCTTTAGCAAAGGCGAACACTTAGAGAAGCTGCAGACGCACAAACACACACGGGTGAGATAAGACAGCGGTTCTCTACAGGGACAACGCGAGAAAACTAAGAACAGCTCGAGTTGTAGAGATGCCTCATGCATCAATACTGTCTTACCTTGTGTTTTGCCAGCCAAAGTCTCATCCCAGCGTCTCAGAAGTAGCATGATGGTGCGGCCTGGGACTCCTCTCTCCCTCTCATAGCCTCAGACTGAGGGAGGCTCAACTACAACCAACACAAGGGAAAAGACAACATGATTATTGATTGTTAGCAGCTAATGTATGTTTGAATTTCGTGATTTTGAGTTCCTGTCATAACAGTTAATCTCTCTAACTGTGCAGTCATTAATCAAATGAGCTGAAAAAAGCCTCACTTTAATGGGGACATATATTATATATCATTTTCAGGTTCATAGTTTGTATTCTGTGTTTCTACTATTACATGTTTATAGGCTGCAATTAATAAATATTTTTCATTTTTGAATGATCTGCATTTTTTTTTTTTTACAATTAAATGAGTAATCAATCAATAAAATGCCAGAATATGTAAAAATAATAGACAAAAAAGGTCCATTCCAGTTTCTCAAAGTCCAAGGTGATGTCTTGTTGTCTTAATTTTTCAGTCCAAAGTCCAAACATATTCAGGTTAATATGATATAAAATAGAGAAAAGCAGGAAATCTTCATATTTGAGAGTCTGAAAACAGCATTTTCTGCCATTTTTGCATAAAATTGACTTTGATTATTAGTCAGTTATCCAAATAGTTTGAATATTTTTCCAAATAGTTTAGTAATATTACTAATTGATTAGTTGACGAATCGGTACAGGTCTACATGTTTACATCCTTTTTTGCATCTATGTGTTTTATAAAAAGGTGCACAACAAAATTAAAAATGTTAAACACAATGGAACAAAGTAGAAATCTTCCTGAAAAGTATCATTTCCAGGTGTCGCTCCACCAACAGGTTTATTTGCTCTAACCGGCTGCACTAACTAATATAAATGGGTTTAGGTCTTGGTGATTAATTGAAGAACACCTCTCCACCAGGACACCTCATTAGCTGTGTGGGGTTTGGTGAATCAAATACAGATGTTCGTGAATGGAGAGGTGGGATTAAAAAAAAGTGAGGGGGACATTGCTGAGCATTTATCTCTCCTCCACATCATAATCCTTTCAGTGTTGATTGCGAACAAGGAGTTGGCGGCCGAGGGAACTCACAGCAGTTTTAGGTAAAATCCTCGACGGGTCAAGAGGGTAAAGCAGCAATTTCGAGGTAATTGTACTCCACAGGAGCAGCTTCACTTCTGTTCTCCCCTTCGCTCCTCCGAAGAGATGTTTGGCGTCGCTTGTTTTTCTGACGTCCGCCAGTCTGTTATTGCAAAGGGAACAGGGAGGACAGAGGGTTACAAGCAGGGCGCAGTCAGTTAGACTCTAATAATAAAACCTTAGTGTGCTTTGGCACGGCATGCAACCTCTGACCTGCTCCCCTTAGAATTAATAAGTTAAGATTAAATGAGGGGAATTTAAAATGCAATCTGAATACAGCTTTCTGTATTATTGTTTACAATCCAAATCCACTGTGAAGGCTATTTCTGCTCTATAAAAACAATGCAGCTCTCTCCTTAATTTGTTTAAATGCGTCTCACATCTCCCTTTAGTGAACTCTGTGTGTATGTATGTGTGTGTGCGTGTGTGTGTGTGTGTGTGTGTGTGTGTGTGTGTGTGTGCAGGGGATAAAACAGTCTGATTTGAGGAGAATCCAGCCCAGTTTAATAAATAATACATTTCCTCCAAATGTACTGTAGTACTAAATTGTCTCTGCCTTCATCCCCAAAAACCGCCCAACTACTGTAGATCAGAAGAATAATAAATAGCTTCTATTAATCCAGATTAGACATAACTCACATACCATGAACACCCTCCCCCCCACAAGAGTCCATAATATGAGTGTCTAAACTGAGTGTGGGCCATACTTTAGGTAAATTAATGATTAATTGAAATATGTTGATGAATAATAAACCAGTCTCTGCGGGGTAACAGATTGTACTTTTCATATTTAATAGATTGATGGGCCCTCACACAAACTCACACAAACATGTACACACAAACATGTAATCACAGACTCGTCACATGTACATGCACCACTTCACGGTCGACACATGAAACAGAAGGGTACAGTAGATTAAAACATCAAAGAAGGCCTACGCTGCTCACTTGAAACGCCCAGGCTGTTCTAGCTTTAGCTTCTACTAATCCCACAAAGGGGCCTAAATGTTGCTTTTCTGTACACTCTGTGTACTCCCATCCCTTCTCATGGACAGTGTCTGAGTCGATACAAGTCCTCCTAATCAGCTCCGATGAATTATTGAATAGCCTTTTTATATCAGATCATGACCCATATTCCGCTCGCTTGAAGTGAATATGCTGCCAATAAAATCGAGATGTACTTTTTAAGTCGCCCCACATAGGCTCCCTGCTCGCTCTCTAATGGTTGAACAGGATTCAGACACACACTGGAAAAAGTTACGAGCTTTAGATGGAGCTTCCCTCATTTAACAAGATGATGGACGAGCTCCTCATGCAGACACACAGAAATGTGAATCTGAGGTGTTGGGTTTCAACTCCTACCACACTTTTATGTTCAAATCATCTAATGTTTTAGGGTTGGGGGGGGTAAAAAATTCTAATAATTATTTGAATAAAAGGATATATCTACATACCAAGTCAGTGTTTTATAACCAGTTAGCAAGCGAGTGCAGTTTGTTTAAACATGCAGTTGAAATTATTAGTTAAAAGTAATGGATAAACAGTTGAACTAGTTAGTTAAAAGTAATATAAGGCTTGGAATGGTTAGCTAAAGGTACAAACTGATAATAATTATCTTAAAGTAACAAACGGTTTAAATAATTAGCTCAAAGTATTATGAGCATTAAAACACTCAGCTAAAAGTACAAAAAGTTCAAATAATTAGCTTAAAGTAACAAATGGTTGAAATAGTTAGCTAAAAGAATTCTAAGCATTAAAAGAGTCGGCTGAAGGTACAAACTGACAATTCAGAAAATTAGTTTTGAGTACAAACGGTTGAAATAGTTAGTTTAAAGTAATATAAGTGTTGAACTGGTTAGCTTAAAGTACAAACAGACAATGCAAATAATAAGCTTTAAGTAAACGGTTGAAATAGTTAGCTAAAAATATTATAAGCATTAATAGAGTTAGCTAAAAGTACAAACTAACAGTTCAAATAATAATTGCTTACTTTTTACCAATCCTAACAGCTTAAAGTAATAAACGGTTGAAATAGTCAGTTAAAAGTAAAATAAGCATTGAAAGAGTTAGCTAAAAGTACAAACTGACAATACAAATAACTAGCTTAAGGTAAAAAGCGGTTTTAATCATTAGTTTAAAGTAATATAAGCGTTAAAAGTTAGCTAAAAGTACAAACTAACAGTTCACATAATTAGTTGTAGTCCAAGTAATGGATAAGCATTAAAAAAAATTAGCTGTAAGTAACAGATAAACGGTTAAAACATTCTGCTTCACTGCCCGTAGGCTAGCTGTAGTTGAAATCAACCTAAATATTGAGTGTATGGAAAATTTCAAACCAATATTGTATAATGAATCGGAGTTGGGATTTGATTCGAGGGGTACGCTCAGAGTTCATCAGAGGGCTGTGGGGCTATCTCTGACCAAAAAGCCAACTACTGCTTCAGAACATAACCATCCCTTTGCCGGCACAGAGTGGAAGTTAGTTGAAGATAAGATATCTAACAGAGTGTTATTGCTGGTTTCATTAAGGCAGATGCACTGCTCAGAGCCAGACGCAGGAGTCGTATTGTCGTCTCATTAGGTAGCACATGGGGAGAAGGAGAGACAGAGAGAGAATCAGTAGGAAGAGGGGATAGGATTATGAATCTCCTTAGCCCCTGCTGTCTCCTCTCCTGGCCTGTTTATCAATGACGACTGCAAACACGGTGCCTATGAAATCTCTTAAGCTCTGTTTGGAGACTTTTGGCAGACTTCTTTTTTCCACGTAAGCTTCTGGCATCGAGCAGATTTCCAACACTAAAAATTGACAGGGTGCTTGAAATACTGTACGTGGCTGTGCACTGGTCACCAAATACAACTGATTTATTGTTCTATAAAATTTTGGTGGCCATATTTACACAAACATTATTCATTTAGAATGAGATGTACACTTTAACTCTTAGAATTACATGAAAGAACAAACTGCGTGAAACATTTAATACAGTCACTTTTGGCAGGAATGTTTAGCAGTAGTCACGTTCCCAATTCGAAGAAATCCCAAAAATCTCTTTCTTATCAGTGACAAGAGCGTTCATGAACCGAAACACCACCCAGACACGGCAAAAAGCTACATGTACTGCCATAATCACCAACAAATCACTGCTATGTTTACATGGAGGTGATGATCAACCACATCCATCTTTGAAAATGTTCATTTGGACTGCAATTACTCACTCTACCACCCAGTAACGTACAGTTTCCCAGCTACAACCTCCACATCACCGTCCATTTTGCTTCTGCCTCCCTCTACCACATTGTCAACAATATCACAGCAAAAAAGCGAGTTTCAGCCTTTCATAAAAAATGTACTATTTATGTGATTGTTACAGTAGAGCGGCAGCGGTGAGCCGTGTGTCAGAGGCGCCCAAGACGTCCATTTTGCAGCGTGGCAGCTGTGACAGCTTTGACACACTACCTGGGCTTAAGTGCCCATCTGTAGATAGGCTGCAGGGGTCACATGTGTGCCAAGAGCACAGAGCTGAATGGGTAATGGTCCCGGGTTATGAGAGCAGGTCCCAGGTGGGTTTCGCAGGTACGTAGCCTTAACCTTGACTGTGCTGCACACACACATACACACACACGGTGTATAAATCCACACTGCTGTCAGCCAAATGATGGGAAAGTTAATCAGAGAAAAGGGGTCAATCGTCGATGCACCTATGATGGATAGATGGACAAAGTGTCTGCATGTGTATGTGTGTGTGTGAGTGTGTGTGTGTGTAGGAGAGAGTGGGTGTGAATAGCATTTTGCTGCAGACATAGACTTCATTCCAACACACTCCACTAGGAGATATACTGTCATTCCCCCGCTGTGAAGCACTTTGTGTTTCTTTGAAATAACAGCAGATAAAAATAATTGCATTGAGAAAAGGGCAATGCAGTCTGTCTCTTCATGTAAATTACTTTATTGATCTGCCTATATATTCCTCTCATGGACACACAGACACACGCACACACTCCTCAGCTTTAAATAAGAGTGTGGAGCAGCACTGAACAGATGATTTGATAGGCAGAAGTGGCTACTCCATCAGGTGGAGAGTGGCTAATAAGTATAAAACCAAAGATGGAGTATGGAGAGTCATTTCGACATGTGAAGTACATTTTTTTTACGCTATCAGATCCCAGTGTATGCATGTGACTTTATCAAAGAGAATTAAAGGCTCACGGGGGGAAAACTACAAAAGGATAAATGGTGAAGTGTGAGGGAAATTACTGATCTCTGATAATCCCCCAATATCCATTTAAATTCCATCTACAGGGCACACACACATCCAGGGAGCGTATGCACACCCACACACACATGCAAAAATAGTGGCCTAATGACAAAAAATTATTAAGATGAATATCTATATCAATTAATCATCATCCAAAACATGCAACAGCAAAAGCATGTGTGGATTCAAAGCACCGTACTCACCTATTTAACCCTTAACATTAAGAAATATTAACTAACTGTCGGATTTTGTCGGCTGGAGAAATTGTAAGAATCATGGCTATTACATCAACTAATAGACAAAGATGCTGCTCAAGTCTTTAATCCGCGTTAGTGAAATCCCATTAAGATTCAATAGTTGAAAAAGAAATATTGAAATCAGCTTCAGTCCATTACAAAAAAAAAGTGGGAAAAAAAAGAGTCCAGAATTTAGGACAGTTTTAATAATTGTAAATTATTTTTTTCTTTTGGGATCAAATCCAGGATTTAAAGGGTAATTCCACAGGAAAACAGCTATATCCAGAGTGCCTTTATCAAGGTGACGGCTGCTCAAAAGTTCCCATTATCTTCAGGTAATGAAGAGGAGAGGCGTTAAATCTCCTTCAGGAAAAAAAAGTGGAAATATAAATCAAAGGAGATGGACAAGGAAATGAGTTGTGTGGTTTGCTTCACTTTGCTATGCATCTGTCTATTGCTGTGCCTATCTGTAGCTCACACACACACACACACACCAAATTATTCAGTTGCTTTGCAGTCAGCTTAATTCTTTCGAGTCATCCTATCTTCTGTTTTTCTAAAATGCAAAAGATTAATCATGAATAATCTGCCCCCCTTGAATTGCAATAAATGGAAGTAGTCGAGGTGATGAATTGCAAAGTTACGTCACCAAAATGCAAAATAAACAGCAACTCCTCTCTGATGCAAGCAAGTCAATGACGTGTGAGTGATAGGACGGGACATTTTTTCCAAATGAAAAGACAAAATGGAACAACAATAAATCAATAAGTGGATCAATTAAGAGGTTGGAAGTGAGAGGGTGGAAGTGATGGAAGAAAAGAAAGAAGATGTGGAGGGAAAAAAGGTGTTTTAGGAGATTAAAGCTTGAAGAAAAAGTGAGTGAAAAATGATGGTGGAGGAAAAAAAGGGGAAAAAATCCTCTGGATGATAAAAGCCAGTTTTTTTTTAGTCCATTCTCTTTGAGTGCTTGTGTGTGTCTGTCTGCGAGAATGAGAGTCAGTTCAGAAAGATTGGCGACAGAGAGAGAGAGAGAGAGAGAAAGAGAGAGAGAGAGAGAGAGAGAGAGAGAGAGAGAGAGAGAGAGGAAAAGAGGGCAGAGAAAAAGAAGGAGTGTATAAACACAGATGACACCCCGACAGAACGGACGAGCGCTGGCTTACAAATGCGCTTTAAAACAACGGCGCATTGTCGCTCATGAATTAGGCCTTTGCTCAGTTTGACCTTCACCTGATAAGTGAGGAAACTTAAACGCACCGTTTCATAACATTTCCTCTACAGGACCAGTGTGGAATTTCTCTCAATGTGCATGACAGCAAACAAAAGGACATGTGAAGAGGAGGAGGAGGAAGAGGAGGAGGAGGGGGGACCAAGGGGGTGTTTCAGACGCTTTAATGGAAGAACAGACTTTTGTGCAACAACATAGAAATGAGGCAGTCGAAATATGGCTGTCCGTGACGGCTGGAGAAGGTGCTTGCTTGATGAGTCACTGTGATCTTGGTTTGACGAGAACAAAAAGGAAGACAGAAAAACACAGATTGTAGTATGTAAGGGGAGAGTGACGTGAGGATGACATGGCATGAGGCAACAATCAGCTGAGAGCCAGATGGGAGGGGAGCCATGGTTATACCATAGCTAGACTGTAGGCCAGTGAGCGTGTGTGTGTGTGTGTGTGCGTGTCAATATGTATGTGTGCGTGTTAAGGTGTGTTTAATATACGTGCACCCCACACAAAACACCTTGCATACACAGAAAAAGGAACAAAGACTTTGAGACAGACACTAAACACTAAATAGACCTACCTATGGTTAGAATTAAGAATCGCCCAAAAAAGATGCATAGGATGGTAGGAGGAAAAAAGAGAAGGGGGGAATAGGAAATAGGAAAAGGTACAAAAGTGAAAAAGGCATAAATAGAAAATACAAGCAAGCCAATTAAAATGTCTCTATGAGAGGTTTTTAAAGTAAGGAAATTAAAAACACTGGTGGAGTCAAAAAGTAGCCAAAGTTACGGGTGGACAGTAAGTGGAGTGGAGGGGAGGCAGGAGGAGGAGGAGGAGGGAGGCGGTGAAGGGAGGAGGGAGCGTGGGCTGCACAGGGATAGAAAAGGCTGGAAGTGATAGCAATGGAGAGGAAAGGAAGAATGAATGACAAAAAAAAGAGAATAAAAGGGGGCAAAAAAAATCCCCCTCCTCTTTCTCTTTCTCTTTTTCTCTGTCTCTCTGCCTCTCTCTCTCTCCCTCCTTGTCTGGCTCATAAATAGAAGAAATTGTTGACCAGGTAAATGGCGAAATAGATGAGAAGACAGAGGACCGAGAGAGCAAGCAAATGAAAAGGTAAAGCACCTCCCAGCAGCGCGATGAGGAAAAAAAAGAACAAAAAACGAAAGATAAAAGCAAATACTCCAGTGGCCTCCGTTGTCTCCAGTCTATATGTGGAAGGGGGGATTGGCTGTTGCCAGTTGTTCCCCTTCCCCGGCTGCCTTCTGCTTTCTTCTGTCTCTCCTCCCAAAAAAGACTTCCCATCCAGATGACAAAAAGCAGGCACAGATGTCCTTTTCCTCTCTCTCAACTCTGGTCTGATATGACGTGCCACTCACACAGGTTAGACATTGTTGCAGCAGCAACGCACAGTATCACCAATATTGCTCAGTGGGAGAAAAAAAAGGCATTGGGGCTGCTGCTAGTCAAGCACTGCCTGCCTCATGAGGAAGGATACTGAGCTGGAATTGCTCTGTCTCCCCTCTCCCGCCCATCCCTGCAAAAAGATGGGAGGAAGGGAGGTGGGCCCACTCGCTGCATTAGTATTCATTGAAAGAGTGTGAGAGAGAGAGAGTGAGAGAGAGAGAGAGAGTGAGGGGAAGAGAGAGAGAGATGAGGAGGAGGGGGAGAGAGGTGCCTTCCAACAAATGTCGAGGAACCAAACCGGTGTGTGAAACTGATAAGAGACTGGCTCCCCCTAGAGTCAATCATCAATACACAAGTTCAAATAACTAGAAACACTGGGGATATAGAGCTGGACCAACCACTCTCATGACCTGTGACCTATTTTCAGTGCAATGCCTCATATTTTACACTCATCGGACAAATTCATTGCTTCAGTTCTTCAGTGTCACACAAACTGTATGATATTATTGTAATCCACTTATAGACTAATTCATTGTTCAGTTCAATAAGTCAAATGTGAAGAAATGAGCTTTGCCTCTCTCTGAAAGCAGTGTTTAGCATTTCTGTTTGACAAAATACTGTTTGTTCATTTACACTGTATACTGTGCGTAAATCAGACCGAGCATAAAAGGGATGGTTCAGATTCAAAGTGGGGTTATAAGAGGTGCTTATCCATAATCCGTGTATTACCTAGTAAAGTAGGCGGAGGTCAGCACACCCCCATCTAAGAGAAGCAGGCGGGTATATCTGTGGAGAAGTTTCAAATTAAGGGCTTGCTGACCACCATCGACTGCTCAACCCCCCAAATCCAAAAAAGTTTGTCTAAATAGTAATTTAAACAAAATGTGGTCATTTGCAAATCCCTTGTGACATATATTCAGTTGAAAACTGTAAAAAATAAAATAAAAAAAGACAATGGATTTTATGTTCAAACAGCCTTTGTTTTGTAAATATACAATCTCCGTTTTTAATTTGACTTGTGTTTTACAGCATTTACAGCCCTAACTTTTTGGGGGGGGAATATGGGTTGTGGGTAATATACACTGACTATGGAAGTACCTCATAAAACCCCACTTCAAAAAAAATCTGTACTATCCCTTTAAAAGTAATTTTGGTTCATGTCTGTAATGAAAAAAAACAGACTGATCCTTTCCTCTGCATTTTGCCCTCAGCTAAACTCAGTGTTGCCATGGTGACAGATGGCCGCTCTAAAGTGTCCAAATCAAAGCTAGAAGCACACAAAGATAGGTGGTCAAAAGCACCTTTCAAAAAGGTAAAGACTGCAATGTATCTCCACAAAAGATATGTCTCCGTCTAAATATTTTACCCTGTATCTGTAATCAGGAATGCCATGGACCAAATGATCATATTTATTGAAATATAAAATCCATTATATTTCACTTTGCATGCTCACAAAAGACAGGACACTACATTGTTTGCCTAATGGAGGCTCATAATCAAAAGAGACTGCAGTTTTATTCTCTTCAGGGAATAAGTTGCTTTCAATTCATTCCCCCAACAAAGACCACAGTGCAGAGTCCATGTATTGTTTGGTTCTATCTTTGTTAAAGTTGTTATTTATAGTAAAGGGTGAGAAGAGACAGAAGGAGACAGAGAGATGATGACAGATCATGAAAGAAAATATGATTACAAATCTCTACAGTCCCCTCTGTTTCCTCTGCTGACCCGTTTATCAGACAGTAATTATTTAACTCACAATCAAACTCAAGCCCAATTATATTTACAATGACAGGCGAGGTGTGTGACTGGAGATCTTTAGAGAACATTTCAAGATCGGTTCAGTATCTAAATCATGCACAAGCAAATTAAGAAATTACCTTACAATGAAGTTGAAGATGAAATCCTTGTGAACAAGCCTTTAGATGTGACCAAGGACAAACAGTCTTTGCAGCCTCCATCTCTCATAGATCCAGCAAAACAGGCAACTCTATGGTTCCTTGACCTCCTCAACAGTCTCTGCTTGATCTTGTCCCAAGTTTCAGGCAACATCTTAGAACCTGAATTTGAAAATAAAATTAACAGTCTGTAGATAAAGAACAATCACTGCACAATTATAGTGATAAATATCAGTTAACATTATTTTCATACTGTATTTATTCCAAGAAGTTGATGTTATTTGTCTTAATACATTCCATGCCTTTGCACTTGTGCATGGATAGATTACTGAATGGGCCTATTGGTCTAAAAATGACCAAAAAGAAACATGAAATCATTACAAAAAGACACAGAAGGGCTCCAAAGAGACCTGCAAGATGCAAAAACATTCACCAAAAACAGTCCACAATGAAACTCTCAATGTCTTGAAGTGGGGCAAAACCACAAAGAGACGTAAAAATGGCTACAAAGAGATACACAGCAACTACAGCAAGACTAAAAACGACTAAGAAGAGGGACAAAACCACCAAAAGCAGCTTGTCCAAAAACCAAAACTCTCTGGACTCCTACAGCAGGACTACAGACACACTGCAAATTATTTGTTTCTTACCGAGATAAAAAACAACAACAACAACAACAACAACAACAACAACAAACACCTAGATTTAGAAGTGTTAGATAATTTATCTTGTTTTATGAGTTAATTTCTTATTTTAAGTGTTCAACATGCCTTTTTTCCAGATTTAACTATCTTAATTCAAGAAATCTTGTCAAGTGAAATTATCTGTCCATGCAGCAAGATTATTTCCCTCAGATTTAGTGTTTGTATCTTGTTTTTAGACACCCCTTTTTGCAGTGCAGTTGATAAAGACGGTAAAATTAGTTTGATACATACACTAAAGCTGAACATACTGTTATCATATTGTCCCGTACGCTGCACATTTACACATTGATTTAGAAATTGACTCTCGATACATTTAAATTTACTTTACCTTAAAACAGTTGCAGGAAAATGTGAGTTGAGAAAAAGCATCGCAAGTGTTGTTAACTTTTTTTTTTTTAACTTTATTAAAGCAACATGGTTTCAACAATACAGAGACAAGCTTTCATACAAAAACATTGTAAAGTGAACATAAATTTAAAGTTTTTTATAGCTTTCATGTTGGTAGATTTCTTAATAGACTTGATATATTGTTTGGTTTCATTTTCAAAGACAAGAAAGAGAGGTTTTTGATTCACATAACGACATTTATGGATATGCAATTTGCCTAACTGTATCATGAGATTGATGATATAGTAGGCCTATTGTTTTTCTTTTGCAAAAGGTAAATCAGTCAAACCAAACATGTTCAAAAGCACAAGGGAAAATGAGGTTCAATCGAAAAAGAAATCAGGTTATAAAAAGTGTTGTTAACTTATTTGTGGGGCATATCGCCCCTCTGTGGTCAATGTACGGCACTTGAATCGACTGTGCGGTGTTGTATTGAGCATGCCTGGCTTCATGCTCCGCACATTCACAACACGGCTCAGAGATGGCAGCGCTGTCAGCCCCCCTTCGAGTCTGCCGAGGAATACTCAAAGAACTACGTGCCATACAGGGACCGACTTATAAAAAGTCTTTGGCCTACAACTATATTATGGAGCAGTTTCGTAAGAATAAGGCGAGTTTTTGACCGACTGTGATCCAGCTAATGTTAGCAAACTACTGTTACAAACTGCATGGGAGTGCGTAGCAAGCATTAGCGTTAGCTAAAACGATAACTTGAATAATAACAATACAGTTTTGCTGTTTAAGCGAAAATAGGATTCGTCTTTCAATCATTCACCAATCTGGGAATAGAGCGAACACCCAATATGACACTTGAGTGTTGTCACTGACTACTTTGTAATAGTTACAAGTACTGTAATAGCTCTACACAAGGTGACTGAAACAGAAGGGCATGCTAACTTAGCTAGCAGCTAATGATCATTAGCATAGCTGAGTGCTGAGACGCAGGTGATAAAGTTCTCTGTCTGATTATGAATTAACTAAGTATATCGTTACCCTGTTAAAATAGTCGTCTCACTATTTTTTTTCAAGTTTTGCAGGAAACACAAAACACCACAAGTGTAACTTATGACATTTATTGATCATTTCACTCAAAAGGATGGCTATTTGCATAGTAATAACACAGTGTAAATTATGTAACTTAAGAGAAATAAATGACTTAGGCAATTTTTTGAACATGCCTTTGTGACTTAAGCAAGATATGGTAACAATTTATTTTGAAGGTGTCTACATAAGAGTCACACAAGCCTGTCAGAAACATGACATGACAAGTATCATGAGCATTAATGTTACTTCAAAGTGTCATTAATGTTCATGACACATCCCATGTCATGTTTATGACACGCTCATGTCACTCTTATGTAGACACCTTCAAAATAAAGTGTTACCATATCTTGCTTAAGTCACAAAGGCATGTTCAAAAAATTGCCTAAGTCACATTTTATTTTGACTTAGGCATAATAAATCCACTTAAGTCGCACACTTGACATAGGCCATTATCTTAAAGGGGTAAAATCACATGATCTGATCATCTGAGGATGTAGGAGATTTTACCATAGGTGGCCGACATCATGAGGAGATGATTTAGGCCAAAAAACAATTTAGGCGATTATTTTAACAGTGTGATGATAAGAAATCCCCACACTGGAGTGCAGCTTGCTACACGGAATTGAGTAATTAATAAATAAACCTACATTCATTAGCTTTTGCGTTAATGAGAACCCAAACTTTATAAATGAAAGGACTAAATGATATATGATGTAAATCATTAAGTAAAGTTTAAGAGGTTATCAGGTAGTTTGTATTACTCCACGGGGATAAATAAATACTTTTAGGTTGTAGACACGTATTTTTAAGAAGCTTCCTCTATTAGTTTGTAAAATTTTTTAGAAGTCATTTTGCACGACCACATTCATTTTCCCATTTCACAGTGGATTTGATATTGTGTATAATTACTCTTTAAACATAGCATCCAACAATTTCCCATAGTGTTCATCTGTGTGTTTGTATTTCCGTTTGTTTGTTTCTCTATTTACCCAAAACAGTAGAGCTGCTAGTTCAAATGAAGGTCAAGGTTTTTAACTATATAGGCTTAAAGCTTGTATTATTTATGCTTGGGAGAACATGTCTCAGCAGGCTGGTCAAATGCATGTTCAGTCGCTGTAGTAAAATAGCTGGGAGCAATTCTTGCTTGTCAGCGTGTATTTGTCCCAGCTCTGGCCCCTAGGGCATTATAATGTATATGTGAAACTCTATAGGGACCAAATGCTTACTGTCCATGTAGATGTTACGGTTGATGAAGAAGAAATCATCCTGACAAGAAAAGCCGATGATATAGGCACATATGTTTATGTTTTATAGTCTGTTAATGGGGTCATTGCTTACTCCATGTTGTCCACCAGCTCGTCCTTAAGGCTTTTCTTCATAAATGTTAATTATTATTTCTGTATGGTGACTGTTAAGTGAACAAAGAAAAAAATGTGCACATTGATGATCCAGTTCATTTGATCCTCACTATTGTTTTCTTTCTTATACCCTCTCACAGGTAACAGGAGAAAGGTACTGCCGTGCCCAGCAGGAGGCGCACCACGACTCACACACATACCTGTGTTTGCTGGCATCCACTAGGACCCACATGGTTCTCCACAACCTTTACCACGGCAAGGGAGAGCGCAGCACAGAACAAGCGGCTGGCCTCGTGGGGCTCAGGTTGCCAACACAGCCGGGAGGTAAAGGCTGGGAGAAGTGAGGACATGGGAGGGAGCAACTGTGGAAGAAAATCTTGACATTTTTCAAAAATGACTTTTCTGTGGCTGATTCATCTGGTCTATTACAATTCACTTCATGACTGGTAAACCACAAAGGGATAAAGGTTTGACTGGAGTCTGGCAGACTGGAGAATGTGCCATCAAGGACATCTTTGAGGGAACTCTGCTCCTTTCTGTTGTGCTGTTCTACCAATGTTCAATATGAGGGTGACCTCATCTGAGTATTTGAAGCAACTGTGAAAATATATACTATGATTAGAAATCTGTTGCTGTAGGTATACTGTAGCCTACAGGTTGTCTACATCTGCTTTTCTTTGTGTTATGGTCATTTTCCTAACTGTAAAAAGAGCAAAAGCAACCATCCAAATGGATTGTAAGTACAATTTCATTTTGATTTGTCTGTCCTATTAAAATATTAGTCACTGTTATACTTTGTAATTTTTTTGATCACACAATATAACACCTTAACAACTTGTCACATCAATAAAGCGGTTGTTAAATCCATCTATGCTGCATTTACACGAGGAGACGGGTAAAAGTGAATATGCATCAGACTTAATCAGATGTTGATCAACAGGAATAATTGAGAATAACAAACTGTTGAATGTTAAATTATGTAGTCACATGGGTTTGGCAAATTAATGTCTTTATCGTCACAGCAATTTGCACAGTTGTTTATGAAATTATTTCCAGTTTGTCCCATTAGACTTGCCCACCGCAGACGCTGCCTTTTTAGCAGTTGTTGTCTCTTCTCTCATGCTTTTGCACGACAACAAACAGGGACAAATATATGTATACAGTCTAATGCAACAACTATACAATTGCTTTGCAAAAAAAAGAGGGGCCCACAGTGTCAGGGCACACCATGACCTGTAAAATGTCACTCAGAGATGCGTACCATCAACCCAGGAGGGTAAAAGGAGGAGAAGACACGGGGTCAAATGACGTCATATCCTTGGATTACAACACATGCACAGTAAAATCCCCATGAGCACTTAGGCAGAAACCATCCTTTTATTTCTGACGTGTGCTGTACCCAAAGAATATTATGTCATTTGACCCTGTCTTATCCTCCTTCTACACTCCTTGGTACCAACCTGGAAGAAACTCAAAATGACTACAAAAAACAGAAACCAACTACAACAAAACACAAAGACTACAAAAAGAAGCAAAAAAGCTGAAAAGAGACTCAACAACTATGAAAAGGCAACCCAATAAGGTGCAGAACGACCACAAAAAAAACTACAATTAGACCTAAACAACTACAAAGTGACATAAAATGACTGTAAAGAGACACAAAGTAACTTCAAAAGACTCAAAATTTCTATGGAGATGAAACAACTATATGTAAAATGGCTAAAAGGAGGCACGAAACCAAAGAGCCATTTATAATGACTTCAGTGAGACTAAACACTTGTGTGTCCTGCTCCTAATTTGCCAATGCTCACATTGGACAACCTTTGCTGAAACTTTGATTTAACTCCGTGGGTATTGTTAATACTGTATTTTGTAGTGGAAATAATCAAAATACAAGCTGCATGCTCAAAATATCAAAATCACAATAACAGAGTGGAATCAAACCTCTGTGACTCAACAAAAAATAGCATATTGAAAAACATAAAGTGAACTCAAAGAATGTTGTGTTATATTTGATTTTCCCAGTGATTTTGTGATTTTGTCCACTCCTTACAGTATATGTACAGTGTTCTGCAGTGTCTCTCTTTCCACAGCTCCCTCATACAGTACCTCGGCTTTTCGGTTATCCATCCCACTTTTTGCATTAAATCTGCCCTTCCTGTTTCCTCTTACTCTCCAGTGGTGACTAACATTGCCTTCAGTGTGAATTTAAATAGACTAACCCTAAAGCAAAGCAACGCACAGTGACACAGGCAGTAAGACGTGCACCCAATGCGCTGCCCCAAACTAACACACACACACACTCAGCCCTGGAAAGAAAGTCCAATGCATACTGACAAACCAACGGCTTGTGTCAAAATTTATACTGCACAGAAAGCACGATGTAAATGTGCTTCTCCACTCCCTACTGTTTTATATATCCTGGAACAGACAGCCATGACAAACAGAATGAGAGAGAAACCTTAACAAAAGCTGAGTGGCACTGAAGGTTACTCTATTTTTGGGGGGAGAGGGGATTTGGAGGAGGTGACTCCCTATAGACTATGATGCTGCATCTCAGGGAATTAGTCATGCAAGTCAATGTATTTTTAATGTCAGCGCAACTTGAACTCATCTGGGGGTAATAATAAGCCAGGGAAATTAGCCCCATGCTGCCTGTTTGATGCCCCACTTTAAGTGGATTTAAACGTTTATAAGTGAAGGAGGTGATATAAGTGAGCATCAAGCTGGTAAGAGGAGAGCGGAGGAGGGCGGAGACGCTCCACCCGTCAGAGTGGAGGCTGATTTGTTCATTCCTAGGTTCGGCAAAGGGGGCGAGGAGTCAGCATCTCCAACTTCTGTCTCCGGAAGGGGAAAAGCATCTGTTGAGAGCTCGCTGGAGGAAGGCGCGCACTCTTTGGAGCATCTGTTCTCTACTTCTTGTTTATCTAGGGTTTTTTAAGGATCCGGACGAGCACGCTAGGAAGCTGTTAGAGAGTTTGCAGAAAGAAGCACAAGGACGAAAAAGGAAGGACAAAGAAGAAAGCCAAAGGAGCGGAGAGAGGAGAGGTGAACCTGGCCGAAGCGACATGTTTGGCATGATCAAGAATTCGCTCTTCGGAAACACCGAGGAGACGGAATATAAACTGCTGAGCAGCGAGACAAAGGTAAGCAGCGCGGACACCTGTCACACACCTGTCCGTCACAACTTCATCACATCTTTAAAGCTGCTGCAAAACGTGTCTCCATCGCTGATGACGCACAGTAACCCTCCTGTACTGTAAAGGTACAAGGTTTCTCCTTCTGTTTGCATAAATATTTCATCCTGACACTAACTAGGTTATTTGATGGTAATTGTGTTTGAAATTGTAGTGTTTTTACTGCTGTTAGCACAACCTCTGTAACCTTGACTGACAGCCTGGCAGTTAATTGCTTGTGACCTATAAAGATGCCTGCTGAGCCGCAGTGTGGGGCAAACCAGCCAGAGGTCCCCTGCCAATCAGCAAGACAGGAATGAATAATGATGGTGATGTTTAACTGTGTAACATTAAAACAATAACACACAAACACACACACACACACACACACGTTGTGTTTCCATCAATTTAGAGGACATTACATTGACTAACATTCATTTCCTGGAGACTTATCCAAGTCCTAGCCTTAACCCTTAAGCCAGATCTTTACTCTAAAATTGAATGATTTAGATAATGGGGACTTACATTATGCTTAACCATAATCTTCACCCTAACAATAAGTGGACTTACATTTTGTCCCCATAAAGCAAGTGAGTCCCTACAATGTCATTAAAACGGGTAAAGTCCCCACTACATCAGTAATACAGACTGACACACTCTAGACTAAAGTCAGAAAGGTTTTAATGTGCTGTGGGTCACTGTTGTTTTTTCCATCATGACATTGTAGATGTGTCTTATGTGTGTGAGAAAGAGAGGTACTTTGCATGTGTGTGTGTGTGCATGTGAAACCACAGGGGCCAAGCTAACTGACCCTGCCGTGGAAGACGATGCAGCGTTTGTGGTTAACCCATGAGCTGAGATATGGATACTGATACATTGACCATTGAAAACTGACGTCACAGAGAAGGAAGGGCATGCCCTCTCCATGTCAGCACCCTACCCCCACCCACACCCTGGTCCTTGTTATGCTTATGTACATATTGTTTACATGCATTTTATGTATGCACACTTTGGACTGATTCCAGTTAAGTCAGTGGTGTGTGTTGTTAGCCGAGGCGATGCCTAACTGCCACTTTGAGCTTCTTCTCTCGTGCCCTGTTGACCCACAGTGCACTACTGTAAATGTGCATGTAGCCATGTAATGTCACGTGTTGGCATGGGTTTTGAAATGGGCTTTGTGTCTGTGTTTATCTCTGAATAGCGGCTATACTTTGGACAGGGACACAAAGGCACACAGGCTGAGACAAAGAGGACTTCCAGCCCAACTGACCAGACAGGCAGGGAGTCAAATGACCCAAACTGACACATTTACCCACTGGAAGGCAGATCTGTCCTGACACTGCATACTAACAGCTATTGTCTGGAGCTGAAATCCCAAAGAAAAAGCCAGTTTAAGCCATCAACATGTTTACGAAAACTGCTTTAATGGTTTCAAGTATAAGTACTCGCATTAAAAAGTGGACAAAGAGGATTATAATTAGTGATCGATCATTTATACGACTGATTCAAATGCAGCATGCTGTCAGAGGCACCCACACTTCTTCTAAGTGCTGGTTAATCCGCCTTGAATAGGTAGAGCTCAGGGCTCATCAAATCTCTGGATCTGACTGACTTGTTGAAATAGCAAGTATTGAAATCAGAGCTTGTCACCTGATCTGTGCAGTGCAGCACCCGCCTGACTCTGACACCCAACACTCTTAATTAAAACTGACACAGAATACAGACGCAGGGCATACACACGTAACTATGCACACACATAAACACATTCGCACCGGAATAACGGCAGCATATAGGTGCAGTTCAGCTAGGAGTTTGCTAATGAATGCAGAAGATTATTTTAACAGAACATGAAATGGCAATTTAACAGTCACGGTGTTGATTATACCGTTTGCATGCTCTCCTTAGGCACAGAGTAATTATCACTGTATAAGCTGGCATAAGACAGCAGCTAAACACACACACAGACACATGGCAGACAAATTAATTGCACTGCTTAACTAAAGTCAGGCATGGCTTTTTCATTCTGTCACCAGTTTACAATGTTAATGGTGGTCCCACTGACAAGCCATGCAGCAAAACACTTGAAATTACAGTGCAGGAGCCTGGGTACCTGTCACAAGTCAGAGCTGCATGACAACATAGTGTTATCTTGTATATGCTGAGGAATGGAAACACCTGCACCTCTGCAGTGAGTCAACACTGTGGTGAGGTTTGAATTTTGATTAAGATTAGGTGTTTTTGCTATTATTATTATTAATATATCTTTTGATTGGTAATTAATTAATTTATATTGGTTTTCTCCATTATTGTATATGTATATATGTGTATATAAAATAAACACAATCACAATAAAAACTACTGGAACTAAATTAGGTGAATGAAGATAGATAGATAGATAGATAGATAGATAGATAGATAGATAGATAGATAGATAGATAGATAGATAGATAGATAGATAGATAGATAGATAGATAGGCATCATTTGCATGATTTCCTTAGATTTTAGTTTTCCTTCAGGGAAGAGAAAACACACCCACTTAGCCCATGTAAGACTGAGCATATGCAGTGGAAATGATGCCTGGAGTGTATTTCCATTAGTTTTTTATTTATTTATTTATTTATTTTTAGGAAAAACACATCATCTGCTAAATAATGAACTTTATATTTGACAGCAGCAAACATCTTATAGAACCAGATTATTTGGTTAAGTTTCACATTAATGCTGCATCTTTACTGTATATCTCTACTAATTTTGTTATTTCTACTATTTTTTACACAATTAATTAATGATGCCATTTTTTAGCACTATTTATTTGCATTGTTATTTCACTGTTATTTGAATTTTTCTATACAATGTTATATGTTGTAGTAAAAAGCACTTATTTGTACATTATTATTTCTATTTCTTATGTAATTTCTCTATGTTTGTATATATATATTTCTATTCTAGAATGGGAGCAAAATTTCCCCCCAGGGATCAATCAGATATGTCTGATTCTGATAGATGGTAAACACTGTAAGGAGAAAGAATCACAATGACATGATATTACAATGCTCAAAAACATCATATAAATAAACACAGAGCTACACACACACACAGCATAATCACATTAATGGAATGAGCAGCTGTATGAAACCTGCATCATGGCCAGATTCCTTCAAAACCTATTAAAGTTATTGCTCAGCACCATAGTTGAGTGACCGTGCTCCACATTAGTCCCACTTAATCACATTTAATGCAAAACTGTTGCATCATATTAACACTGTGTGTGTCCAGTGGTGGGGGCGAGTTGTGTGCGTGAGTGTGTGCGTGTGTGTGTGCGTGCGTGTGTGTGTGTGTGTGTGTGTGTGCGTGTGCGTGTGCGTGTGCGTGTGTGTTCATGTGCGCTGTTATGTAAGACATCTCTTGCCCATTATTCTCTGTAGGCTGACTGAACCCTGTAGAGCAGAAGAAGAAACTAAATCAAATCAGTGTAAATACGTTTCATCTGCATCTCATTATTTGGCTGCCCACAGTGGTTTCACACACTCACATATGTGCACTCACACACACACAAACACACACTGAACCCTTTAGGTTCAAGGCTTTCATCCTTAGGAGCAGATTGTCAACATCAGTGTGTCAGAGGTGAATCACATCTGAGCTTAACCTCACATGCACCCATCCCCACAGAGAGAGCAACTGAGTGTGCTGTGTGTGATTAGTGTGTGTGGGTGGATATTTAAAAAAGCAATTTCCGCATTTGTGTATGCCAAAATGTGAATCTGCTGATGCCTAAACCACCCCCTGATTTCACTTTCTTCACCAGGATGGGGTTAGCTTTGAGGTGCGGCGGTATGATGGTGCCAAATACGCTGTTGTCTCCTCTGAGGGACGAAGCTTTGACCAAGTGACAGGAGAGCTGGTGAGGAAGCTGCTCATGTACATCGGCGGGAGCAATGAACAAGGTAAGCCAATCAGAAAATAAAACTGTGAAGAGATGTGTTCACTAACAGTAAAGTGTGGCTCTAATGTGGCTCAAGAATTGCCTCTGTTATTTTTCCTGTTCCTCTTTCAAGTGTTATATTTTTTTAATCACACGCATAAGAAAAGTGTGAACCAAGAGTACTGATTTATGTAATGAAATAGAAAGGTATTTCTTTTATAATACAGTGGTCTAATAAATGAAGGTACATCACTAAAATGCAAGGTTTTTCCATCTATCTTGGATTAATCTTTTATACGTTAATAATCAGGGCACTTTATCAAGTGGCCAACTCTGCACTTTATAAAAGTGGTTTTCTGATTTCGTTCCTACAGTTATGGTGTTTGTGTGGTTATTCAGGGCAAATGTACTTTTTAAAGTCATATTTTTACAATAATTTAAAGGTACAATGTGAAAATTTCAGAAAAGACTTGTCATTAATGATACCGGTGGCTATTAAGTGAACTGTAGTCAGCGTCCTGTTGTTTACCCACGTAGTCACACATAGTGTCCGTATGTGCAAGCTAACATCCTTGGCATTGGTCAAAACAGTGGCATGACAATTGTCTGAACATGATTTCATTAATTGAATGCTGGAAAATAAATTATAATCATGTATAGACTAATGTTACAACCTGTAATGTTCCTTTATTTTATTTATAATATAATAATAATATATTTTATTTATAGGAGTCTTTATAGTGTACTCAAAGATGCTTTACAGTTAAAACACAGAGAAAATACAGTTTAAAAAATAAAAAATAAAATCAAACAATTAAAATTAACATTATTTAGACCACTGGCTCCATGACACTAACAAGCTTGCTGTTTGCAAATTACTTTATCAGCTAAAGTTGCAGAACAACCAAGATCCATGCTACATAGCTAAGTTACAGCTAGCTGGCTAACCTTTGGTTACAGTAAACCAGTAGACCAACCCGCCTTGCATTGCTCTTGGCTAGTATAGGCAATCTTTAGTTATCCCCCTTTGTTTTGTGCTGTTACATCATTGGCCATTTGTCGTAATACATAAGTTAGTATCACATTAGCTGATTAAGTCACGTGCAAGCCTAACCAACTAACATATCCACTCAGACAGCATATTGCTAGCGATAATGTTAGTTAGTGAGCAAGCAAGCCAGTGTTGCACACTGCTGGCTGAGGTGAGGTAAGGTACTAGGGAGTGTGCATTAACGTCACATTCTTTGGATTTTCCCGGAAAAACCACCCTGAGTCATCTCAGTCTACAGGCTGTTATAGAGAATGCCAGGGAAGGTCTAATTTTTTTTACATTACAGTCCATCCATTTTCCAACCCCCACCTATGGTCATCAGCTTTGGGTAGTGACCGAAAGAATGGCTGGGCTCAGCTTTAGAGATAGGGAAAGGAGCTCAGAAATCCGGAGGGAGCTTGGGGTAGAGCCATTTACATTTAGTCATTTAGCAGACGCTTTTATCCAATGTGCCACAGAGAGAGATCCATAAAGTCACGGCTCCTTCGCATCGAAAGGAGCTAGTTGAGGTGGTTTGGGCATCTGGTAAGGATGCTTCGGGGCACCTCCTGTTAGAGGTGTTCCAGGCACGTCCAACTGGTAGGAGGCCCCGAGGAAGACCCAGAACACGGTGGAGGGATTATATCTCTCGAACACATGTACATTGCTTCACATAGTACTAGGCTTACATGGCCAGGCTTAACATAACCTGAAGTGGAATTAACCAGCATCAAAGATGGGCTCAACATATGTCTCCATCCTTATTTTAGATAAACAAACTATTGTTACAGTATAAACTGGCTCACTTAACATGGATTAGCTTTACTGGAGGAGAAATTTGAATAATGCTCAGACACCTATGTCGTTTGAGGTCATGTTTCTCTGCTTTAGGTCAACAAATATAACCTCAGCCAAGTAAAAGTGCAGTCTGAAAACTAGGCCTCAGCACAGAATCATTATTTAATCTGTTTGCTATTCATCGAGGTGCAATTTACATGGCTGGTTGTTGGAATTTGCATAATTATATTTTGTTCTCTACACAAAATTACATAAATTCTGACCTTTAGAGTTGGGTCGTTTGCTTTAGGGGGGATAGTGGAGTTTCTCTCCTCTAGATTCCTCCTATTTTAAACTCACTTTCTGTCTCAATCTTTGTCCCATTAGGTGAGGCCATGGGTACAGCAGCTCCCATAATCATCACAGTGTACCCACGGAATGACGGTGTCCTGTCTCGCCGTTTGGTGGTCGCCATCCGCATCCCGTCCACCTACCAGCAAGAAGCCCCGACTCCCTCCGACAGTGCCATCAAGATTGAGGAGCGGCCCGGCATGACCGTCTACGCTCTGTAGGTGTCATTTGACGTGTTTATTTAGAGATGTTGATGCACCTGCACAAGTAATAAGACTTATGTTCTATGTTTAAGAGTATTATAAATTTGACATGATGAAGATTCAAATCTTTCCACAAGCTTTCCAATGTCATTATTCTGTCCAAAGCTTGGACCCAGAAGCTAGCAGCTGGTTCATTTTTGGAGGCCTTGATTAATATATTCAATACCCTGCAGCACTATGTTGGTAGAGCAGGTCTTATGGCAGGTTAACTTGACTTCACTGGTGCATGTTGTTTGAAATGCATTTGTGCCTTTTGGGTCCCTGTTGCATCCCAATGAGATGTTACACCTAGTAAAAAGTCCAGAATATACCCCCAATTAAAGGTACTTTATGAAGCAATTATGTATGTTATATTGCCAAAGTGTGAGTGGATTGTAATTTAACTTAAAAACTGAGAAATTTCACAACTTTATTCATTGCTTATAACACTTGAGGAGTGATTTCTATGTAAAGATTCAGGACAATGTTATGTCCCAACCACCAAACGGCGGTGGGTTGGTTAGGTTTAAGGCACGAGGATTGAGATTGTTTAAGTTTAGGGTAAGAATATCAAGGAAAGCCAATCATAGGGCAGTTCACGCCTTCAGCATTTTAGGAAAAAATGGGATCTGGCAACGCTTTCTTGCTTGCTTCCTAATGTTATTGATAGCAAAAACAAATATCTGTCTGGATATGTTAGTTGGCTAGCTAGCGAAATAGTCTTGATTGTAGCCAACAGTAAATAATGTAATGGTATAGTATAACTAACAATTGCTTTCTACTTGCCAAGAGCAATGCAAGGCAGTGGTGACCAACTAGCTAACTGTAACCCTGCTAAGCTAAGGTTAGTCATCTCGTTGTAATTTAGCTAAGCAGCTTTGACCTGGCATTAGTTGCTTTGTAACATCAACTGATAAAGTCATTTGCAAACACAAAGCCAGTTAATATAATGGAGCCAATGGTCAAAGTAAAACATAGGCAAATTACAGAAAGTTAAGTATTATTGTGGTTTTATTTCCAGCAATTATCATGTCAATTATGTTTAGTCTTGCCAAGGACACTCACTTGCCTCTCCGGAGTACACTGCAAAAAAGGTGTGTTTAAAAACAAGATAAAAACACTAAATCTGAGGGAAAGTATCTTGCTGCATGGACAGATAATTTCACTTGACAAGATTTCTTAAATTGAGATGATTAAATCTAGTAATAAGCATGATGTAAGCTTAAAATAAGAAATTAACTCTTAAAACAAGATAAATTAAAGCTGCAAGCAGCGTTGGCTTGAGCAGAGAGCACTGCAAATTATTTGTTTCTTACCAAGATAAAAAAAAACTTTAGATTTAGAAGTGTTTTAAGAGTTAATTTCTTATTTTAATCGTTCAACATGCTTATTTCTAGATTTAACAATCTTAATTTAAGAAGTCTTGTCAAGTGAAATTACCTGTCCATGCAGCAAGATCATTTCCCTCAGATTTAGTGTTTTTATCTTGTTTTTAGACACACCTTTTTTGCAGTGTGCAAGCAACAGGATGCTGACTGCAGTTCATTTTGCAGCCACCAGTGTCATTTATAGCAAAGATTTTCTAAAAATTCTGCATAGTGCTAATACTCAATTATACACCTTAATAAAAATCGTCCATTTCTTCTTTTATTTGCAGGCAGTTTGGAGGCTTTGCAGCAGAGAGTGAGTACCGAGCAGAGGCCTTGCGTTTGACACGCACCCTGGGTGAGACCGCCCCCTTTCAGCGCAAGCAGTACTTCTGCTGTAGCTACGACCCGCCACTCAAGCCTTACGGACGCCGCAATGAGGTGTGGTTTCTACAGGAAGAGCCATAGGAGCCATTTGCTCAGATCTGAGTCAAATCTCATGCTGAATTCAACCTTTATTACCCTTCCACTATATCAACAATCCTGTAGCTCTAACAGTATTTCATTGGTAAGAGGTGACTTGATATACCTTCGAACCCAAATGGACAGATAGAGATTATCCATGTTGCCTTTACCCATCTGATCTTCTGCTTGTAGCTACATTGAAGTTAGACATTCAAGCCATGGGACATTTCGCATGTCAGTATCACATTTCTATGTTTTTGTTTCCAATTTAAAATCACCCCTTGCTCCAACAATGTGGGATGAGAGTGATGAAAGGCTTATGGACAAGTTAAAGTATTTATTGGTATAGGTGTCATTCAGAGTTTTCATTCGAAAGGTTGTCACTGCTGTCGCAGCAAGAAAAGAAAGAGGAAATAAAAAGAAAATAAATTGAACACAAAGAAACTTGAAATTACTACAAGGAAATACAAAAGCATTATAACACTACAAAGAGATTCACAACGACTATAAAAAGGGGCAAAACAACCACAGAGACTCAAAATGTCTACAAAAAACACACCAAATGACCTCAACAAGACACACAACTACAAAAAGGGTTTAAAAAAATTACAAAATGTGCAAAAAAACCCACAGATGAATAACTACAGACCAAAAAAATTAAAAAGTGAAACAAAAGAACTAAAGGACACAAAATTACCATGAAGAGACACAATACCACAGAGAGAGGTGTAACGACTGCAAAGTGTTAGCTAGTTAGTTAACGAGTTAGCTACATAGAAACAAGACATGCATAATAGTTGTTTAGCCTCTTTTTTATTGTTGTTTTGTATTTTAGACTATTTGAGACTATTCATTTTTTTTAGAATTACAAGTTTGTCCTGAAGGGTTGCTAAAGTCCCTGCAGAGCTCTCACCTCCCTAAAGAACACACAGTAGGGCTTTGCACATCTTTTATCTAGTTTACAATTTAGTGACGGCTTCAGAGAAATGTATAGAATTAATATTAGATACATGGTAGTAAAAGCACACTTCCGTTTCCTGAGTATGGAACTGGAAAGAAACAGGAGCTGAGCCATAAAGTAGAACTAGTCTTTATGATTAATGTGTGGACAGCTACGAGTGGACATTAGCTAGCTAGCTATAGGTGTTATGATAAACTCTGTGATTATATGTTGATCTAGGAAGCATTTGTGTGTAGTGAATATTTTGTGTTTTAGTGCATGACAATGCCATCTTTATTTATTGAGACTGATTTAACTGTTATGTGATACATCTGTATTGTGTGATTATAATGTTTGATAGTGTTTCATAACATAATAAATGTATTATTCAGTAAGAGTGCGGATCATTCTAGTAGTCTTATTTATTTATTTATTTTGTGAAGAACTCTCTGGGATAGTAACAGTCTGAACAATAAACATCAAACACTTTGTACTGTTTTCACAATGTTCAGTTCTGGCTGTGACAAGCAAGTAAAAAGAAATGTCTTCTATCAACATAACATAACATAACACAACATGTAGTTTTATATAACATTCAAAGAAATCTGAATTAGTTACCGTGGAGCTTTAATTTGAAAAACCAATACACTTTAATGGTACAAAAGAGAGAAAGCAATATGCAGCTAATCTGAGTAACTGAGCAACGCAATTGATGATAAAGTCTAACATTGTAGTAAATGGCCTTAATTTACATGGATTACATGTTAAAAGTACAAACATAGATGAATGCAGCAAGAACCAGTGAACATCAATTAGATGTTTAAGAAACTGAACCCAATAATGGAATTTTAAATATGAGGATTCAATAAATGTCATATTTGAAGACATTTTCAGGTCTCTACTGAAACATTTCCATACTGCAATCTGCAATTTTTCTCATATTGTCAGTCTGAATATACCTGTGTTCACTCAATGAAAAAGCCCACTCTGCTCTGAGCGGTTCTAGGTCTTCCACTTCTGAAATAACTGTAATGGCAGCGTAACAGCACTTTCTACCTATTTATAGTATAGTTGTGACATCACATCCTGGCTAAAGTCCTGAGGGCTGGTTTAAAGGCCAACTCCATCTCTGTTCTTTTCCATGTTTTTTAAATGAAAACACTACTCAGCCATCAGCAAAAAGCAGTGACCTAGGTTTCCACAGAAAGCTAATCAATAAATGGATGAATAGTGTGAATGTTAGCACCAGTCGAGTCAACATTAGCTAAGTTTGGAAATCACAGAACAATGTGTACGACTGTGGACGCCACATCAGTTTTGTTCCGAAAGTCACACAGTAAAATCAACCATGTAGTAAGTGGTAGACCAGCATCCTGTGTACTGTGATGTAAAATTACTGTTTTTATCAAAGGATTCTGGTGGATTTGAAGACATCAATATGACTTTAGTCGAAAAACAAGGCATAGCAGTGATATATATACAGTCATGGAAAAATTATTAGACCATTGTTTTCTATTAAATCTTGTTCATCTTAATGCCTGGTACAGCTAAAGGTATATTTGTTTGGACAAATATAATGATAACAAAAATAGTGCATCAGAGTTTAATTTAAGAGCTGATATCTAGCCATTTTCCATGGTTTTCTTGATGTTTTTTGTTATCAAGAAAACCATGGAAAATGGCTAGATATCAGGACTTAAACTCTTATGAGCTATTTTTATTATCATTATATTTTTCCAAACATATGCACCTTTAGTTGTACCAGGCATTTAAATGAACATAAAATTAAGAAAACAATGGTGGTCTAATACATTTTTCCATGACTGTATTTTTTTTTAGGTGGCTAAAAAGCATTGGTAACGCTTTCTATTAAGGCCCTTGTAATAACCATTAATTAACAAGTAATAAGGCCCTTATAAGTCCTTACAAGATGCTTATTAACATTATTGTGTGTTTATAAGATTATATAAGTGTTAATAATGGCATTACAAACACCCATGACCCACCCATTATGTCTTTGCCATGCCTTTATTAATCTTATTTTGTTTGCTTATTGATATTAAAATATACTTTATTGCTCATCTATTATAAGTTAACTATAAGTTAACTATGCTTTTTGCAACTACCGGATCTAAAGCGAGAACAATGCCATATTACTGCCAATGCCATATTACCATATATAAGAGTTACCAAAGCATTTTGCTGTACACAGTAGGACATATTGCTCTGTTGAAATCCACCAGACTCCTTTTGACAAAAATAGTATTTTTACCTCACAGAACACAGCAGTTTCCAGGCAACCCCTGCCTTGATCTGTCTTGTTTGTGTTATTGTGTGACTTTCAGTCTTGGATCCAAACTTCTGCAGCATCCACTACATGCATAGCTCTGCTTCAGTGTCAGTAATACACACATATAAAAGATAGATGTAGCGATGTCATACATAAACCTTTCCCACATCATGTGGGAAAAACTTCTTAAGAAGGGCTTGGGAAAAGAGCATTTTGACACTAAAACATACATACCAATTCAATAAATGATTTATTTATTAGATTTTAATTGACAGACAAAATGTAGCAGAAGGAATAAGAACAGCAAAAGAGATATTAATGTACAGACATTTGATTAATTCAAGCAAACTAAAATCCAAACCAAAAAAAAATCTTCCATCCACTTCAACTGTGTGCAAATAGTCCTTCGAACAAGTAACTTGACTTAACTGATGCACAATTAGGGGGGCGCAATTACACGGCTTGTTGGCGGCCCGCCCCACTTTAATCAGGAATAAATGGTTTGCATTCAGAAGTTTCAACAGCAGGCAAAACACTGACGGGCCCTTAATATACCGCTGTGGCCCTGTAACCCCACACTAGTGTAATTACACAAAGAGTAGAGTTCTGGTTTCAGCTTGGCTTTGCATACATGAATACAATAGAAGCTAAGAGAAGATCATGGGGTCATTCAGGTAACCCCAGCTTGTCACCTTGTAACCTTGTTATGCCAGGTTGACATATTGCACATACACAGACTTGTTATGTAAGAAATCAATCTGATCCCCTTTTTCAAACAATGCACTGCTCACTTTCATCACAAAAACCTCTAACTACATATATTAAATTATAATGGAGACCGAGAGGTTTGGATCATACAACGAATGGAATTACTTGGACTGTAATGTGACTGATTGGTCATGTGTTAGGGACTATTTTTCCTAGTCATAGTATTAGAATCAGTCAGATACTGTATCATTAAACACTATTCAACCTAGGTCTGGTTTTGTATTTGGACAACTACTCAACGCAAACCTGGAAAGGAAACACACGGTGCCTTCAATGATACAGCAGAAATACTTCACCCTTTATATTAAGAGTTTCTATTGTTAATAACTACAGGAACTGCAATTAAGAAATTGCTACAAAATGGTTTGGTAATAAATCTGTTTAAAAAATACATTCCCCATAATGCCTCCTCTCTTTCAACTCTCAGCAAGGACAGTTCTGGTGCCCTTACCTTCACATGAAGGCCCAAAAGACCCCGTTAGTTATTACAATGACAAACTTCCTGGAAATAATGACATAGTATTCCAATAAAATGACTCACTATATAATGAGAAGCTCTGACTTAGAATCTAAAAATAACTTTAGGAAAATGACTTCATATGAAAAGAAAAAATTGGGATACTAAGTCATTATTACGAGACATTATGTCATTCTTTTAAGATACAAAGCCATTATTTTTAATACCAAGTCATTGTTTTAAGATACTTAGTCATTATTTCAAAAAGGTTTCTCATTATTTTGAGAATGTTTCTCATTTTATTGACTTCTAATATCTTTTTTCACCATAAGGATGAGTGTTCATCTATTTTTTTTTTATTGGTGGGAATGGGCTTCCATACCTGCCTGCTATAAAATTAGACACAAATAACTCCAATCACTGAAAATGCTAATAATGATGAGTCTACCTAGAGTTACAAGTTGTCAATCATTTCAAATGAACATAAGTAAAACAGTATTGTAAAGATGCTTTGGAAGCTATTCCAGTATCCAAAATATCATTATTCATTGGTGAGTTATCACTGACATCTTTGAACCCTCTATTACTTGCATTTTCTTTTCTGTATTCTACAATCGAGTAGGTATCCATCAACAGTGCTCTTCACTTTAGAATTTATATAAAGATACAGAGGAAGAGAGGAGTGTCGTTGAAGTGATGGAGCCTGAGCTTCAGTTACTTTTCTTCTCAGGAGAGTTTGGTGCATATGGTGGAGGCCGCTCCTGCGAGGGAGTGAAGAAAAGAAGCCGTTAAAGATGTCACTTACACACGCGTTTAACTGAGCAGAAAGACATGCAAAGCAGCTTACCATGGGCATGTAGACATTGTGTGGATTGCTGGGATTGTAATACGCGCTTCCTGCTGCTTCAGCCGCCTTGGAGTTACCTGTGCATAAAATGAGATATGACAAAGACGTGGAGACAAAGACAGACAGTGACGACTGCTAAACATATTTAGGGAACAGACGGTAAAGCTCCAAACATTGTAAGGAGAACTGATGCGAGGAGCACAGTATTAGTCATGTGAAGCACAGCAACTGACAGCTCCAGGAATCCTTGAGACAAAAATCTACAGGCCCACCCTGAGGATGCACACGGGCAAACGTCCGACTCAAGCTCTTCCTAAAATAGGGATATGCCAAAGTGACATCTCAGCACAGTATAACAAGCTCACCCAATGCGCGGGGCAAATTCCACTGAAATCCACAAGGTGCTAGAAAAGACTATGGGCAGGGAGAGGAAACGGCAGGGATTGTTTATCCTTTGTAATTTTGATGTGTAGCCGATGAGACATCAGCACTCCTTTTTGGGTGGCGTGCTTCGAAGTGATTCACTTTGAGGCAGACAGATCACATCTGACGGGTGCAGTGACACAGACATACATAGAAGAAAAATAAAGAGAGAGAGAGAGAGAAATAGACCTGGAGGTGGTGGTGGTGCTGCTGCCCAGTTCTGGGGAGGTGCAGCCCAATTTTGGGGTGGCCCAGGGTAGGGGGGAGGTGGGGCCATGTAGTCAAACCCAGATGGGTACATTCCTGGAACACAGAAGAAAGAGAGTTTCAAGGTGAAAGGAGGTAACAGTCTGTGTGAGCAATTAGTTAGACGGCAAAGACAAAAAACAACATGACAAATAAGAGAAAAAAACTAAACAGGGAGAGAGAGAAGCATTATTTGGGCCTCGAGGTTATTTGCTTAAGCACATCGAGAACATCTGACGAAGAATGCGTCTACAAAATATGTGCACACTGGATGCACATGTAGGCTAAAAACTATCAACTATGAAAGTATGTACACATCATAAGAGTATATAGTGGAATTTTGTACATTGCAGGTAATGACCATGAAACTGTGTAATTTTCTTAAGAAAAACTATGACGAAATTTGAGACAATGACGAGATTGTAAAGACGTCATTAAACACTCTGTAGGTAACAGCCCCCAGCCCTAATTTTAATCATCAAAACTAAATGCCTAAACAAAACTATTACCCATACCTTAACTAAAGTCTTAACCCTCAAACAACTAGCCAGTGTCCTCACTTGGTTGGTTAAAAATCTGTTCCAGTCCTTACTATGTAGGAAGTACAAGTACACACACAAACAGCTGCTCAATCCCTCTCTGTCCTTTCCTCAGTCCCTGGCCAGTCCTGACAGTTGTGCTACTATGATGTATAAAGTTTGCGATTTGCCTCGGGTGGTTTATTAATACATGTTTTCTCATATTGGGTGGTGCTAATTGGCTGTCATAACAGCTGGGTGGGTGTGACTGACCCGCACATTACTAATGAGCACACACAAGAGAACTCAGGGGTACGGCTAAGCTGCTTCTTAATCATCTAACCTGATGATTATTATGATATGAAATTTGTTTGAGCAAACTTTCTAAATTATTGGTTTTGGCTACATTAGATAGGCTTAATGTTCAAAATAATCTGATGACTATAACAGGATCTTTACTAAATTTATGATCGAATTTAAAAATAGCTGCCAAAATTAAGCGAGGCAACACTTGATGTTTTGACTTTTAAAAGCTGTCTTACATGTAATGACTATTCGTCAAATTAACATTTTGAGTTGTAGTCGGCTTAAACTATAAAGGATTAAAAAATGACTAAATGTGGCTAAAGCTGATGACAATTTCGTTTAAGGACTACATTTTTAAAAGCTGCCAAAATAATCACTGTTATGAAAGTGAAAGCCGAAAAATAGGCAAATAAATCTACCGGGGGGACTCTCCTTAAATTAAGATTATTTCAATGATTTACACTTAGAGTTTGACCATCCTAAAGTCAAATAACAAACAACTAATTATCTACCTGCAGCAGCTGTTGGATGGGGGTAGCCCATGTTTGCAGCAGGAGGGGGAGGACCCTGGTAGTATCCATTTTGCTGGGGAGGGGGTGCGTAAGGATAGCCGTGAGGAGCAGGTGGAGGTGGGCCGTAGCCGTTCATCATTCCAGGAGAAGGATAGCCGTAAGAGGCAGCACCGTTTTGCGCAGGAGCAGCACGAGAAGCTGAAAAACAGAAAGAGAAAAGGGTCACTTTCACCAAATAAAATGGACTTTCCAAACCCACCAATGTTCGGCCCATCCTATATATAGCATTGTCGCCATTCTTTAAAACCTCCTTTTGGGGGTACATATTCAGTACATTTAATATCAAATATTTTGTTACTGTTTACTGTAAGACTTTAAGTTGCATTTTTATAATGTGTTATGGCTTTGGTGAATGATTTACATACTATGACAACTTTATAAAATACTTTTTTTCACCCCAATAACAATAACACATTTACAATTATTAAGGAAACGTGCATACGAACCATTTGTGGCCAGTTTGAAGAGATGCTGTCCCACCTCTATGGCTCCTCCACTGGTGAATGACATCTTGAAATGAGCCTGGCCCTCCCAGCCACCTGATGATAGTCAACCACATTTAGAACAAATACAGAGAGCTACACTTTGTTTACTTTGCAGTCTATTTGGACTAAGACACTGCACCTAATTTTCATCATATTTTACAATATGACAAACAAAAGGCCACCTACCACCTGGCTCAGCTGACACTGTCCCTTTAATGTAGTTAGCTGCAAAGACTGGCTGCTCAATGCTGCAGCCCTTCATCAGATAGTAGGGGAACATGGCTGAGCCCAAGCAATCCTTGGTATTACTGGATACAAACACCAACTAAACCAGTGAATAAGAAAGAGACAAGAGAGAGTGTGGGGAGAGTTAAAACAGGATATATGAGAATATAAACACTGCCAACATTACAATCAAAAGAGAGAGCTGCAGCAGCACTATATGCATTTTATGTAGTTTTAGTTGTACCCTGTATGGTGTGAGGTAAACGGTGCCCTTCTTGGTTCCCTTAAGCAGATCTGTCTTGCCAGAGACATCGCTGAATGACAGCTCCACATTCTTACATTCCCTTAAAACACTGGGAAAAGAAAAAGCAGGTGAAATAAAAATAACCGGTTACATCCACTACAAAAGATCTATTATTCATACAATTGTGTTAGAGCCTATCAATGAGCATGTGAGGATTGAAACCCATGTATTTCACAACACGGAGCTAACCCGCTTTACACAATATCATATAACTGTTATGTCAACAGTCAAACGAAAGCTAACGCTACTTCCTGTTTTGGTTGTCGGCTAACGTTACAAGTTAGCCATCTTGCTTAACAGCTAAACTAACTCTCAAGGTACACCGAGGCAATAAAGTCAGTAATAATATTATATTACACAAATCAAAAACGGTAAACACAATGATTCATGTGGCTCCCACAACAGCTATGTTAACTCAAACGTCAGCAACGGAGCAGATGTGTAAGCTAGCTATGCTAATGTAAACCAGGCCAGCTAGCGGGAGGCTAGCGGCTGGCTAGCATTACTACGCACTGACAAAGTAGAAGGTAAACAAGCCGAAAAAACAAGCGACAGCTAGCTGGTTGACTACATTAACCCCACAGAGGCAGTATATTACACAAACCTTTCTCCATTGTTTATCAAAACGCCGCCGTTTTGCGAATGATTCCGATTCAGAGCCATGTTTGGAGACGTCTCTGCTCTCTCCTGCTGCCTGTGCTAAAATCAGCCCGACGGGGATGCCCCACAAACGTCACAGTCGTTACGTCACGACACGGTGTGACAACTCGTGATTTACCGGGACAGTAAACATCATTAGCATACAAACTGCTCTGTCATGCGGAATCCTGCCCAGTCAGATCATTGTCCGACGTCTGATGGAGTGTAAACAGCTACAGGTTGGTCCAAAAAAAAACTTCTGACCTCCACATGTCAGTTATGTGTCCTCACCTAGATGAAGTTTATAACATTGGCTCCAAACCCAATTAACCTGATGGAGTAATGGGCTTTTTTTTCTTTTAACATATTTTAATCGTTTTTTGTTTTAATAAATCCAACATCCAACACTTAACCCTCTGAAATCTTCGGCTATTATGTCTGCTAAAAATCTGTTAAAAAGTCTTCACCATGCCATGTTGGTATCAACAATCGCAACCTCACCTATATGTCCTGATAATTAATTTTTTTAACTTTGACTTACTTGATCAAAATTTTGAACCCAAAATAAACTAAGGAAACATAAAATCTGATCTTGAAAACTATGTTTCAAAACACAGAATTTTAAATATTGCAAATATAACATACAACAAGTAAAATGAGGATAATATCTAGTTCAATATTTTATACTAAATATATTTGACAATATCTCCGGTTTTACTTGGCTGAATATCATCAAAAAGGCAAGGCTCAATGTTGCTTCATTTTTATGTCTTCACGTCATGAAGAAGTAATGTGCGGGTGGTTTCATGGACTCCAGAGGGTTAAAACATCAAGAACATATGGCAGTAATGAAAATAAAATTTAGAATATTAATAATACTGACAAGACCAAAATAAATGAATAATTAAATAAATGTAAATATAAAAAATAAACAATATAAATAAATAAATACAATTTGAAAAATAAAATAAAGTAAAATAAATAATATCCTTAGTGTAGGTTACAGTGTACATTCCCAACAACAAATCAGACATTTTTCGTTTTCTTATTCTCCCACTGCCTCCTCCATATCTCCACTCCTCAACAGTTTCAGAAATATCTTCCAAATGTTATAAAATACAAAAGCCCTCTTTCTATTTAACCAGTGGTTAAAAGAGGGACAACGAACATTCTTCCAACATAATGCTGTACTGCTTTTGGCCTGTAAACAAAGGTCAACCACTTTTCTTTCCTTACAAGAAAAAGTACAGTCATCTGGATAAATGCCTAAATGCATAACTTAGGGCGAAAAGGTATAGGGGCAGTTGTGATCTGACAGATATGGATGAATGGACTTTTAATAGTAGCCTCACAGATGTAAGGAGAGCATTAAAAAGGACATTTATGTGAAATCCTAAAATGATGCAGCAGTGGAAAGAGGGAGAGGGCTGAGGTTGGCGAGGCCTTTCAGTTACGCAATGATTTCATTTAATAGCTCCCTGAGGATACCACGCATGTGCTCAGCATGATATGCATTATTTAAACGCTGACCTTTATATTAATTAACAGCTCAGTCTGTCCTACTTCTCAAAGCAGCTCTCGGGGGCGCACACGTGGACATGACATCATTTCAACTCTTTTATTACACGGGTACCTACCTACGTGTAGAAGCTCTCCTGGAGGAAGCAGCCAGCTTCAAACTAATTAACACTAATTAGCAGAAGTCACGTGGCCCCCTGCCCCGCGTCAAAGAAAGGACGTTATGTTTCCAGACCAAAACTGTATGAGCCAAAATATCTAAATTCTAAGAAAATGAATCATCATTGCGCAAAACTTGGTTTGATTACTTTAGTTGTTGTCGCCATGGTTCAGCCCTGTTGGTGTTTGTCAGCCGGCCAGAAGAAGAAGAGAGCTGAGCAGCTCGCCCTGCCCACAGTCAGCTGCTCTGCTCGGAGAATTAAAGCTGTTTTTGGGCCGCTGGTCAAAAGTAATATACATGTTAAAGGTGAGATCGCGTACTTTGTTGCAATAATTTATTTTCATCCCATGACTATGGCAAATTGATTGGGAATCGTTTCAGTGCATACTGCCCTACTAACCCTAACTGCAGTAACTATATATTTGGTCAAAATTGAGTTATAACTAAAAATGAACTCCTTGATGTCTGTTTTATCTTGTGACAAAGTTTTAGATTTCAATTTTGCTTTATTTCAGAGAAATACTTATATAAAAAACACAAAATCCAACTCAAAACCAAGCCGTAATTGCATTTACCATGGTCTGATTTACTAATTTAAACATAAAAATGTATTTAAAAAAAGTTTATTTGAAAAGAGAAATTATTATCCAGATAGTGATGGAGTAAAAAAGTGAGGTAAAATTATATTAAGACTAAAATATAACATTTCTTTATAATAAGTCTAAAATATGCACATCTTTGAATAGAATAGAGTTGTTAAACACTTTCAAATACATTTATAAAAAACTAAATTTGAGACTGTTAATTTAATGAAAACAAAATATAAAAGCTGAAGGAAGACAACAACATTACTATGAGAACCCTTTACAGCAAAACCAGAGTGCAGTAACTATATTTTTGGGGTCAAAAGTCAAATAAATCATAAGAATAAGAATTACATCATCAATACATGTAGAAATAAGTGTCATATCACTTACCTACCTATAATCCATTTGGCTGGCCAGTTAAAAAACATTAAAAGTCTTTAAAGCAGTTTTTCTCAGTTTTACCCTTTGTGTAGTTACTGCAGTTAGACTTTCAAGGGCAGCATAGTGTTCATCTAAAATGTTCCAGCTTTCAACATTTGTATTGAATCTATTAATATTGTATGTGCTCTATTGTCTCTTAGACATGGCTGGGGCCACCATCCCAGTGCTTAAATCTAAGGAGTCCTGTGGAGTGAGACTGGTCCGAGAGAAAAACCAGAGTCTGTCCCTCTTTAGCAAATATGACAGTTGCTATGGACAGATTGAGGTAAAATAAGTGACTGTATGAAAATATTGGGCTCAGGAATGGGCTGAACATTGTGTCCTTCCTATTTAAAAAGAAAGGTCTGTGAAAAAGAGAAAAATCCAACACCTTCCCCACAATTTATGCAGGTAATACAATACTATAGTTGAAACCTTAAGATGGATGGATTACTGAACGAGCTAACTGGGGACAGGCCCCAGGGCCAAAAGTGTCAGGACACCCCTGGCCTTTACGTATAAAATGCCACTCAAAGAGATGCATAACAATCAGGAAGAGATTCAAATGACCACGAGGAAACATAAACCGACTACAGAGAGAGACCAAAACAACTACAATGAAGAAATTAAAGAGATACAACAATGAAAAGGGGCAAAACAACCACAAAGAGACAAAAAGCTACTACAAAGAAAATAAAAATGACTACTAAGAAGCAGAAAGTAACTACAAAGAGACAAGAAAGACATGCTGCACAGAGACCACAAAAAAGAACAATTACTCTGAAAAGGGGTAAAATGTGTCAATATACATTGAGAAGTCTACAGAAGAGGAATATACACATGCAATGTGTGTAAGTGTGTGCATATACACTGAAAAAAGTATAACCTTGCTCAAACTAAAAAAAATGATGTCCAGATATCACATCTGAAATATTTGCTTCATAGAATCTAAATTGAGTAACTTTTTATGACCTGATTATTTTATGTTGATGTAAACAATAATACTGCACTTGACTCAACCTTAATTATTTGCCTTGATCCAAATTATTTTCTTAACATTTTAGTTATTGAACCAAACGAATACATTTAAATTGAACCAACCTAATATATTCACTTTTAACTGAATTAATGTTTGCATTGACACCAGTTAATTTATTTACATATACCCAAACTATATTTTTCACATTTTATTTGACTTAACTAATTTTTGTTTCCCACCTTATAAACTCTATAAAAAAGACACTTGGCCAACAGATTACATTAAATGTATTTCTAAATCTTTAACATATGAACTATATGCAACATATTACATACACGGTTTGACTGTGCAGTGCGCAGTGCTTTCGACTCAAACTAAAAATATTACCTGCAGGTCACGAAGAAGAAAATAAAAACTTGAGAGAAATCAAAAACTTTGTTTTGGGTCCTTAGGACGTATATTTAGTTCAGTATAAATCAAACATGTCTCTAAATGAAAAAAGAATAAGTTTTACAATCAAATCAATAATTTTATCCTTTTTTTAAATGGCAGTTATTAGTTTGAATGAACAACTGCTACACTGCTACTGATACACTTTTTTCAGTGTAAATGAAAAACACTATGGTTTTTTAACAATTAACACTGATGGTCTTTGATCCTCAGGGCAGCAAAGTGGTCATCCCTCTGCAGATCCAGCTGGCAGGAGAGGATCGATGGTTCAGCGTAAATATCAGCTGTCCTCTGATAAAGAGACACAGTGAGAGGACTCGACTCGTCCCGACACGTGAGTGCAGACAGCCGATGACAGCAACACCCTCACTGACACTGTTGTGTCTTCTATATCTGAAGTCAGTGCTCTTATTTCATCACTTCCCATCAATTGAAACTTAATTGACACATTTTTCTTCGGAGCCTGGTGGAGAGTTTTAATAAACTCTTTAAGTGATGTCATGGGGTGATATTGCCTGACTTTTACATCAAAGACAAGATTTTGGCATGGCACAAGTTACTGTGCCAGTTCGGGACACTAAAAACTTGGTTCTTCTTCAGCATTACCTGGAAACTGTGACACAGAAAAAGCTCTGCGAGTGGACTGTGGCCACCAAAGTATTTCTAGTGATGCATGCAACGAACTGGGATGCTGCTACGATGATCACGATTTATCCTGCTACTACAGACTCAATGGTAGGAAATGTTTGTCTTACTTGTGAAAATACTGTTTACAGGTGCATCTCAATACATTAGAATATGATGGAAAAGTCCATTCCCAGCAGTTCAAGTCAAATAGCCCTAACCAAGTATTGAGTCATATAGATGGACATACTTTTCAGAGGCAAACATTACATATTAAACATACTTAAAATTGGTCTTTTGTAATATTCAAATTTTTTGAGACACTGAATTTTAGGTCTTCATTTAATGTAAGCCATAATCATAATTAGAAAAAAAGAAATAAATTAAGACATCAAATGTTTTATTGTATGTGTAATGCAGTGGTTCCCAAACTGGGGGGCGTGACCCCAAGGGGGGCCCCAGAGTTATAAAAGGGGGGGGCGTGGCAAGGCTAAATGGAAATAATTTCATTGTTCTCCAATGCTGGTAAAAGCTAAATCAAATCATGAATCTACTCCAAATACTACTACAAAAAAAAAATGACAAGGCCATTCTAGCTTGTTGTGTGGAGGCCGCCGGGGGGTAGAATGGGGTGGGGACTGGTGTAATGGATCTATATAATGTGTTATTTCCACTTTTTGTATTGAATTACTGACATCAATAAACTTTTCTGTGATATTCTACTAATTTATTGAGATGTACATGAACTGTACATGGAAGCCCTTTTGGTGATAAAGTCAATTATTTATCTCTGACATTTCCTCTGAATAAGAACATATTGTGAACATGTTTAGGTGTAAAAATACCTATTCCTGTGTGTTGCTCTCCCTCCAGCCTGCTCTGTGGACGGACACTTTGTGTTCTCAGTGAAGACCACAGACACAGACCGGCCCATCGATCCCAGCAGCCTCATAGTTAAGGATCAGCCGCATTGTTCCCCTGTGGTCACCACCTCAGACACGGCTGTCTTCAAGATTGGAGTCATGGACTGTGGTGCAAAGATGAAGGTAATGCTACTTGTCAGTTTGAGTCCAACATCACGTGTCCAGTTTGGACAAAGAACATACTGTATGAGCTGAAATGTTCCTCTTTTCCACTTTGAATCATGTCACATGTCATCAAAGCTTTATTGCACATGGCCTGAAGTAGGTGATATAAAGTCATTGAAAAAATATTAGACCACCCTTGTTTTCTTCCATTACTTGTTCATTTTAATGCCTGGTACAACTAAAGGTACATTTGTTTGGACAAATATAATGATAACAACAAAAATAACTCATAAGTGTTTAATTAAAGAGCTGATATCTAGACATTCAACATGTTTTTTTTAATGATGATTTTGGTTATCAAGAAAACGATAGAAAATATCTAGATATCAGCTCTTAAATTTAACTCTTATCAGCTACAAAGGTTTATGTATGACATCGCTACATCTATCTTTATATGTGTGTCAAGGTTATTATAGTTAACGAAAACTAACGAAATAACGAAAACTTGAATTGAAAAAACATTTTCGTTAACTGAAATAAAAATAAAACTAACTGAAACTGTATTGCATGGTTACAAAACTAACTAAAACTAACTAAAATTAAAGTGAAAATGTCCTTAGTTTTTGTTTTTGTCAACTTTTTTGATTCATAATTCAGTGTTTCTATTTGAACATGCAACACATGGTAAATATGTTTACTGAGACTGGGAACTAGAACCAAAATTCAAAACACCTGGAACTGTAAGAGTTAATAACCTTATTGGGGCTGAGATGGATAAACCAAAGGAAATAAAGGCAAAATGTATTATGACCTGTTTGAATCTCGCACCCAACACATAGCCCATTACAAAAAAAACTCAAACTAACACTAAAACTAAACTAAAACTAAGCATTTTCAAAAAATAAAAACTAAACCAAAACTAGAAAACTCACTCTAAAAACTAATTAAAACTAACTGAATTTGAAAGCAAAAATTCACAACGAAATTAAAACTAAAACTAATGAAAAATCCAAAACTATTATAACCTTGATGTGTGTATTACTGACACTGACAAGCAGAGCTATGCATGTAGTGGATGCTGCAGAAGTTTGAATCCAAGACTGAAAGTCACACAATAACACAAACAAGACAGATCAAGGCAGGGGTTGCCTGGAAACTGCTGTGTTCTGTGAGGTAAAAATACTATTTTTGTCAAAAGGAGTCTGGTGGAGTCAGGTTCAACAGAGCAATATGTTCTACTGTGTACAGCAAAATGTATTTTAGCCACCTAAAAAAAAAAAAAAAATACAGTCATGGAAAAATGTATTAGACCACCCTTGTTTTCTTCAATTTCTTGTTCATTTTAATGCCCGGTACAACTAAAGGTATATGTTTGGACAAATATACAATAGCTGATTTTATTTAAGTGCTGATATCTAACCATTTTCCAGAGTTTTCTTAATAATAACAAAAAATCATTATAAAAAAAACCCCATTGAAAATGTCTAAATATCAGCTCTTAAATTAAACTCTTATGAGCTATTTTTGTTGTTATCAATATATTTGTCCATACAAATGTACCTTTATTTGTGCCAGGCATTAAATGAACAAGAAATGGAAGAAAACAATGGTCTTACAGTTTTTTCCATGATTGCATGTTTACATGACTTTGAATCCTTTCTTCTCTCTCTGCTTTAGGTGGATGGAGACGTTAAGATCTACGAGGTGGAAGTGGAGGAGCTTTATACTAAAAGTAAAACCAAACATTCTTCATTTAGGTGAATATTTTTTATCATCCTCTCGACACGACTGTAAAGCTGATGGCTGTCACAGACCATAATGATTGATCTCACAATTAAAATATTCAGGATGTGTCAAATGTAATGTAAGTTTTGTGTTTTTAGTCTCAAGGTCCAGTGTGAATACGAGGCATCAGATTTAATGCGTGCAGCAAACTTGCGGTCCCTGTACGCAGTGACCGACCCACCACCTGTAATGGCACTGGGGACCATCAGAGTGCAGATGAGAATAGCTAAAGGTAATAACAGTGAAGGGCAGTATATGACTGTGTTCTGTAATATTGAATCAAAAACTACAACATTGCACAGTACAATAGAAATCTTCATCCTTAGCGATGATTTGTTCCTCCAGATGCTTCCTTCTCATCGTTCTTTCCTGAGGACCAGCTTCCACTGAGCCTGCCGCTGCGTAAAGCTGCGTATGTAGAGATCTCCATGGCCCAGCCGTCCCCGGACCCCACACTGTCCCTGCGTGTACGCGACTGCTTCGCCTACCCTGCGTCTAGACACTCTGTGTGGACTCTTCTGTATGACGGGTAAGGTGGTGGAGAGAATTACAGCAGCAACTTGAGATTACTTTTTTTTTCCAACAATATTTTTGTTGAACTTTTATGTATATATTTCACTTATACAGATAGACAACAACCAAACTATAACATCCATAAAATAAACAGTCACAACAAGACACTTCACATACTTTCAAGTATATCAGTTTCAAGTTGATTGTGCATTTTATCGTTTACCTCGGGTATCTTCTCACAAACTTACAGAACGTTTCACGGTGGAATATCAGAATAAAATGCCCTTTGATATTTACTGTACAGGGCATTTTATTATGAATTTCGTCTGCACAACAAATACATTTTCCGCACGACGCAATTTGATTATTTCACATGGTGTGTCCATGTAAAGTGAATACTTCTGAAAGAATGACAGCAAAGTATTTATACTTTATGTAAGCTCGCTCTGAGCAGTCTCAATTAATTTACCATAAATATCACAATACGTGCGTAGATCAGTGTCCAATATGTACCTACTCTTTCCGTTTTGATGCATAGCTGGTGTGCTGTGTGAATTGCTGGCATGGTTTACACTTCAGGGCCACCGTACATCTCCTTTATCCACACATGTATCAAGGGCACATCCATTTTTTTTTTTCCAAAACAGAGCGATCATCCTCCTGGCCAGCAGGAGTCCGAAGTTAATTAAAGTTGACTTTTTAGGATTGATAATAAAGTTTTTTGAATATATACCAAGTATATATATTTTTTGCCTGGTGAGGGACCTTCACTCCAACAATCTCAGATAAAGTCAGAGCAACTTTTTTCCAATATTTTTTTTTATTTTTGGGCAATCCCATACACAGTGGTACAGAGAACCCTTTCCTTCCAAGCACTTAATGCACTTGTCTGGCACATCAGGAGACTGAGATGAAATATTGAACTGACTTGCATTAGGGATGCATATTGATATCGGCACATTCACCATATCGGCACATAAAGGCTTTAAAATGAAGTGTTGCCATTGGCCAGAAATTTCTTCCAATAGGATGACGCTTAGTCACATGTCACGCACACTGTAATAGGTCAGTTTCTCCCTGGTTGTGCCTGTTAGGATCAACTTGTTAAATTGGGATGAATTTTACAGATTAGTTTGAAAATATTTCGGAGGAGGGAGGGTTTTTTGCAATTGCGTGGAAAAAAGTACATGTATTGATCTGGTAAACCAGCCAAAATTATATCAGCATATCTGCAAAAATGAAAACTTGTTTTATTTGTGAGCTTTAAAAGCTCTTGCTCCTGCTCATCTGTAAATCCTGTAGACATGTAAAAATACAACCATACAATACATTAGATTAAAAAAGGTACCAAAAAGTACAGTACAAATCAAGGTTATAATAGTTTTGGATTTTTCATTAGTTTTACTTTAAATTTCGTTGTCAATTTTTGTTTTCAAATTCAGTTAGTTTTAATGAGTAATAAGAGTATTTTTGCTAGTTTTAATTAGTTTTTATTTTTTGGAAAATGCTTAGTTTTAGTTTAGTTTTTATTAGTTTTAGTTTTTTGTAATGGGGTATTTGTTGGGTGCCAGATTAAAAAAAGTCACAATAAATGATGCCTTTATTTCCTTTGTCTGATCCATCTCAGCCCCAATAAGTTTTTTAAGTCATAAAACCAGATAGATGAAATAGATTTCATATCAACCAAAAGGTTTACGTATGAAAAAAGTTGACAAAGACGACAACTAAGGACATTTTAACTATAATTTGAGTTAGTTTTGTAACCAAAAATACAGTTTCAGTTATATCATTTTTTTTTTTTTTAAACTCTCGTTTTTATTTTTATTTCGGTTAACGAACATGTTTTTTCAATTCTAGTTTTCGTTATTTCGTTAGTTTTCGTTAACTATAATAACCTTGGTACAAATAACACTTCCATCACTGGAATAGAAAATGGACACAAACAATATAAAATGTGAAAAAGGGACCTTTGCTTCCCCAGATCACTTTTGTTTCTCTCCGTGCAGCAGACAGCAGAGAGGATGAGTGTCTTAAGAATATATCAAACTCATTATCTGGGCTTTGTTCTGCATATTTGTAACAGTTAGAGCTTGCATCCCTCATGTGTATAAGCTGCTCAATAGCTGACAGTTGTTTCTCCTCATGGACAGATGTCCCAACCCGATGGACAACATGAGGAGCTCTGTCCCTGTGAACAGCGAGGGGAAGACCACCTCCCACTCCCAAGTCAGGAGGTTTGATGTCAAGACCTTTGCCTTCTTTGACCCTCATACAGGCCAGCCAAGTGTGGAAGAAGTAAGGCTATATACCCGTTTATATTTCAATAATATTAAAAAGTGAATCTCTGCAAACATGTGAAATCTCTCCGGTAGATGTACTTCTACTGTTGGGTGGAGATCTGTACGGATGATGCTGACTGTGCACAGCGCTGCGCCATCATATGTGAGTATATGACCGCATGCTTTTCTCCTTTGACACTGTATGTGCTGCCATGGTTGGACCATTAATTCAATTTAATTTGAATAAAATTTTGGCTTCCAAAAACTATGAAAACAAGATCATCGAGATAAAAGATTGTTGTGCCACCTTCAATTTCAGGATGATACTGCAGTGTATTTTCCCATTACATACTACTACTTCACTTTTTTCGAGTTAAATATAGTTTACAAAAATGTCGAATATCTGTTTAGGATTTTCAACAGGGTGTTGCAGTGCACGACAACATATTTGGTCTAATTTATTTTATTTATTATTAGATATTAAATATGTTTTTAGTAGTTCTAAGGAGGCTGTGAAAGTGCACAAATATGGAAAAATCTTAATTGTTTTATCTTAAGCAGATAAAACAATTTTTATTCATTTGTAAATGTATTTATATATTCAGATTTTTTAAAAACATTTTTTTATTCTTTAATTTAATTATATTTAAAGTTCAAGGAAATTTGCTGTCAATAACATGTTTGTTTAAGTTCTGTATAAAATGAATGCATCTTTCTAACCATATTACATTTTTGTGATCTCAGTATAATAATCGTTATTATAATTTTTATGCCATAATCTTCCAGCCTGTGTGCTGTGAATACGTGCTGAACTTTTGCCTCTCCCTCACAGCATCTGAGGGTGAGAGACAGAGAAGACAGGCAATGTCAGAGTCTGACCAGGTCCAGCTGGTCTCTTTAGGTCCGCTGCTGCTGGGACAGAACAGCACTGAGCTAGAGGACAGTCCATGTGTGGAACAGAAGACAAGTGAGTCCAGCTCAGCACAGAACTACACTGCCCTACAAAGCCTGACTGCAGTAACTACTTTTTTGATCAAAATTGAGTTATAACTAAAAATGAACTCCTTGATGTCTGTTTTATCATGTGACAAAGTTTTACATTTCAATTTTGCTTTATTTCAGAGAAATAATGACATAAAATCACAAAATCCAACTCAAAACCAAGAAGTAATTGCACTTAACACAGTCTGCTTTGGAGAAGTGTGTGTGTGTGTGTGTGTGTGTGTGTGTGTGTGTGTGTGTGTGTGTGTGTGTGTGTGTGTGTGTGTGTGTGTGTGTATATATATATATATATATATATATATATATATATATATATATATATATATATATATATATATATATATATATATATATATATATATATATATATATATATATACACTAATTCAAACATACAAATAGAAATTTATTTTAATTTAATATTCTAAATATTGTAATTTAGAAGTTTATTTTTTTAAATGATCTAGATAGTGATTAAGTTAAAAAGTAAGATCAAATTATATTTAGACTAAAATATAACATTACTTTGATATTAAATCTAAAATACACGTCTGAACAGATTCACTTATAACAAAATCAATTTGAAAATGTTAATGTAATGAAAACAAAATATAACAGCTGAAAGAAGACAACATTGTAGTTACTGCACTGCTTCTGCATTACGATTACAACCTTTTACAGCAAAACCAGTGAAGTAACTACATTTTTGGGGTCAAAGGTCAAATATTTGTCATGATTTTTGAGCATAAAAATCCTATCATCAATACATGTAGAAATAAGTGTCATATCACTTACCTACCTATAACCCATTTGGCTGGCCAGTTAAAAAAACTTTAAAAGTTTTTCCCTTTGCGTAGTTACTGCACTCAGGCTTTATAGGGCAGTGTAGTTACTGTGTGATGAATCAATGGCAGTACATGAATGAATTATTTCTCTGTGGCCCTCAGTGTTTCAGGTGACCGTGTATGTTCTGTCTGGTGTTGGAGCTGCCCTGCTGTTTGTCCTCGTGTTTGCTGTGTGGAAGAGCACCAGAAACCAGCAGAAACCAGAAGTGAAGCTAAATTGCGAGGCTGACAGTGAATAATCTCATTAAAACATTTCATCCTCTGTGATATGGCTTCAAACTTGTTTTTGTAATCATTTTTCAATGGTCATAAAATTCAAAGCCCTCGTCCTTCATTATGACTTTTCTTTTATGTGAAATCAAGGCCAAATAATTAATTTAAATGGTTCCCAGAGGTAGTTTTTGAATGATATTTAAATGTGATTAATGAATAGCATTGGTACTCAATCCTGCATGTCTCCTCTTTAATTATACTGTATTCTACCTACATTAAGTAATTTATCTGTGAGGTGCTGGTAATTCAATAAGAATGAAAATTGGACAATCAGAACATAATAGTTTATTGATACAAAAATGCTCAGGGTTATTAGTAGCTAAAACACACAAAAGCAGTGAAATGATGAAAAGAAAATCGTGTTTATTGAATCAGTAAGGTTTGAACTTTCTCTGTGCCCTCAGCAGAGATATTCTCTGTTTATCCTCCTCAAACTTTTTCCTCAGTTCAGCAATATCTGAAAAAAGCAAATTTAGAGTTAATCATAAGGCTTCTTATTCCACTCTATCACATACAAATTCTGAAGAAAATACGACATTAAATGGGTAACTTACGTTCTTTCTGTGTGTTTCTGTGCTGCCAGGTGTAGAAGTTCATGAGCTCCTTCCTCTTCTTCTTCCTCATCTCTTTCTCAAGAGTCTTCTTGTTGGCTACCTCGCTGTGGGGGCGACCCTTGGCACCCTTGGGTCCTCTTGTTACTTTCACCCAGCCCTCTTCGTCTTCTTGCTGCTGCTCGGCCTCCTCCTTCTGCCTTTTCGCTTCCTGTGACAAAGAAAACAAACTTGACTCAAACGGGCTGCGGTCGAAAAGTCCCAAAAAATATGATGTCATCGTTTTTTTCTCCTAAACACTTTTCCTTCTTGGAAAACATGAGATCAATGAAAGATGTGAAGAACGATGTATAGGAAAGAAAACAATGCTGAGAATCTGACCGCACTTATGTGTCATGTAATTCTAAAACTAGAGATGTTCCGATACAATTTTTTTCCTCCCGATTCCGATACTTGTGCTGTGGGTATCGGCCGATACCAAGTACCGATCCGATACCAGTATGTTTTAAAAAAAACATACTACACCTGCATGACTGTGATATTATTACCATTGTGGTAAGGCCTGGCTCAGGTTAAACCCTTTGTAAAACATGAATAAATACAGCAAATTCAAGCCATTTATTTTTTTAATAAAACAGTATACAAAACAGGAGTGCAACAGCAACTTAAATAAATAAATCTAGGAATATATTTAAATTAAAGTGCAGCTACAATATTACCTTAACGGAGCGAACCTGTAAATGGATTACTAATTTAATAAATTACGTGGTATCAGATCAGTGCCTGGACTCCAGTACTCGCCGATACCGATGCCAGCCTTTTCGGCAGTATCGGAGCAATTTAGGTTACTGGTATCAGAATTGGAACAACTCTATCTAAAACTTTCCTCAGCATTTAAAGAATATGACCAGCTCTTATCATGGCTGCTACTTAGATACTTCAAGGTCGTTTCACTCAGTTAGCAGTTAGCAAAGGAAAAGGATTTGACTGCAACATTGACTGGATATGCATGTGCTGCAAGAGAAAGAGCTGCAGGAATCTCACCTCCTCTTTCCGCTTGTCGTAGCCTTCCATAAAGGAGTTGACTTTTTCTTGCAGTTTGCCGGGAGGAATGATAGAATCTGTGTATTGCTGGATCCATTCTGGAGTAAGAAAGAGCAATTAATAACATTAATTGCCAGAAGACTGATTTGTTCTGTGTGAATAGGTTTGATCAACAAGCACCTGGTTCTCACTAAAACAGTCATACTGCATTCATATTAAGAATATAATAATTATGTATTTATGTAGTTAACACTGATACACAACATGTGACTGTGATTTGAGTTGTTTTTTAACTTCTAAAACCTTACTTTGATAATGTTTTATTTTTCCATAAAAAGCATTTTCATCACAATCCCAAAAAATGTGATACAATGGACAAAATTGCCTGTATGTATTGTCAATGAGATTTGATAGGAAGCTTTATTTTGTTTAACATGTTTTACCAAGATGGCACTTATACAGTGTTTTTTGTTTTGTTTTTTAACATGGAGGCACTAGACTACATAAAATGCTCAGTTATGAACTCATGAATCAATACATTTCAGTATAAATTGTTGCTTTAAAAGCCAGAGCTGCTGCAAATACAATAATTTGACGAAATAATAAGTTTCTTTAAAAAAACAAAAACAACACTTGATAGTGTGGACATTCCTCCAAGTGGGACCCACTGTGTCTGCACTTTTCAGTGAGGTATGTTATGTTTTTTTATATTTTTATCTCCATAGCAAGAAAGAGAAATCAATATAATGGCTTTTTATAAATAAAAACAAAATAGTTATTTGTTAAAAAGATATTACAAAGAAACCGTCAGCTGTGTATGTAATAATACTGAAAATGAACATGGCTCATTTTGGACTTTGAAATGTTTTGCATCAGAAGTTTAGAAGTAAAGCAACACAAAACAGCAATAAAAGAAGAAAATACAAACCTTGCATTTATTTAAAAACGGCATCTATAATGTACATAAGCTGCAATATCAATACCTTCAATACATCAATCAGGTATACCACGCACTGGGTAATATAAATATTTTTCTTAAGTAATAGTGTAGTTTTCAGCTGTATATATTATATAGTGTTCCCAATTTGATTTTATTGTTTAGAGTATTAATGCTTTTTTATATATTATTGCTTGTTTCTATATATTGTTATCTTACTGATACTTCTATTTTTGCTGTACAGTTTTTGCTGCTGTTACACTGAAAATGTCCCCATTGTGGGACAAATAAAGGAATATCTAATGTAATCATCACTGTAGCATCACTCACTCTGTGTCCCCGTCCTCACTGGACGCTGCTCTGTGCAAACCAGCAGAGGTGCATCATGTGGGTGAGATTTAGCTGCTGCTACACTGGACGAGTTTTGGAAGACAATGTAGCAGACTTTAAAACCCTGGAAGAAACAGACAGAGACACAAGATGTCCAATACGACATCGTTATATTTGGATAATTATAATGGTGTGCAGAGTAACTTGTAACTTTCCACTTCGCTAGTGATTTCATAATCTCTTTCCCACAGATTTACGAGGGCACAGTTTATACAGTATATAACAAACATCGTGACCAGCTGTTGTTATGGTAACTGGCCAACAGAATTCAGTGTCTTGTACTTTCAGTTTGTGTAAGCCCAAGAAGAATTAAATGTGAATTATTACTGATGCACTACACTGATTTCCTATGAGAATGATGTTATTCTGGGACCAGATTTCTTCAATTTCCCTTGGGATAAATAAAGTATATCTCTCTATCTAGATCTGCATAATTTTACCTGTGAACAAAATACAGGCTGGTATTGAGACCTTACTTTTTCTCCAGTCGTGTTTACTCTTGGGCTTCCGATCAAGGAAGCAGAAACCCTTGACAACATGAAATGTACTGTACAGAAGAAGGTGAGTGAATGTTAGCTGGTGGTGTTAACGCTCACCTGTTTCTCAGCTGGTTTAAAGAACCGGGACAGCTTGGGTCCAGACTCCTGAGAGGAGCCCGGGTGGTCCCTCAGCTCCACGGACTGAACACTGCCGAACTGTGAGAACAGCTCTTTGACAACATCCTGAGACACACACATGACAGGGAGGACAGAGTTCAGATCCTTTACTTAACTAAAGTACCAATACCACACTGTTAAATTACTCCACTACAAGTTGAAGTCCTGCATTCAAAACTTACTGTAGTAAAAGTACAAAAGCATCAGCATCAAAATGTACTTAAAGTATCAAAACTAAAAGTACTCAGACTGTTTATATATATTCCAAATATATTATTGTAATTTTAATTCATGTAAGCAGTGTTTGATTTTTTTCTCATGGTACAGCTAATTTAACTACTTAATATACTGTTTGAATTACAATTTTCAAAAATGTCTACTCCTTTTTAATCTATCATGATTTTCATGTTGAATCTTGACGTGAAAAGTAACTAAAAGAGGACTAAAGTATCAAAAGTACTCATTATGCAGAATGAACCCACTGAGATTGTTTTATATATTCTAAATATATTATTGGATGATTTGTATTGATGCTTTTATCAAAGCAGTGTCTTGATTTTGTAAAGATAGGGCTCATTTTACTACTTAATATACTGTTAAAATATTTAATATTATATAAGCAAGCATGTGTCACGTGTATCACATGTCTAAGTAACTTCTTTTAAATCACTTCTTAAAACCCACTTTTAGAGACTTGCTTTTATGTAATTGCTTTCTATCTCACCACTCCTTTTTACTTCTTCACTTTTTTCTTTTTTTTTTTAACTCCCTTTACCTTTTATTTTCTGTGTGCCTGAGAATGTCTTGTGATTGTTCCTCCTCTGTCTCTTGTTTTTCTATCAATGTAAGAATTGTTTTTAGCCTTATGGCATCATTCTCCCTGTGATTAACTGTTCTCTGTCCAAGCACTTTGTAAACTGTTGTTTTTAAAAGGTGCTATATAAATAAACTTAATATAACAACATACACAGTGTTTTCTATTGAACTGTTAATATGTTTTGTTTGTTTTAAAGTCAAGTCAAGTCAACTTTATTTATAGAGCCTAAAATCACAAATCACAGATTAGCCTCAAAGGGCTTTACAGACTACATGATACAACACTCTCTGTCATTAGACCCCCACATCAGCCAGGGAAAAACTCCCCAAAAAACCCTTTTAACAGTGGAAAAAGAAGAAGAAACCTCAGGGAGAGACAGAGGAGGGCTCCATTTTCCAGGACGGACAGATGTGCAATAGATAGTTTTGTTAAAAAATGTTTCTTTTTTTGTTTAAATTGAGACTTGTGTAACATTTGTTATCATTGTGTCATTTTTATCATGTAAAAGGAGGGAGAAAAGGCAATATTGGCTTCAATAATCGGCCCAAAAACATCGGCAGCACATATCGGGGATGGTTAAGACTGAATAATTATAATATAAAAATAATCGGCATCGGCCTTAAAAAAAAAAACCTGTATCGGTCAACCACTAGTTAGTATTAAGCTGTCAGCTAAATGTAGTGGAGTAAAAAGTACAACATTTGCCTAAAAATGTAGTAGTAAAAGTATAAAGTTACAAAAAGTAGAAATACTCAAGTAAAGTACAAGTACCTCAACATTGTACTTAAGTACAGTCCTTGAGTAAATGTACTTCATTACTTTCCGCCACTGTTTATGGATACAGACTACTAACAGATGCTGTAGAGCTTTACCTCTGAGCAGTACGGAGGGATGTTGAGAGCAAATAAAGTCCGGTCCATCGGTCTGCCTGAACTCTTCTCTGCTCGGACTTTGTGCTCCTTCACATACACACTGTGCTGTGCAACGCTGTCAGCATTAAAGCGCAAGGGAAGCACTGTGAAGAGACACAGGAGACATGAAGTAACACATCAGTCAGAACAGCTTCTGGGATCAGCAGCAGCAGGCGACACGGGGCTAACGGTACCTTTAATAACAACTGAAACAGGGTAAAAAGTTCTCTCAGGTGACAACACAGTATACTATGGAAAAAATGAAATTAATAATCTTAATTTCGTCGATTAATACCTGTAAATCCTCCTGGAATAACACAAGGCTGGCTACTGGCGTGTTTCTTCTTGGACGGCGCCATTGTGGTTTGACTTTTAACACCGGAAGTACAACTAAAACCGTAAACGTTTTCCCTTTAAAAAATAAAAGACACAAAGAAAATAAATACAAATAAAAAAATAAATAAACAACCCAAATTGAAGTTTAAAGTACGCTACAATTTTAAAAACAAACAAAGATTTTACCAAAAAAATGGATCTGGAAAAACATAACCCTGCCGCCACAAATGCTTGCTTTTACTTTGTAATTAACCTGTATTGTTCGTCTATTAGATACTGCTCTCTGTGGTAGTTTTGGTTTGGTTAGATTATGTTTTTTATGCTATTATTTGTATTATATGTGTCTGTGTTTTAAGTACATGTGGTAATGCCGAAATTTCCCTGGGGCTCAGTGAAATATCGATTTAAAATGACATCACTTTTACTCATTAAAGATGGCTATGTTTTTTCCAGGTAAAAAAACCAAACTATTTAGTTTATGTTGCGGTTCAAAAACACATCACACATAGATTTAATATGGATAGTGTGTAAGGAAAGCTATATCATTCAATTCTATATTAAATCAGGGCCTTTAAAAATACCAGAAGAGTAATAACTTGCTCTCTGTCCCTAGTCGAGGTATAAAAAGTTGAGTTCTCAGCTTGACCTTTTGTTACACATCCCCTTAAAGAAAAACACCAGACAAAAAACATCTGGCAATGCAATCTTGTTGTTGCAAAATCTGAAGACGTGGCCAAATTCATGTTGCTGTAAATGTGATAGGAGTTTCAGTGGATGACGTGAAGTGGAGAAAAAACAGTTTTGGGGAATAAAGAGAGAGCAGAGTGCCTCCTTTACTGCTTTGTCATGTCAGTCTATACTGAGAACAATTATGCACTGAACTGTATACATGTATTTTTTGTTAAATAGCGTGCTGTATTAAATATGTTTCTTCAACGTGGATTTGAAGTATTAACTCATGTCAAATTTGAATAGGCATCAGTGTTTTTAGCAGTTAAGAGTAGTGAGACCAACAGGCCACCACATTTACTTTCAACCAGTTAAAAAAAAACAGTTAACAATCTAAAATTGATAGAAAAGTTAAATTAATAAAATCAGGTGTAAATTGGGATAACTGACATGTAATTTTATAACTGATCTGAAGTTTTGAGAAAGCTTGAATGCTGTATGTCAGTACAGCATGGGCCTCTTTACAAATGCATCATCATCATCATCATCATCATACGAAAGACGAGTCTCAGACAGCATCTACAAAGCTAAATATTTAATGGCGACATTTCACAGACAGATCTGACCTCCTCTAGTCTCCAGACTGACATACCAAGAAAGCAACAGAAAGTAATTTACAGTCTTTGAACATGAATCAAGTGTAATGTTTACTAGAAAGAATTAAACATACTTTGTCAAAACTGGACAACCAAGTAAAACCAGTCACAAACAGAGCACACAAGGATCTGGGTGCTACGAGGATGGTAAAAAAGACAAAAAAACAAAACAATCAACATTATGACCGTTTGAAAACTGGTTTACTGCAGCGATGGTATTATAGTGTTGGTCAATCCCCGATTTACTCACACAAGTGTTTTCAGTCATTTTTATAAGAACGACCTCATTTCAGGTTGAAGTTGGGTAGATGTAGCGACAACTTTATTGTCCTGCTTAATCAGATGGACATAGTATCTTCAGTAATGTCCTATTTCCTATTTTTGTTTGGCCTATATCATATCTTGTTTCTGTGGTCCGTGCACACCCAGAAAAACCTGAAAAGAGGTACAGACGACATAACTGAACACACCTGGGTTGACACACAGAGCCTTAAACATAATGAATCATTAAAATAATGACAATGCTGCTCCGTGTCTGCCAATTGGAATATAAAAAATAAAAATAAAAATTCACATATCCAAATGGGCTGGTATTGAACTTACGAGAGCGAAAAAAAATTATCCCAACACAACCAGTTTGATATGGCATCCCCCACCACATTCGATTAAAACAACAAATCATATCACACTTCCTTCCACTGGTCCACCTCAGGAACAAACATTTGGATACCACAAAAGCAATAACACAATTTTGTGTATCCATAAATGTCCCGTTCCGAGAAGTTATGTATATCAAATGTGTAAAAATCAGTTTCATATGAGACAATGTGGGCGGCCTGCTGTCAAGCTGAAAACCACAGTTTGTATGGGAACACTGAGAATGCAGTAATATGTTTATGAATAGAGTGTGTATTCACACTAGACATGAGTTATATCTTGATGCGAAAGGCAGTGGCCTGTGAGCTGGGGGGCTCGGTGGTGGAGGTGGACTGTGCGGTGGACTTGAACAGAGCTTTGAGGATGGTCTGAGGGTCCACCTCTGGGGTGGGCTGAGAGGAGGCTCGCTGGCCAGCGGGGCGGGACAAGGAGGGGGGCAGGCCTTCTTTCTTTGTGCTGCTGCCTGCGCCTGGAGTGTCACTGAGCCTCCTGTAGCAGTCAGGGAGAAAATGTCACAAGATTACAAAAGGTAGAAAAACTCATCATCATACATAATATATTTTTAATATAGTTGTCATGCTAAAATCATTACATTTCTTACAGTTTAGTGGACTGTGCAAGCCACTAACAGCAACAAACTTCATTACACCAAATGTATTGTGAGTCAATTGGAAACACTGCTTACACTGATTAATCCAATCAGAAAATGTGTTATCTGAGTAAATGCCTCATCATTAATAGCTTGACAAACATGGAACCGTTTAATCAAGTGAGATAATAAAGAAAGGTTGCCTGTATACTCACTGAGTGTTTGCAAATTGAATAGATCAATATCAATGTCAATATTCTCCATACTTCAAACAAATTAATTGTGAACATGGATTTAACTTTTAATAACCGGGTGTAGCCCTACATAGGGGCTGTGTAGGGCCGTTACAGTTTGTGTAATTTTGCTGAACTGTCCCAGTACATAGGGTCACAGTTCAGTGTGCACAGTCACACACAAAATACATGTTATGTAAACTGATGCACATAATGTGGAAACCAAGTTCTGATAGCATTTGTTGATAATGGTGTATGACTAAAAGTGTCTGTTGTTAAAACAACGAGCTGACTGGATACTGTATTGTCATAGTCCGGGACAACATGTTATAGCCTAATTTGTATCTGACTTTGTGAACCATTTGTGTTCAGTTTCTAAGTGTACAGATGGACAAAGTCAATTAAGTAGACTGGTCCTCTTTATTCAGTTAATTGATAGTTAATCCACCGTTCTGTGTTGTTGTAGTTGATTCGATTGGGGGAAAAAATTAAAGTGGGGGGGGGGGAAGTGAACTGCTCATTACACCCTTAGTTACACCAGTAGAAAAATGCCTAATTAAGTATGTGTACAAAAATACAGTGGACGACAGATTCATTTGAAATAATGAGCTTAAACCCTGCAGGCTCACTTACAATAGAATGGGCTGATCAGAAGTGATGACATTTCCCTGAATATGAAGGTTACACTTCATGGGTTGACCTGAGGGACGATAAGAAGAAAAGATAAGGAAAAAAACCAGAACATCCAGACAATCAATCTGGCATTGTTATTCTTGGATACTAAATACATCAATACAAGCTATCCTTCAGTTCAATAAAGGCCCTTTGTTTTCACAGACGCATATAATGATGTTCCTAACCAGCAACTCTACAATATTCATTGACCTGCATGCAAATCAGAAGACAGTGCCTAAAACCGGAGCGCTATTTGATGTGTGTGTCCTTGCTACGGGCACTCACCATCCAGGCAGCGATTGTTGTACTTCCTGTATGCGCTCACGGCATCCTCTTTACGCACAAACACCACTTCAGCCACGCCCACCTTCACCAGCCGTGCTCGCTTTAGGGCCCCGCACACACAGAACAGTTCCTGTAGACAGACAGGGTGTACCAACACACGCCGAATGAGTCATCACAGCCCTAAAGCACTCAGCACATTATCGAAAAGCAAACATGTCAAAAGATTATTGGCAAAAAGTGTGATTTACTCACAACTATGTCTTCCTCAGTGACCCGGGGGTGCAGGTTGTTCACTGTTATTTTTGTCCCCTCCAAAGGACTGAAAGCAGGCTAGAAAGAAATAGGACAACACAACATGGTCAAGCATATGTAATGGAAATGTCTGGCATAAAAATGTGTGCAAGCATGGTGATGGGGTTATCATCCTAAATGAGTTAGCCTGTTAATCTAGGCTTGCCTGTCATTACCGTTACAGCTATTGGGCTCTTGGCACAATAATGAAGGAGTCGGCTCACAAAAACAATTGGGAGTTTCACGATACAACAACCCTCGGGCAATGAATCTTTGTTGTGAAACAAAGACACACAAATATCGGTCTACCTTTATTAAATCTAGAGGTGGGAATCACACAGTAAGTTGCTGCCTACAATAATGATGGTATCACAATACAGCAGGTCTGTGATACTCAATACATTGCAATCACTTTCAATATTTCACAATATTTGTGTAACTGAAGAATACCCCTTAAAGGTTTTTCACAGTGGCTAATGTTACTGACTTATTACACACACACACACACACACACACACACACACACAAAGTGCAATGAATTATAATAGTACTAGGTGGAGACAAGATGCTACAGATGCAAGCAGGAATGCTTACCTGAGGGGGAGGAGGAGCTGTTGTGCTGGTTTCTGCTGTGCTTTGCTGGAGAGTCCTGGACACTGGTTGTAAGGCTGCTGCTGGGGACCGGGTAGCAGCCATGCTGGCGTTGGGCCGGGAGGGAGCCACAGGGACAGGAGGACGTGGGGCAGTGTAAGCATCATTTTTCACCACCTTGGTGATTGGGGCCGACATGGAGAATGGGGAGCCGACTGTACCGGGCTGTGGAAAAAATATAAAAATGGAAGATTAAAATGTGTTTAATGCCGGACACGGAAATTAATTATGCATTAATGAAAGCGTTTGAATATCTGTGTTGATTCAGGTTGAGGACAGCTGTCATGAAGCAGCTCTTACCCGTGACTGTAGCATATTATTAGCTGTAGTGATCTTTAGCTGTTTACTGTGGGGGCCATCATGCTCATTGGACAGAGGCTGTGGGAGACAAAATTAATTATTTTAATTACATATTTCTCTATCTTAGCCATTATGCAAGGGACACATGGTGTTCTCTTTCAGAAGAATATTTTCATCAACACCAGAATTTCTCTCAATCTGACTTGTTAAACCATGCCACAAAAAAACAAAATGAATTACCTGTGTCTGTGCACGGATTCCACCTGGCATCCCCACTCCTACTGGACGTTGCTGTAAAAAAAAAAAAGCATTAAAATATTAGAGTGCAGTAAGCATGACAATGTGCTTTTACACTTCCACAGATATACATGCATGCAGGCTGTGTCAATGATATTAAGTAACTTATCTAAACCTCACCTGGATGGTCTTGGTTATTTTTAGAGGTGGTGCAACAGCTGACTGTGTTGGTGTCCCTCCGATGCTTCTCTTGAGGCTCAGTCTGTCACGAGCATCCATCATTCTCTTATTATTGCCTTGCTGTGGTGTTGCACCGCCTCTCATACTCAGTCCTTGTAAATTAGGGGTAAATTGCCTCGTGTTCACACCGGCAAAATTGTTGTTGGCGTGTATCTGTATCTGTGGGACAAGCAGCTGGCCTTGCAGATGGTGCGTTACAGCTGTCTTTTGTGTGGTAAGCGCAGGGACACCGAACTGATTCTGACCCTGCTTGCGTGAGTTGATCATCTGACGAGCATCTTGGACTCCTCCTGCCCCTCCTGCTCCTCCCCTCCCACCACGGATTTTAAAGCGAGCATCCTTTTGACCCAGCTTTTCTCTGGCATCTTTCACTTGAAAACCTGAGTCGGGGAGAAGATTGGGGATGAATTTAGTATTAATCCCCAAAACACAAAACGTCCGGCTCAGTTAACTTTCACAAATATTAGGCATAAGTGAACTTAAGCAATAACGCCCTTACCGGCTCCTGGTCCTGGTCCTCCTCCAAGCCGCTGTCTGACATCATTAGCCCCTATCTTCTGCCGAGCATCAAAACTCTTGCCAACGCCTCCTGCACCCCGTCCAAACATGGGTCTGACAGAAAGAAGAACAAATGTTTCCTTCATTTCATCAGTCATTCTGCAACACTATTAGTTTATGTGAAGAAAAATATTTTCGTTTTGTGCAAAACGTATAGTTCACGATATACAAAACAATATTTGGCATTTAATATCTACAAACTAGTATTTGATAAATGTGGAACTGTTAGTGGAAACAAAATGAAACTACTGACAGTGAGCCATATTTTGCACCATAACTGAGAACACCTGGACAATGTATGTATTGCGCTCCTCGACAGTTTGCAGGTCATGCCTTAAACTGATGAGTAAGGAAAATAACGACGCGGGGTGACGCCCGTGTCCTCGTATACATAACGAGATGAATTTTTGCAGGGGTAAAGGTCCGTCTGCTGAGGTGACTTGCCTACTTTACGAGATGCCTCGTGGGTCCAGGACCTTCCCCAACTCCCTAAACTGTTAAAATAATAAACTAGTCAAGGACCATAACAAAAGTGTCCTTTGGTGATCTGAAGAAATTGGCAGTCCCATGAAAGTAGGGGGGACAGTTGGACAAATGCTGGGGCTATCACATTTTTCTTAATTTATCTCTGATTTCATCTGACCACAGAAAGTATATTATATTAGGCTATATATTGTTCAGCATTTCTTTTATACTATCATATGATATTGTAATATTATTATGCTTATTATATTATACATCATCATACTAAATAGCACACTTTCTACTCTACAGCATACCTTATATATCTTCTGTATACTTTCTATATATTATATAGGCTCTATTCCATATAATGAAGTTCATAAAAATTCCTACAAGTGTTAAACATAGTGACAGTAACACTTACAAAAGTAAAGTTACTTAAATAATTATTTTCCACACAGTGCAGGAAGAACGCACTCAATGGCTGTCGTGCTGCTATTTGAACAGACAACATGAGAATATAATTTCATGGCCAAGATTGGCCAATTTTGATTAGTTTAAAAACAAACAAACCAATTGTAAGAACAGGCCACCGCCTTAGTTAAACCCTGTGCGCCCAGCAACTCATCTATTAATAAAAAACTGGATCAAAAACCTGCCCTGCTGCAAACATAAATATTAGCTAGCTAACTAGCGAGTGAAGCTACAAACATAAGCTAACTTGACGCAGGCACTTCGCTCTTGGGTTCATGTGTTGAAACAAGTAAATATGAGTTTGGTAAAAAAAAAAAAAATAGTTTGGTTGAATAAATAATTAACCCCTCATTTTCTAAATGCAACAAGGAAAGGCTGTTAAAGTAGAGGCCTAGCTACATGTTAGCCAAGCGGTTACCATGTAACGTTAGTGGCCGCTTGCTGTTAGCGGCTAACGTTAACTAGCTACCAACAGCTCTAAATTCACGTTATACTTTTAGAAATGTTATTACAAGTTGCAACGTCCTTAAAAACCGAGTATCCACCAGTGCATTGATCGTCTTATTACCTTTTAGCTGGTGCTTTGAGGTTAATACCGCGCTGTCGTATCACTTCATCCAGAGAGACGTCTGCCATTTTATCACACTACCTCACTGCGCCTGCGTGCATGAGAAGTTTTAGCGGGGGCTACGGAAGGAGATTTGGGTCAGAATGCAAACTGTCCGTCAGGAACTGACTATATATTTTAATATTTCAATGTAATAGTTTGATAACTATGGACTTCAAAATTAATAACAATGAAATGTTTGAAAACACGGACTGCATTACTTTAAAATGCCACCAAAGCCCCGACCTATATGAATGATCTGTGATCGATTGCTCTTGACAAACTGCAAATGCGTCTGTACCCATGAGCCTTTGCGCGAAATTATCACAAAAATATTTTCGTTTTGTGCAAAACGTATAGTTCACGATATACAAAACAATGTTTGGCATTTAATATCTACGAAGTACTATTTGATAAATGTGGAACTGTTAGTGGAAACAAAATGAAACTACTGACAGTGAGCCATATTTTGCACCATAACTGAGAACACCTGGACACTGTATGTATTGCGCTCCTCGACAGTTTGCAGGTCATGCCTTAAACTGATGAGTAAGGAAAATAACGACGCGGGGTGACGCCCGTGTCCTCGTAAACATAACGAGATGAATTTTTGCAGGGGTAAAGGTCCGTCTGCTGAGGTGACTTGCCTACTTTGCGAGATGCCTCGTGGGTCCAGGACCTTCCCCATCTCCCTGAACTGTGAAAACAATAAAAAAAATATTTAGAACATAACTAGTGTCCTTTTGTGATCTGAAGAAATTTGTAGCCCCCCAAAGTGATTGAGACGACTGAATAAATGCTGGGGCTATCACATTTTTCTTATTTTATCTCTGATTTCATCCGACCACATAAAGTATATTATATTAGGCTATATATTGTTCAGTATTTCTTTTATACTATCATATGATATTGTAATATTATTATACTTATTATATTATACATCATCATACTAAATAGCACACTTTCTACTGTACAGCATACCTTATTATTATACCATACCTTATTTATGCCCTTTATACTATGCTGTGTATAACATATGCATATATATATATATATATAACTCTTTGTTCATATTACAAGTGCCAGACAACAATCTATTTAACATGCCATATGTATTTTTTATACACACACACACACACACACACACACATATATATATATATATATATATATATATATATGAACTAAGATTATACCCATCTGATAAACCTGATAACCCAAAATACACAAAACAAGTAAAAATAAGTAATTAATATGTTGTTTTGTACATTAATGGGCAGAAAATGCTATTTGGGAAAAAATGGAAAAACATGTTGTGAGGCTTTAACATGACCGAGGGAGGGGGTAATAAATACAGAGACTGATTTTCCTGAATGTAGTTTAATTGCACAAAGTACACTTATGGCTTCCTTTTATGCAGTTTATAATAATAATGAAAATGTGTATAGGTAGTGTCTGGTGTGTGTTTACTGTCTGTTAACTGTGTGTTTACCGTGATTTATTTAATGTTATGATAAAACTTGTGTGTGTGGTGTGTCCCTGCTGATTCCTTTTTTTTTTTTTTTTTTTGCTGTATAATTTTGTTTCTTTTTTTTTAATGTTGTTGTTGCTTTGTAGTCCTTGTTTTCAGCCATATGTCTATGTCTGTGTGTACATTTTTAAATGATTTAATGTATTACACACTTGCAGTGGTGGAAAGTAACTAAGTACATTTACTCAAGTACTGTACTTAAGTACAATTTTGAGATATTTGTACTTTACTTGAGTATTTCCATTTTATGTTACTTTATACTTCACTACATTTTGAGGCAAATATTGTACTTTTTACTCCACTATATTTAGCTGCCAGTTTTAGTTACTTTTCAGTTCAAAATTTAACATAAAAACATAATTAATATGAAATGTTTGCTAACATGTTAACATGTTTTAAATTGAACATCATAAGAGTATATTAAGTTGTTAAAATGAGCCCTACCTTGGGAAAATTAAAGTGGTCCGTACATAAATGTATCAAAAATAATAACCCAACAATATATTTTTAGAATATATGAAACAATCTCAGTGGGTCCATTCTGCATAATGAGTACTTTTACTTTTGATACTTTAAGTACATTTTGATGCTGATACTTCTGTACTTTTACTTCAGTAAGTTTTGAATGCAGGACTTTTACTTGTAGTGGAGTAATTTCACAGTGTTGTATCAGTACTTTTACTTAAGTACGGGATCTGAATACTTTTTCCACCACTGCACACTTGGCCATTAAAGCTGATTCTGTTCCTGTTGATTCCACTTGTATAAAAAAAAATACAACACTGGTCGTGAACATAGACTGTATAACTGCTGTATACGTACGACGCTCGACAGAAAGAACTCCATGTCCCATGATGCACTTGGGCAGGCGCAGATCCAACCTGCTGGGTGGCTGCCTGGAGCTCTTCATCCCTGCTGCCTCACGTCGCTGTCTCTCGGAGCCGTTAGAGGAGAAATGGCTGCAGCTCTGTCCCGTGCCCTCAAACTACCCGGTAAGATGCGCCACACGGTTCTCCAGCTAGACAGAGAAGCAGACTAGCAGAGGTTAGCAGATAATCACTGAGAGCATCTATCAGTGAGGACTAGTGAGGCTGTTGTCTCTGTCTCTGCTGTAACGGTGAATGCGATTGATTCATTTCATGCGCTGATACGTCACGCACACAGTTATTATCTGAGCCATATCAACCCAGATTAATGGACCTGTTTTATAAAGGGATGTGGTGTCTTGTCTCTGTGTTTTTAGAGCGGCATGTTGAATTTTTTCTGTCATTGCGTCTCTGCTGTGTTCTATCATCTAGCTAGCTGCTAGCTAACGTTACCTGAGCTGCTGCTGGAGAGTAAACAAGCAAAGCATGAGGAGAAATATCAGGCTCCATCTGAGGCCAGAAGAAATATCAGACTCACATATGGCCCTGAAAATGATCACGATATTTCAGGTTATTTGTGCTACAACGATATTCTTGATGAAATACATAGAAAATATGATTTGATTTTTTAAAACTATTTTCGACTCTGTTTAAATTCGTCTATTCTAGACTCTCCAGTGCTAAATAATAGAAATAGAAAATAATACAAATAATACTGCAAATGTCAGTGGTAGAAAGTACATTTATTCAAGTAATGTACTTAAGGACAGTTTCGGGTTAGGTCTACTTAACTCGCATATTTCCATTTTATGTAACTTTAAACTTCTACTCTACTAATCTTTAAAGTCAATATTGTATTTTGTACTCACTACAGGAAGCGGACAGCTTTAAATACTAGTTACTTTTTGGGTCAAGATTAAACATGGAAAAACTGATAACTTTAAAGTTATTAGACATTTGTTTTTTAAACGATACCTCATAACAGCACATTAGGTAGTTCAAATGAGTCCTGTCTTTACAAAAATAAAATGCTGCTTATAAAGAGTACTTTTACTTTCGATACTTTAAGTACTTAATGATGCTGACACTTATGTACTTTTACTTCAGTAAGTTTTGAATGCAGGACTTTTACTTGTAATGGAGTAATTTCACAGTGTGGTATTAATACTTTAACTACAGTAAGGGATCTGAATATTTTTTCCACCACTGCTGTTTGTCCACACAGGTTTCCGTAGAGATTATACATAGTTAATGAGTGAGCTTTAGAGGGGGTGAAAGAAATAATCAAAATGTAATCATAGAAAACGTGATTACACGTCTTTATAATTAAACCACATAAAAGTCTATTAAGTAGTTAAAATGAGCCCTACCTTGACGACAGTAAAATTGTCCATAAAAACACAAATGCACCAAAAATAATCATCCAACAATATATATAGAATATATATAACAATGTAAGTGGGGTCATTCTATATAACGAGTACTTTTACTTTTGTTGCTTTAAGTACATTTTGTTGCTGGTACTTTTGTGCTTTTCCTTAAAGTAAGTTTTGAATGCAATGATTTTACCTCACTACGGCAAGAAGTAGGAATATTGCCATTATTGTGATATGCATTTTTTGTATCATATAAAAAATATACCTGTATTATCATGAATGATACGATATGGCACACCCCTACTGTATACTAACATTACTTATGTAGCTACTAGGGATGTTAATTAAATATTGCATTATTGGAATAGTATTTGTAGTATTTATAGATATTATTTTATTTATTTATTTATGTATGTATGTATTATTATTATTATTATTGTTATGATTTTTTTTAGAGGAGAATGGATCCGACTTTTTCAGTCCCAAATTAATTTTTTGGCTTTGGTTATTGGTCGATACATACCAGTGTTTAATTATGAAGCTGTATTCATTATATTTGTAAAAGTGACTGGGATCATTCTTCTATATTTAAGTAAGTAAAGTTTATTTATAAAGCACTTTTCACAGATAAAATAACAAAGTGCTTTACAGAAGAGAAAAAGAGAGAAAAAGATAACATAAGACAATTAAAACACAGTTAAAACACAATGAAACTAGAAATATAAAATAATATGTACAATGCATGGTGGTCAATCAAATGCCTGTCTAAAAAGATATCTGGTCTTAAGGGGATTTTTAACAGAGTCCACAGTAATAGCGGCTGTAGGGGGAGAGGCAGAGAGCTCAAAATTCAAATGCATTCAAATGAAGGATCACCACGTGTTTTCAGACGGGTTCGTGGAACAGACAGAAGATGTGTTTGACTGAAGAGACCGAGCTCACAGATATGGGTGAAGTAGTTCAATAATATATAGGGGAGCCTGACCATGTAATGCTCTATACGTGAGAAACTGAATCCTGGAGGCAATAGTCCAGTTGACAAAAAGGTGAACCCGGAAGTTTTATGATATAAATATATAGTATGGGTCCCCAGCATCCCAAGAAACCCCCAAAAACATGCTAACATTGTATCATTTGGCCAAGCAGCTTCATAAAATGACCAATATAGGCGATTATGCTAATTTATGCTAATTCGCTCAATTACACAAATTGCCCAACATATGCAAATTAGCATCCAGCAGTTTCTGCATGCTGGGTACCCATACTATATATTCCATCGTAAAACTTTGGTGTACTCAACATTTCCGGGTTCACAATGGGGCTCTATGGGCTGTCAACTGGACTACAACAGGGAGCCAGTGAAGAGACTTCAGGACAGGGGTGATGTGGGAGCGTTTGAACCACTCAGTATTCTTGCTGCGGCATTCTGAATTGACTGAAGGCAGTCTAGAGCGGACATACTTAGTGAGGAGAAAAGTGAGTTATAGAAATCTATACGAGATGAGACAAATGCATATATGAGCATCTCAAGTTCAGCTTTTGAAACTACAGATCTCAGTTTACTGATGTTTCTAAGGTGGAAAAAGCAAGATCTGGTCAACTGTTTTATATGTTTGTCAAACAATGTAGACTGATCAAAAACACCCCTAAGTTATGGAGGTTAGAGCAGACAGCAGAAGAAAGAGGCCCAAGGGATTGAACCATTGTGGGGGTGACTGTGTCTGGAGCAACAACCAAAACCTCAGTTTTATTGTCATTCAGCTGTAGGAAGTTTTCTGCCAACCAGTTCTAATAGCCGTTACACAGTCAAGAAGCCTAGACAACCTAAAAGCATCACTAGGTTTGAAAGAGAAGTGAAGCTGGATGTCATCTGCGTATAAATGATGCAATATTATGTCTTTTATGATCTGACCCAGGGCCAGTAGGTATAAGGAGAATAGCAGGGGGCCCAGTACTGAGCCAACATCAGGGATGAATTAAACATTGGTTTCCTAACTTTGAAAAACAAAATGTAATAAATAAATAAATGAATACATAAATATACATTTACAGAATTTTTGAAGGGCATCACAGTTCAAGTGTCAAGTGATCACAATTTAAACAGGGACTAAAATTCCAGTATATGATATATATATATATATATATATATATATATATATATATATATATATATAGTACATACATTGAATTGAATTGATCCACTCATTGTCATTTGTACCCGATCCAGCTATTTTAGTCAGTATCAGCCCAATATTAGTATATATATTTAACATCAAAATAACCTTAATGTAATCATTTATTTATACAATTAGTAGTAGTAATAGTAGTCTTGCCTGAATTTATCTAAGGGGATGAATCAAGTATATATCTAGTAGTAGTATAGTATATATGATAACTTTAAAGTAACTTTATTCTTATTACTGCCTCCTGAAATCAGGTAAACTACAGTATTTAATCTTTATGTGCCATAACGGATTAGGATACTTATAAAATATTTTGTGTTTAACCATCTGGAGTCTCCAAAATCACCAAATCCAGACTTCTTCATGACATCCAGACTAGAAAACAAAGCAGCGTGGAGCCCTACTGTAAATTTACCTCTAAAGTTCTGGCTGTAAACTCCATGAGGCCAGTTTCAGTTTGATGATGATATACCAAGTAAAACTGGAGACAAGCTCAAATATATTTTGTATAAAAGTATACAACTGGATGTAACCCTCTTATGTTATTTTTGCAACCTTTATTCACATTTGCAACATTTAAAATTATTGATTAGCATGATAGTGTTTTGAAAGTTAAAAAAAACAACATTCAAAATCACATTTAATGTTGGACTAAAGGACTAAAAAAAGACACAAAATGACAAAAAAAAAGACACAAAAAGACCAAAAAGACACAAAATGACCAAAAAATAAGTGAGAGAAGAAGAAGACACAAAATGACTAAAAAAGACAAAATGATCAAAAAAAAAAAAGACACAAAACAACTAAAAAAGACACAACAAAAGACACAAAATGACCAAAAAAGACACAAAATGACTAAAAAATACACAAAATGACCAAAAAAGACACAAAATGACTAAAAAATACACAAAATGACAAAAATTGTAAAATAGAGTCCCACTAGAATAAAAACCAGAGTTGGATAACAGGATCACACACAATCACAAGATCACATTTATGTTGGTTTTTCTTTGTTTCTTTTTGGTTCAAAATGTTGATCCAGTAAGTCAGAATAAAAAATAAATTATTATGAGGTCATATAGGTGAAAAAGAATATACCAACATGGCATTTAAACATTTTTAAGTGGTGTATACAGACGGAATGAAAAGGATTAAAAAATGGACAAAATAGCCCAGAGAGTTAAATTATTTAATTACTTAATTACATGTAATACTTATTCAAATGTGATATGTCTAAGGGTGAGTACTTGAGTAAAATGTGTTACTGGACTTAAAGACCCTAACCTACAGAAGAACAAAACACAATAGCAGCCAAAGTTACCATCTATAATGCATAACATTTTTAGAGGATATATTAGTAATTGTGTCTCTATATACATATATATATATAATTGTGAATAATATTTGTCTGTGCAGGGAAGAAGGGCTCTGAGCTCGGGGAGTACGACCCTCTCACCCAAGCAGACAGCGAGGACGAGAGTGAAGAGGACGACCTCGTGCTCAACTACCCCAGGAATGGCCTCGGCAGGGACGGCTGCCTGGGCTCGGGCTCCTCCAAGCTGCGGGGCGGCAGATCGGGGAGACTCGTGGGGGCAGAAGATGAGGGACAGGAGGACGAGGAGGAAGAGGAGGATGAATGGAGAGAACGGCTCCCCAGCAAATCCAGGCAGGACAGAGACGACATGAAGGGCATGCAGTACTGGAGGGACTCGGGCAGGGACCGGGCCGGGGAGGACAGAGGGGGGCCGGGGTCATTGGGGGGGTCTGGGCTGGGGGTTCATAGTGCTGATGCGGAAGAAAAGAGGCTGAGGATGAAGAATGCTGTCCGGAGTGCGTTTTTCGTGGTGCCCCTGGTGTGTGCTGCGCTGCTCGTGCTGTTGTGTGCATTTTTGATCCCGTGCCAGAAGGGAGAACTGGAAAAGAGGCCGCAGTGGGAGAGAGCACTGGGAGAATCAGGAGGTATTCGGATTTGACATTACTATAGCTACATTTTAATGAAAAAATAAAATAAGATATGAATTTATCTTTCCCGCAGTGGGGAAAGTTAGTCGCCACAGCAGCTCAACATACAGACACATAGATATAGACAAAGATTAAGAATATAAAAAATAAGACATATACATACATTGTATACACATTATACACTTACATTTGTGCTATTTGGCTTTTATTATTTATATATATATATATATATATATATAAAATATATATATATATATATTGTGTTTGTTCGTTTTCCTGAAAGTACTTTGTATTTTCACAGATATTGCACATTTGTGAAATATATTTTAACATGTTAAATAGGTTAATTAGGTTGCTGCATGGAGTAGTATTAACAACAATGAATAAATATATATAAATATATAAGTGTTAGGTATATGACATATATAATATAGAAAACTAGACTGAAGGGTTTAAAGTTCTCTACGTCTAGCCTGATTTAATTGACCTAGACTATATACAAAGACTCCCTGAGGAGTCTCTGTGGTGAGACAACACCCATTAATTAGTCATCTGTAATTATACAGGATTGTGAGCATCAGTCTACCTACTGCATGTTCTGTTTCAGCATGCAGTGGAGAGTGAAAAACAAACTCAGGATTGTGTCTTTATTGACCACATAGTATTTTAACATTGACATCTCATCCAAGAAATGTATTCATTAATGTTTTGATACTTCATTACTGGTGGACGTATAGGCTTCAGCCAAATATATGCAAGGATTTTACTCATAGATGTTGTTTACTTTGTTTGTTGTGGTTTCTTTGTTTTAGGTGTCACTCCACCTGCGCTGGCACTGTGGGATGTTGACGGAGATTCAGTGGAGGATGTGTTTCTGGGTGTTACTGAATTGACCAATGAGACCCATCCGTCACAAGGGAACAAAAGTATGTGAGGAATGGATGGTTTAGATATATGAGGTTGTATGAGTTACTTATCCATAGTCAATGTTTTAACTAATAGTTAGGCGGCTTAGGACCAGATTTGAGAAGAAAGGGGACACTCCAGACAAAAGCACCAACATTTTTCCACATGCTCTCTATCACCATAGGTTTCAATTTTTGGTAGGAGCCACTTCATCAAGATTGCGGATCGGAGATGGCAGCCATATAAAGTCTATGAGAACCAATACATCTTCCAAGCCACTTAGAAGGTCAATCTTGGTGTCAAAATATACATTTTCTGGGTCAAAGAATCATTTAAAGCTATTGAGAATATCACTAGATGACTCACTCTTAATAATTTGTTGATCAAGATCTGACATGAGATGAAAGCGTACCAATCCATACTCTCCCATGAATATTGATTCCAAACATTTTCAACTCAGGATTCCCCGCTGCAGCACTTGAAGACCTACCAGTCTGGGTGAAAATGAACATATCTATTTGATCAAATAATCATCTAGTGATATTCTCAATAGCTTTAAATGATTCCTGGACCCAGAAAATGTATATTTTGACATCAAGATTGACCTTCTAAGTGGTTGGAAGATATAGCATTTCTTATAGACTTTATATGGCTGCCATCACTGCAATCTTGATGAAGTGGCTCCTACTAAAAATTGAATATATGAGTATGTGGAAAAAATTTGGTGCTTTTGTCCGGCGTGTCCCCTTTATCTGGCTAAGCTGCCTGACTATAAGTTAGAGGCAGTCAGCAAGCCGGCAGTTTGGAGAAGTAGGCAGGAGTACCAGCAACGACATGGAAGTTAAGCAATGTACTGCTGTGCAAGGAAGCAGCAGCAAAACATCATTTGGCAATCTAAAAAAAAAGCTCTGCATAAGTTTAAATGTACGCTATATTTATAACATTTTCACAGCTTTACCTTGCTGTCAGACAGCCCTGTTTAAGTTTACATGGCAGAACTGAAGCTGTGATCAATGCTGTCTTTAGAGCCACCAGACTCCTTTAACAAAAACAGTCATTTTACCTTGCAGAGCCTCTTTTTCTTAAGGAAGCTGAGATCTCTTGATATCTGTAGTGCGATGCTGCAGATGTTTTATCAGTCTGTGGTGGTAGTGTGTTGTTTTGTGCTGCAGTCTGCTGGGGAGGCAGCATCAGACACAGAGATGAAGGCGGTTGGACAGACTGGTCTAAAGAGCTGGTTCTGTGGTTGGAGCCAGGTTGGACACACTGGAGGAGGTGGTGGAGAGATGACCTGTCAACATGTTCCAGGTCATCCTGAAATACCCAGGTCATCCGCTACACAAAACCTTTATGGACCAAAAAAACAGCAGTGGACGGCTCCTCTCTCTCTGTTGCAGGACGGAGAGATTCAAAAGATCCTTCTCTCCTACAGACATCAGGCTGTCTCATTCTAACAGAGATTCTACCAGACTAGCTGTATTTCCCCTCGGGGATAAATAAAGTCATTTTGATTTGATTGATTCTGATAACACAGGAGTTGCTTGGTGATTTATCAGGTTTGTTTGGATTCACCGAAGTCACACATAACCCGAACACACCTGTAAAATAACAGTTTTTATCAAAGGAATCTGGTGGCTTTGAAGAGAGCATAGATAACAGCTTCAGTTTCCCATTAAAAGAGTTGTGTGACAGTAATTTACAGCATTGCATTGGTTAGATCCATGCCGGTACTCCTGTCTGCTTCTCCATACTGGGGGCACACTGACCGCCATCTTCTGTGAGTAATAAACTGACTATGGTTTGTTATATAACCCGACCTCAAAAAATCCAAACAATTCCTTTAATATCCCTCCTACTTTAACCTTTCTGAGTTTGTAAATGCTGAGTGTTTTCCCGCTCTAGTGATGATTTCTGTTCTTTCTTCCACCCAGTTTACAGTGCGGTGGCCTTGTCTGCAGTCAGCGGCCAGGTGCTGTGGAGGAAAGTCATGCATGAGTCTGTGATGTGCATCCAGTGCGGTCTGCAGTTCAGCACCCAGCCCCAGTCACCTGTGGTCCTCCTCATCGGCAAATCTATCCTCATGGCAGTCAACGGCACCACAGGTAAGAGGACGAGCCGAGCTACGTATGCTTCTATCTGACTGTCTGTTTAACATGTAGAGCGCAGAACTTAGGAATTAGTAAGCAGTTCTGTTCTTTTATTGTCTTAGTCTGTTTTCTGGTTATTCTGAAGGTTGTTTAAATGCAAAAAAAATGCCCTTGTTTGAGCTAAAATCCTCTGAGCCTTCAGTTCCCCAACCAGACAAAAGAGGTAAGTCGATAAGGGCAATCCACCTGAGGTATTTAAACTATTTAAAACAGGGTCAAAGAGGTTTCCTTTCACTCCCCAGGGAAAACCTTGTGGTCGGTCCTGCTTAAAAGCATTGAATCCCAGGCGGTGTTACTTCCAGACCTCCAGGGCGACTCAGTCCCAGATCTGCTGATTGCCACCCTGCCTGTAGACAAGGTATAGCTACAACAGCCACAACAGCAATTTATAGATCATGTTTTAAGATCTTTGCTTGGGTAAATACATAACCTCTCCTGCTGTTTTCCTTTTCAGGCTTTGGATCTCTCCCTGACGCTGATCTCTGGGCTGACGGGGGCCAAGCTTGGACACCCCGTGCCTTTCAACCTCACTGGACAAGGAAAGCTCATCGGTCCTTTGCTGCATGAGACACAACAAGGGGCATACTACATCCTCTTTGGACTAGGTAATCAACCAGCAATATGAATGTAAAGATAAAACTTCACCATGTGTGTTCAGGCAGCTGGGATTAGACTGGTTGCAGCTATAAGGATACAAATTGTTGTGTGGTTTCCTCAGGTAACGTTGGGGCCATCTCTCTCCGTGATATCTACATTCGCGCCACTGGCAAACAACCCATAACTCAGGCCCTGAGGAGGAAGGATCCAGGGTGGGAGGGACTCAAGAAAACAAATTCCTCCTCGTTCATACAAATTTTCAGGTAAGCATCAGTGACTAACGGTCACAAACAGTTTTTGTTTAAACTGTAAACAATACTGTTTGTTTTGCAGTACTGTTCATGGTCTTAAGGCAAATTAGTGCAGTGGGCCCCATGCAGCAACATCCTCCTAAATGCATCTTATATTCTTAAGAAGAGTTAGGAAAAAAAGGAGATACACCAACGTTCTTGACCATCCAAAATGTGCCCATGCCGGGTCTGCTGATGATTTTTCCCACTTACTTGTCCCACACGTAATGAATTATTTACACAATGAATACAGAGAGCACTTTAGCCTCCCCACCAGAGGGGAAATGATCCATCGCTCTCTTGGCTTTATATTGACAGAAGGAGCCTTCTTGTTAATGACGTTACATTAGCAAACAACAATAAAAAGCCTAAAGGCTGCTGTTTAGGGAAATGCACTAACAACACAATATAGATCCTACAACTAACTTTTAACAAGCTGTCGAACCGAAAAAACAAGTTTTTAAAAGGATAAAAGTGGATACAGACGTACAGTAAGGGACATGAGGCGCCATCAGTGACAATGGGAAAATGTTGTCACTACGTCATATATCCAATCTGTATACATCCAGACCAACAACATTTCTTTATGTTAAAATAAACGAGAAAATTTCCGGTGCCGGTGTGTGTACACTATGAGTGTGTGTGTGTGTGTGTGTGTGAGAAACGTGTATCTGGAGGAGTGTGCGCACTTACGCGCACATTTGTGCATTTGTGTGTGTGTGTGTGTGTGTGTGTGTAGCGAAAATCGCATAAAGTTACCTGTGTGTGTGTGTGTGTGTGTGTGTGTGTACATAGGACCTTGAAACAAGAACTGGATGACGTTCTGTTGAATAAACTTAAACAAAGTACACATGGTTGTTTTCAGCATCAATACTGCCATTAAAAGATAATTTAAAAAAAGCTTAAACTAAAGCTGAAAGTCAAAGTCAGACATACAAGGGAATCTAAATTACGTTTCTAACCATCCCCACGGTGAAGACAAGACAAGACATTTCTAACACTTTAAGTAACAGGTGCACAGACACAACAAATAAAGACAAACCTATCCTAACACCAAAGTAAATAATAAATAAAGTGCACAGTAGATAGATATCACAGTGTAAATATAAGAAGTAGCAGCAGTTATGTATAACTTAGAAGATGTCATAAAGTGCCAACGAATCTAATATAATCTAATAATAACAAATCTAATATAATCAGAATAATCTGTGATATATTTCTAATAATTATTTTGTGTTCCTCAAACTGAAAATGACATCTTTTCCTGGTAAGAGTGCCCTTGACCACTTCCATAAGAGAAGAGCAAAAACAATGGTGACTCTCAGAATTCAGTTGATTCTAACAAATTGTGGATGCGAGCAAAAATAAGACATATTGTTTCTGCATGAGACCCAGTGTGTCAATATTACTATTATTAATATATTATACCATGCAATGTTGTAAGCATGTATTTCAATGAATTACCATGGAATTACATTTTTCCGGGTTGTATGCAAATAGAAACAAAGATGTTAATGACTGATTTATTGGACAATTTCTGATACAAGTCAAAATCCCACCTGTGTTAGCTTCACCAGAGGATCTGAGCGTGTGGAGTTCCTGCTCCCTCTTGTGGCCAGTTTTGGCAACAACCACAACAGCCTGGACACTGTTTCTAACCTCAACGCCACCAAAAGTGACTGGGTGCTGGTGTACGGCTCCAGCAAAAGCAAACTGTCAGTACTCAGACAGAAGGATATACGTAAGGAATGGACCTTCAACTCTGCTCCCATTCACAAGTAAATCCTTTTACAGTTTCTATTACATTATTATTAATATTGAGATACAGAGGCTTAATCAGAGCTCCAACATGACAAAATTATTTTCTAAATGCTGAAAACAAAGGAACCTATGTGTCAGAATTTTGCATCATTTCCTCTAAACTATTTCTTCTTCTGTCAGCCAACCAGCCCCAGGACACTTCAACGATGATGGAGTCCTTGATCTTTTCATCCAGCATACAGCAAACGGCACCATGAAGGTAAAACAAACAAACAGTCCCTCCATGCTCAGGTTAATGAAAACTGCTTTTTTGTGTGTGAGAATATTGAGTTGACTTAAGAGTCTCTAACTGACGTCTGTTTTCTCTTCTTCTGTCTCTCAGGCGCAGGTTGTTGACGGGGCAAATGGTCATCATCTCTGGTCAGCAGAGTTTGTGTGTCCTCGGCTTGTTATAGAAACTTCAGCAATCTCCACCTCAACTGGCCAATCAGCTTTCCTCTTCTGGGCCGGAGATCCAATCATTAAAGCTCAGAAGAATGTTACCAAGACAACTGTGAGTCTGCCATAGAGAACAAGATGATGAAAAAGAAAAAGATGCTGTGTATGAGTCATGTGCAAGGCTTATTTTATCTTATTGTCCTTGAGTTTGATCTGGAAGCATATAAATGAAATACTTAACTACACTGGCTGTGTAGGTGGCGCCAGGTGTTGCTGCAGCCGAGCCGCTCATCAGAAAACTCTTCCTGTTGCACCCTGCATATCCCACAGTCCTGCTGGAGCTCACGAGTACCACGGACACCGCAGTCACCTCCGCAGGTAAACTTTCACACCGACTGCAGAACAGTAGCTGCTTTAGAGCATAATATGGTCAGAAATGATAGAAAAACACCATATTATGGGATGTCCAAAAATTAAAAAAGAAGCATACTATAAAATGTGGATTTTTGTCAAAAATGGTCAAATTTTAAAGTTACTAAAAATGCTTAAAATGGGTCAATTATAGTCCATTGGCAGTATAGTTTGTCGGAAAAAAACACCATATTATGGGATGTCCAAAAATTACTCTAAAAAAAAAAGTCATACTATATAACATGTCGATTTTTGTCAAAAATGGTCAAATTTTGAAATACCTAAAAATGATTAAAATGGGTCAATTATAGTCTGTTAATACATATTAGAGCATAATATGGCCAGAAATAACAGAAAACATACATGTGGTAGTATAGTTGATACATGTGGTAGTATAGTTGATACATGTGGTAGTATAGTTTGTCAAAAAATAGCGGGAAAAAAACCCCACTATATTATTGGATGTCCAAAAATGACCCCCACAAAAAAAGGCATACTATAGCATGTTGATTTTTGTCAAAAAAAGTCACATTTTAAAATACCTAAAATGATTAAAATGGGTCACTTAAAGTCTGTTGATACATGTTAGAGGTCCCATATTGTAAAAAGTGAGATTTCCATGTCTTTTTTATTATAAAGTAGGTCTAGCTGTTGTTTAAATACTGTAAAAGTATAAAAACACTCAATCCACAGAGAAATGCACATAACCCGTATTCAGTAACTGTGCCTTTGAACGAGCTGTCAGGACTTCTGTAAGGTTGCCCTGTCACAAAAATACTATATATAGGTAGAAATTACAGCTATAGGGCCTTTGCAGTGATTCCCCGGCTGCAATAATGGTGCAGAGAGTGCACCTGCAAAAAACCTGGAATCACTGATCAATCAGAGCAGAATCAGCTTTTTTATATGGGGGGGGGGAATGTTTCAGACAGTGGCTGACTACAGGTATATTCAGATGAGGGATGTCAACGGTTTACAGGACTGAATGCCAGACTAAAAGCCTTTTCTATTTTATATTTTGACTCCAGTTTGTGGCTGAGTTTGGCTGAGTCTCCCCATGTCAGTGTGGGTTCTCTCTGGGTCCTCCAGCTTCCTCCCACAATCCAAAAATAACATGCACCTAGGTTAAATTGGTGACTCTAAATTACACGTAGGAGTGAATGAGAGCCCAATGTCTGCTGGGATCAGCTCCAGCCCCGAGCTCAGATAATCAGTTAAAGATAATGGATGAATGGATTACCGGTGTTAATGGGCTATTGAAAGCAAGATTAAATTAAACTGACATCCATCATTCGGACTTGAGAAAAATGTGTTTTTTGAACTTCGAGCATGTAAACATGTTCCACTAGAAAAGTGTGACAATGAGCACTTGTCCCTGAAATGCACAGATATTGTTTCATCATCTTTTATCTATAACGATCCAGAAGTTAGCTACACGGTGGTGTAGTGGATAGCACTGTCGTCGGTTCAATTCCGGCCTGCAGATTTCTGTGTGGTTTGCACGTTCTCCCTGTGTCAGCGTGGGTTCTCACCGGGTTCTCCGGCTTCCTCCCACAGTCCAAAAACATGCAGCTTAGGTTTAATTGGTGACTCTAAATTGCCTGTAGGAGTGAATGAGAGCATGCTTGTCTGTCTTTAGGTGTGTGTGGTTAAGGATAATGAATGAATGAATATCCAAAAAGTCTGATTAACAAGCTGTCTTCAAAAGTATTTCAGCAGTAGATGAGAAAAATTTAATTACACAGTAATAAACATGTATTATTTCCTATTTTTTTCTCTCTTTGTGTGCGACAGTGAGTTATGAGGAGCGTCAGAAAGACGCCTCCTACATCACCGTTTCCTCCAGACCCACGCCCGGCTCAGAGCCCAGCGCTCGGATAGTGAAGAGCATGAGCCTCAGGGCTGCCATCACCAAAGGACAAATAGTCAGACTAGAGGAGAGCAGCAAGCCAGGAGGACCTGTTAAACCTGGAGTGTTTGAGGTCAACAAGTTCTTCAGGGCTTTGTCTTTTAAACACCAGGTGAGAACGACATGAGCACTGTGGCTCAGTTTAATTGAATCATAATAATATTACAGTTTTTCTCAGTCGCTTTGGTGTATTTCTCACATCAATATTAACATTAGCACAACAGTCATTTCAACCTCCACAATTTGTGCTCATCATAGTAGAAGTTTCTCATTCCTTCCAACAAATTGCAAATAGTGTGGACCATTTCTACAACATTCTACGACACTCTACTATGCTCAGCTCTACCCAAAGGGAGTTTATGTTTGTTGTAAATAAGGTTTTTTTTCCTTTTGCACAATGCTGTAAACAAATTAGAATTGGAAAGCGCATATGCAGTAAATATATGAAACATACATATTCAGTGTGTTGTACTCAGTTACCTCACTAAATACAGTAATGTGTAACTTTACTGTAGTTTTCAAATGGCTGTGTAAATAGTATATATTAGTGTCTTTAGCATTAGCATTATCAGATAATGTCACCAAGATCTGACTTTTTTGCATTGAAAACATTTCCAGAGTAAACTGTCATAATGGAAACATGACAGAGACATTTGACTATCTCGTTCATAAACATGGTGTCAGGACTTTTTATCTTGATGACACTGACACTTTGACACACTGGCATGAATACTTTTGAAGAATGAGCTATCCATTTTGAGCAAGTGACACGCTTTTGCAGGTTATCGACTAGGGTTTGCAGTTTGTACAAATTGTTTTGAGAAATGTGTTAACTGTTGTGCAAATGTAAATTGTGATGTGAGAAATGCACCAAAGCGACCAAGAAAAGCTGTAAAAAACTTTTTATATAGCAACCTAATAATGATTAATCTCTACTGTGTTGCCTTGTTTAGTGATGAGGCGCCGCCGCTGCTTCCATGCCCTGCATCACAGGAACTCAAAGGTACAGCGTAAAGGACTCGTGTAAGGATGAAAGGGACAAAAGTTTGTGGACGCCTCTGCACTACGGAGACATTGTAAATTAATTTGAAGCTGTATATACATCGTTTGGTTCAATAAGTATGAATTTCTGTTACTTGAGATTTCTTTTCTGTAAAAAAGATGCTTTGTAGGTAGGTTTTGTTTGTATTATTTTGGTTATATAATATGTTTGTATGATGAAAATGCCTATTTAAATTATTTAACTTGCATTTTTTGGGAAGTCATCACTATTTAATTGAATGTTTACGATTGTTTTGAATTGATGGCAAGAAAAGTACCTTTATATTGTAGTTTATTACTGACAGCGAAGCACAATAATCCTGATGAAAGAACATGTAAACATGTTTACAGTATGCAGCACTCATATAACTCTTCCACGGCCAGTATTTTCATGCAGTGCCATCCCAGTTACATGCATTTTGTTGTCATGAAGCCACTAACAATGTTGTTTCTGCTCATCACTAAGTTAGTAGGATAGGGAGTCTGTAAATATTTAATGCTGTACAGTATTTATTGCTTTAACATTTAGATTTTTTTCTTATTTGTTGATTTATGTTGTCAGATTTTTATGGTTATATAATCAACCTTTTTTCTCAGAATATGTGGCTGCTAAAGGTTATGGCATATAAATGTAAGCTGCAACTTCACATATCGCAAGAGAAAATATGAAATTCTGATTGCATCATGTGTGCTTTATTTTACTCTTTCAAGTTTTTGTATTCATTGAAATTGCATCAAACATTGCCAACATGGCATGTTGGTCATGTGGCCAGGCTACTCCTCCCTGCTGGACAACCATATCCACTTCCTGTGGTCAACTTTCTGCCCAGAAACTTAAATTAGAAATGTATTTATTACAGATTTTGTTCATGTTATCCAAAAGCAAACGTGTTTTCTTCAAAACATAATTGACAAAGCTTTTTGTTGTATGGGAACATCATTTTCAGGAGATCGGACTGCTTGCCTTCAGAATTTTCAGGTTTATAAAATACCACACCAATAAATCTTCCAAACCATCTTAAAGGGACGGTTCAAACCAAACTCAATAAGTCATATTTTTCTTTTTACAAGTGTGTGGTCTAGCCATCTAAATAGTTTGAGACGTCAACATCAGCATGTTTCAAACTGAAACACACTGCTTCTCACAATAAACGTGAAAAACTGCAAAATTAACCTTTTTTTATTCAGGTATACCCACCAACTGTCTTATTACCTTGCTGAATAAGAAGTTGTGGATACATTTTTAGTGTGTTTTTGGATGAACTGTCCCTTTAAGATAAACCCAACAAACTTCAGAATAAAAGACACAACAGCAGGTATGTGGGTTTAAGTGTGTATTTACAGTCAAGGGGAACATCTGTCACACTGGACACAAGCAAAGAGGGGTCAGAGGTCAGCAGACAGCCGTACAGTTCAGGGGTCATGACCCCCGTAGAATTTGGACAGGAAGTCAGTGGCACGAGGTTCCTGAGTGTCATGAAAATAGCGCATTACATGAGTCTTCTGCTTCCAGACGTGGATTGTTTCCTCCAGTTCCATTTTCCCCTGGAGATTAAATAACGCAGAAAAAATGTCAACACAACCTGGAAGACACTGTGTGGAGTTACTCTAGGTAGCAGCCTGCATCTTTATTCATTCAGTTGTGATGGGAGTTTTAACCAAGCAGCTTATGAGACGTTGATGCATGTCACAGATCAGTGTTGAACTGCTTTACCTTAATGACTAACATGTCGATCACACGAGGGTCAGTGATGTGCTTGTTGTTGTCAAACAGCTCCCTCACTTTGTCTCTTCCCTGACGAGATGTGATGTCCAGCTGATACACTGCCACTGTGGAGAAAAGAGACACAAACAGAAACTTACTCTGTTTCTAACACATCGGACTTATACAGAAAACTGTTTTTAATTGTTGTTATTTAATTTGTTTTAAACAAAACCCAGGCAAACACCAAAACCAAAAGAGCTCATATGTTTGGACAACAGTGGCAGTCACAGGGGAAATTGTTATAGCAGGACTTTATACAGGTGCATGTCAATAAATTAGAATATCATAGAAAAGTTTATTTATGTCAGTAGTTCAATTCAAAAAGTGGAAATAACACATTATATAGATCCATTACACACAGAATGAAACAGTTCATGTCTTAATTTATTTAATTTATTCTAATAATTATGGCTTACATTTAATGAAGACCTACAATTCAGTGAATAATTTGAATATTACAAAAGACCAATTTTAAAAAGTATGTTTAATATGGAAATGTTGGCCTCTGAAAAGAATGTCCATCTATATGACTCAATACTTGGTTGGGGCTGTTTGACTACTGGAAATGGAGTTTTCCATCATATTCTAATGTATTGAGATGCAACTGTACATGCAATATTTGATAAACGCATAAATTAAATGTTGGTGTTTGGTATTTGGATTTATCGAGAATTAGAAAATACTTATTATTTCCAGCCTAATCCTGAAGCCACACAGAAGGAATAAGGTTACATTTTATGACAAAACTCTTGTTGACTTTTTCTTTTCTTGGCATCATAATTTAAAATATAGAAAAGATCATCTTTAAATACAAACCCACAGAACCAATAGAATAGCATGGAGATATACCATAAACTAGGTTCCTATACAAGTTGCAAAATCAAATTCAAGGACTTTTCAAGCATTTTAATGGTGTATTTTCAAGATTTTCAAACACCTTAAAGCTGTGGTAGATTCAAGTTTTTAATACGGTACGATATGTATAAAATAAGATAAGATAAACTTTTATTAGTCCTGCAATGGGGAAATTGCAGATAGCAGAAAAAAAGGATCAGTATAAAAAATAGCATGAATACAAATTAAACAAGGGTGAGAATATAGTATAGAACTATAACAATAAAAACAAATAACACATGTTTATACACATCATATGGTAGTATATAAAGAAGTTTATAAGGCATGCTGATTATCTCCCTTCTTCATCACATTAAATTATTATTTGTGGGCTATAAACAATCAAAATAATGTTTCTACAGAAGGATGACAAATAAAAACAAAGTTTAATTTTTTTTAAACTATGTCACCTGTTTGTAAGTACACTTGGCATCCTATACAACCTGAGCAGTTTCAAGCCCTTCTAAACCCTTGAAAATATCATTGAAATATTTAAGTGTTATCAAGGATTTTCCAGCACCAGTATCAGCGTATAGTATTTCCCTATGGTGGAAAATGTATTCAGATCCCTTACTTCAGTAAAAGTACTAATACCACACTGTGAAATTACTCCACTACAAGTTGAAGTCCTGCATTCAAAACTTACTGAAGTAAATGTACAAAAGTATCAGCATCAAAATGTTCTTAATGTCAAAAAAATATTATTGGAGTAATATTATGATCCATTTAAGTAATTTGCATTAAATAAGATAAAATATTCCTTTATTGATCCCCCACAGGGGAAATTCAGGTGTTGCAGCAGCACAACTACAGAGTAAAGACAGATTAATTTGATCAAGACAAGGGCTCATTTTAACTACTTAATACGCTGTGATGAGGTTTAATTAAAAAATAAAAAAACAAGTCGAATCACTTTGAATGTATATTTTATGTTAAATATTGGCCTGAAAAGTAATTAAAGCTGTCAAAAGTACCAGCATCAAAATGTACTTAATGTATCAAAAGTAAAAGTACTCAGCTTGTTTATACATTCCAAATATATTATTGGATTATTATTCGTGCTACATTTATGTAAGCAATGTTTGATTTTTCTCAAGGTGCGGCTAATTTTAACTACGGTACTTAATATACTGTTATGAGGTTGAATTAAAAAAAATGTCTAATCCCTTTAAAATGATCATGTTTTTCATGTTTAATCTCGACCTGAAAAGTAACTAAAGCTGTCAGCTAAATGTAGTGGAGTAAAAAGTACAATATTTATCTCTAAATATAGTGAAGTAGAAGTATAAAGTTACATAAAATGGAAATACTCAAGTAAAGTACAAGTACCTCAAAATTGTACTTAACTCCAGTACTTGAGTAAATGTACTTAGTTAATTTCCACCACCGATTATTTACAAATATACATAGTAATGTGTAATTTAAAAAAAAGACATATATAGAAACAAATAGTATTGAAGACTTCAAATAAAGGTGAACAGATGAAGTACTTGAGTAAATGTACTTAGTTACTTTCCACCACTGGTATTTTCCAACATTTATGGACCAATAACTAAACATTTTTCACACAATGCAGGTGTGATTGCTGTTTAGGACCGGATAAATGTAGAAAGGATGTTGCTATAGTAACAGAACGCTGGAATTATTCAATAGATGAAGTGACACATGGAGGTTTGTATTAACTGTTGGGAACATTAAGCTGACGCCTGTCAGTGTTTTGTTATGGTTAGCTGCTGTTTGCTATCAGCTAATGCTAGTCGCTGTGTTGAACCTCCACATAGACACGACCTTGACGCTAACACAGCTCTATAATGACCTTTTCTCAGCCGCAGCGGAGCCACGTACCTGTGTGGGGGACCTCTCGGTACCAGGCTCGGTACAGCTCCCGGACCCTGCGCTTCGCCTCGTCCAGGTCCCGGCTGAATATTGGTTTAACAACTTTAGCAGCACCAGCTGCAGCTCTAGTCGCCGCTGTGGACGCCATGACTGCTGTGGGTGAGTCGTCGTACCGTTTCCGGTCTTCCTTATCCATGATGATGAACATTGTGGCGCCACCTAGTGGACGGGCTGCTCCACGACTGCACACTGACTGTCCCTTTAACCCTCCTGTTATGTTGCGGGTCAATATGAAGGTATTATTGGTGCAAAAGATTTGCGCACCTCTAACACTGGAATTTTTAGTTGTGTACAGTGATTGTGTATGCGTATCACTGCCACATCCAGAAGTAGCTGCTATTGTGGCGTGTATCAGGAATGGGCAGGAATCTGAATATAGGGATCTGATAAAAGCCTTCAGTGACACACAAGAACTGAGTCACAAGAACTATCTCCTACTGAACACCTCAAAGATTAAGGAAATGATCAGAGATTTCTGCAGGTTCAAGCCCCCTCTTCAGCCAGTGAATACCTGTGGGGTTGACATGGAGGTGGTGCCAGGATAGTAGAAGTAGAAGATAGAAGTATATATGTATACCTGGATAATAAGATGGACTGGTCCCTAAACACAGACGCTCTCTACAAAAAGGGGCAGAGCCGCCTTTTTTTTTCTTGAAGCTCAGATCTCTGGACATCTGTAGTAAGATGCTGAAGATGTTTTATCAGTCTGTGGTGGTAGTGTGTTGTTTTATGCTGCAGTCTGCTGGGGAGGCAGCATCAGACACAGAGATGCAAGGCGGTTGGACAGACTGGTCTAAAGAGCTGGTTCTGTAGTTGGAGCCTGGTTGGACAAACTGGAGGAGGTGGTGGAGAGATGCAATGTCAAGATGTTCGAGGTCATCTTGAAATACCCAGATCATCCGCTACACAAAACCTTTATGGACCAAAAAAACAGCAGAGGACAGCTCCTCTCTCTCTGTTGCAGGATGGAGAGATACAAAAGATCCTTCTCTCCTACAGCCATCAGGCTGTCTGATCCTAACAGAGATTCTACCAGACTAACTGAAGTTCTTCTCAGGGATGAATAAAATAATTTGGATTTTGATTTGTAAATTTGAAGTCACATACTCTATGAGTTGTGTACTTGTAGAATTTTTTTCCACAAAAATACAACACAACATTCACAAATTCTCAATTACAGGCGCACAAATCCTATTTTACAGGATTTTACACAGATTAAAAACTGACACGCTCACATTTTTGCTCCTATTGTTGTAGTATATTTGGTGCAAAACATTTGTGTACCTGTATCAAACAATGTGAAGCTGTGGACAAAATCTGAACTTGAACTTGCGCAATAAATGTTCAATGTATGTGAAATAATCTCTCACAAAAAAAATTGTGGTTAACAAAGATCAATAACAAAGCAAACCGGGCTGTTCCTGTACAGCAGCCCACATCACTGGTGAAAGCAAAAAGTACCATAAGTGGGTCAACCCCATGTCCAATGTCCTCAATTCAGGCATGTGTTAGTTGTCCGTCATATTATCTATCTATTCAAGTCCAAATTGTAGTCCACTCCCAAAAGTTACAGCAGCCTCCTCCATTTATGCCAAAAATTATGAGTTCTTTTATTGATGTAATGTCCAAGTTTTTCCAGAGTCACCACCTCTGAGATCAGATATTTCCACAAGGAAACAGAAGGAGCGTCATCACTGACCCACTTCACCATTATGGCTTTCATAGCTAGCATTAAGAGAGACTGAATCACATCTTCATTGTTTTAATGAGAAACAGGGACCTTCCCGAGCAGACAGAGAAGTGGGTCAACTGACACCTGCTGACCTATTGCTGTACTGACACCTGTGCATACTGCCTTCAAAATCTGTCTACTCTTTTAACCTTAAAGATATGATATGGAGAAGAAAAAAAAGCCCTGTCATTATGCACTGCCTGATAGTACATATGTCCTATTGGACTCAAACCTCACCAATGGTACTTACTCATGTGTTGTCCTCTGACTTGCTCTTTGCTTGTGTTGTATGAACTCTCAAATGCACGTCCCTTTAAAAGTGTCCTGTTAAATTACATTGTACAATTGTATATTTAATATTTTCAGTTTATCTGAACTTTTCTCAAAAATGAATTACCTTTATTTAATCCAACTTTATTTCTTTACATTTCACCTGCATAAATAAACTCAGGCACAGGCAGTGGTGAAAGATGTATTCAGATCCCTTACTTCAGTAAAGTACTACTAATAGACTAGACTAGATTAGACTAGTACTACTAATACCACACTGTGAAATGACTCCACTACAAGTAAAAGTCCTGCATTCAAAACTTACTGAAGTAAAAGTACAAAAGTATCAGCATCAAAATGTACTTTAAGTAAAAAAAATAAATAAAAGTACTTCAATATCTTCACTCAGATATATATTCTAAATGTACAATATTTGCCCTTAAATGTAGTGAAGTAGAGGTAAAAAGTACAGTACTTGAGTAAATGTACTTATTTACATACCACCACTGGGCCCATGGAAGCCGGAACTGAAGCAATGAACAGCGTCTGTAAACACCACTACTCTGATTTAATCACCTTTATTAATGAACACTTGGACTACATGATCCTTGGAACGCTGCCCAGCATTGCCTCCAGCATTCACACCAATTAATCACATTTTATTGCTGTTGACAATGTTGTAGACTTTATACTCCAAAGTAATTAGTGTTGTTGTACTGAACTGCATTATACCTTAAAGTGTTTCTAATATTTTTGTTCGTTAAATGTAAATGAGCTAGACTAATTACTAAAAATATATTTCAATGTAGCCGTTTTTAAAATACAGCACCACAATGTACCCGACTATGCCTGCATACAAATTACTTGGCTGCGAAGAAAAACACTATGTATGTACAGGCATGGAAAAAAGTATTAGTTGACCCTTGTTTTCTTCAATTTCTTGTTCATTTTAATGCCTGGTACAACTAAAAGTACATTTGTTTGGACAAATATAATGATAAAAAACATAAATAGCTCATAAGAGTTTAATTTAAGAGCTGATATCTAGCCATTTTCCATGGTATTCTTTATGATGATTTTGGTTATTTGCAAGAAAGCCATGGAAAATGTCTACATTATATTTGTCCAAACAAATGTACCATTAGTTGTACCAGGTATTAAAATGAACAAGAAATTGAAGAAAACAATGGTCTAATATTTTTTTTCCATTACTGTATTTATTTATTGCAGGACTATTGCATCACATTATAGCATGCTGTGCAGTTTGTCACTATGTGTGGCAATAAATTACTGATAAAAAACAGAAATAAGCGTGTGTGTGTGTGTATTTGGTCTGCAGATTAATCATTCTAATAATACATATACAGTGTGTCTGTTGAACTTATTTTATTGATTGCAAAAATTGTATATAATTTACAAAGATGATATGGGATCTACAGTACTTTAAATATGAAAATATTTTTTAAAAGGCAGGTAGATAAGTCACTTTTATCACAATTCATACTGTCAATAAAAAAAATTGGCTCATCGATGCAACACCTGTCATTTGTTATGTGGAGGCACATGAATGCCGACAATGATCAGGGGAGACTGGAAGCTTCTCAGCCAGGGTTTAGAAATAAAGACATCTGTGATGTGGGACAACATTCATCCAACAGCTTTTTCAAGCATCCCCAAAGAAAGTTGAGCCTGAATTTGCTTCCATGATACAATCATAGATCAACTTCCAATTCAGCCTGCCAGGAAATAGAAACTTTTGCTGTTTTGTCCTGTAATAATCCCAATATAATTTTCTCAGAATTTTATATTCACAAACAATACTACACAAGCGCACTTCTTTCCAGGTAAAAAAAAATAATTACAGCAAATGATAAGCTCCCATTTCTAAAGAAACGCGTGCCATTTTCACAGAGTAAACATGACTCAGAAGCTGTACAATGTAGAAAACTGAGATGACAGTAGCTCTTATGTAACTGTGTGGACCCCTGCTGTCTCAGGCAGAAGACACAGGCAATGACAAGTTTTTTCTACAAAATAAGATGATACATTATCTACAACACCTGATAAAAATTTAAAAAACAACCGTGTCACTCAACAAATATTCCAGTTTTCAGACCGAATGCGCTCTCACACATGCTCGCACCGAACGCAAGCAAAGGCTAAAATAAAAAATAAAAAGTGCAGTTTTATATATAATGTGTGGCCCAGTGTAATAAAACCGGCTAATAGCTATTCTATGCTGCTCATTGGCAGAATGATTGAAAACTAAGGCACTATCATGGTCCCACAGAGCCGGAACTGTACAAGTCCAACAGTCTTCTACTCTGCTTCGCTGTCTGATTCAGTCACCATGGGGCAGACACACCTGCAAGACAATAAACACCAGGTCAAATTACAATAAACTATAACAATAGACTGGACTGTTGCACTGTTGTAATCTTTTTGTATTTATGAAATTGTGCTGAATTGCAATGGTGGTGTATATAAGAAAACTCTCAATAAAAACAGTGTAAAAAAACAACAACTATAACAATAGAAATTTCAACTAGGGATGGGCGTTTGTAAGAAACCTGCCAACTCAGCATCTATAACATTAACGATTAATCGATTAATCTCTATGTTTTTCTACATACTCCAGTTTGTATAAAAACATGCATACATGGGCAAAATGAAAGATATATATATATATATACAGTACTTTGCAAAAGCCTATTTTGATAGTGGAAGCATTTATTTTGAAAGGACGAAAAGAGACTTCCTGTCAATCATAAAACTAACTTAAGTGAGGTGATACAGTAAAGATAACGTTTTATGTTTTAGCCCCTAAAGAGGCATGAGGTTAGTTTTCACAGTAATCCTGCATATTTAAGTGTGTTTTGATTTTAAATAAGTTTTGGATCAAATTAAACTCAGTCATTCATGCTACTAAGGTTTGATACAGTAAGCTAGTTTTGCTCAAATTAATACTCTTGTATTTCTGTGTGTTTTATAATTGTTATTGCAACTTTCAGTTTGCAAACTGTAGCTTTATCCAACTTAATTCTCAGCTCATTGGATCATTGATGTACGGCCACAGAACTGAACGATCGGCCATGTTTCAGTTCAGTGATACTGATACACAGTCAGAGATACAATTAAAAAATACACAGGTGAAAAAAAATCCATGTGATGGAGCAAATTCTTAACAACCATTATTCGATCATTGATTAATTATTCCCATCTCTAATTTGAACAGATATGTGCCTGTCAAAATCTCAACATGAGTCCATACCTGTCACGTTGTCTGCCAGAGCATCAGTACCAGCAGCAGACACTCAGTGGTCCAGGCTGTTACCCAGTTTTTGGCCCTCCTGCAGAGCAGCCATGGCCAACCTCAAGTGCTCCTTTAGACTCTGGATCTCTCGCTCGCTCCGGCCCTTTATCCCACTCAGCTCGTCATGCACCTCTGTGTATCGTTCACAGGCCAGCCGCTTCTCCTGCGGGGCAGAGAGGAGTGTACAGTTCATCAATCTGTAACATCATTATTAGAACCTTTATCTAACCAGGAAAATCCCATTGAGATTAGAAACCTATTTTTCAAGGGAGACCTGGCCAAGAGAGGCAGCAGAAAATACAAACCAGTTACAAAATTACAGTTAAAACACAAACCAAGGAAAAACAAAAAAACAAAAATGATTACATTAACAAAAAGATACTCTCAGTTTAGATTTAAAAGCGTTCAATAATATTAACTCTGTTAGTTTCCAGTCACTTTGTAATTTATTCCATACAAAAGGTGCAGAGTGGACAAAAGTACTTTTACCCAATTCAGCAGGGGCACATGGAACAGAAGGCAACAAAAGATCATGAGAATGGAAAGAATAAGGACGAGCTCTTCTCTGAGCAATAAGGGTACAAATGTAGGTAGCCAGTGTTTCAGCATTGCCTTATATATAAAAATATACCAGTGACTGTCCCTTCGGGTGGCCAGAGCAGGCCATCCCAGCCAAAAGTATAACTCACAATGATGTGTCAACACCTACGACTTCTTCAGCCTGCTCTCGGACCACCTTAGTGTGACATCACAGCATCCACTATAGCAGGGATGGGCAACCGGAGGCCTGGGGGCCACATACGGCCCGCACCCTCACTTGAAGTGGACCTCAGTACAACTACATGCATTTGAGCATGAAATGTCAAAAGCGAAATTGTAAAAAATGCACAAAATTACTTGCAATTAATGTTGGTCTGCTGTTCTTGCACTGAAAAAATATATATCACAGTAAGGGTTTTTTTTGTTGCTTCAAACCTTTTGTATTCCTATTTATACTGTTATACATGCATTTGAGCATGAAATATGTTAAGTTACTGCACTGTAAACATATTTAAAATAGCAGTTTCATCATATCTGGTTAAGTGCACGGTCCTATATGTGGCCCTGTGGTAGTGTCGATGAAAAATTGTGGCCCCCTCCAGCATTTAAGTTGCCCATCCCTGCACTATAGTATACTTTCTGTATAAGCTGGAGCCCGACAGATATATCAGATGACAGATATTATCGGCCGATATTGGCTTATCGGTATCGGTGACTATGTTATCTGATATGTGCCTTCATGAAAACCTTTTTACACAATATATAATAATCGGCAATTGACTGACACTGAACAGTATTTAGCTTTTTATTTTATTCCTATTTATTCTTTACTTTCTCAGTGTTCATTTATAGAATTGGCAGACAATGTAATACAATGTTTGTTTAATGTATAACCATGTTAAATATTATTTATTAAAGTTTTATGTTTGAGAAAGTAGCTCTCTGGGTACATTTGCAGAGGAATGAAAAATGTGGTACACAATCCACATAAGAAAAATTGATTTTCATTCCAGTTAAAGAAATTACTATATTGGCTATCAATTAATTTCCTCCTCTAAAATAAGTATCAGCATCGGCCTCAAAAATATCATATTGCATGCCTATTTTAGCCACATCACCTATTGGTGTGAGGACTATACTTTTGAAGCCTCGGTTTTTAGGAACCAGAAGTGATCATATTTGGACGTTCTAACTAGGAACTATGCACGTCCACCTATACTAGCAAGTAGGGATCAACACAAAAAGCTAATAACCGAAGCCCTTAAGCATACTTTTGTGTATTTTAACGCTAAATGGAACGATAATTTACAAACTCAACTTCAATGTGTATTGAAGAAGACTTGAAATTAGCGATTAAGACCAGAAATCATTATGAGAATGTTTACTGAGGTAATAAATCAGGTGAGAAGTATGCTCATTTTCTCATAGACTTCTATACAGTCTGGCTTCTTTTTGTAACAAGTGTAGTCGCCCCCTGCTGGTCATTAGAAATAATGCAGGTTTAAAACTTTGGCACTGGCTTTACTTTACAGACTGGAAGCTTATGTTAACTTTTTTTCAAAGAATTATAGAAACAGCAGCAAATAAGAGAGGCAGGGGAGCTGAAGTATCATACACACAGAGCACCCTTAAAGTGCTGGACTTTGACTAATCCATCTACTGAATAAAAACAACAGGATGAGGATTCCCAGAGCACGGAGGTGCAGGGTTTTTCCAGCCTTTATAAATATAAGGACCAGCTAAGCCAATTTCTCCAGTGTGTTCTTTAATTAACGTTGTGTTCATTATTTTACTGCTGTCTACCTAAGCCAAAATAAAATCTGGATAATTTATTGCACTGCATTTTCTGAGAGCTCCCAGGCTGCACGACACTTAATCACCTTGTTAAAGGATTGTGAGGATTAACGTGTTATTCATCTAATAGTGTAGGATTTAGAGAAGAAAATACTACAAACAGACACACACAGACACAGACACAGACACACACACACACACATTACCGTGTTAAGAAACTGCAGCTCGTTCCTGAGGCAGCTGATCTCCTTGTGTAAGTACTCTATCTCGTTTTCTTTCACCCTGAGAAGAACCTGGCAGAAAAACAACAAAACAACAGCGTGGTTGCAATTTGTTTTAAAAAAGAAAAGAAAAACACACACAAAACATATTTTATTACCCTAAATCCTTATAATTATCACTTGAGTCCACCAAAAAAGCAATTGTGTTCTGGCTGATTTATGGTAAACACTGTGGGCGCCCTCTGTAATTCATAGAGTACATAACTTGGGCTTTTGGCCAATTACTGTTTATCTTGACGTTCCCTTTGTGTTCTCAAAACTGAAACACTAGTTTGGTAACCAGAAATGAAGTGCTACATTTTTTCTACTTTAAGTTTAGCTTCATAATGACACTGAGAGCTGGATGACACGTCATGACATTATTTGTTATGAAAGCAGGGTGGCCTAGTTCTGACACTGATTACCCTCTAGAAGTCACAAGTGTATCTCTAATTAAGTGTCCTTAAGCAAAAATGAAAACTTACTTGAATAGAGCAGTACTTTAAGCCTTTTCCTGAACATCTGTGTGCATACTTGCTGTGACAGAAACAATGCAAGTGGTGCTCTTCATGTATTCATATAGCTACCTCGTTCTGTGACTTTTAGCTTATTAAAACTGATTGGTTGGAGAGTTTTTTTAACTTCTCTGCTCTTCTGGTTTATTTTTGTACAGGTTTTGCAGGACTAAAACTTTTGCTCATACCCAAGCACAATGAAGTCAAATGAAATGATGTTTTAGTAATGAAAACACTGAAATAATTAGAAAATTACATTTGAAAACTGTGCTTTCAAACTTGTCTGTTACACTGGATTCATTTTATTCAACCATTGGTGGAATATTCAGATTAATATGCACTTGTAGAGGAAAATGTGTTTTTTATAACTAAAAATACCAACATATAAATACATCTGTAAAGTTTTAAATGCGTGCAGCTACACACAGGTACCTCTTTGCAAACACTAAGTCATGTAAACACACTTACATTTTCTTTAATCTACACTTAACTTAGAATTTAGGTTACTAATTATCCTTACATTAATTTGATACAGAGGCATATTTTTAAGGGAACTGCTCCAGTGTCACAGTCATTGTGAGTGTTAACTTTTGCACACAAAAAACATCTCAGCAAGACTTTAGATGCGGCAGGTGATGTTTTCACACTTATTTTCGCACTGTACATCTGCTGCGCCTTGCTATCAGTTCAGGAAGTTACAAAACAAACTAGCAGACTGACACAGATCTCTTTCACCTACTTTCAGTTTCACGGACAAAGTGTACGAGCCGTTACCTCCAGTTCACAGGGCGCCCTGTCTTTGTTGTCCTCTGAGCTGTGAGATGAGATGGTAGATCGTGTGCGGCTGATCTCCTCCGTCAAACGGGCCTTTAAGTCCTGCAGAAAAAAAATACTTTCTCTTTTTATGATGCCAGTTGGTTGGCAGTCAGTTGCACACAGTGGATCAACAGTCTGATACAGCCAGACTGCAGAATCCACACTTCATTATCTACTGTACCAAAATAGAACTGCAGCACGTCTGCAACCTTTATCTTTTCTGAGCCTGGATAGTTCACAGTTACAGCCTCAGATACAGCATGCGACCACTCCCCTGTCCCTTATTGTATAAATCGCTCCTGTGAGGGTGAGAGTGATGTTTCACACTCAAGTGAAACATTTATAATCCCACAGGCCATAAAAAATGTGCTATATTTCAGAACTACACCAGCCAGTAAAACATTCAGGAGAATATCTTTCATTTTGCAAAAGTTCTGACTAAAACATGAACGTATGGCTCCATTACTGCTTATAACTCACCTGGTTCTCTTTCCGCAGCTGCTCCATGTCTCTCTCCTTGCGGCTGATCTCCCTCTCTCTCTCAGCGTTGTTCTGCTCGGCTCGGTTTAACTGCAGACACTTCTGAGAGTAGCGCTCAGACAGTCCGGCCAGCTCTCGCTGCAAGGACTGTGTTTCTACCCTGCAGAGATGGATAGATGGTTAGTGAACTAAATAAAAAATAACAACTTCCCATTATAGACTGTTTAAAAGAGGTCAACATAGCCTCCAGGTCTGAAAAATGAATGTAGGAGTGCCTTAAACCTGCATTATTTTAATGGCCAGTAGGGGGCGGCTCCACTGGTTGTAAAAAGAAGTCCCATGCATTGACGTATATGAGAAAATAACTCTACATCTCATTTCCTTTATTACCTCCTTAAACCTTTTCCTGATGACCTCGTGGTCTCAATCTCTAGTTTCAAGACTTCTTCAAAACAGCATGATGTTTCTGTAAATTTGGTCTAATTTAGAGTAAAATAGAGAGCAGGGTATGCTTTAGGGTGTGGCTGCCTTGTAACAAAGCATACTATAGCACTGTGTACATTTAAATAATGTGAACTTTTTTTGAGGTGTTTTCTATGGTCTCCTCTTAGAGCATTGACCCTTTCACAGTGTGTATTCAGTTCATCAAAGTTAACATTTGGTTGCCAAACAAAGACAATTCTCTGGAGTCGGCTGTTAACTTTTTCTGGCAAGTACATTTTGTTGTAAGTCTGTTTTACAATAGCCAAAATTAGCATCCAAATTAATATCACAGTTAAAGAACTATGTTAGCATCTTGCCAAGCAAACTGGCAAGCTATGAACAAATATGATCACTTTTCGCTCCAAAAAAAAAAAACAAGATGGTTATGGCCAAAATGCCAAACTTGATAATATAATATATTTACATTTTTTTAAAGTGATGCCATGGTGGCTATGTGCACTTCTTTTATACAGTTTATGCATCTATGCAATTGCAATGCTGCAGGTTCAGATTATGGCAGAATATATGTTGCATTACCTGCTTTCGTTTAACTATAACAGCAGCAAAAATTACAAAGAAACAACAAACAATTATAGAAATTAGTATTTCACACACAAACACATCCAGTAACAGCACAGCTTCTGTTATTATACATCATGCATAGAAAACCAAAGCTAATCTTGTTAGGATTCTTTCTATAAAGTGGCAGCTCCTTTATTCTGCTCTGCTCTTACTAAATATCTCCAAAGTAAAGCATGTATTATTATATAGTATTGATTACATTTAATAATAGCAACATGCTGTGAAAAAGCATGAGGGAGTTTTGTTCCATTTTCATGAGGCAAGTATTTCCTACTGTGGTTTTAAAGCGTCTTCACTGCTCTTGACCAATAACCACAAAAATAAGGAAGAGGCTGCAGAGAGCGAAAAATGCAGAGTAGGCAGCACCAATAAGCCCTAAAATGCAGGTTCCAGTAGCAGCCACTGAGACAGCGTTGTGTCAAAGGCCTTGTGGAGCTTACAAAAGAAAACTAATCCAGGACTAAATTCTTCTACATTCCTTAAGTGCCTAACAGGACCCAGTGTCCACTGCGGTAATGGCCTCGCTTAGACAAGGAACCCTGGATTGTTGTGGAGTCTGCAAATTCTACCTTTTATGTGACAGAAAACCCCTTTGTGGCAAGCTAACTCCCACTTAAAAGCACAAGAGAGCTATTCACATAAATTACCAATGTTGGCCTGCACTGACTGGGACTCAGGCTTCAGCCAAGAATTTATTTTCAAGGCAATGTGAAGTCAAAGCTTACGCAAGACAGGGGTGCTTGTACAAAGCTGTTTGCAAACTTGTATTTTTTCATGCATCTAACATGTTTACTGTAAACATGTTTACAGTAAACATGTAACAGTAAGGTTAGTTGACTGTTTTTCTCGCCAGTTTCCTTTGGTTTCAAGTGTCTTGGTGTACATCTCAACACGCTGGAGCTGATTTGGAGCTACTTACTGTTGTTGGGCTCGCAAAGTGTGTGAATCTAACACCCCACTGCTTAGCCTTTTGACTCTCTCCACCTCTCTCTCCAGCTCGTCTTTGTGTTTCTTCTTCAAAGCCTCCATTACTGAAACAAAAACACACACGTTTATAGGTGTTTTTTTTGATTGTGAAAGCTCAGAAACCCTCAGGGGTTAAAGAAGTCAAGGACAATTTAGAAAATGTAATGGAAAAACAGTTCAAATAATGCTATCTAAGTAAGGTTAAACCAAAAGTATATAATCCACCATGAATGTGAAATGATGCTACTTCAGAAGAAAATAAACCCACTGCTGGATATTTATTGCAAATTTGTCATAGTTTGACAAGAAAAACAACCCAAGGCCACAATAACAACCCATTCCTTCCTGCTTAAAGGGATAGTTTGGATTTTTGCTTTTGGCTTGTATGAGGTATTTATCCATAGTCAGTCAGTAGGCATGTCCACAGAAAAAAATTAATTTGAGTCTAAGAGTATTCTCACCACTTTACCTCAGACAGCTCTGTTTAAGGGGGAAGTGAAGCTGTTATCTATGCTCTGTTCAAAGACACCTGACTCTTTTAACAAAAACTGTAATTTTATCTGGCAGAACACAGGGCTTGCTGGTCTACCGCTGCCCCAGTTAGTTAGTTAGTTTGTTTGTGTAATTTTGTGACTTGTTGTTTTAAAGGGTTAGTTCACCAAAGTCACACAGTAATGCAAACTAACCAACTTAGGGAAGCCTAAGACCACTAAGTCCTGTTTTATGTGAGATAAAATGTTTTTTCCAATGGAGTCTGGTGGCTTTGAAGAGAGCATAAATGGATATAATGGCTTAATTGCTTAAGTTTGAAAAGGCTGTTTGATGGGAAGGTAAATCTGTAAAAAAATACTGTAAATATGGCCTACACTGAAACTGATATTGTCGTTTTTGGGTGACTCAAATACATTTAGCTACCGACCACTATCTACTGTAGGTAACACACTGATTATGTACCTTGTACAACCCAAAATATACAGACATTTTTAAGTTGAATTTAATACATTTTAATACCTTCACAATATTTTTTGATACCAACACGACATTGATCTGCAACTGTGGTGGCAGTGTTGGGGGAAACAAATTATAAAGTAACTGATTATTGTCATTCTGTTACTTTTCAGTGTAAGTGAGAGTAGTAATGCTTACAATTCAAATCAAGTAACTATATCACAGTTACTGGATACTTTTTTGCTTCAATAGCAGCACTGACCTATACACAATTATTTGCTATTCAACCCTAACCCAAGACAAATGTTATTTCATTGTTTCATTTGTTTGGAGAGCACACACCGCTTCTCCACCACTAAACTCTATCATTCTTTCTCAATGAAGGGGCACAAAATGACAAAGGTTTAAAAAAGTTAAAAACAAAAAGATTTAATGAAAGGACTTGTAGAAATAGTCAAAAGTAAAGTGACGAGTAAAAGAGTAACATATTTTATGATTATTTAAAGAGGTAACTTGCAACTAATTACAACTTTAACCACAGAACCTCAGCTCGCACTGTTAATGCTGTGCACAGCGTTTGCTGCCTGTGGCTCCCATTGTGGCCTTTAGGACGATGCTGCTGCTGGCATTTAGTGGCCGAGCTGTGGAGCTAGAAGTTTGCGGTGGTGTATGGCTAGTTTAAAAAACATTTCTAATACCCCATCAGATAACGTTTATTACATTTTTATGGCTTTATTTTTGGCTAATTTCATTTACTACCTTTTAATACATTTTAACCCATTTAAGCCGGGAAAGCATTACTAACCGGGAGCGCTGTTGCGTTACTCTACCATTAAGGCCGGGAAAGCGGATATGTCGTTTTGTAGTATTTGCAGTTTTTTCCACCTATTTCGGTCTCTTGGCCAGTGAAATGCATCAGAATACATGGGGGAGTGTCGCAGTGCAACATTGGACTTTTCCAGAACTTTGAAATCATGGCGGAAGACGACTATAGCTCAGAAGTAAGTGACGGAAGCAATCTTGATGAAAACAGCACCGGCGATTTTTTTTCTTGCTGATCCGGACTTTGAACCCTCGGAACCAATCGACTGGGATTTATGGATGACAAATATGTTTTTAGACGACATATTCTCACCGAAGAACAGACAGATTTGTAGCCACCCGGAGATAATAACAATAATAATACCAATTGATTGTGATGATGATATAAGAAATCATGACTGTTTATGTCTACTTTATGCGTCGTTGAGTACCCTGAAAAGTGCAATATAGATAAAATGTATTACTATTATTTTGAATAAGATTATTATTATTTATTACAGTAGGCTAATGAGAACTATGTCTATTTCTTCCAATGTTCATATCATGTTTGCATCTTGCTAATGGGCATGTATTAGTATTATGCAAAGGATTTTTATTCAGTCACATGTAACATTTGCCAAGTTTGTTGATTTTTAAAAAAACTTTATTGAAGGTTTGGACAAATAAGCTCAACTTCTCATGAAAGCCACGGGTATAAGCTCTCAAATACTTTTTGAATTTCAATTTTATCTGTGACAGAGGCTGAAAAATCTTCTGTTGAATTTCCAGAAAAGGTTTTAGGGGGTTCTTTCAAAATCACCCAGGCATTCCAGGAATTTTTTCCAGGCGTTTTAGGCCTAAATGGATTAAAACCCTGCGAACACCCTGAAATAAAACTGAAGCTGCCTTGACAATGGGTCATCTTGGTCTTGATGTTTTTTTCTACCCATCAGGTGTGCTTACCTCGTGCCGTGTCCTGGGTCTCCTCCAGCAGCAGCCTGTCCTTCTCCCCCTCTAGCTCCTTGATCTGGCGGTCGTGCTGCCTCTGCAGCTCCTCCAGCGCATGTCGATGAGCACTTTCCATGGCCACCAGGCTGCGGCCGCAGGGGGCCTCAGGGCCACAGCCACCCATCACACCACCTCCCCGTCTCCCACTGCCCCCTCCTCCTCCTCCTCCTCCTCCTCCTCCTCCTCCTTGTAGTTGCTCCAGCTGCTGCCTCAGTGACGCCACCTGAGAAGAAGACAGAGACGGAGGTAAAGCCCACTGAGCGACAGAAGTCTACCAATTTAATATGTTAGCATATTTATATGAGACGTGCTGGTGTTGGCAGTGGAATACATGAGCAGCAATAAGGATATAAAGGAAAGGGAGGCCTTTGGATGGCCAAATGTGAGGTACAGCTGTGTCAACAATAATCCATACTTACTGACTTGTAGACTGTATAAAGTAAATGAAGATTTTGTCCAGATATAGAGATTCTGCTGCAGGCTCCCACTGCCAACACATAGTCTAACTACACATCATCACTGGCAGAACCACTGTGCACCAGCTTGAGTTTATTCCACAAACAGACTAATGTTGCCAACAATCGCTTGACTGCTGCCTTGGGCATTGTGCATGTCTTGGATTTTATAGTTGTTGATGCTCAAAGTTCAAATTATTTAAACTTTGACCCCAATCACTGGTGACCTTTCAAAGCACAATGAGATTCAAGCTACAGAAGCTTACATTTCATTATATCGAAATGGTTTACTTAAAGAATAAATGCTGATTTAGCAGCTTGTTTACGATGAAATAAACAGTGCGATGGTGCAGTGGTCTGCGTATCATGTGTAGAGACTCCAAACAGATTCAAAACAAAGATGCACATCACAACACACAGAGACAGAGCAGAGAGGAGTTTCAGCAGTGTTTCCTATAAGATTATGTCTAATCTTCTATCTTTATCATCAATTTGTATTTTTTATTTTTCCACCACATATTTTAGATGAAAACACTGCTGAAGAGCAGGTTGGAAAAATAGTGACTCAAGTGTTAAAAGGCAGAAATAGGAAATGTTTACTTCATCTTGACAGATGAGTTCATTTGCATTTTATTTAATTTGCAAATTGGAAAATCATCTCCACGCACTACCTCCCTCTGCAGCGCCTCATTGGCTGACTGGCTGGAAGGCCGTGTTCCCATTGCAGGTAAGGAGCTCATCTCCTTCAACGGCATGCGTTCAAACTCAGCCCACTTCTTCTCTATTTCGTCCTCCGTGCGTAGCCTTTGGTTGGAGCCCCCGCCGGTGCCCTTTCTGGACAGCACAGCCTCCCACTGGCTGCTGGTGTTCCTCTCCTCCTGCCACTGGCTGTGCTCCCTGCCCTGCCCCTCCGCTGCTTCTCTCTGGTGGGCTGGGAGAGGGCTGGACGAGGCGGGAACAGGGGACAGCTCCACATAGTCAAACCTCCGATGGGTGGTAGCGGAGGTCAAAACGTCTGACTGAACGTCGGCGTGGCGCGATGATGGCCGTCGGGAAGAATGTAGAAAGCGAGAATGGGAGTTTTCCTTGTCACTGCCGCCGTCAGGTAATCTAGAGAAGATAGAGACAAATACAGCAATTATAAATGAAGGATTTCAAAATAAATAATGTCTATCAAAGTGTTATTTCTTCTTCTCGTGTCTCATAAATGCTATTTCAATCAGAGTTGAAGTGAATGGCACTCAAAGAGTGCAGACCTCTGCTAAAGCCAATGGTGCGTTCACATGATCCTCAGACCGTCCAAGTCCTTCGTCTGACTTTGGTGCATTCATGAGCTTTAAGTCATAACGTGATATCAATGTGCTTTATTGATATGTGAGATGTGGTCATTTTTCCAATTATTCTGCAGCAACTTGAATGCACCGCGAAATCCCCTATCCTGCACGAAATCCTTAACAAAATTGAAAATTAATTTGTGTATCCACCCCGTGATACGGATCTGTTCCAAAATCTCTCTGCCAACACTACACCCTTCTACCAGATTTCATAAAAAAATAAGGGCCAGAAGTTTTTTCCATAATCCTAGTGACAAACAAGGCGAACCGAAAAACCTGACCTCCTTGGTGAAGGTAATCGACAGCATACAAAGCCTCGACATGAACACTCAAGGCACAGCTGGCAGTGAGTCATTATGAAAACAGAACATACACCGGTGCTTCAAGTAACTAATGAAACTTTGATTCATCCTCAACAGCCAAAGTATACAGTGACTAAAACTCTTCGGGGGCAAAGTTGCTGGTTTATGTGAATAACAGAGCCTCTTATCTGAATGTATTAAGGCTGAGCTGCAACAAAACCTGCATGAGCAATACAAGAATGCTGACACAGCCAATCTTAAAACAATACGAGTGTAAAGAAGTACTTTAGAAACTACTTGCAGAATGAAGCATAAAACCTCCTGAGATGCTGCAAGACACAACCTTTAAATTGCTACATTAAGTATTCTGTTCATGCTGGAGATATTAAAACCTTCTTTCTACAATAGATTAACATTTTCTCACACTCGTCTTTCTATAATATAAAAAATTGTGCTACACTATAAAAAAAAACGCTTAAAGGTAAGATGTGATGCAGAGATACTTTACTACATTTAATTTTGCCTACTTTTTAGAGGTGTGAATCAGCAGAGGCCCCACGATACGATTTTATCCAGATACTTGAGTAACAATATGATATTACTGCGATTTTAAGCATTTTGTGATATGGTGAGTAATGCGATACAATACAGTGTGATTTAACTGTTTAACTGCATTTTGTGTCCACAAAATAAAATTCACTCAAGAATTGTTTTGTCAAATAAGAGAAAATTCTCAGTGTATTCATCTCACTTCAGTCTTTTTATTTCTCCACAATGAGAGTCAAAGCCACAGACTGACCAACAAAGTATTCAGTCAAACTGAACTCAACTGATATCAAACATGTATGGACGACAACAACTGCAGCATTTTATCAAACTTTGAGGAAAGTTTGATAAAATGCTGCAGTTGTTGCTGCACTTTAAGCTTCACTGCTCTGATTTTTTTTTTTATAAAACATAAAAAAAGAACTTTAATGTTATTTTGACAACTTCCTGACACGATATCCTGACGCACATGGTGCCTATAGATTCCTTAGTATCTCCAGCATAGTCTGACGCTAAATATCAATACTTGGTGGCCATGAATAGATATAATATTGCCACGCAAAATATATCGCAATACTATGCTGTATCGATTTTCCCCCACCTCTACTACTTCTATCATATTGTTTCCCTCTTAAGAACTTAATGGAAAGTGTTGGATGAGCTATGGTGTCATGTACTGTCCAAGATCATATGTGATTAATATATTATGAAGAAAAATAATTTGCCAATAATATCAAGATTAAACTCGTTATCGGAGTATACTCAATAGTAAAAAAATTGAAAGTATTGCAGGAGTGACACAATTGCTCCCTCAGCCTGATCCACAGCCAAAAACAATGGCTTGGCAATAATTTGAAACCAAGAAAACCAAATAACTCCTTGAGTTAATTATGTTGGTACGAGGAAATGATAATGTAATTAGTAGAGGTGGGGGAAAAAAATTGATACAGCATAGTATCGCAATATTTTGTTTGCCGATATTATATCAATTCTTCGCTGCCAAGTATCGAAATTTAGCATTCAGACGGCCCGTATTTCTGCTGTTTTTTGGGGGGGTTTTCAGAGGTAATAGCAGGCTCACTGGAGATACTGGTATCATATGAAAAGATCTAAGGATATCATAAGCAACACGTCAGGATATCGTGTTGGGAAGTTTCTCTATTTATGCTAATTTAATTTTGTCAACACAAAATACAGTTTTATCGCAATACATAAATCGCAATATATTGCATCACAATACTCACCATATCGCAAAATGCTTAAAATCGCAATAATATCGTATCAAGACTCAAGTATCGGAATAAAATCATATCATGGGGCCTCTGCTGATCCACATCTCTAGTGGTTAGGTTATTATCTGTCCATAAAAATAATAAAAACACATAATAAAAATACTCCAGCTTAGGTTAACTGTCAAAGCATGAGTCCCAACTGTCTTGTAAGTTAAAGGTTAACTGTGCAGGAATTCTCGCTTACGGTTTCTAAACACATTCAAATTTTGCCCCGCCTACTCAGCTCAACAGAAAAACCCAACCCAATGATGATAAAATAAAATACAATTATTGACACTCAAAAATGTACTTATAACATATCACACTTACTGTGTGAGGTCTGGAGAGCTGCTGGGCCGGATACACTTCCTTAAAACCTCGATCCAATTCCGCCTGATCCCCGCAGTCATGGCAGACAATGTGTACGCTGCCTCCCGCGTCTGAGAACAAAAGAGGAAACAGGTTAAGGAGACACAGAGATGTGACAGAACTGGGATGAGATGTAAGTGATAAAGGAAATGTGAAAGAGGAAGATAGAGGCAGAAAGGTGGAGGAGATGCTGGCAGAAATGTAAGTCATGATAATAGAAGAACAAGAAAAAGCAGCAGAAATTGAAGGAGGGTGTGGTTAATGCTATCAGGAGGACAAGAAGGGATGAATATAAAGATGAAAATCAGTCATTAGACTATTCTATAAGAGAGAGAGACCTGTAACTGAGACACTCACCTGTACCTGAAACCCATAGTTCTTCTCCACATCAAACTCACACACCTTCACACAGGATTTTAGGTCAATCTCCCCATCCAAGTCATCTTTCTACACAGAAAACACAGAAACATTTTGTTGTTGTCATAATTCATACATTGTGTTTGTTTATTATTGAAGTACTTTTCCAAGTTTTAATGAAAACCATGATTAGGATTGTCAGAAATGTTCATTAACACAACAAACAGGCGTGATTAAACAATTATACCTCCTCTGCACTGGAGTCTCTGTAGTACTTGAGTCCAGCATCAGTCAAAACAAACCAGTGCTTCTTCCACTAAACAAACAAAGCAGATAGTAATTAGCAGTGAACTGAGATCAGAAGGTCCAAATATGACAACCATAAAACAAAACAATGACAATATCTGACAGGGTAACACCAGAATAAAGCGAAAAGAGAATTTTTAAAGCTCTTTCCAGAGTAAAACAAATGCATCAAGGCTGAACTTTATGTTTGAAATCAACCTAACAATGTTAATGAGGATACTTTTTTGTATTTTCATATAAGAATTATATATATAATCTCACAAAAAGGATAAAAAAAATAATTGTGTCTGTGAGCACTGTTACAAATAAAACATTTTTTCAAACATATGAAATTGAACTTTTAATTAGAATTTGTTTGGAATTGTTAATTTTAACAACATAGTGTAAAACAATAAGGCTGTTCTGGTTGTTCTCACAGAGTAGGCTATAGTTATAATAGGGCTGGGCGATATGGACCAAAAGTCATATCCTGATATATTTAGGCTGAATATCGATATACGATATATATCCCGATATTTTTATCACAAAGTGAGAGCAAATGTTCAGTCAAAGTCGAAGCCAAATATGACATATGAAAAGTGAAAAACCGTGAACATAAATAATGTATAACAGGAGTACCTTTTAAAAAAATCAAAGCTCCATAAAGTGCACATTTAAATAAAATGGGTAAGCATTTATGGCATTTATATATAAAGAAAGAAAACAACTGAACTGTATCGATATACGATATATGGTCTAATTCCATATCACATTTAAAAATATATAGATATATTTTTTATATCGATATATCGGCCATCCCTAAGTTATATACACATATTAGCACACACACTCATTTAAATATATGTACATTTAATCTACTTTAACATTCCATAAAATCTTTGAACTCCAGCTTATCACCAAATTAAAAGTCCGCTCCTCGCCTTCATGACTCTCCTTTGCCAGCTCTGCATAGAAAACATTATCACCCAAATTCTAGCAACTCTCAGTTGACCAGGAAGGTTCAGAGAAGACACACTGCTCTCTGTTATTTCTCTCTTTAGCTTGGCTTCTGTACTGTTTTTTGTATTTCTTTAATCCTGTTACGGTCATGGGAGCAGGTGGCCTGTGGAGAATCAATCGAACCATCACACAAAAAAGAAAGAGCTGAATGATTCGCTACCAACAGACCAAATCATATGTAAATATGTGAATCCTCGGGGCAATATTTCTTACATTCTGAAAATCTAATTCAAGTAGCCCCTTTAAGGACCTTTAGATAAAGTGTGGTGTGAATAAGTAATGAGAACACACATTAAACAGCACGTGACGAGTGAAGAACGAAGCTCATTCACTCAAGCATATCATTCAGAGAGAGGAGACACCTGCTGTGCCTCCAGCCACCAAGCTATTACTGCGATAACGGGGATAATCAGCCGCTATCGCCTTTCGCACAACCTCTCTAATTAGGAACGGGAATGAGGGAGAGAAGTGAAGCTGGAGGGAGAGGAGACTCCTGAACGCAGCACGGCTCTGTACCTTACCTCTCCACTCTCGTCCAGTTTAGACATCCATCCCTTTTTGAAGTTCAGCAGGTCAGGCTGTGAGGCAGAGAGCACACGGCACACGTCACATTTACATACTTTTATCTGAATGTTTGTTACAAAAAAAAGAAAGAAAGGAACCCTGCCTGTCTGTGTAAGTCAAGGTCATTTTTTGTATAATTACAAGCAAGTCTCAAAGGGATTGACAGAGAAAAAAAGAACCAGAGAAAGTGAAAGGGAAGAGAAAAAAAGTAGAAAAACCGGACAAAGAACATTTGAAGTTATATCAAAGGGTGGGGCATATAATTATATCTCTATACAAGCAATTAGCAGCTACCACACCACCATGAGTTTGTTCTATCATTGTACATGAGGACAAACGACACAATGATGCCGACCTATTTTGCCACAAAGAGCAGAAACCAGTTTCTAATGTGGAGAAACTGGCTTTTCTTAAAAAGCATGTGGAACTAGTACTGGTACCTCCAATAAAAGCTTATTTTATAGCTTAACGTATATAAGTTTTAACTCTATTTTTAGAAGAGATGAATGAGAATACTTAAAGATCTTCTGCTTTGGCACATGACGAAGACAAGTTCAAGCACTCTTCAAGCATTTTCAATCTTTTCCAGCACTTACTGCTGCTGTAAATTACATATTTATACACAGTATATACTGTATATACAAAATGCTAAATATTTCACTCCTTCATCACATTAAACAGATGTTAGTTTTATGTTTCAGTGCAAAATGTGTTATCTGTAACTTACATTTCAAGCCGTTTTAAATACTTCACAAAGCACTTTTCAGACATTGAAAAGAGGCCAAATTAAGATGAAATCATTTTGAAGGACCAGCACCAGTAAGAACGCTGGATATTTCACATGATGTCAATACTGTGTGTACTTCAACCGTTCAACAAAGCCCTATATTGTTAATCTCCTATCTCAACCACATAATGTTTACGTCACAGGGTGCTGCTCTGTTGCACTGCAGCATACTAGACACATGAAAAAAGGGCAACAGTGGTTACACAGAAAGACACATATGGGGAGTGAACATGACAGGAAGCAACAAGCCAGTCTGTAAAGAACGAGCACGTAAATATCTGAAGACAACAGACAGACAGAGAGATTAGGAACTGGAGCAGCACAGCATTAGTGATGGGAGAAAAGATCTGAAATGTCAGTGTGGACAGGGACTTTTCTGTTGCACAAAATGAAAATTTGTACACGTCTCTTCCTCTAGCTGTGTGGTAACAGAAGATGCATTAAATGTGCTTTAGCTGCTCTACAATATTTCCAGGAAGAGCAACAACTTTTTGCTTCTGACACGATGACAGGAAGAGGAAAACGTGCTACTAGGTAACTGAAAATGTGGTGATCCCAGATTAAGATTAGGCAACGTTTTCCACTGTACATTCCTCACTTTGCTTATCTCTCTCTCACTAGCATCATGTACATTCCTCACTTTTAAATCTTTTTCTGCATTCGTCATCTCATCTCCTTCTGGCATCTCATTCCCATCAATTTTCTCTCTCTACTGCAGCTACTTCTTATTCATTTTACTCCCTTGCTACATGATTTTTTTCTCCTTCTCCATTTGCTCCCTGATAATTTCTCTGCCTGTTCTGTCATCTCTAACCACCTCTCTACTGTATTTATGCTCCCTTCCTGGCTTCAATTGTGTTCTTATGAGCCACAGTATCATCCAGTTTTTCCCTGTATAAACCAGTTTATCTATGCTACTGATCATTTTTAATCTAACACATTTTAAGGCCTGGTGACTTCCAATAAGCCGAGTAAGAAGATATCGGTGTATTACTAATTTTGATACAGTCATGGAAAAATGATTAGATCACCCTTGTTTTCTTCAATATATTGTTCATTTAATGTGGTTTTCTTATTAATAATAATAATAATAATAATAATAATAATAATAATACATTCTATTTTTAAAGCGCTTTTAAAAGGTACTCAAAGTCGCTTTCTTGATTATGATTTTGGTTATTATCAAGAAAACTATGGAAAATGGCTAGATATCAGCACTTAAATTAAACTCTAATGAACTATTTTTTTCTTATCATTATATTTGTCCAAACAAATTTAACTTTAGTTTTACCAACCATTAAAAAATTAAAGAAAACAATGGGCTAATATTTTTTCCATGACTGTATATTCCATAATTTAATTTATTTTTATGCATTATTTTAACATATTAAATATATGTTTAGTGGCCTTCAGTAAGTCTTGTTTATTTTGATCTATTTTTTATTATTGTATATTATTCATTTAAATGTATACATTATTTTTTTATTATTCTTTCTTTTTTTAGTTGAATTATATTTAAAGTTCTAGAAAACTTTTTTGAAGTTAAATAAATGCATGGTCTTTCTAGTCAGTGAGTAATCGTGCTAAATAATGATCTCATTATTAACCATAAAACTGGAGCAAGCTATGATGTGTCAGACTTCATCATAAATTCATGTTATCTAGTCAATACATGCCCAGGAGGACCCACAATCAAAAAAAGGCAGCATCTGTAAAGCAGAATGCCACAGCGCCTCTCACTGTCATGTGCTGTCAGATCAATGAGCTTTGCTTCAAATGTCAGCAGCAGAGAGAAGAGGGTCAAACAGTGGTGACAGTATGAGACGACGTCCATTCTTCCTGACTCCTGTCTCCCATCATATAGAAGAGTATTGTCTGGCTGAGCTTGTCCTTTAACCCCATTACTGCATGTTTTCTTCTTCTCCTTGTTTCTTTCTGATCAGTTAACCCTCTGGGCTCTGAGCCTATTTTGGCCATCTTTGAGTACTTTTGATTTTGCCCTTCATGTACCATATAAAATGTTTACTATACCCATATTTGCTATCCATTTTTTCTTCACCTATATACTCTGACAATTATTATTTCACTTTAACCTACTTTATCAATATATTGAGCCCAAAAATACACAAAAATCATGAAAAATTGAGTTGAAAAATTATACTATTTACTACAATAAAAACCACAAATAGGCTCAATGAACTGTGTTGGAATTTGAAAATCTAAACATAGAATACAAATATGAACATATAAAAAAAGGTACATTTTAAATATAATAAAACTATATATAAAAAAGTCCAATAAAACCATTTATATTTATAGGCGTTTTTTTTACCCTTGTTAGCTGCAACTCTTCAAAACAACTATGTGTGAAATTACACAGAGAGCTACACAGACACTCAAATATTTCTGTACTAACGAAATAAAACTATCATATCTTTGGTTTTACATGACCTAGGAATGTCAATGTAGAATGTTTTTTTTGTTAAACATCACGTGATCTGATCAGGATGGTACTATCATAGAGCCCAGAGGGTTAAATAGATTACCTCTCTGAATATAATACAAGAGGTGTGGAGCCTCATGATACATGCCCACACTCAATGTTTTGACTGGTTTTAAAAAAACAATACTTGTGCTTTATAAAAACAGTTTTCACAGGGTACATGTGTCACACTGTGCTGTAAAAACTGTCACACACTGTACAAGCTACTGGCTAATGACACTTCCTGCTACTGTAAACAACACAGAGTAAACAGATGAAACCCACATGTGGAAAAAACCGCAATACTTTTTTTAGACTTAAGCATGAATGTGCAATTATTCATCTAAATATATAGCTAACTTACATACCGACAACATAATAAATTATTTTATTTTGAAGCTAGTGGTAAGTTTGAGGCATGTTAGCTTTAACGGGCACACCCCTCGAGCCAAACAAACGAACTAGAAAAGTCCATTAAAACTGTTTTATTCTTAAAAATGAAACATATAAACCAAAGTAAGAAAGAGGAATGGCAAGCTCCTGGGCTTGGGGTCTTTTTTTTTTTTTTTAGAAAATAATACAACATATATACAGTATCTATATGTGTAGGTTAATACAGTTGTGCTCATAAGTTTATATACCCTGGCAGAATTTATGGTTACTATTCCACTTCTGTTTTTTAAAGTGGTTTTTACTATGCAAATGCCACAAAGCATCCTGCCTACAACAGGCCAAACAGTACAGAGACGAGCCTCAAAACTATAAGTCATTTGGATTGTTGAGACCAAAATGGAACTTTTTGGCCACAACCATAAACGTGACATTTGTAGAGGAGTCTATGGTGAAAGGTACACCATTCCTACTGTGAAACATGGAGGTGGATCACTGATGTTTTGGGGATGTGTGAGCTCCAAAGGTACAGGAAACTTTATTCAAATTGATGGCAGGACGTACTTGGACGTCCAACATGACAAGGCCAAGTCCACCTGTCACTGGCAGCAGCAGAATAAAGTGAAGGTTGTGGAGGACCATCTCAGTCTCCTGACCTCAATATCATGGAGCAACTCTGGGGAAATCTCAAACGTGCAGTTCATGCAAGACAACCCAAGAATTTACAGGAACTGGAGACTTTTTACCAGAAGAATGGGCAGCTTTACCATCTGAGAAAATAAAGAGCCTCATCCACAACTAGCACAAAAGACTTGAAGCTGTCATTGATGTTAAAGGGGACAATACACGGTACTAAGAACTGGGGTATGTAAACTTTTGATCAGGGTAACTTGGGTAGTTTCTGTTGTCATTATGATTTAAAAAGAGTAAACAGTTGTTTGATTATAAATGGCTTCACCCAACCACTAACCATGAGTGAAAGAAAAGTGTTTTGTGTCATCATTCATATTCTCTGAAAAAGGCCAAGAAACCATAAATTCTGCCAGGGTTTGTAAACTTATGAGCACAACTGTATACATTCAGGAAGGAGTGACAGACAGGAAAAACAAAACAGCTTTCAAGGTGCAACTTACCGTCATGATAACAGGATCCAGAGAGGTCAAATAAAGACAAAAGAAAAGTATTGTTACTACACGCCGATAAAAGCCCTTTCAGCGACTCGGGGTAGCTCACCCTCTCGGGTAAAAACCTTAACTCTCCCGCAGGACGTTAGGCGACATGAGATAAAACCCCGCCATTCATCCCCATGTTAACTTAATCCAGCGAGCCGCCACCGTCCACAGCGGATTGTCTCTCCAGTCTGAAGGGGAAAGTACAGGACCTAAACACGGATAAACTCCCGCTGTTTAAAACTTATAATTTCACAACTTTTCCGACCAGCCGATCATAACGTTACTCTTGTATCTCGGTGGAGTCTCTCTCTCTCTCTCTGTCTCTCTCTCTTTCTCTCTCTCTCTCTCTCTCTCTCTCTCTCTCTCTCTCTCTCTCTCTCTCTCTCTCTCTCTCTGTCTCCACTTCCTGGGCGGATCCGCCGAGATCGTTTGAGAAAACAAGCAGCCGACCTAACTGTCGGTGATCGGCTGTGGAAGAGCCGGTGTCCGGGGACCTCCGGGGGCTGAGGGGGATCCGTGGGGTCCCCACTCACATGAGGGATTATATAGCTATAACGCGACAGGATATCATAAAGAGAAACGACATAACAACGACTGTTAACATGATGTGTCACTCCCTCCCTCTCCTTGGCACCAAACTTTCTTCTTTTTTTTTTTTTTAACTTTTTTTTTTCTTCGGTGCAAGCATATAAAGGGTGAGGTCTGGTGTATTTGCACATATAAAATAAGGATGAGCCATAAGGAAAACGACAGGTAGCCTACAGGGCTTTGACCCCCTGGGGTCCAGTTAGAAAAATAAGAAATATGTATACACATATGTTGCGGATCTACATGGTTATAACAGTCCCATTTGTTCCAATAAATATCTCCCCTCTCTTTTTGCAAACGAATAGTTAAAGCCATTTTCTCCATGACACGTATTGAGTTGATTATGTTGATAAAAAGGGAGATGGTGGGAGGGTTCCTTTGGAGCCAGCATTTTGTAATTGTCTTTTTGCTTCCAGCATCAAACTGTCTAAAATCTTTGGGTTCATGGACATGGATTTGATCAGCCAGAACTTTCCAAACTCATTTAACTTGCTATATTTTTCTGAGTGAAAATCTTTTGGGCTTGCAAACATACTGGCACTCCCCCCTCCAAAATCCTCTCTTGGTAGCTATTGGTTTCAGTTCAGGAATTTCAACACATGCCCCAGCAGACCACAATTGACAAAGCTCAGTCAGTCTTATGAAATGCCTGTAGGGTGTAGGTGAAGTCTATAGACACGCACAGCAACCAGCCGTCAGGATTTAAAGTGTAGATATGGCAGCAGGTTCGGGTGCCAAGTGCATAAAATCTTTACAGTTGTCGACAGGATCTGTGTGAATACTGGACAAGCTGCCAGCATGTCTAGTAAATATGTAACAGACAGATAGCGTATAGTGAAATAGGGCAATAAACTTGATTGAACCATGTGTTCTACAGGTTTATTATCTTCACTTCAAATATTTGTCACAGGAAAATCAACAGTCACTTCAACCCCCATGGCAGGACGGAGGTTGTTTTTACATACATGTAGTAAGAGAATATTTACTGTAAACACACCGGTTGTATAACATACCTGCATTTGCTCTGATCTGTGGTGGTTACCTTTCCATGAACTGCCCTCATCAGCTGTGGGACTGCCAGACCTCTGGAAATGAACAGCTTGTAGTTATGAAGATAATCAATGTCCGACTGAGCAAACACAGAAACCTCCGGGGTTTCACATCCACACACTGTTTTGAATGTGTTGTATGGTATGTGGAAAATGAGGTTAAGCATTAACATTTATGAAAACCACAGAACCGCAGTTCCGCTGCAATGGATTATATTATACAGAGGGAGAAGGTGCTTAATGCAGAGCTCGTACCAGGGCGAGGGTTTTAATGCTCTATTCCCAGCCCCTTCGCCACTCTCTGAAAGAACTCTTAATCAGTGTATTACCAGTTTTGCTAGATGTAATATTCTCCCAGACAGTAATGTTTAGTTTTATAAAGGTTTCTCTAATAAAACATGGTATTAGATGGTTAAATCAAACATTTAATTTAACTTTCTTCATCTTTTAATAAAAGTTACCCTAGCTTCAACCTACGGAAGCCCATTTCAACCAATTTGACTTTAAACAATAGATTCCTGTAAGTCATAATGAGAATCTTTATTGAAATAGTCTATATTACAATAATAATCTTAGAATAATCAGTTAGTATCTCAAATAAATTGAGAAAACTCTCAAAATAATGACTTAGTATCTCAAAATAATGACTCTCCTTAGCTTATCATCTAAAAAAAATCATGTCTCAAAATATTTATTTACAAAATCATTGTTTAGAGAATGTTTTTATTATCTTGAAATAGTGAGTCATTATTTCAAACAAGTTTATTTATATTAACCCGGAGCATTTTGACCTATATGACAAGGAAATGCCCTCCTCCTGAGATGAAAACTGAAGCCAACATAAGGGCTGTTTCCACACCACATCCATACCCGGAATGAGGCGTGTGTCACTCGCCGAAACGCCCCTATTTGAATACGAGCAGCCTGGAGCGGACTTTTGTCGGGACTTTTTTAGTCCCTGTGGAAGAGCAGGGTCTTTTTTCTCCCGTGAAAACAGCCTGGTTACTGATTGGATAGATCACTAAGCAGAATGTGACGTAAGCCGGGGAAGCTGTGTTGCCAACTTTGCAACTTTGTTGCAAAATTTAGCAACTTTTCAGACCCTCTTAGCACTATTTTTCAAGAAAGCGACTGGAGAAAAATCCAGCGACTCCTTCTTACTCTTCTTAACAAGAAACTAAGGAGCCGGAGGCCGGCTTGTTAAGAAGAGCCGCCATTAGCGGCAGTTAGCTACAGTTAGCTCTGTAGCAGTACAGTGTGTATGAGTTGCTGCTGCAGGAGGTGTTCACTTAGCGATCTCTGTTTGTTTACAAGAAGCACCGGACACTCTGTGCATAGTTAGCGATGTCGTTAATTCACAATCACTATGTTTATGATCAGCAGAGACTCATAATTAGCCATGCTGCTTTCAGCTGCTGACATTGTGCACAGTTAGCGACGGCAAAAACCATACGTCACCTCCAGAGTCTCTAAATCCCTCTGGGGGCTAACTTGTAGTGGAGACACACGAGTGAGTGGATTTTTGAGAAGGTGTGGCCTGAGACTTTCCTGGTGGCCACCCCCCAGTCAAAACACTGCTGTAGAAGTGCCAAAAACTGCAGTTCCTTGACTGGCCACTTGAGGCTCCCAAAGCAAGTCAATCTCCATAGACTGTCATGTTAAAATGCTTAACTTTACAGCAGAAATAAACATGTTTACAGCTCGATAGAAAAACAGTTTGGTTGCTATAGCTAATTTCCTGTTCATGGCAATTTAACAGCAACAGTTTAAAACCATTTAAACTATATAAAGTTATACATAATTAAAAGCAAGCCCATTTGAGTGAGAGGTGGGTGCTGTCAGAGGTGGCTAGCTGCTGCATTCGGCCCACCACATCTCCACCCACACCCCACCTCTTTGGCCATTTTTGGACTAGCTGGGATTTAGAAGGAGTCAGGCACTGCCACAATAGTGTAAGGTTCAGATATTACAATAATTAAGTTGAGTTAAGTAGTTAAAATATATCTAAAATATGTAGGTAGCTAACCATTTCCAGATTATTATTTACATAATTATTATTTACATATTGACATGTTTTATTATATATGTTTGTACAAGCACCAGCAGTGACAGTTACCTGTCAAATGATATTTTCTGATTCAGTTGCGTTTACCTCATTCTAAGTCCTGCTAGTTCTCTTTGGTAATGGACTGACGTGATGAAAAACAAGGAAGTTGATATCCAGTGATAGTGATATCTGTCTCCATCCTGCTGTCTCATTTTATAAAGAGTGATCCAACACTTGGCTTACAATATTTACTGTCGGAGTCACCAACATTGACTTTCATTATGGCTCTTCAGAAACATATGTGTCTCATAGAGATAACATCCATACTTTATAGTCTATGGCTTCCATACCAACCAGCCTACCTGCAGTGAGGTGGAGGAGTGAGCTCGAGACAGATACCCACTGCCACTGTAGTGCCAGTCTCTCTCCGTGTCCCCTGTTTCTTCCCACTCTCTGGAGGGATGCTTGCTAAGGGAGTGACTGAAACAGCACAAACATGTCATCAGTGCGTCAAATACATGTAACTGGTCTATATCGCAATGTAATTTGAAGGTATATGACGTTTAAATATGTTGCCAACACCAGCCCTTCCAATCTTTGTGCTGTAATATGAGTCTGACCTGGCTGGTTTAAAGAGCTCCTGTCTCCGAGAAGGCTGCTGGGTCTGAGGCCGCCCCGTGTGGCCCGGCACTTCTCTCTGATGGACCATTTTGACCCTGGGCACGTCGGCTAACATGGCATACTCCTCCCTGTTCCTCCCTGTTGACCCCATGGACTCAGAGGACTCCATGGAGCTCTGGGAGGAGGTGTGCCTCCGCATTTGAATCTGAGGTGACGGTGAAGGGCTCCTAGTGCGGTGGGAGGACCTCCTGTCATTGGGGGAGGGGCAGCGATCCTCATGGCCACGCCGACCGACCCCAGATCTAATGCTGCCGGGGCTCCTGGGTGTTTCCATAGTGACGAAAGCTGTTCTGCTGCCATTTGTGGCGTGTCTGGAGGGTGAAGCGGCACGAGATAATGAGGAGCTGCGGAGGGAATGCGTCGACTCCCTCCAGGAGCGCGGTGAGCGACTGGACTCAGTTTTTGAGTCATGCCAGGCGTTTTTCCTCTGAAAGGAATGGCTGGAATCTCCATTAGTGGCAGTTCTGAGGATTGAGTAGCCTGGCGGGTCACTGTTACCTCTTCCAACAGGAGAGGAGTTGCGGCTGCTGTGATTCTTGTTGTTGAGGGAGCTGCTCACTTCTGTTTTCCGCAGTGAGCGGTCTGGGGCATCATAGCTTTTCCTTGAGGGCAACAAACTGCTATCACGACTTCTGACAGAACTGGTCACTTCAGATTTGCGCAGCAGGGACTGAGAAGGAGCTTCGTAGCTTCTCCTCGAAGGGGAGGAGTTACGACTTTCACGACCCCGGCCCTGCAAGGAGCCACTGGTGTCTGTTTTCCTAAGCTGATGCTGAGTAGGGGTTTCATAGCCTCGTCTTCCAGGAGAGGAACCTCGACTGCCAACAACAGTCCTTGATTCAGTCTTACGGAGCACAGACTGACTTGTGTCATAACCTCGCCTGGATGGAGACACGCTGGGGCTTTCAGGTTCTTGGTCATTCAGTCCATTCTTAGCTGTTGAGTTACGTAGCAGAGCCTGGCTTTCAATGTCATAGCCTTCTCTTATGGGGGAGCCACAGCGTCCGTGGTGGCTACGTCCGCTTAGAGACATAATGGATTCAGATTTACGGAGGGGGGATTGGCTTGACGAGGTGTAATTTCTCCTTGGCGGTGAGTATTTGTGACTGTCGGGCGTTCTCCTCGACGGAGACGAAGTACGACTGTCACGCCCGCGAGCTGAACTGCTGGTGATTTCAGTTTTGCGAAGAGACGTTTGGCCTGAAGGTTTGTAGTCTGTCCTTGAGGGAGACGAGCTTCTGCTGTCACGACCCCGACCACTCAAAGACCCACTTACTTCAGTTTTCCTTAAGGCACTCCTGAAATCAGAAACTGTGCTGGACTGGGATTTGCCTGGACTAGCAAGTGATTTAAAGTTTCTGGGCAGAGTTCCCGACTCAAAACGTCGCCCATTTGTGGCTTGCAAGGAGGTTCTAGTTCCTGGCTCTGTCCCCTGAGACCGCCCTCCCCCATCGAAGGTATGCCTGCTGAGGGAAGCGGTGGACTCACTCCGTCTGAATGGTAAACTTCCACGAGATGGAGAAGAAGAGCGAGATTGCAGAGCAGAGCCTTGCCTCGAGGACTCAAAACGTCCCGAAGAGACGTGAGAGGAAGGGTTCCCCCGGCCATATGAACTGCTTAATCCTTTTCGGCCAGTCGCCAGCGACTCCGCTATCTTAAAAGGAGTAGGACTCGGAGAGCGGGGGCCAACTTGTGCTTCAACCTCAACAGCAATTTCATAGGGGTCAGGAGGCCGGATTTCCTCCAGCAGGTCATCATTTAGATTGTCTGGATACTGCCTTTCAGAGGCAACACCAAGGTTAGGGTTTCTGAAGGGGATGGTGTCTTTGGGCTCTACGTTTCTGCTGCTGAAGATGGGATGTCCTCTCTCATAATGGCGGAAAGGAACAGGAGGGCTGTTATCACGGAGAGAACGGGCTCCCGCTGCCCTCCCCAGGGAGAAGTACCCACTCTCTCGCTTCTGTCTGTCTTCTTTGAACCCTGTAAGAAAAGAGAAATCACACAGTGTGACGGAAATAGAACAGAAATAAGAGATGCACACATCAAAGATCAACCACTAGAGGTTTCCTGACACAAACTGAGCTATATTGTATTACTGATAATTGCTCTGGGACACCTCAGCTGGTGACATCTAACAGTATTGCCAAGTAAAGAACACCTTTGGCTGAAACTGGATATGGATTGGTCAAGTGCAGTCAGTCATAGGTTTACTGAAGGCTTGGTGTAATGGTGTGCAAGATCATACCAGAACTACATGAGTTCCAGTAAAAGATCAGGTTGTAGCGATACATCTCTCCTTTCTTGTGCATCTCTTGAAACTCTTTTCTAAAGTATCGGCCAAAAAATGACTGAAGCAACTGACAAAGCCAACTTTCAAGTACCCGATTGACTGCTGAAATTGTCCCTGCTTCGAGCCTCGTCCATCCAGGCCCGAGGGTTGGGCCGATGGGGCGGAGGATCGAGCCGGGTCATGCTGAGTTTGGTCGATCGGCGACGGATCGGCAGGTATTCGTCCTCCGCACTGACGGAGCCGCTGAACTCTTGGTAGTCGCTCTGATCACGACAGCTGCGTGGAAGAGGAGATAGAAGAAGAATGACGAGAGTGGAGATGGAAAGGTGAAAGATTGAGAGGAGGGGAGAGAAGGAAGGAAGGAAGGAAGGAAGGAAGGAAGGAAGGAAGAGGATGAACCAAGTAAGGGGTGCCACAACTTTGAGGTCAAGATTCAATTCACTTTCAAACTTAAACAGTATTTTCAGCACTGCCAATGCCATTGTTAGACTTTTGAGTCTTGAGATCACAGTCACAGTGTGGTATGAAATTATTTTTTTGGATCCCATCAATCAATCTTGTTTTTTGCCCATTTTGATCAATCTTCTATTGATCATTGAAATCCTGACACCCTAATAATATAAATTGCATGGAGTTCCTACACAAGTGCATCACACTACATGTAAGTTTAAGAGCAGAGAACATGGTGAACACAAAGAGTAAGAAATACAGTGCACTAAAACACTAACACTATACATTAAAGTCTATAACTCTAGCTCCCCTAAATTACTTATTATCACCATCCTTTCCACCTACCTGTCAGTGCTGTCGTCGTCACCGTCACAAATATAAAGCTCACAGTCGGGGCTCAGGATGCACAAAGAGCTCTCCCCATAACCCAGACGGCCTCCGCTGACATCACAGTAGCTGCTCACCACCGACTGACCGTCAGTATCCTCCTGATAGGATGACAAAGGTAAGACGCGGGCCAATCACAATGTCCCAGCAAACTCCATCTCTCTTTAAGCGACAGAGGAAAGACACACTGATGTTGCTTTCCAAGAGGAAAAGTTCACTGACTACACACACTTTTTTATCCGTTACATCTGAGTAGGAATGCGCATGTATAAAAGTCCTGGACGTGTCTGTCCCCTCTGTCCTCTCTGACACACTCACATGTTCAGTCTGCTGTTCGATTAGGGTTACACCTCTGTAACTCGACCTGCCTCGTGGCTTTCCTCATTAATATTTCATCACTTTTTTCTTGCCATAAAGCCTTCTCTAAGTCTCAAGATGTCTTAAAAATGATCTAAAACTGTGACTTCACTGTCTGTAAATGTAAATTCAACCCTGGAACATCCAGGAAACTACAGACGGGCTATTACAGCAGATATGTACTGCTACTGCTCATGATTTACGGTGTACAGGGAGATATTCCTGGAACCAGACAACTGTGATTAAGCCAAGGAAGCAGGATTAATAGAAAGAAGTTGTCAGTTTGAGAACAGTAAAGAAACATGCTGATCTTTTCTGTACGTTGCCCCTGTTCATCTAATATTACAAGTGATTCCCAAGAGGGCAGTAAGTGATCCAGCTTCGTTAATTTATAATAGGAGCCACTGCTTACACCCTGCTCCTCATCCTCTCCCTCTATGACCTTTTCTTAGTTTACTCAAAAAGCAACAAAGACTCATACATGATTATCTCGTCAACTGTGTTTACATGTGGACTGTGCTAAATTACATTGTGATTTGTTTCGAGAAACACTGACTTCAGGGTAAAGTGAGAAGTTCTTTGTTGTAATTAATCAGATTATTTCTGTTCTAAATGATATTATGAGACTTTGGGCATCATTTCTGATCAGTTAAATCCGAGTGAATTCTTTAGGACCTCATTCTGCTTCTCCTTGACTTCACCTGTGACTTCTGATGCTCTCACCTTTCCTTATGTCCGGCTAATCCCATCACTCTGCACACATTCTGCTCTTGTCCTCATCTCTCCCCTGTCACCTAACTCTCTTCCTCTCTTACCTTGCTGCTGGTGTCTCTTTCCTCTGCCTGGGACGGGATCGGTGTTAGCAGCACTCCTTTGCCAATCCCAGTGTCAGTTTTCCCAGTTATTGCAACAATTCCTGTCTCCGCTGTGGATTTGTGCTGTGGTGCAGCAGCAGCCTCGGCGCTCTCCCCTGCGCCGGAGTGCAGGTGCCTCTGGCGCAGGCAGTCGTGGCAGCGGGAGGGGTCGAAGATGTTGGGCTGGAACTTGGGGCAGATGGGCTCATCGACGGAGATGGGCATGGTGAGTCCGGAGGGGGGACCTGTCCAATCATGGCATCCCTCGGAGAAAACTGGGAAACAAGAGCAGGAAGTAAAGGAGCGGTATCACAGTGAAATACAAAACAAACTGTAGTATTACAAATAACATACAGGCGCATTTTAATAAATTTGAATATGTTGGAAAAGTCCATTTCCAGTAGTTCAAGTCAAATAGCCCCAAACAAGTATTGAGTCATATAGATGGACATACTTTACAGAGGCCAACATTTCCATATTAAACATACTTTTTAAAATTGGTCTTTTGTAATATTTAAATTCTTTTGAGAAACTGAATTTTAGGTCTTCATTAAATGTAAGCGATAATCATTATAATTAGAGGAAATTAAATAAACTAAGACATGAAAGGTTTCATTCTGTGTGTAATGGATCTGTATAATGTGTTATTTCCACTTTTTGAATTGAATTACTGACATAAATAAACTTTCTATGATGTTCTAATGTATTGCATTGTAATGCACCTGTATGTGAGTATAAATGAAAGAATTTTGTGAGAAATGTGTCTTGCGCTTTTTAAATCATTTTATAAGCATTGCAGTGTTATGTGCTGATGCAAAAATGTTAAAGGGTATATTTTCAGAGCATTTTGGAGAACAGTGTGAGAAAAAAACCCCACACTGTTACAGTTTCCCTGAGAACAAAATGTTATATAATGTTGAGTCATGCTGTGACTTTGCATTGCTAGAGACAGGTGTTAGCACAGAGCAGCAGTCAGGGTTCCTACACCTCTTACAAAGTCACATTCAAGCACTTTTCAAGTATTTTCAAGCATTTCCAGCACATTACAAATGCAGTAAATTACATATTTATATACCGTACATGCAGTATCATGATTATTTCACACAATACAGCCCATATTATTTAACTGTATCATGTTAAAATAGATGTTACTGTGCTCTTAACAATCAAAATTGTGTTTCATGACAGCATTCTACAAAACACAGCAAAGTTTCATGTTTCAGAATGTGTCACCTGTTTGTAAGTAGGCTTGGTGTCCTACATAAGCTACATTTCAAGCAGTTTGAATACCTTTATTACCCTCAAAAACACCACATACATTAAATACAAGTGTTTTCAGGGATTTCCAGCACATGTAGGAACCCTGTAAAGAGGATGTTTTATTTCATGGTTCATGAAGGATCCAAAGCGGAACTGTTAAGGTCGGTGATAACTAATCACACTAGAGGACAGTGAAACACAATCCAGTCTGAACACTGTCAAAGCTGCACACAGAGTAGCATTACCATCAAGCACAAGACACATGCACTGTAATGTAGCAGCATTTAGAAGTGTAAGTTAATGCATGTGAAGGCTGGAAAAGGAAAGATGAAGGCTGGAGTAATAAATAAGTGGAAAAAGATATTTCTATATTCATAAAAATGATAAGGATTGATGAGCATTACCTGACAAGAGGTTCCGGCTGTCAGCTCCACTTTGAGCCAGAGGATAAGCTGCCCATCAGACCCCCATCAGGCACATGCCTCCTCTTCCCCATGCTCTCTGTCCTCCCGAGCTGCCAAACCCTCAAATCAATCCGATTGGCTGTTCTGACACTGACTGAAACTGAAGCATCCGTGACGGCCATGTTGGCTCTCAGTTAACACAGCAGAGACCCTGAAGACACACGCGGCCCCGGAGCCAACATGGAGCCGGTGGCCTGCCGGTTCCTCTATTGAGCGGTTGTATTAAATATCATGGGCTTTAGAAAGCGAAATGAAACGCTCATGCTAGTGACAGCTGGCACACGCTGGCTCAGGTTAACGTAAATAAATAAACACAGGGGATGGGAGGGGGGTTAACATACATTCAAACCACTGGCTGTGTGCTACGTGTAAGGTTCTCCAATAAGCTGCAAGAGACAGACTGGTCCTCCTTCAGATCACACTCACACTCTCTCACACACACACACACACACACACACACACACACACACACACACACACACACACACACACACACACACACACACACACACAGGTGATCCTGAGCTGTGAGGAAACACAGAGCCAGGGCTGATTTCCTGATGTTCTACAGAGGATGTTGACAACAGCGTCAGGTTTCCTATTAAACAATGGCAAGAAAAAAATTCACACAGAGGTGGCTGACAGAGGTGGCTGCATCAGACGGTCCCTTATTAGCAAGATTCATCTTTTATTTAATGAACATTTAGGTAAATACAGTTCAGTTAGTATCAGAAATAACACTACAAAGAGGCAGGTTGAGACATTTTTACAAACTCCTGCTCAAACACGGGAGCAGAAACACTCCAAGTCCAGTCTGTTCATGTGTGGGATTCTCACAGTCTCTTCAGTCCAGTCTATCTTCACACACTCTTTCACTCCTGGTGATGCACCTTTTTCCCAGTCAGTCGACGTCTCTGCCACTTGCTGGTCTTCCCGGCTCTGTTTTTGCCGTCTGAGCCGCCCTGTCTTTTGTCTGTCTGGCGGCCTCGTCCCCCTCGGCCTTTCTGCTTCCCTTTCCTCTTCTTGCTGGTGAAAGCGCTGAGAGACGCATTTAGCGAGCGGATCCTGTAGCGGCAGGGGAGAGAAACAAAGAAATG